>NC_136068.1:699746798-700346798 GCF_964261635.1 Lissotriton helveticus
GAACGATTGTTCCGAGCTGCTGTGGAAACATGCTGGGCGGAGAGGGGTGACAGCATGGCGCACAGAGCACACAGACTTGCCGGCCAGGCAGCATCCAAGGGCCTGGTGCCACCCGACCCCTTCGGGGGCACGAGCTGCCGGGGTCGCTCGGCCTTGGCTCTGCTGGGTAGGGTGAACGACTTACAGCCATGCAACAGGCCCTCCATCGAGTCAGACGGTCCATGCGGGGTGGAAGCTCTTTGCTTGAAACAACAGCCGAGGTTGGCCAAGCAGTCCATCTCTAAAGGGACCAAGAGTGTCTAATCGATTAGAGTACAGCAGGGGCATCCCCTGGCAGGCCACCCTGTGCAGGGGGTATGCTGGCTTAGCATCCCCTGCCTGCCTGCTGCCGGATCATGCAGGCTCAGAGAAAAAGGACCATCGGAAAGGGGTCCAAGAGGCAGGTGCATACCCGGGCCCCTGGGGACCCCAGCGGGTGGGCCTGGGTGCCACCTTTCCCGTCTCAGCTCCGCCGGACTTCACGGAGGTCTGCCTGAGCAAACTCCGAGAAAAAAGACCACTGGGATGGGGCTGAGAGGCAGGTGCATACCCGGGCCCCTGGGGTCCCTGCGGTCCCTGCGAGCATGCCCGGTTGCCGCCTTCCCTTGTCTCAGTGTCACCGGACCTCACGGAGGTCTGACTGAGGTAAAAAAGCTCGTAGAAAAAGGGCCATCGGGAAGGGGCTGAGAGGCAGGAGCGTACCCAGGCCCCTGGGGGACCCGGCAGGCAGGCCCGGGTTCTGCCTTCCCCTGATTCAGAATCGCCGGACCTCACGGAGGTCTGACTGACTCTCTCCCTAGTAATATGGAGGAAAATGACCCCCCTTTCTTGTAATCTGTGCACACAAGGTGACAGAGGGGACCCAGGGTGCGAAAGTACCTGACCTCCTGGAGCCCTCGCTGGGATCTGGGAGACAAATGGCACCTCATCGGGACTTCCAGGGAAGTTCGGCCATCTGGTCGCCCCATAGGAAAGCATTGCGGGTGACCAGATGGCAGAGGGGATCTGGGCCCCGTCCCAGGCACCCTGCCACGTGACAGGACTGAGGACAGAGCCCAGGGTGGGGAGGCCGCCCTCCCCAGGGCATGCGGACCCAGCCCATCAGGGGCAGTCTCCCCAGGCCCACTGGACCCCATCCAGGGCATCCTGCCATGTGGCAGGCCCAGGGACGGACCCAGGGCTGGGGCGGCATCCTTGCCCGTCCAGTTGCCGGTTGTGGACCGCTAGGCCGAGAGGGGTCCCAGAGTACCTTGTCCCTAGTAATCCAGAGGAAGGCTACCCCTCTTTCTCCTGGAGGTTCCCTCCATCACTCGGTGCGCACGGGTTCCCGGAAAGAGAGGTAGCCTTCCTCCGGATTACTAGGGGCAGGGTATGCCGGGACACCCCTCCGGGCGGGCAGTTCCCTGCCGGGGACCAGATGGGCTGTGCCCGGGCAAAACCTCCCAGGCGTCCAGGGCTCCCTCCTCCATCCCGGTGGTCACGGGCAGTCCTCCTCCTGGAGCGCTTGCTGGGATCCGGGAGGCAAATGGCACCTCATCGGGACTTCCAGGGAAGCCCGCCAATCTGGTTGCCCCATAGGAAAGCATTGGGTGTGACCAGATGGCCGAGGGGAGAGGTGCGACCAGATGGCCTGGACCAAAAGGACTCCCATCTGCCCGCTCCAAGGCCTTCGTGGTAGGGCTCCCGTCTGCCCACGCAGGGCAGGGCTCGGGGGCTTGGGGACCCCGGCTGGACCTCAAGCACAGGGAAGACCACCGGAGCTCTTGGGCCCGGACGCCCAAGGGAGGACTGCCCGGGACCCATGGAGCCCGTCCCAGGCACTCGACCATGCCGTTAGCCCTGAAGGAGGGAGACCCGGACGCCCGGGGGACGACTTCCCGGGACCCATGGAACCCGTCCCAGGCACTCGGCCATGCCGTTGGCCCTGGAGGAGGGAGCCCCGGACTTCCAGGGGAGGACTGCCCGGGACCCATGGAGCCCGGCCTGAGCACTTGGCCATGACGTTGGCCCTGGAGGAGGGAGCCCAGATGCCCAGGGGAGGACTGCCTGGGACCCATGGAGCCCGTCCCGGGCACTCGACCATGACGTTGGCCCTGGGGGAGGGAGCTCCGGACGCCCGGGGGAGGACTGCCAGGGACCCATGGAGCCCGTCCTGGGCACTTTTTCCATGCCGTTGGCATGGAAGAGAGAGCCCCGATGCCTAGGGAGGTGTTGCCTAGGCATAGCCCATCTGTTCCCGGCAGAGCCCGGGAGGAGTGTCTGGGCATACCCTGCCCCTAGTAATCTGGAGGAAGGCTACCCCCTTTCTTGTAATCCGTGCACTCAAGGTGACAGAGGGGACACAAGGTGCAAAAGTATCCGACCTCCTGGAGCCCTCGCTGGAATTGGGCAGGCAAATGGCACCCCATCGGACTTCCAGGGAAGCCCGGCCATCTGGTCGTTCCATAGGAAAGCACTGGGTGCGACCAGATGGCCGAGGGGAGAGGTGCGACCAGATGGCCGGGACTGAAAGGACTCCCATCTGCCCAACCCAAGGCCTTCGCGGTAGGGCTCCCGCCTGCCCACGCAAAGCAGGGCTCGGGGGCTCGGGGGCTCGGGGAACCCGGCTGGACTTAAAGCACAGGGAGGACCACCGGAGGTCTCGGGCCTGGACGCCCGAGGGTGGACTGCCCGGGACCCTTTGAGCCTGTCCCAGGCACTCGGCCATGCCATTGGCCCTGGAGGAGGGAGCCCCAGACGCCCGGGGGATGACTGCCTGGGACCCATGGAGCCCGTCCCAGGCACTCGGCCATGCCGTTGGCCCTGGAGGAGGGAGACCCGGATGCCCGGGGGACGACTGCCCAGGACCCATGGAGCCCATCCCGGGCACTGGGCCATGCCGTTGGCCCTGGAGGAGGGAGCCCCGTACTCCCGGGGTAGGACTGTCCGGGACCCATGAAGCCCGTCCCGGGCGCTCAGCCATAACGTTGGCCCTGGGGGAGGGAGCCCCGAACGCCCAGGGGAGGACTGCCCGGGACCCATGGACCCCGTTCTGGGCACTTTGCCATGCCGTTAGCCTGGAAGAGGGAGCCCCGGATGCCTAGGGAGCTGTTGCCCAGGCTTAGCCCATCTGGTCCCCGGCAGAGAAGCGCCAGCCCGAGGAGTGTCTGCCCCTAGTAATCCAGAGGAAGGCTGCCCCCTTTCTTGTAATCTGTGCACTCGAGGTGACAGAGGGGACCCAAGGTGCGAAAGTATCCGACCTCCTGGAGCCCTCGCTGGGATCGGGGAGACGAATGGCATCTCATCAGGACTTCCAGGGAAGCCCAGCCATCTGGTCGCCCCATTGGAAAGCATTGCATGCGACCAGATGGCCAAGGGGAAAGGTGCGACCAGATGGCCAGGATCGAAAGGACTCCCAGCTGCCCACCCCGAGCCTTCACGGAACAGCTCCCACCCCCCTGCCCTTGTTGGGCTCCGGGGCTGCCGGGCTCAGGGGGGGCTCAAAAACCACATGCTGGGCCTCAGGTATGGGGAGGCCCACAAGCACTCCTGGGGCCCAGCCGGCCAGGGGTAGGATTGCCCGGGAGCCTTGCAGGTCTCTGGGTTTCTGCACCAGGGACCCTTGTCCCGTGCGGGTCTCTTGGCAGTAGCCGGCTGGCTCCGTACCAACTGCCTCCAGTTGAATGCCACCAAAACGGAGGTATTGGTTCTAGGGAAGCACGCGGAGCAATGGGGAAATCAGTGGTGGCCTTCGGAGCTTGGTGTCACTCCTATTCCAGCTGCTGGAGTGAGAAATTTAGGAGTATGGGTAGACTCTGCGTTGACCTTCAGAGATCACACCATGAAGGTGGCTGCCACGTGCTACGGAATTCTGCGTGGTACTAGGCCGGTCCTAAAGTACTTTGATCCCCCTACTAGACAGCTTATAGTCCAAGCCTCAATACTTTCTCGGCTGGACTACGGCAGTTCACTGCTATTAGGGGTGAATCAAGCGGAGGCCTCTAGGCTCCAAAGAGTACAAAATGCCGCGGCACGAGCCATTGTGGGCCTTCCCAGACACTGTTCAGTGTCTGGTACCATCACGGCCTTGCACTGGCTCCCGGTCAGACAGCGCATTAAATTCAAGGCGCTGTGTCTGGCCTTTAAAATTCTAAAATTTTCGTCGCCGCCGGCACTTGCTCCTCTTCTTATACCCTACAAGCCTTCTAGATCCTTGAGATCAGAGGGGCTTCATCTAGCCATCTGTCCACGCTTCAAGCTGAGCAGAATGGGTGGCCGATCCTTTAGGGTGCTAGCGGCAAGTTTATGGAATTCGCTCCCTGTTCACATTCGAGCCCTTGAAGATTTGCTCACCTTCAGGCAGGCGATTAAAACCTTCCTGTTCCCGGCATCTAGTTAATTCCTTTTCTTTTATTATGTGTTATGTTACAGCATCTGTCAGAGCGCCAGGACGCCCCTTTGCTGGGGCAGCTGTGCGCTATAAAAATACCAAATAACATAACATAACATAACATAACATGGACTTTTGGCAGGCCGTAGGACGGGAGCTCCCAAACCCAGACCCCGGGGCCGGTCCCTGCTTTCCAACCCAACCAGGCCGGGGAGATCAGGGAGTCTGCCCAGGCATGAGGGACCCCTGTCCCGGGCATATGGACCCTCAGGACATGCCCTCATTTTCCACAAATTTTTTCCGAAATTCTGCGTAGTGTGCATAGTGGCGCTACGCAAACTACGCCCAGCCCTAGTGAACACTTGTTTGAAGATGGGGCACACCAGACCTCCCACACCAGCACTGGCCCAGACAAAATGGATCAGTCTACTAGACCCACCTCCAGCACTCAGGGACCTGAGGGGCTCCTCCCTCTGGGGAGCCCCAGGCTACTTTTGACATCAACCATAAGCAATGGAAGACTCTACAGAGTCTTGGATTGTGTCAATGTTGCTGTCCGTGTGACAGAGGCTGAGACAAGGGTGTCCTCATTGGAGTACCAAGTGGTCACCCTCAAACTGTAAGTCTCCAGGCTGCTTTCTACCACAGCATAACTGGAGGGCATGCCGAAGACACAGAAAACGTATCTAGATGAAACAATGTCAGTTTCATTGGATTTCCGGAAGGAGTGAAGACATTGTGTGCTGTCAACCTGATAGAGGGCTGGGTCCGTTCCTGGATCCCAGCTGACAAGCTGTCCCAGTGGTTTGTGGTGGGAAGGGCACACAGCTCCTTGGCCCTCAGCCCCCTCTCGGAGCCCCCCCCCATGTCAACGAATAGCTCATATCCTCAACCATTGTGACTACAATGTGATTCTCTGCCAGGCTCATCTCCACCAGGTCTTGTGCTTTCAGAATGTGAAGATAATGTTTTAGCCTGACTATAAGCAGTTCAGCAGCGCAGATGAGCCTCTGAGGATGTTAAGCAGAAACCTATGTCCTGTAACCTGCAATACTTGCTCCTTTTCCTGGCTAGACTGAAGATAATAATCAACTCCTGGGCCCACTTCTTGGGCACTCCGGAGCAGGTGTGGCAATGGATGAGCGAGTGCTCCACTGATCTGATGATCAGGAGGTGTTGCATCACAGCTGGTGAAGAAGGCACATGTCCACTCTCCTAAGCCTCTTCAAAGGAGGTGTACATGCTCCTGCAAGATGCCTTCCGGCCTGCAGAGGAGGCATGTTGAGCCTTCACCCTTATTTTGGGTGGCTATTTTGTTCTGGCATGCTCACATGGTATGCTATAGTGGGGTACATTGGATTTGCTGGCTGGGTACTATAATCCCTCTGTGGGGGCATACAGGAGCCTCTAGATGGCTCTAGGCCCCTATTGATTGTTGTTATGTTTGAGGTTGGGGAAACAAATACTTCAGGGTTGGGATGGGTAGTATTTGGGAGGATGGGTTGTTTCATCTGTTTGTTTTAGATTGATTACACACACAACTGATATTCTCTCCACACATCACTCATATACACTGCGATGTGCACTTGTAGCACTCATACTGTGACCATGTTTCAGTAGATTCCTCCTGCTTTATTGGTCCCTTTTCTTGTAGACGGTGGTTAAGGACCTATTGTAGAATGTTCAAGGCTTACTAGATCATATCAACAGATCGGCTGTTCGGCGCTATGGAACACACTTTCAACCAGCAGTGCTCATGCTTCAAGAAACCCACCTGTTTGGCACCGACTGTTCCTTTCTTGGATGTTTGGGCTACAATAGGGTGTTTCATGCTGGGTTCTCCTGGGGTTCCTGCGGGTGGCAGTATTATTACATAAAGGATTCCCATTGAAGGTTTCGGCCTGCCATGCAAACCCCCTGGGGCAGTGTGTAGGACTGAGGGTCGACTTGAGGGTGACCAATTCAATTTCTTGCTGGCGCACGTCACCCAACAGCAGCTCCAGTACTTGCTGCAAGTACTTTGAGATCGATCTTTTATTGATCCTGCCTCAAGGTGTCACATTGATAGGGGGTGATTTTAATGCTGTCTCTGATCCTGTTTGATAAACCGCTGAACCTCCCCGGCTGGGCTGTCATGTGCGCTCTGCCCAGCTCTCCTCATGGGTGCACTGTATGTGCCTCTGCGGTGACTAGAGAACATGGCACACCAGAAGGCGCAAATTTACCCATGCATTGGTGATCAGATTTGGCTCCCTGCGCTGGATGTCCTCCACCTCACGCACTTTGAAATCCTTTCCGAGGCATATCGGATCATGCCCGCTTTTCCTTAAGATGGATTCTCCCGAGATGCACTTGTGGCACATATGGCACATTAACACCTGGTATCTTGTGGAGCAGAGCTGACTTTGTGGCTCAGATCGTCTCTAGGGAGCAGCAGCAGCTGCGTCGCCGACCTTCGACCGACCTAGACTGAAGACTGAAGCTGGAGAGATCCGACCTGCAACAGGTATCCCTAGAGGAAGACACTCTGCTGAAGGGCGATAACCCAAGAAGTTTATGAACAAGGGGATACATTTGGAAAGCTTCCCTACTGAATGGTCTTTAGGGATGCGGTTTCCAAAATGGTGCCCTCGATCCGGGATGCTGCCTTCATGAGCAAACCACAGTGGTGGTACAAGTTTTCGTGAACTACTACTGCATGCTCTGTGCAGTGACACACAGGCCCCTGCGTGAGGTTGCTCACCTGATACTGTGAGACAATCAGCTACTTTTGATACCTCTGTCTTTGTACTGAAATCTCGACCAGCCATTTACAGTAATGGAGATCAGTGAGGCACAGTGGGATCTGACCCCAGGGAAGACCCCGGGTCGAGATGGGGTTTCCAATTGAGTTACTTAAATGCTTTTGGTTACTCCTACTCACGCACCTTCTGGTATTATATAATGAGGCAGTGGAACGAGCATAGATTACCTCAGAGCACGACAAGGCAACTATTGTCATGATTCCTAAGGCGCGTCAGCCCCCAGACTGCTGTTCCTCATATAGGCATATCCCTTATATTCATGTGGAAATCAAAGTATTTGCAAAGGTCCTATCCACTTGGCTTAGCCAGACCTTATCCTATCTGATGCACCCAAATCAATGTGGGTTTATGGCAAATAGGAGCACCGGTCACAGTATTTGGAGAGTTCAGGTGGCCCTCTCCCAAGCACATCGTAATGGTAGCACTACAGTGCTGCTCCTAATCGATTTTGAGAAGTCCATAAATACTGTTGACTGGGCCTTCCTAGAGGCTGTGCTGCAAAAAGCCTTACTTCTGCAGGCTTGTGAATCTCCTATATGTCAACCCCACCACCCAGGTTCGGGTTAATAGAACTCTCTTGTCACCCTACCCTGTCAGTAGGGGCTCCCGCCAGGACTGTCCCCTCTCCACACTCCTGTTCGCCTTAGCCATTGAGCCATTGGCATGCCTTATCTGCTGCAATGCCCAGGTGTGGGGAAGGTCCTATTGAGGGGGGCCTGAGGAGCGTCTATAGCACTATAGGCTGATGATATCCTGCTGTTTCTGAGGTACCCATGGTCCTCAGTTCTGCATTGCCTAGAAATTCTCTGCCTCTATTGAGAGGCATCTGGGCTCCAAATCAATGAGTCTAAGTCCCTTCTGGTGCCGATCGAGGGAGATGTGGGTGCTTGTTCTTGGTTTGCCACATTCCCAATACACCACTTACCTTTCAAGTACCTAGGCATTTGCATCTCCTGTCTCCCAGAACTGGTGTGAAGACTTAGTCTCAACTCCCTTGTAAGATGGGCTGAACAAAGACTTGCAGCAATGAGGCAGTTGAATCCCCAAGGGCAGTCTGCCCTGTTTAAGATGATGAACTTGCCATGCTTTTTGTAAGTTTTTTTGAATTTCCCTCTTTCCATCCCCAGGAAGTGGTTCCAGACATTGGCCTCCAAAGTAGCCTCCTTTCTCCGGGTAGGGAAACACCACTTTATGGCATTTGTCAATAGATTACATTCCCCCTATGATGGGGTAAAGGGAATGGCAGATTGATATTACTTAGCATGGCAACTCACAATAATTAATGAGTGGTTTAGAGGGGGTTGGGACAACCCTGCCTATCAGATGGAACTAACCTTGTTCAGCCTTGACTGGCTCCTGGGCCTGCTGTATGGGACCGCAATCCCCCAAGCTCCCCCTGGTTGCAAGCAGGTGTCTCTTTTGTGCTGGAGGGCAGCACTTTGCTTCATTTATACACTATTTTCATTTATGCGATGAAACATAACAGGAATCTCACATCTGGTACATCTCTGGAGAGGGATGGCATAATGTCCTTTCAGGAAATGCAGGAGCAATACCAACTATCGTGCAAACAATTTTGCTAGTATCTCCAGTTATGCCATGCCCTGCTAGTGCACCTTCGATCAGGCTTGCAGCTCCTTGAATTCAATACCATCAAGACCAGGATCTTAATGGGGTGGTTGGGAAAGGGGGCTATCTCCAGGATCTACAGCTCACTCATCCTCAGTTCGTCTGACCACTTTCCTATGTTGCGTGCACAGTGGGAGGCATGGGTGGGCAACCCTTAGTGATGTTGACTGGTTTGAATCCAATTGGCTCCTAGGGAGATAGCTCTCTATTCACACCTCCCCATGATTCAACTTAACTACCTGCATATTGCCTATCTGACCACACAGTGACTTCACTAAGCCAGCGGGGATTCCCAGGCTCACTGTGCACACTGCTCCCTGGCGGAGGCAGACTTCTTCCATATGGTGTGGGCTTGCCCATGGCTGGCCCCTTTTAGGTGAGGATGGGAGAGTAACTCTGTATGGTCTTGGACTGCCAGATTGATCTTACTCCCAGGGACACCCTGCTGGGAGCATTGGAGGAGGTGGGAGGGCTAATTTTAACTGTGACAAAATCCTAGTCGTAAAGTTAGGATTTTGTCTCCGTTAAACTTAAGTTTGTCTTAAGTTTAACGTAAGATTAACTGTGACAAAATCCTAACTTTAGTACTCCTAAATGCCTTCTCTGAATACCGAAAGTCGCAAAGTTAGGATTTTGTCTCAGATTACTTTTGTAAATCGAGCCCTGAGACTTCATTTTGAATTTCAATTCTGTGTAATAAATCTCACACTACATCTTGAAAAGAAAGTGTCTGCCCAACATATTAACATTACTTTCATTCACATCATATGAATTGATGATTGTTCTCTAGTGATTATATTTTAAAAGTAACAGCAGCTGTAACCGCGTTAACAATCTTTTTATTGCTAATGCATACAGCTTGGACTTCTCTTACTGGGAGGGGTAGGTTTGAAACCTCCACAGAGAAACCGTAGAGTGGAGTTTTATGCGTTGCACTTGATTTTGCAGTTTTTGCACAGGAGCTGATTGAACTCAGGCCACAAACTGAGTCAGTATATTATTTGCATTTCTCTGCATCTGGTGAACAGGATAATTCTGAATTTGGTGTTGAATCTACACCCCTGGTTCTGGTGGCCGATAATACAGCAGAAATGATAAGCAGTACTCCTAAAGAAAAAAATGCTTATATTCACTCCAGAATTACTCACAACTCCTATTCCATGACCTTGCATCTGCACCACTTGATTTCCCATTCTCTCACACTGCATACATTGCATTCCATTTATTCAAGAATTATCAGGCAGCACAAAATTCAAATCAGAATGTCTGAATTAGCCAGTTCTCTGAATCTCCCTTGTAAGGGCAATCGTCAACTATCCCTTACTCTTTTTCTGCTTCACATCAAACCAATTACTACTGTCTGTTGCACACTTCATCAATGTCCTTAGTCTGCAAATACATCACACTCTTTGAATGTGAAAGCTAAGTTCCGATAGCAAACTCATAACATAATCTGATACGGAACTGCTAAAGCCTTCTTTCTCAAGATCTTTAACTCCACTGTGTTTTTCATAAATCTGCATAAGCTGCTCATAGTAAGCATGCACCAGCTTTTTTGGTGCTGGTGTAGCTCTCAACATATTTCCCCGTTCACTTCTTCTCTGGCACTTTCTTTTTCAGATGCTCTATCACTGTTTTATATTTGCCAACAACTATATCAGCTGGAGCATTATTAGAAGCAACTCTAACTAGTTCCTCAGTTGAGCAAGCAACAGCAGCCTCCTGCTCAATCCTTGGATCACTCAAATAATGTATTCAAATCAATCCAAACCATTTTTAAAATCATCATTAATCTATAAACTTCCTTGTTCCATCTTTCAGATGCCTCTCACAATTTAGGAAAAATAGTCCTAAAGGCATAGAGCTTATAATTCCCTCAATGCACTTCTCTCAGAGAAAATTCCAATAGTGTCTATAATTCTGAATCACCTACAGAGCCTTTAGTATTCTTTCCTGTCTCTGTAGTTTTTTTTCTTATAGTAACTTTCTTTTTCCACCTTTCCCGGTACTCTCTCCAGTCTAATTTTCTCAACGAAATCCTTAATGTAAACTCATAAAGTCACCAAACTCAATTCTTTATTTCTTCTTTAGTCAAATCCATATTTTATATTTTTTCTGTACACTTCTTATTCTGCTAACGTCAACTTCAAAATCGTCAGCTAACTCCTCAGGCTTATAATGTGCTTTATTCGCACACCTCTCTGCTTCTTTGATCAAATATTTAATTTCATCCATAAGACTTCAATATATTTAAATCAACTGTTCCAGCTATAATTTCTCCAATTCCAATGCCATATTTGTCTAAATCTAATGAAGAAAAGATGTCTTTTTCACTGAAATCATGCCAGGACTGTCAGAAGATTTAAACGTTGACATTGACAATAAGAGTTGGCAGTACTGCTGCTCTGTCTCTAAGAGTATTTCCCTAAATAGCAGACACAGACTCATACATTTCAAATATATTAATAGAGTGTATTACACACCAGAATAAACTCTGTAGATAGGACACAGTGGAATGTCATAGATGCCCTGAGCAGGCTACTGGTTTTGTTCACGTTGCATGGTACTGCCCGAAGATCTCTGGGTTCTGGGAGGGAAATTTGCACATGCTGAGCGAGATCATAGGACATTCACTTGCACCTAACCCCTCACTTGCCCTGCTTGGATTAGATAATGGAGTAGACAAGGATATAAGGAAACTGGCAGCATTTGGACTGCTGTTAGCTAAGCGGAGAGTCGCCATGAGATGGGGAGAGGTCCCACACCTACGATAGATGAATAGGCTGCAGATATGCTGTATTGTAATATCAAATCTATCTGATGTATATAGTTAACTGTTGCCTCCGCCGAGCCATCCCAGAAGCTTCTGGGGATTGTATCAAAACTATTTGGTGGGAAAGGAAATGGGGTAAAGAGAGGGTGAACAGGATCTTGCATAATGCCCCTCTTTGTTTTTGTATTGAGTGATATACATTTTCATATGTAATACTTTGCAATGTATAGATTACGCTGTCTAGATGTATTGATAGACACAATTCAATCCTTATTTCTTCTTGCTATTCTTCCAGCCGACATGCTATCCTTCCCTGAGCCTCCTTTATGTGACCACTGTGACCGTAAATTCTACCATGTATGCTATTTTTGGTATTATCTCACAAGAGTGCAATGTTGTGGTGAGTTTTGTTGTGCAGATGTTAAAAAAACAATAAAATAAAATAAAATAAAATAAAGAATGCAGCAAAGCAAGTTACCCTACTGCACATAGCTACAGTACAGCAAAAGGGCAGTAATGTGTCGTATTTATCACAATACAATGCATTCCTGCCTTTTCCCAGCGCTGGCGCACAATGGCCTGCCTAGCACTAACACAGGCACCCTTGCACCATGGTACCATGATAAGGGTGCCTGCATTTCATGGAGGACTGTTTGTGTGCATGAAGGGGCACCTTCCTGCACAAAAACAATCCCTGGAGGGATCTTCCTCTATCTATGTGTGCTGCAAAATGCAGCATACATACAAAGAGCTAGTAAAGAGGAAAACTGTATTTCTCCTCGTTACACCTCCCTGGGAAGGCATAGCATTTTGTGCACATTCTCAGGTATACCAGTACTGGTAAATCTGTTAATGCATCAAAATCCATTGGAGTTGTATGGGAACCCCCATACAACTCCTATGGAATTCCCCCTTGGAACAGAGTAATGCAGCACAGCGATTTGCGCTGCATTAATCCTGATTTATCAAGCTTTTCAGGGCCACACAAAGTGGCCTTGCGTGGGCATATAAATGGCATTGGCTATGGTTCCGTTGTGCATGCATCACGTTGCGTAGTGTGAGAGCGATGTAACCCCTTTGAACAATAGGGCCCTCAACCATTAAAAGTCCAATATTAATTTCCTTCTCTTTAGGAGGCTCAGCAGGACCAGTACCAAAAATATAATTAACAACTGAAGATAAAACAAAAATATTTCTAACAGTAGTTAAATGGATTCTCTAGTGGTGCACACACTGATGCACCCACTACTGGGATTCCTTTCACACCCTTTACCTATACACTTCTACCCACTCCTGATGCACCTATTTCCTGTACCGTGGAAATGTGTGCCTATCTCTGCATCCCAACAGTGTATGAAAGGTCTAGATATTAAAAGTGTATCCAAATAGTTATTCTCCTCATCTGAATTCTGTTCTAGGCTTTGCTTCTCTCTTTTCCACCTATCAACTTTCCTGTTGTTACTGCGTCATTAGCTATTGCAGGAAAAAATCTTACTCCTTCTACCAAATCCTCTCTCCAGCATCTTTGCTCATTATATCACTTCTCCAACCATTGTCTAAATGAACCCTTCATCTACTTTTTCATTTTTTTGCTCTCCTTATCTGTGGCCATTCAATCCCATTTTTTCAGTGCCTCAAATTGTGTAAGTCTATGTGATGACTTTCTCTCATTCATTTTCTGTCTCAAGAAATCTAACTTTCTAATGTTAAAGTAAATTGCAAATTCATATAACCAGAGGTGTTTTTATACAAATCTCAAATCCAGGTATTACGCATAAAGCCGCACATTCGTCAACATCTACTACACAGTTGAACCCTCTACAGATCTGTTCTGTAGGCCTTGACGAACCTCATGGACTTTCACTCCACGGAATTCCGCTGAGTTACCAGAAAACTCCACCAGATTCCACAGAATTCCATGAGTGGGCAGAGTGAGGTCACAAATCATTATCTACCTGTTAGACCTGGCTTTTCAGCAGGTTTACCAGCAGACATTTAGCTTTTTGTCCTCCTTTTTTTGTTGGTTTTAGGACTCTGGGAACTTTACCACCTAAACAGGGCTGGTCTGGCTTACACAATGCTGTCTCCACTTCATGTCGGTAAGCTGAACTAGAGAGGACAGAACTGGTTTTGGCTGAGCACAGAGACTCTCTGCTACTAGAAAATTAAAAAGTGATCAAGTACTGCCTGCAGACCATGGGAAACACCCATTACATCGATGTAAACACATCGCGGTGCTATCGCACAGCGACTTTTACATCGCATGGTCGTTCACATCGCAGCCTATTAGTCCGCATGCAACAACGGCGCGATGGCATTAACATCGCATGCAATTACAACGCATGCGATGGTAAAATGCCATCACAACGCAAGAGAAGCGGCTACTTTAAAGAATGACGAGCTGAGAAAAATGACGGGCTGACAAAGAAGTTTACAAAAATGACGAACATGCGTCGCATGCAACAATGAGACACAACTTTATAAAAATGATGAACATGCGACAGATGCTGACACAATCGCAACAGAAACGGGAGCAGTGCTACTTTACTGCAGACTGAATAAGGTTGTTATTTTTGCTTTGAAAGCTGTTTCTGTGCCCCTGGCCAGCAGCCATGACTTCCCTGAGCGCGGAGAGAAGGAACTGGAAGTCGCAGGGCTAAAGCAATATATTGAGATTGAGCATAAGTAAGCAAATAGGATCAATTCTACAGAGGCAATGACACGGTATGAAACCATTCTACCGGAGAGCGGTGCGTGGCAAGGTTTCAGGAGTGCGAACAGAAACGGGTAACACCAATTTAAAAACTGCAGAACATGCGGTGCATGCAACAATGAAAGACACAACTTTAAAAAATGCTGAACATGCGACGGATGCTGACACAATCGCAACAGAAACATTGTTGTTCTTTTATATATATTACAATTAACGCATCGATGACAGTGAGAGGATGTGGTCTGACAGATAGCTCTGCCGACTTTGTTGCTGTCAACCAGGGTTCGAGCCTCCTATCAAGTCGCCACACTTACAAGTGCAGCGCCACCTTAACTTTTTATTTATTCACAGCCTAGATATGTTATAATGGCGCATATATCAATATTGATGGTTGGCTGGGTGTGTGGTGAGTCGGTGGATGGATGAATGGATGCCGGATGGATGGATGGCTGGATGCATGGATGGGTGGATGCATGGATGGCTGGATGCATGGATGGGGAAAAGTGTGGGTGGGTGCACGGAGACGGATGGATGAATGGGTGCATGATGGCGGAACGTATAATAAGTGTGTGGAATATATTGAGATTGAGCAAAAGTAAGCAAATCGGATCAATTCTACAGAGGCAATGACACGGTATGAAACCATTCTACCGGAGAGCGGTGCGTGGCAAGGTTTCAGATATGCAGGTCCTCAAAGTAGTTTTGTGTCCGTTCACTGAGTGCGAACAGAACCGGGCGATCTACAGAGGCAATGACACGGTATGAAACCATTCTACCGGAGAGCGGTGCGTGGCAAGGTTTCAGGAGTGCGAACAGAAACGGGCGACACCAATTTAAAAACTGCAGAACATGCGGTGCATGCAACAATGAAAGACACAACTTTAAAAAATGCTGAACATGCGACAGATGCTGACACAATCGCAACAGAAACGTTGTTGTTCTTTTATATATATTACAATTAACGCATCGATGACAGTGAGAGGATGTGGTCTGACAGATAGCTCTGCCGACTTTGGTGCTGTCAACCAGGGTTCAAGCCTCCTATCAAGTCGCTGCCGGTGTGACCGCCTTTGCGATGTAATTGCCGCGATGAGAATGTGGACGATGTATCGTCATACAACCGCAGACCATGCAGGGCTTTAGATATTAAAAGCATGTCATCTGCGAAAAGTAGCGTCACCATTTTTTTAAGGCCACGTTTGGGTGCATCGCTTCCAGGGATATCAAGTCATTAATATAAAGAGTAAACAGTGTTGGGCCAACACACAACCCTGCAGTACACTAGGTTCAATTTTGAAAGGGTCTGTGAGCTCACCACAGTTGCCATACCTAACTCTGGCAGTATTCAATGCATGCAGTCAAATTAGGACAGATAAAATATTGCAGGGGACACCTATCTTTTCCAGAAATTCCCCCAACTTGGCCTTAGAAATTGAACCAAAAGCTGTCTTCAGATCAACAAAGACCACATACAGGTGGCCCTTATCTAATAAGACTGTTTTCCAAAGTAGGGTGCAGAAACAAAGGATTTGATCCACCGTACTGACCCTATTCCTGAATCCGGCTAGGCCTCCTACAGTTGCAGGTGGAGCCCTTTACAAAACTGAGTCCAGATACTCACAGATTGAAAAGGAAACTTTTTCCATGAATCAGGATTGCATCCACTTTGATTAATACTTCTTTAACAGGAACCATGGGGAATTACCAAATAAAAGCCTTTGGTACATCTCTTCCTAGGCACAACACCAACCTTTCTCCCCAAATATTGAAAAGTGGGTACTTTATTTGAAGAGGTACCTAGGGGAAGATTTACATCCCCTTGCGTCATTTTTGCACCGCTATCGCGTTACTTTTTGTGTCGCAGCGTAAAATACGGCCCATTTACAACGTAACGCATATAGGGAGATGCATCACGTTGTAAAGCCCTGCGTCACATTATACCTGCATCAGGTATAATGTATGCAGAGTGGGCGTTCCAACACAAAAATGCCTTGTAGCGGTGACACAGTGAAATCCACAAGAATTCACTGTGCCACTTCTAGGACCCCACTGCGTCAAATTCTTCTGCCTGCTTGAAGCAGTCATAAGGAGTGACGCAGCACAATGAGGATAGGCCTCCCCCTGCATTGCTAGAGTTGCGTTGTGCTTGCGACACAACTCCAGCAATGCGTGACTTGCATCAACAGATGCATCAGAATTTCTGACGCATCTGTCAATCCTTGCGCCATGGTGAACTGTATCGTAAATACGGCGCATCCATAGTGGCGCAAGGGTTTCCAATGGTGGCACAGGGAAAGTGACACTTCTATACCTATGCATCACTTGGTCTCTGAGATGTACAGGCCAGGAAGAGGCAACCCTGCTGACTACCTATCCTGGTACCCAGCAACCCACAGTGAAAGTCATGTTACACACTGAACACATATCAAATGCATGGCCTTATCAGTGTGCCTTTTGATGATGTTTCTTGATAAAATCATGGATATCACAAAGAAGGATGAATGCTTACAACTGATATTTACAGTTATAAGAGACAACAAATTGAGAGATAATGTAGTAATTAGGTCCACGCTTGAAGGTAGTTTTCATGTAGTTTTATTGAGCAGTTAAGTTAAGTCAGGTACAAGCTCAATAGGAGACTTAAGGGACCTAGGGGAGACCCCACCAGGAGCATCTAACCAGGTGCTCAGCTCATCCAACTGTCACTATCTAGGCAGAGTACCAACATTCTGACTGCTGCATTTATGAACATTCTAAAGATGGTAGAAATGCATCACATTGGGAATAACAGGATATTACATATCCCCTTTTCTTATACAAAAATTAAAAGTTAGAAACATCATATAAGAAACAGAGAAATGAAAACAAGAAAATGAAGCATAAGAAGGAAATAATCAGTGAAAGAAGAACACCCGTCAGAAACAAAACAACGAGAGAAAAGCAACGAGAGAAATAAAGAAACACGCAAGAATTGGGAATTAAACAAAGGAACCAAAGAGAAATTTAGAAATAGGAATAGAAGAATGGAACTAAACTTACAAACCATCCTCCCTTCTTACACAGCAGAAAAGAAATTAATAGAAGAAATACGAAAAACAACTCCAACGCACACCTACTGGCCAGAACAGGAATGAATGGAGAATGAAAAAAATGGAAATCACAGAACGTAGAAAAGCAGAAAAGAAGAATAAAATAAAAAAGAAGATGAGGAACAAAAAGGAAGAAACCTCATCAAAACACCATATACCTTAAACAAAATACAAATCAGTAATGTAAAGGTAATAGTGCAAGAATTTTTTTTCAAAATACGATAAAACGGAACATATTTAGCAATAAGTGCATGAAGGTACTTAAATAGAATCAAATTCAAGCTAAATATGATAATAATACAAAATCTCATTTGCACAGTGCATGAGAATATGAACAGAACTTACAAGCGTTGCAAGTATCAAGACACAAAACTGTGAAAACACACAGCAGAAATGAGTAGAACTTAAAACAAGAAAAGTAATAAAAAACTTTAAACTTTTCATAAATTCCTTCAAACCGGATTGAAAGGACATAGTATGGGTGGGAACCCATGTCACTCAAAGGGAATTGTACCCTAATATAACTTTTAAATAGGAAGTGAAATACAAAATTAAGTATGAGTAGGAACTCATTATGATAATGTCAAGAGACAGTATCTCAAGCATAACTCCTCGGAAGGAAATAAAATTCACACCTACAAACTTTACGTGGGTCTATGTGTAGACAACTATTATGGTGTTGTTAGAAACTGAAAGGATTATAATCCTTAGCAAAACACAGAGAAACAAAATTTGGAGTAATCTGTGTATAGACACTAGATGTGCACAGTTATAAACTAAAGGGAGTATAACCCTATTCAAACTACAGACAAACTAAAACCAGTGGAATCTGTGTATGGACAACTGACGTGTGCAACGAAAATTAAATTAGTGCAATAACAAAACAACTGCCTAGAAGAATTAAAAACTACACTGTGAAAAGCATAAATAACAAAAACCAGGCACATAAAAAGAGGGATCAGTGAAAGAGTGTGCGCACCACCCAATACTGAAGATAAACTAGGATAAGGAGACCAGCTCCCACACACCTCTAAACGTGCCTAAATAATACCTAAATATGACATCTCACCTGAATACCACAAACATAGGCAGTTTATGGCAGTGAATATTACAAAAGACATATCACCAACCAGAATGATAATAGATAAGAAATAAAATACTGTCAAAAGGCACATTACTTTTGATAGGTACTTACAATAAATGGCTAGAAATTTTAACTTATCTCAAATAAAAGAGAACAGGAACTCAGAATATAATGAGTAACCTATATATTGTGCACAATAAAACTAAAACATGCCTGTAACAAATTTTGCAACACATATAAATAAATAAATAACATTAACTCCGGTGAGCGATCTCTCACCCGGGTTCTGTGTACTCTGTTCTTTGTCGACGCAGATGAGCATCCAGAAGTCGTCGTGGACTTTGGTCAGTCGAGTATAAAGTAATTGTTTCCATGAGTGAAGACTCTTCTACTCCATTGTTCCTCGCATCTTTTAAATGAAACTTCATGGTTAGCACTTATGAAGAAAATTCAGAGATTTAAATATACACTGGTGTGTATATCACCGAAAGAAAAGTAAATGTCTTAAGATTCACGCGTAGACTGTAAATACTACGAGTAGTAGTTGTTGTTATGACGACCTAAACATATACAAGATGGCTGCCACGTGGGTCGTAGCAGCGTGAGAAGCGTGCAGGACGTGTCTCCAAAGGTCGGCGTCACAGGCGTCACAGGACCTGAGAAGAATCTGGCTTCACCAACTCCCTGGAGCATTCTACAGACGTCATCAAATGGACGGCAGGAGGGAAGGAGGGAAGATCGCTTGTGATCAACCGTCGACCAACGGACATCTAGGACTATGAGTAAACAAGTTTGGAGAGGAGTTCATCCAGAGTTTAAACCTAGCTACAACCAGTAGATGGCACCAAACAGTTAATTGTACCGCTGGATTTTCTCTTTTTGTCTCGATTCCCCGGTGTAAACATGACTCCCCGGTGCAAATATGTATGAAATCTTTGACGCTTTTCTGCAGATGGTGTCTTCGATGTCAAGTAGGGACAAGTATGAAGAAGCGCTATACTGTAGATTGTATTAAAGTTGAAAACTTGTAAGGACTGGCACTTTAATCTTGATTTTTAAATTTCAGTTACAAAAAGCAGGAGTATTGTATAAACGGACAGTTAATAACCTTTGTACTTAGTCACTCATTCCTTGCATGTTTGCTCGAGGGTTGTTTTCTAAACTATAGACAGTTTCATTTTCACTCAGCTGCTCATTATTTAGACACTCGCTGCAAGATATTATCCCATCCTCGTCGCCAAAATAATGTAGTAATTAGGTCCACGCTTGAAGGTAGTTTTCATGTAGTTTTATTGAGCAGTTAAGTTAAGTCAGGTACAAGCTCAATAGGAGACTTAAGGGACCTAGGGGAGACCCCACCAGGAGCATCTAACCAGGTGCTCAGCCCATCCAACTGTCACTATCTAGGCAGAGTACCAACATTCTGACTGCTGCATTTAGGAACATTCTAAAGATGGTAGAAATGCATCACATTGGGAATAACAGGATATTACATACTCATAGATGGAATTAGTTACAAATAGTAAAAACCATCATACTATGACAATTTTGTGGAGTGTACATCACAAACTTTGCTTCACTTAAGAATGTCTACTACTATGTGGAACAAAATAGTCACCCCTCAGGCCTTCAAAGACAGGTTAATCAAACTTGTGAATTAAGGCTATTGGGATAGTCCAACAAAAATCAGGTTGTGGCAGAAAGTGGTGTTTCTTTTTTTGTGTGACAGAAGACACAGGTGGTGGAGACCATACCTTTCCCACAGCTACAGAAGAAGCATACCTGGTACGCTGAACACTTCTGAATCATGCCTGCCAGAAGAAAACTGCTAGATCTTGTTGACTCCTGTACCAAGTACCCAGCAGACAAGATTGTACATTCTACAGCTTTTGAGACCTTTCAACCAAAATGTGTGAAATTGTTGCCTCATATAGCATTCCAAATGAATTCAAAACAGATTGTACTTTGAGGACTTGAAAAACTTGGTATGTTTTCATCAAAAAGTCACCCTTCACTAGTAACAAGCAATTGTGAAGACACTCAACAAACCTTTAAAAATTGCCCTAGTACAAAATAAAAACATTGCGTGCTCAATCTATAACTTCCGTTGAATATTCTAAAGTACTCTTCAACGTACTACCCGCTGTGGCCAAAACCTTCTCTCTTGTTGGTTGTCCTATCAAAGATACCATTTGACAATGAACACCAGCTACCCAGAGCCACCAAAATAGCAGGTAGGAAGAGAAGGGCTCAATGTATTACCTCATCGGACTTCCAGGAAGGCCGGCCATCTGGTCGTCCCATAGGAAAGCATTGGGTGCGATCAGATGGCCGAGGGGAGAGGTGCGACCAGATGGCTGGGACTGAAAGGACTCCCATCTGCCCAACCCAAGGCCTTCAAGGTAGGGCTCCAACCTGCCAATGCAGGGCAGGGCTCAGGGGCTTGGGGAACCCGGCTGGGCCTCAAGCACAGGGAGGACTACCGGAGGCCTCGGGCCTGGACGCCCGACGGAGGAGTGCCCGGGACCCATGGATCCCGTCCCGGGCACTCGGCCATGCCATTGGCCCTGGAGGAGGGAGCCCCAGACGCCCGGGGGATGACTGCCCGGGACCCATGGAGCCCGTCCCAGGCACTCGGCCATGCCGTTGGCCCTGGAGGAGGGAGACCCGAATGCCCAGGGGACGACTGCCTGGGACCCATGGAGTCCATCCCGGGCACTCGGCCATGCCGTTGGCCCTGGAGGAGGGCGCCCCGTACTCCCGGGGGAGGACTGTTAGGGACATATGGAGCCCGTCCCGGGCGCTCAGCCATGACGTTGGCCCTGGAGGAGGGAGTCCCGGACACCCAGGGGACGACTGCCCTGGACCCATGGAGCACGTCCCGGGCACTCGGTCATGCCATTGGCCCTGGAGGAGGGAGCCCTGGACGCACGGGACAGGACTGCCCGGGACCCATGGGGCCTGTCCCGGGCACTCGGCTATGCCGTTGGCTCTGGAGGAGGGAGTCCCGGACGCCCAGGGGAGGACTGCCCGGGACCCATGGAGCCCGTTCTGGGCACTTTGCCATGCCGTTGGCCTGGAAGAGGAAGCCCCGAGCGTCTGCCCCTAGTAATCCAGAGGAAGGCTATCCCCCTTTCTTGTAATCCGGGCACTCGAGGTGACAGAGGGGACCAAAGGTGCGAAAGTATCTGACCTCCTGGAGCCCTCGCTGGGATCGGGGAGGCAAATGGCATCTCATCGGGACTTCCAGGGAAGCCCAGCCATCTGGTCGCCCCATTGGAAAGCTTTGCATGCGACCAGATGGCCAAGGGGAAAGGTGCAACCAGATGGCCAGGATCGAAAGGACTCCCAGCTGCCCACCCCGAGCCTTCACGGAACGGCTCCCATCCCCCTGCCCTTGTAGGCCTCCGGGGCTGCAGGGCTCAGGTGGGCTCCAAAACCACATGCTGGGCCTCAGGCATGGGGAGGCCCACAAGCACTCCTGGGGCCCAGCCCTCCAGGGGAGGATTGCCCGGGAGCCTTGCAGGTCTCCGGGTTTCTGCACCAGGGACCCTTGTCCTGTGCAGATGGGCTTTTGGCAGGCCGTAGGACGGAGGCTCCCAAACTCAGGCCCCGGGGCCGGTCCTTGCTTTCCAACCCAACCAGGCTGGGGAGATCAGGGAGTCTGCCCAGGCATGAGGGACCCCTGTCCCGGGCACACGGATCCTCAGGACATGCCCTCGTTTTCCACACATTTTTTCCAAAATTCTGCGTAGTGTGCGCAGTGGCGCTTCGCAAACTACGCCCAGCCCTAGTGAACACCTGTTTGAAGATGGGGCACACCAGACCTCCCACACCAGCACTGGCCCAGACAAAATGGATCAGTCTACTGGACCCACCTCCAGCACTCAGGGACCTAAGGGGCTCCTCCATCTGAGAAGCCCCCAGGCTACTTTTGACATCATCCATAAGCAATGGAAGACTCTACAGAGTCTTGGATTGCGTCAATGTTGCTGTCCGTGTGACAGAGGCTGAGACAAGGGTGTCCTCATTGGAGTACCAAGTGGTCACCCTCAAACTGTAAGTCTCTAGGCTGCTTTCTACCACAGCATAACTGGAGGGCATGTTGAAGACATAGAAAATGTATCTAGATAGAACAATGTCAGTTTCATTGGATTTCCAGAAGGAGTGAAGACATCGTGTGCTGTCAACCTGATAGAGGGCTGGGTCCGTTCCTGGATCCCAGCTGACAAGCTGTCCCAGTGGGGAAGGTCCTATGGAGGGGGGCCTGAGGAGCGTCTATAGCATTATAGGCTGATGATATCCTATTGTTGCTGAGGTACCCAGTGTCCTCATTCCTGCATTGCCTAGAAATTCTCTGCCTCTATTACGAGGCATCTGGGCTCTGAATCAATGAGTCTAACAGCCTGATTCATGAAAAACGGAATCTGCGATTTTCCAATTGCAATTAACTGCGAATTGCAATTTAGAAATCGCAGATCGGTATTCATGAATTTTTGCGATAAAAAAATGCGATTTGCACGCGGCCGCGAAAAGCGTTTGCGATTTTCGAAAATCGCAGAATAATCGCTATTTTCGGCAACATCCGTGTAGGATTTGCGATATCGCAAATAGCGATATCGCTTATTGCGAGATCGCAAATTCGCGGGATCGGCAAAACGGGAAGTCGCATTTCGAGCACAGTGATGACATCACAACCAGGAAGCAGCCAGTTCCCACCCCCATTCACCACAGTGAGGCAGACCTCGAGGCAGCAACTGAGTCAGCTCCTGCAAGGACACCTGCAAACTTGGAATACCACACCCAATCTCACTGCAGCAATGGCAGAGGAGGCTGTGCCAGGGCCCAGCAACACCGGGCGCAAGAAAAAACTGAAGTTCTCCGAACAGGAGTTGGAGCTCCTCATCGAAGGGGTGGTAGAGAACCACTCTAAACTGTTTGGGAAAGAGTCAAGGAGGGTGCCTGAGCAGGAGAAGCGGAGAATCTGGGTCGGGATAGCGGCCACAGTGAACTCCGTGGGTGTGGCAGACAGGTCACTTGAAGAACTAAAGAAGAGGTGGTACGACCTCCGAGGTCGTGTCAAGGAGAAGGTTGCCGAGAGGCTGGGAGAGTCCCTGGCCACTGGAGGGGGAGGACCTACAGTCCCTCCAAACACCACCATGGAGGACCGCGTCAAGGACACGTTGAAGTCCGAGGCGTGCATTGGAGTCATCAGATTAGACTCATCCCGCCCCACCCAAGAGAGCCAAGGTAAATGGCATGCGACTGCGACCCTGTCCCCTATGAATGGCCATTACCCTATAGCCTCCCATAATGTTCCAAAGTTATTCCATCGGTGCACATTAGGTAATGCCCTAAAGCATTGTGGGACATGTAGTGTGGCCACAATGTACAAGTACCCCAATGCAGCCAGACAGGTTCCAAAGTACGCAATGCCACAGCCAGTCAGGGAATGTCATCCAGCATGCATGTAGCAACTGCACGTGTGACAGATACATGCAACTAATGGACGTCCACTTCCCCTCACAGGTGGCGCAGACAGCAGCGACAGTGACAGGTTGCTCATCGATGAGCAACCACAGGATGCGGAGGAGGTGCCGTCACAAACACATCCAGCACCAACAGGCGCTGCACCTACCCCTGCAGCCAGGCCCACAGCATCAGCGCCAGCACCAACAGGCGCTGTACCAACCCCTGCAGCCAGGCCCACAGCATCAGCGCCAGCACCAACAGGCGCACCACCAACCCCTGCAGCCAGGCCCACAGCATCAGCGCCAGCACCAACAGGCGCTGCACCAACCCCAGCAGCCAGGCCCACAGCATCAGCGCCAGCACCAACAGGCGCACCACCAACCCCTGCAGCCAGGCCCACAGCATCAGCGCCAGCACCATCAGGCGCACCACCAACCCCTGCAGCCAGGCCCGCAGCAGCTGGAGCCTCCACATCTGCTCCAGCGACAGCAGTGACACAGCGCCCACCCACTGTGGGCAGCCAGCAGAGCAGGCATGGCAGGGCTCGCCTGCAGAACAATGCACGCAGCGGCAGGTGGGGGATGGAAGTGCGATTGCCGAGCATGAGCATAGAGCGTAGAATGCTACGCATTCACCAGCTGCAGGCATGCCGGCAAGGGGCCATACAGATGCAGCTGTATAATATTGGCCGCAATGTGGCAGGTGTGGGGGAGAGGATGGACCGCATGACGGCAGCCATGGCAGGTTTGGGGGAGAGGATGGACCGCATGACGGCAGCCATGGAGGCCAACACTGCTGCGCTAATATCACAGCGCAACACCGGCCGCCGCCACCACCGGCAGCTACTGACGCGGCTGTCGGCATACACCAGGTCAAACTACGTGATCGGCAATGCGACATCCCAGCTATCGCGACGGTCCCTGGCGCAGCAGCAACAGCTAATCCAATGCTGCAAGGATGTGGCCAGAGTATTAGAGCACCTCACCACTGCCGTTATGGCACTCCACCCCCCTGTACCTGGCAATGTCGGGGGGGACGATGCCAGCGAGGGCACCTCAAGTGTGAGCAGCCAGTCTGCCTCACAGGTAGCGGTGTTACGACGTAGCACCAGGCCCACTGCAGGGTCACGTGCGGTGGCAGAGGAGGAGCTGGAGAGGCGCTTGGGTGATTCGTGCCGGAGGCGCACCTGACTAACATGTACTTTTACAGGCACAGGCTGACACTATAAGCCTGCCCTGTGTTTTGGACGCAGCAGTATGGGGCAATACTGATTGCATAGGAAGGATGGCAACTTGCACTATTATTGTGAATCAAACAATAATAGTTATTCTTGCATCATACATTGGCATCCTGTCATTATTTCCATTTGCATGCAATTGTGATTTGTTGGGTGAGGGGAGTGGGTGCACTAGAAACTGTTCATTGTGATGTGGTTGCGGCGTCTGTGGCCTTCAGCTGGGTTCTCCCCGCGTGCATGACGCCCATGTGCAGGTGGCCGGTCTTCCCCTCACTGCCAGAGATGTCTACAGGTATCCTGCGCTTGGTAGCAATGTTGTGTAGTATTGCACAGACAGCCACAATGCGGCAGAACACATCAGGACTGTAGTACATGGCCCCACCTGTCTTGTGCAGTATGCGGAAGCTGCTCTTCAGTAGCCCAAAAGTCCTTTCAATGCAATTCCTTGTCTGTATGTGTGCAACATTGTAACGCCGTTGCTGTGGTGTAGCAGGGTTGAGTTATGGGGTGAGGAGGTATTCACGGAGGGCGTAGCCACTGTCACCTGAATGAGAGGAGCAGAGGGTGAGTGCCTGTGCACCGCAGCTACTTCATCGCAATGTGACATTGTGGACAAAGTGTACTTACCAAGTAGGTGTCCTTCCCCAAAGTCTCCCCTGGCCAGTCGTGTGTGGAGGCCGCTGTGCCGGAATATGAATGAGTCATGGGTACTCCCTGGGTACTGTGCCACTATGTCCGTGATGTATGTCTTAGCATTGCAGACCATCTGGATGTTGAGGGAGTGGTAGGACTTGCGATTGCGGTACATGTACTCCGTTGCAGCTGGTGGGCAGATGGCGATGTGGGTACAGTCAATGCATCCTATCACATGTGGGAAATGGGCAACATTGTAGAATTGTAGCTTGGTCGAATCCAAATCCTGTTGGCTGGTGGGAAATTTGATGTGTTGGTGTAGCTGGGTCAGCATTGCGTCAAGGAAACTCCTTAGGCAGCGGGACATGGTGGGCTGGGATATCCCCCCAGCAACTGCTACTATCCCCTGGAAGCTCCCAGAGGCCAGGAGGTGCAGGCTACACAATACCTGGACATGAGTAGGCACGGCATTGGTCCGCCTTGTTGGGTGCTGCATCAGGGGGTCAAGGTCCTGTATTAGCTGGATTATCATTTCCCCATTCAGGCGGTACTTTGCATATATTTGCTCTCTGGTTTGGCCCAGCAGGGTGACCCGCTGGCGGAATATCCTGTCCTGGATTCTGCGTCTCCTCCGTGCTGCTCGCTGTAGCCTTCGCCGCCTGACCACCATGTACATTCCTGGCATTGTGAGACTCCAAATGCTGCTGCTGATTCTCCTTATGTGTGTTTGGTCAGGCCTGCACCTGTTACTGATTGGCCAACGGTTTTTAAAAAAAAAAATTCAATGGCTTTTATGGTTACCACCTGCTTTGGGTTGTCCTTAATTTGCACCTCGCAAACAGTGATTTTGTTTTTTTTCGCTATTTGCGATTTTTCATGATTACCGATTGCGATTGTATAGCGAAATCGCAATTTTTTTCGCAGTATCCGTGGTTTGTCGCATTTTCCGATTCGCTAATGCTCTCCTGCCGGGATTCTGCGAATCTATTTGCGAATTCGCTATTATGTGTTTGCGACTTCGCTATTTTCGTGGTGAATGCCGATTGGGGAAATTGCGCCCGCAATAGCATTTTCGCAGCTATTGCGAGCGCAATTTTGCTTCATGAATCAGGCTGTAAGTCCCTTCTGGTGCCGATCGAGGGAGATGTGGGGGCTTGTTCTTGGTGTGCCACAGTCCCAATACACCACTTACCTTTCAAGTATCTAGGCATTTGCATCTCCTGTCTCCCAGAACTGGTGTGAAGCCTTAATCTCAACTCCTTTGTAAGTTTGTCTGAACAAAGACCTGCAGCAATGAGGCAGTTGAATCCCCAAGGGCAGTCTGCCCTGTTGAAGATGATGAGCTTGCCATGCTTTCTGTATGTTTTTTCGAATTTCCCTCTTTCCATCCCCAGGAAGTGGTTCCAGACATTGGCCTCCAAAGTAGCCTCCTTTCTCTGGGTAGGGAAACACCACGTTATGGCCTTTGTCAATAGATGTTGAACAGCGCACAACCCACGTGAGTGCGTCCCTGCGGTATAAGCACACCTTGATGGTTCGTCTAAGTAGACTGACTCCAAATATGATTAAACATAGTTCAAGTTTTTCAATTCATCAAATGTTTACTTTATTTTTTTCAGGTCAACGAATCAAAGTTCATATTCATTTCTCCACAATGTGATTCTTCAAACAAAAATGCCCATGCTCCAATGCATTTCGGGCTTGACCCTTTTTCCGGGAGCTCTGTTGGTGAAAATGATACATTTAGACATACGGTCATGAACACAATAGATTATCACGTCGTTGTGTATACATGTTAATGATCACAATAACATACTCAAAAATCTAGCTGATCTTTGTCAATAGATTACATTCCCCCTATGATGGGGTAAAGGGAATGGCAGATGGATATTACTTAGCATCGCAACTCACAATAATTAATGAGTGGTTTAGAGGGGGTTGAGACAACCCTACCTACCAGATGGAACTCACCCTGTTGAGCCTTGACTGGCTCCTGGGCCTGCTGTATGGGACCGCAATCCCCCAAGCTCCCCCTGGTTGCAAGCAGGTCGCTCTGTTGTGCTGGAGGGCAGCACTTTGCTTCATTTATACACTATTTTCATTTATGCGATGAAACATAACAGGCATCTCACATCTGGTACATATCTGGAGAGGGAGGGCATAATGTCCTTTCAGGAAACGCAGGAGCAATACCAACTATCCTGCAAACAATTTTGCCAGTAACTCCAGTTATGCCATGCCCTGCTAGTGCACCTTCCATCAGGCTTGCAGCTCCTTGAATTCAATCCCATCAATACCAGGATCTTAATGGGGTGGTTGGGAAAGGGGGCTATCTCCATGATCAACAGCTCACTCATCCTCAGTTCGTCTGGCCACTTCCCTATGTTGCGTGCACAGTGGGAGGCATGGGTGGGCAACCCTTAGTGATGTTGACTGGTTTGAATCCAATTTGCTCCTAGGGAGATAGCTCTCTATTCACACCTCCCCATGATTCAACTTAACTACCTGCATATTGCCTATCTGACCACACAGTGACTTCACTAAGCCAGCGGGGATTCCCAGGCCCACTGTGTACACTGCTCCCTGGTGGAGGCAGACTTCTTCCATATGGTGTGGCTTGCCCATGGCTGGCCCCTTTTAGGTGAGGGTGGGAGAGTAACTCTGTATGGTCTTCAACTGCCAGATTGATCTTACTCCCAGGGACACCCTACTGGGCGCATTGGAGGGCTAATTTTAACTGAGACAAAATCCTAGTCGTAAAGTTAGGATTTTGTCTCAGTTAAACTTAAGTTTGTCTTAAGTTTAACTTAAGACCAAAACTTAAGATTAACTGTGACAAAATCCTAACTTTAGTACTCCTCAATGCCTTCTCTGAATACCGAAAGTCCCAAAGTTAGGATTTTGTCTCAGATTACTTTTATAAATCGGGCCCTGACACTTCAACTTGAATTTCAGTTCTGTGTAATAAATCCCACACTTCATCTTGAAAAGAAAGTGTCTGCCCAACATATTAACATTGCTTCAGATTCAGATTCAGATTAGCTTTATTCGATTTTTGTTTCATAAAATCATAAAAGCAACATTTCATATATATACATACAGTTCATACATAATAAGACCTTTTTAAAACAGTATTAAATCAGTTTAAGGTACATTCGCTAATCATTATATTCCGTGTTCTTAAAACTTTTTTTAAAAATCCAGTCATCACCATGGTACAAGTAGCGTTTCCCAGTTGCTGCAGGCTAAGAAACGCAGGGCGACATTGCCGACAGGCCCCTTTTTTTCAAATACTGTTTGATCCACATTTTACGCTCACTCTCATATAGTTTACAAAACAATACTATATAAAAGGTGGATTGCACCGATATACAGTCACATGGGCAAGGAGCAAGGGTTCTTGACCAATCATTTTTACTTGGGAATGTAACTAACCGGTGAAATAAATTAAACCTAAATCTAGTTAAAATGAATCGATCAAAGCCCAAGTTACATAAGGTCAAGCTTTCATTCACATAATATGAACTGATGATTGTTCTCTAGTGATTATATTTTAAAAGTAACAGCAGCTGTAACCTCGTTAACAATGTTTTTATTGCTAATGCATACAGCTTGGACTTCTCTTACTGCGAGGGGTAGATTTGAAACCTTCACAGAGAATCCGTAGAGTGGAGTTTTATGCGTTGCACTTGATTTTGCAGTTTTTGCACAGGAGCGGATTGGACTCAGGCCACAAACTGAGTCTGTATATTATTTGCATTTCTCTGCATCTGGTGAACAGGATACTTCTGAATTCGGTGTTGATTCTACACCCCTGGTTCTGGTGGCCGATAATACAGCAGAAATGATAAGCAGTACTCCTCCTAAAGAAAATAATGCTTATATTCACTCCAGAATTACTCACAACTCCTACTCTATGACCTTGCATCTGCACCACTTCATTTCCCATTCTCGCACACTGCATACGTTACATTCCATTTATTCAAGAATTATCAGGCAGCACAAAATTCAAATCAGAATGTCTGAATTAGCCAGTTCTCTGAATCTGCTTTGTAAGGGCAATCGTCAACTTTCCCTTACTCTTTTTCAGCTTCACATCAAACAAATTACTACTGTCTGTTGCACACTTCATCAATGTCCTTAGTCTGCAAACACATCACACTCTTTGAATGTGAAAGCTAAGTTCCGATAGCAAACTCATAACATAATCTGATACGGAACTGCTAAAGCCTTCTTTCTCAAGATCTTCAACTCCACTGTGTTTTTCATAAATCTGCATACGCTGCTCATATTAAGCATGCACCAGCTTTTTTGGTGCTGGTGTAGCTCTCAACATATTTCCCCGTTCACTTCTTCTCTGGCACTTTCTTTTTCAGATGCTCTATCACTGTTTTATATTTGCCAACAACTATATCAGCTGGAGCATTATTAGAAGCAACTCTAACTAGTTCCTCAGTTGAGCAAGCAACAGTAGCCTTCTGCTCAATCCATTGATCACTAGGAATAAAAATCTCAAATAATGTATTCAAATCAATCCAAACCATTTTTAAAATCATCATTAATCTATAAACTTCCTTGTTCCATCTTTCAGATACCGCTCACAATTTAGGAAAAATAGTCCTAAAGGCAGAGAGCTCATCAGTAGTCCAGGGCATATACAGCCAGATTCATCAATGTCCCAATCTGCGATTCCTAAATTGTGAGAAAAAGCGAATCGCAATTAAGAAATCGCAGATTGGCATTCATGAATATTTGCGATAAAATAAAGCGAATCGTAATCGGCCGCAATCGCCGATTGCGATTCCCCGAAAATCTGTAAATATTCGCATATTCGGCCGATACCCGTGTTGAAATTACGAATTCGCAATTAGCGATATCGCAAATTGCGATCTCGCTAACTGCGAGATCGCAAAAACGGGAAGTTGCATCTTGAGCACAGTGATGACATCACAACCAGGAAGTAGGCAGGTTCCACCCTCATTCAGCAGTGAGAGCCTGAACTGGAAGCATCATCATCAGAGGTCCCCTCCAGTGTGCCTACAGGAGTTTTTCAGGAGACACCCCAGTGGCAAGCATGTCTGAGGAAGCTGGAGCTGGATCTGCCAGTGGGAGAAAAATAAAAATAAAATTTTCTGAGCAAGAGCTCGAATTTTTAATTGAAGGAGTCTGCAAGGACTACAATTGGCTCTTCGGGAAAGACTTCAGAAGGGTGCCCGAGGCCGATAAAAGGCGGCTATGGTTGCGCATCCGCGCTAAAGTTAACTCTGTGGGGGTGACCCAGCGCTCCGTGGACGAACTTAAAAAACGCTGGTATGACCTCAGAGGGCGGTCAAAGGAGAAGATTGCGGAGAGGCTGGGGTAGCGTGTGGTGACAGGTGGAGGGGAGCCCACTGTCCCACCGAATACACCACTGGAGGACCGAGTGGAGGACACCATAAATCCGCAGGCAGGCGTGGGTGTGACACAGCTTGACTCCTCCCGACCTACCCAAGACACACCAGGTAAGTGCCATGCGACTGCGACCCCCTGTCCCCTAACAATGTCCATGACTCCAGAGCCTCCCATATCAAACCCCAGTCATGCAGCCAAAGCACAGCACTAAAGCGCTATTGCATTGTGGGACATGTAGTCTTATCACAATTACCGTCTTGCCCCATTAAGCCAGACTTGTTTAGTGACAGTCAATCCTGCAGCGACTCAGGGAATGGTAGTCTGCATGCATGTAGGAAGCCTAAATGTGTAAGAAACATGTCACTAATCAACGTCCACTTTACATCACAGGTGGCGTAGAAGTCCCCAGCACAGACAGCGATGGCTTGGTCATGGACATCACGGATGACACAGAGGAAGACACAAATCTATCCCCACAGCCCGGACCATCAGGGCAAGCTGCCGCACCAGCGGTCATTACACCACCTGCCCCTGTGGCCAGTGCCACCCCTGTGCCACCACGCGCTGTAATAGCACTGCCCGTCACACAACCACCAGTGGGGCATGCAACACCAGCAGCAGTTCGCCAACCAACCCGCCGCCCTGCGGCTGTGAGGAGCCAGTCCAGCGGACTGGTGAGGGGTCAGCACACTAACAATTCCCGTGCTGGTAGGGGACAAAATATGCGAGCAGGTGGGCTCTCCATCGAGCGCCGGTTGCTACTTGTGCATCAGACGCAGGCCCGTCATCTCGGGGCTATCCACCTCCAACTGGACAAGACCGCCCGAAATGTTGCAGTAATGTCAGACCGCACGGAGAGGATGACAGCTGCTATGGAGGCCAACACACAGGCCATGAACAGGCAGCGGAATCTCAATCGCCCAGACACCGCCAACTGCTGACCCGCCTGTCAGCATACACGCGGTCCAACTACATAATAGGGAACGCAACCTCCCAGCTCTCGCGACGCTCCTTGGCCATGCAGATCCAAATGGTCCAGTGTTGCCAGGACATTGCGAGAGCTCTGGAGCTTGTGCCTACAGCAGTCCAGGGCATGCAGGCTGCCGGCCATGGCCAGGGGGAGGGGGGGGGGGCTGATGACACAAGTGAGGCTACATCCAGCCATAGCAGCCAGTCCATTCCACCGGTGGTAGCACCCCGCCGCAGCAGCAGGCCCTCTGTTGCCTCACGGCCTAATCAGGAGGAGGTTGGGGAAAGGAGGCTGGGAGCATCTGCCCGGAGGCGACATTGAACATTATAACATAAACATGAGGGGCCATGCAGCTGCTACAAGCATGCCCTCCTGAAGAACAGACATATGACGCAATATGTCATTCATGTACCAGTTAGCAGAATGCCCAGTTTATTGTGCTGTAACAATTACAAAAATTCTGACTAATTTAATCTGACTCATGTCATTATTAATGTTGTCATGCATGAGTTAGGTAATGGGTGTGGGGAGTGGGTGCACTAGAAATAGTTCATGCAGATTTGGTTGCCCTGCATGTGTCCTTCTGCAGGATCCTCGGCGTGTGCGTGACGCACATGTGCAGGTGGTCGGTTGTCCCCTTCCGACTCACTGCCAGAGATGTCAACAGGTATCCTGCACTTGGTTGCAATGTTGTGGAGGATTGCACACACGGCCACGATGCGGCATCAGACCTCTGGCTCGTATTTGATGGCCCCACCAGTCTTGTGCAGTATGCGGAATCTGCTTTTCAAAAGGCCAAATGTCTTCTTAATGCAATTTCTTGTGCGTATGTGTGCTGCATTGTAACGCCGTTGCTGTGGTGTTGCAGGGTTGAGGTATGGTGTGAGGAGGTACTCACGGAGAGCGTAGCCGCTGTCACCTGAATGATAGGAGCAGAGGGTGAGTGTTTGTGCTGCGCAGCTACATTATCACAGTGTAATATTGTGGGGCATGTGTACTTATCCAGTAGGTGTCCTTCACCAAAGTCTCCCCTGGCCAGTCGTGTGTGAATGCCACTGTGCCGGAATATGAAGGAGTCATGTGTGCTCCCCGGGTCCTGTGCCACTATGTCCGTGATGATTGTCTTTGCATTGCACACCATCTGGATATTGAGGGAGTGGTATGACTTGCGGTTGCGATACATGTATTCCGTTTGTGCTGGTGGGCAGATGTGGATGTGGGTACAGTCAATGCATCCTATTATATGTGGAAATTGGGCTACATTGTAACATTGCAGCTTGGTGTCATTCAAGTCCTGTTGGCTGGTGGGGAATGAGATGTAGTGGTGTAGCCGAGTCAGCGTGGTCTCCAGGAAACTCCTTAGGCAGCGGGACATGGTGGGCTGGGATATCCCCCCTGCGACAGCGACTATCCCCTGCAACCTTCCGGAGGCCAGTAGGTGCAGGCTGCACAATACCTGCACATGGGTGGGAACGGCATTGGTCCTACTTGTTGGGTGCTGCATCAGGGGGTCTAGGTCCTGGATCAGCTTGATGATCATTGCCCCATTTAGGCGGTACTTTGCGTAAATTTGCTCCCTGGTTTGGCCCAGAAGGGTGACCCGCACACGGAATATCTGCTCCTGGATCCTACGTCTGTTCCATGCTGCTAGCTGTAGCCTTCGCCGCCAGACCACCATGTAGAGTCCTGGCATTGTGAGAGTCCTCAGGCTCCAGCTGCATGTCCTTAAGTGTGTTTGGTCAGGCCTGCACCTGTTTGTAATTTGCTAACTTTTTTTTTTTTTTTTTTTTTATTCTTACTGGTTACCACCTGGTTTGGGTTCTCCTTAAATTGTGCGTCGTAAATTGCGATTTTCGGATTTTTCGCAATATGCGATTTTTCATGAATGCCGATTGTGCTTATTTTGCGAGTTTGCAAATGAATTAGCAGAATCCATGGTTTATCGCTATTTCAGATTTGCAAATGGGCTTGTTCCTGGATTCTGCGAATTTATTTGCGGACTCGCAATTTTTATGTTGCGAATTCGCTATTTTGGATTTTTCACTATCATGAATCCCTTTCTTTGAAATTGCGATCGCAATAGCTAATTCGCAGCTATTGCGATCGCAATTTTGCTTCATGAATCTAGCTGATAATTCCCTCAATACACTTCTGTCAGAGACAATTTCAATAGTGTCTATAATTCTGTATCACCTACAGAGCCTTTAGTTTTCTTTCCTGTCTATGTAGTTTTTTTTCTTATAGTAACTTTCTTTTTCCACCTTTCCCGGTACTCTCTCCAGTCTTTAATTTTCTCAACGAAATCCTTAATGTAAACTCATAAAGTCACCAAACTCAATTCTTTATTTCTTCTTTAGTCAAATCCATATTTTATATTTTTCTGTACACTTCTTATTCTGCTAACGTCAACTTCACAATCATCAGCTAACTCCTCAAGCTTATAATGTGCTTTATTCCCACACCTCTCTGCTTCTCTGATCAAATATTTAATTTCATCCATAAGACTTCAATATATTTAGATCAACTGTTCCAGCTAAAATTTCTCCAATTCCATTGCCATATTTATCTAAATCTAATTAAGAAAATATGTCGTTTTCACTGAAATCATGCCAGGACTGTCAGAAAGATTTAAACGTTGACATTGAAGATAAGAGTTGGCAGTACTGCTGCTCTGTCTCTAAGAGTATTTCCCTAAATAGCAGACACAGACTCATACATTTCAAATATATTAATAGAGTGTATTACACACCAGGAAAAACTCTGTAGGTAGGACACAGCGGATTGTCATAGATGCCCTGAGCAGGCTACTGGTTTTGTTCACGTTGCATGGTACTGCCCGAAGATCTCTGGGTTCTGGGAGGGAAATTTGCACATGCTGAGTGAGATCACAGGACATTCATTTGCACCTAACCCCTCACTTGCCCTGCTTGGATTAGATAAGGGAGTAGACAAGGATATAAGGAAACTGGTAGCATTTGGACTGCTGTTAGCTAAGCGAGAGTCGCCATGAGATGGGGAGAGGTTCCATACCTACAATAGATGAATAGGCTGCAGAGATGCTGTATTGTAATATCCAATCTATCTGAAGTATATAGTTAACTGTTGCCTCCGCAGAGCCATCCCAGAAGATTCTGGGGATTGTATCAAAACTATTTGGTGGGAAAGGAAATGGGGGAAAGAGAGGGTGAACAGGATCCAGCATAATGCCCCTCTTTGCTTTTGTATTGAGAGATATACATATTCATATGTAATACTTTGCAATGTATAGATTACGCTGTCTAGATGTATTGATATACACAATTCAATCCTTATTTCTTCTTGCTATTCTTCCAGCCGACATGCTATCCTTCCCTGAGCCTCCTTTATGTGACCACTGTGACCGTAAATTCTACCATGTATGCTATTTTTGGTATTACCTCACAAGAGTGCAATGTTGTGGTGAGTTTTGTTGTGTAGATGTTAAAAAAACAATAAAATAAAATAAAATAAAGAATGCAGCAAAGCAAGTTACCCTACTGCACTGAGCTACAGTACAGCGAAAGGGCAGTAATGTGCCGTATTTATCACAATAAAATGCATTCCTGCCTTTTCCCAGCGCTGGCACACAATGGCCTGCCTAGCACTAACACAGGCACCCTTGCACCATGGTACCATGATAAGGGTGCCTGCATTCCATGGAGGACTGTTTGTGTGCATTAAGGGGCACCTTCCTGCACAAAAACAATCCCTGGAGGGATCTTCCTCTATCTATGTGTGCTGCAAAATGCAGCACACATACAAAGAGCTAGTAAAGAGAAAAACTGTATTTCTCCTCATTACACCTCCCTGGGAAGGCATAGCATTTTGTGCACATTCTCAGGTATACCAGTACTGGTAAATCTGTTAATGTGTCAAAATTCATGGGAGTTGTATGGGAAACCCCATACAACTCCTATGGAATTACCCCTTGGAACAGAGTAATGCTGCACAGCGATTTGCGCTGTATTAATCCTGATTTATCAAGCTTCTCAGGGCCACACAAAGTGGCCTTGCGTGGGCATATTGATGGCATTGGCCATGGTTCCGTTGTGCATACATCACGTTGCGTAGTGTGAGAGCGATGTAACCCCTTTGAACAATAGGGCCCTCAACCTTTAAAAGTCCAATATTAATTTCCTTCGCTTTAGGAGGCTCAGCAGGACCAGTACCAAAAATATAATTACAACTGGAGATAAAACAATAGTATTTCTAACAGTAGTTAAATGGATTCTCTGGTGGTGCACACACTGTTGCACCCACTACTGGAATTCCGTTCAAACCCTTTACCTATACACTTCTACCCACTCCTGATGCACCCATTTCCTGTACCGTGGAAATGTGTGCCTATCTCTGCATCCCAACAGTGTATGAAAGGTCCAGATATTAAAACTGTATCCAAATAGGTATTCTCCTCATCTGAATTCTGTTCTAGGCTTTGCTTCTCTCTTTTCCACCTATCAACTTTCCTGTTGTTACTGCGTCATTAGCTATTGCAGGAAAAAATCTTACTCCTTCTACCAAATCCTCTCTCCAGCATCTTTGCTCATTATATCACTTCTCCAACCACTGTGTAAAAGAACTCTTCATCTGCTTTTTCATTTTTTTGCTCTCCACAGAATTCCATGAGTGGGCAGAGTGAGGTCACAAATCATTATCTACCTGTTAGACCTGGCTTTTCAGCAGGTTTTACAGCAGACATTTAGCTTTTTGTCCTCCTTTTTTTGTTGGTTTTAGGACTCTGGGAACTTTACCACTGCTATTCAGTGCTACAGACCTGGGCTGTATTTAGAGTAGGGGGAGGAGATTTCCTTGCACCTAAACAGGCTGGTCTGGCTTACACAATGCTGTCTCCACCTCATGTCGGTAAGCTGAACCAGAGAGGACAGAACTGGTTTTGACTGAACACAGAGCCTCTCTGCTACTAGAAAATTAAAAAGTGATCAAGTACTGCCTGCAGACCATGCAGGGTTTTAGATATTAAAAGCATGTCATCTGCGAAAAGTAGTGTCACCATATTTTTAAGGCCACGTTTGGGTGCATCGCTTCCAGGGTTATCAAGTCATTAATATAAAGAGTAAACAGTGTTGGGCCAACACACAACCCTGCAGTACACTAGGTTCAATTGTGAAAGGGTCTGTGAGCTCACCACAGTTGCCATACCTAACTCTGGCAGTATTCAATGCATGCAGTCAAAAAAGGACAGATAAAATATTGCAGGGGGCACCTATCTTTTCCAGAAATTCCCCCAACTTGGCCTTAGAAATTGAACCAAAAGCTGTCTTCAGATCAACAAAGACCACATACAGGTGGCCCTTATCTAATAAGACTGTTTTCCAAAGTAGGGTGCAGAAACAAAGGATTTGATCCACCGTACTGACCCTATTCCTGAATCCGGCTAGGCCTCCTACATTTGCAGGCGGAGCCCTTTACAAAACTGAGTCCAGATACTCACAGATTGAAAAGGAAACTCTTTCCATGGAACAGGATTGCATCCACTTTGATTAATACTTCTTTAATATGAACCATGGGTAATTACCAAATAAAAGCCTTTGGTACATCTCTTCCTAGACACAACACCCACCTTTCTCCCCAAATATTGAAAAGTGGGTACTTTATTTGAAGAGGTACCTGGGGGAAGATTTACAGCCCCTTGCGTAATTTTTGTACTGCTATCGCGTTACTTTTTGTGACGCAGCGTAAAATGCAGCCCATTTACAACGTGACGCATATAGGGAGATGCATCATGTTGTAAAGCCCTGCGTCACATTATACCTGCATCAGGTATAATGTATGCAGGGTGGGCGTTCCAACTCAAAAATGCCTTGTAGCGGTGACACAGTGAAATCCACAAGGTTTCACTGCGCCACTTCTAGGACCCCACTGCGTCAAATTCTTATGCCTGCTTGAAGCAGGCGTAAGGAGTGATGCAGCACAATGAGGATAGGCCTCCCCCTGCATTGCTAGAGTTGTGTTGTGCTTGCGACACAACTCCAGCAATGCGTGACATTTGCGTCAACAGATGCGTCAGAATTTCTGACACATCTGTCAATCCTTGCGTCATGGTGAACTGTATTGTAAATACGGCTCATCCATAGTGGCGCAAGGGTTTCCAATGGTGGCACAGGGAAAGTGACGCATCTATACCTATGCATCACTTGGTCTCTGAGGTGTACAGGCCAGGAAGAGGCAACCCTGCTGACTACCTATCCTGGTACCCAGCAACCCACAGTGAAAGTCATGTTACACAATGAACACATACCAAATGCATAGCCTTATCAGTGTGCCTTTTGATGATGTTTCTTGATAAAATCATGGAAATCACAAAGAAGGATGAATGCTTACAACTGATATTTACAGTTATAAGAGACAACAAATTGAGAGTTTTCATGGATGGAATTAGTTACAAATAGTAAAAACCATCATACTATGACAATTTTGTGGAGTGTACATCACAAACTTTGCTTCACTTAAGCAGGTCTACTACTATGTGGAACAAAATAGTCACCCCTCAGGCCTTCAAAGACAGGTTAATCAAACTTGTGAATTAAGGCTATTGGGATAGTCAAACAAAAATCAGGTTGCGGCAGAAAGTGTTGTTTCTTTTTTGCGTGACAGATGATACAGGTGGCGGAGACCATACCTCTCTCACAGCTACAGAAGAAGCATACGTGGTACGCTGAACACTTCTGAATCATGCCTGCCAGAAGAAAACTGCTAGATCTTGTTGACTCCTGTACCAAGTACCCAGCAGACAAGATTGTACATTCTACAGCTTTTGAGACCTTTCAACCAAAATTTGTGAAATTGTTGCCTCATATAGCATTCCAAATGAATTCAAAACAGATTGTACTTTGAGGACTTGAAAAACTTGGTACGTTTTCATCAAAAAGTTACCCCTCACTAGTCACAAGCAATTGTGAAGACACTCAACAAACCTTTAAACATTGCCCTAGTACAAAATGAAAACATTGCGTGCTCAATCTATAACTTCTGTTGAATATTCTAAAGTACTCTTCAACGTACTACCCGCTGTGGCCAAAACCCTCTCTCTTGGTGGTTGTCCTATCAAAGAGACCATTTGACAATGAACACCAGCTACCCAGAGCCACCAAAATAGCAGGTAGGCAGAGAAGGGCTCAATGCATTACTGTTGATGTGGAAGACAAAGTACTTGTCAGGGATAGACATCTCAGAAGTAAATTGAGGACACCTTTTGAAAATGACCCATGGGTTGTTACCACCACAAAGGCCACAATGGTTATGTCAACAAGGGCTAGGAGCCAAACACTCACAACGTGTCCTTATTGCAAAGGCTACGAGGTTGCTCACATGAAAAAGATAGTGTGGTATCTGTCCATCACCCATGTTGCTGGCACTGTAGAAAATACCAGAACATTGCTGAATAGACTAGAATAGTAGAAGCTTGAAGTGATGAAGTTCTAGAATGCAGAGTGAGGAGCCTGGGCGCTCCAAATTGACAGTTGGTTTGGTGTGGCTGAGGTGCATGGAATAAACCTGATGTTTCACTTCACTCTGTGGTCTGCTTATTAAGACACCCTGAGGTGTGTTGTGAGTTCTGTGTGGGAGGTTAAGGATAACTGTCTGTCAAGTTCTCGGTGGTTTGTAGTCTTCTAATGAGTTTCTTGGTGATTTTGGTGTGGAAGATGTTCCCATATTCAAACTTGCTAGTGACTGTGGCGTGAGAAACAGTTTTTCTAGTGTTGCTTGGGCCCCATTTGAACATCTTCCTCAGCATCTTCAGGATGTATAAGCAGGATGCCGTGACAGGTATGACTTATGCTGGCATGTCCAGTTTTCTGACAATGTTTAATACAAGGTTCCTGGCGTGGGTTCTGGGTTTGGGTGTGGGTACTAATTCAACCAGCCACCAGATGGAGTCCCATGAGGTTTTCTTGCTGAAGATCACTGCATCTGTCTTGTCGGTGCTGAACTTGAGACAGTTGGCTTTCCTCTTGTTAACTACTTCGGTCATGCAGGCGGCGAACTGGTTTCTTGTGTTGAGGGTCTTATCTGAATGAAGAGTATGAGTTGTGAGTCATCTATGTAGGAAAGAATGTTGATGTTGTGTGCATAGATGATGTTGGCCAGAGGGATAATGTATGTGTTGAAGAGGGTAGGGCAGAGCGATGAACCTTGAGGTACATTACAGATGAATTTGCAGGCTTCCGAGGAGTAAGGTGAGTAAGGTGGCAGGCTGACAGCCTGTGTTCATCTGTGAAGAAGGAGCAGATCCAGCAGAGCGCCTGTCCTTGGATTTCAATCTATAACAGTCACATGATGAGGATGGGGTGTGAGACAGTGTCAAATGCTTCTTAGAGGTACAAGGAGGTTCCGGTGGAGGTAGGTCTGTGATGATACAGAATGGGTATACTAAAACTGACTAGAACGTGGGCTGTCCATGTTATAGTTTCTGGCTTGTCGACTGAGATTTTGCTGATTGAGGAGAAAATCGGGTCCAATAGATATTTGATGGAGTGGCGTGCTGGGTGAGGCTAAGGTTTCTGAGGTTTTCTAGAAGGGCTGTAGAATTTAGGTTGGTGCGGTCTACTAGGTGAAATCTAAGGTCCCTGAGGGTGAAGAGTGCTGGCTTTGATGATGAGGGGTGCAAACAAGGTCATGATGTTGCTGGAAAAATTGGTGGGGTGTTCTGGTGAACTGTATGTAGATATACAAACTGTCCTAAAGTTTGTGCATTTTAGCATTAGGCTTCACCTGACCCTTTTCTAGGGAGAGCTCTGGTCAGTTGAGATAATCACTGTCTATTCATTGTTGGCTATGCTACTTGCTATTTTTACATTAAACAAATGTTAGACTGGAGGGCTTCCCGATGTGCTGTGCTTTATGTTAAGGTTCTCTACAAAATTATATTCTTCTGCATATTTCTGGTTTATCCTACCCAGAGAATGTGTTCTAGCCATTGACCCTCACCTCACCTGTTGGTAACAAGAATCTCTCCACCACTTCCCAGGCTCCCAGATTGTGGTGAACTGTGCTTTCTCTAAACACAACACGCTCATTTCCGACGTTAGTGGGTCCTGCTCTTCCTTGAACCTGCTGTACACCTGTAGTGCAAGATACCACATGATTCTTCTGTGTTATCAGCCTTAATTTTTATACTCACCTCCTTCCCTACTGCACCTCTTTAATGTATTCCATTCTTCCTAACTTTGAGAGGTACCATTTTCATAGCTGCCCTTCCCTGCTTAAGGGCTCTTCCCTAATTACTTGACCATTTCCTTTCTTTAATCCACGTCCTCTTCTTGCATCCGGTCCATCATCACATCCTCTGCTGCCATGGCTCCCTTACGACTTGTAATCTGATTTCTATAAAGAACAATCATCCCAATGTTTGACTCATTGTAGGCATATAGAAGATGAGCAGGTGACTTTATGCACCCAGCTTTTGGGGAAAACTGGGCAAGCACAACATGGCAGCCACAGGAAAAGTACAACAATTCTGACTTCTGCCCCAACTTTTTTTTTTTTTGAGTTTCAAAAATCTTTATTTGTAAGTTCAAACAGACACAAACAATGACCAATTGTGATAAGGAAGAGCAGAAGCATACATGTGAAACAGGATCCTCACTATGTACACAACAGTACAAGACTAATCAACCTGTTAGGTTACACCAAAGTTCCTGCATTAGTCCATAGAGTCCACCCTGTCTTCCAGCAGTCGATGCTCAGCACGAGCCAATGTGGTCGCTCGCTAATAAAGGGGATGCAACTTAGCATCCAATGCAGAGAAGGAACAAGGCGGGGAATAGGGGAGGAATGGGGGGACCTCTCTGGTCATATAGAAACAGGAAAGGAGCAAGCGTCGAGGGCTCAGGAAGCAGAGGGTGACCCCCTCCCAATGGAATCCCAGCCCATATCTCTCTCGTCTACACCTCCACAGCAGAGGCCTGAGCTTGATCACTGCGGTGTTCCTGCAAAAACTTGTGCAAGGGTTTCCATATATCTAGGGATCACTCCTGCGTGGTCATCTAATCCCAGAACTCAGACAATTGTGTATGGCAGAAAGCAGCATCTGACAACAAGTCATCTCTCCGCGGCCTGCGCCTACGGCCCCAGCAGATCGTCACTCGCCTCTTCACCAGCAGCAACATCATGGCTGCAAGTCGCCTGACACTTTAAGGTAAAGGTTTAACATAGCCTAGCAGGGCAACTAATATTGGGGTGGGCTGCACACACCTATATGCCAGCATTTCATCCAAAGCATCGGACACGCCCCCAGAAATTCGCAACCTCCCGGCTGTCCCATGCGAGATGCATGACTGAGGCCTCGGGTGCTCCGCATCGCACACAGTGCGCCTCCGCGCTCAACCCCGCCATACACAGCCACACCAGGGTTCTGTAAAGCCTGTGGAGAAACTTGAAGTGGACTATTCGAAGTCTGTAGTTGGGCGACAGATCCTTAGATTGCACACAGGAGTATTCGCACACACCCTCCTCAAAGGTGCACCCAGGCCCTCTTTCCAAGCAGCCTGTGCCAAGGGCACACGCACTGGGTAGTCCCGCTGCATACCGGTGTACGGACGTGTTATAAGTTTACGGGGTGAGGGATTTGATAAAAATGCTTCTAGGACGTGAAACGTTGGTGGAGGTCCTGAAAATGAGGCAAACCTCACCCGCATGGCCGCCCGTAACTGAAAATAAGTCATTCTGTCCAGGAGTCCTGTATGCACATCGCCCAGAGCAGCATCCAGATCAATAAAAGCCCCCTCCAGAAATGCCCGGCCCAAAGTGTGCACTTGCAGGTTGCGCAGCCGCTGGCAGACCCACGTCACCCCCACAAAAGGCAGCTCTGGGTGTCCCGTTAGCGGCACTGAGGGCGCAAATAGAGTGTCCAAACCCACCTGTTGAGGGAGCATGTGCCATGCCCATATTGTGCTTCCGTCCGTGTCTATTCCTTCCCGCGGGCGGCTCTGTGAGCGGAACATCACCATAGGTAGTGGAGTCGGGTCTGTCAGGTCGCACTCAGAAACGGCGTCGGTAAAACCCAATGAAATGCAAATTGCGCCAGGGTGCAGGAAAGATACAGTTCCATATCTGGTGCCCCCAGGCCTCCTTGCTCGAAAGGGAGTGTGAGAGTTTCCCAGGTGACCCGCGGTTGCCCACCTGCCCATATCAGGGAGATCAAATTGGATCGGAGTCACTTCCTAAATGCAACCAGGAGTGGGAGCGGGAGATTTACCAAAGTATAAAGAAATTTGGGCAGTATCACCATTTGGTGATGGCAAATCTCCCATTGAGAGTAAGAGGGAGCGTCCTCCAGCAGGAAGCCAACCCTCAAGCCATTCCAAGAGTCTATCATAGTTGTAGCACCACAATTCCTCATGGTCCCTACTATTCCAGCTCTGGGACTATTTCATGGGGGAGTCAGCCCATTTTAGCGGGAATTCTGATTGGAATGCAACGATGACTGCCGTGAATATATGATGATACAACAAATTCCGTTGCAACGCATGCCTTTACCACGCATGCGTTACAACGGAATTCGTTTACCACGCATAAACATTTCCTCGACTATTAGCGTGGTGACGTCATACGTCGTTAAGAGAAAACGGCATTTTTTTCCCGATTTCTCTTAAACGACTATGATGCCGACGTGACTTATGGTGAGTTGTTTTATTTGGGGGGGAGACCCCCCCAAGCCCCCCCCCTTTTTTTTGTACCTTTACCACATATGCCTTTACTACAAATATCGTAGTAAAGGCATGCGTGGTAAAGGCATTAGTGGTAACCACGCATGCGTTGTACTGCATGCGTGGTTAAAGATTACGTGGAAACGGCTTCGTTGTAAAGGCCGTTTCCCGACTGCCGTAAGTGGGAATATCATAGATTTCCCCCAGTTGATGGTAATCCCCGAGAGGCAGCCAAACCGAATGTTCACCCGAATGAGAGTCACATTGCCTGCATACATTGATTCAAGGACCACCCAGGGCGTGAAATCGAGGCCTCTCTGCGCGTGAAACTGTCTCAAGCGGGCTGCGAGTGGAGGGGTGACAGCGGACACCCCTGTCTAGTGCCCCGGGCTATCTCAACTGGGGGGGAGACAACTCCATTAATCTAGCCGAGGGGGAGGTGTATAGCAACACGATTTTTCTGAGAAACGCAGGACTCAGGCACATTCAGGCGGGTAACGAGAAGAGGTAATGCCATTCTAGTTTATTGAATGCTTTAGTAGCCTCGAGGAACACCGCTGTCACACAGAGTTCTGGATCGACCCACTGCATTACAGCAAAGAGAATTTGGAGATTGTGGGCAGTGATCCTACCCGGGATGAAGCCGCATTGGTCCGGGTGAAGGATTGTAGGAAGCAAGGGAAGCAGACGTGAGGCGAGAAGCTTCGCTAGAATTTTATTATCAATATTAATCATGGAGAGAGGATGATAAGCGTCGAACAATAACTGATCTTAATACGGTTTAAGTATGGTCACGAGAAGCGCCTCATGAAGGGAGGGCGCCCTGCTTCAAGGAGTCCTTGTACATGTTAAGCAGATGGGGCACGAGTAAAAGAGCAAACTCCTTATAAAAGGCTGAGGTGAGCCCGTCCAGCCCCAGAGCCGTGTTCCCAGGCATTGCACGAATGACATCAAACACCTCCTCTACAGAGAATTGTTCATCTAAATATCTGCGGTCAGTGTCACTGACCCAGACCAGCTCAATCGAATCAAAGAAGGAAAGTAACTGATGCAAGGCATATAATGAGGCGTAGAACGCCATCATTTCAGCCTGGAACGCATCCTGCCCAACCACTAACTCATCCTCGCCCAAACTCAGCTCACTAATGTAATCATTAGCCCGCGGCTTTCGAAGCAGTCCTTCAAGGGTCTTACCGGCTCTATCGCCCTCACCATAGTGATTGGCCCGCGCCTCCTTCCTCAGATAGTGTGTCTCCCATAGCGCAGCCTCCTCAAACTCCTCTAGCTTGGGCTTGAGCTGAGTGTGGAGAGGAAGGCGATTAGTGTCAAAGTATTTCTGCTCCAGCAGCCAGATCTCGCCTTCCAGGCGCCTCAAGTGCCCATGGAGGGTGCAAATGATGCCAGCCTGTTTAGCAATGCATTCACCCCTAATTACTGTCTTAAAAGCTTCTCATAACATGGATAGGAAGTCCATTGTGCCCTCATTGAGCTCAAAGTATTCTGTGATAGCAGGTGCTATGTCTTCCTGAAAGACCTGATCACTTAGAGCTCCAGCCTGGAGTCTCCAATTGAAGGACCTGCTCGACGCATCAGGCAACGCAAACTCCAGCAAAACTGGCGTGTGATCCAAAAGGGTGCATGTGAGGTGCGTACAGTGTCGAACCCAGTTATCCACATCGTGGGAGATGAGCCAATAAGCTATCCTGGACCATGTGGGACCCGGGGTGGAGAAGCAGGTGCCCTCATGGCCATGCGGGTGGAGGCGACGCCAGACATCCGTCACGCCGTAGTCCTCCATCAGAGATCGGAGCTGCGCTGCAGCTTGAGGGTGGGGCCGGCGCAAACCTCCCAGTCTGTCCCTGTCAGGATTAAGCACTACGTTAAAATTCCCACCCCAAAGCACTTCCCGCGGGCCAAGAGATTCCACAAGCCTCCACACTTCGCTAAAAAACTGGGGGTAGTCATCATTAGGCCAATATACAGACACCAGTCTAACGGGGCGCCCGGCCAGAGTTCCTGAGACCATAACATAGCGACCCTGGGGGTCCAGGATATTATCACGTGTGCGCCATGGAAGGCCCTTTCGAAGAACAATAGGTGTGCCTCATGCATAATTAGAATATCCTGTAATAAATTTTCCACCCATCCAGCCCGCCCACAAACGCGAGTACGTGTCACGTGTTAGATGTAACTCCTGCAAGAAACATATATCCGCCTGTGACGATTCAGCAAAGCCGCTACAAGCTGCCCCTTTCTGAAATCGTTCAAGCCCAACACATTCCAGGTGATAGCTTTAGTTATCAGCCATTACCAGAGCATCTCAAGTCGTGGTCAATGAAGGAGAGAGAGGGAGAGAAAGTTGAAAACACGTAACTGAAATTGTTGGACCAGAGTGGGGGAAAAAGAGGGGTAGGGAAGAAGACAAGGGTACTACAGACAAATTACACCATTTACAGTACAATCACTACCACTCACCCAACCCACCCCCTCCCACTGCAGCCACCCAACTAGGCTGAAGAATACTCCCAACCCGGTCGAAAGGGGCCAAGGTCAAATTGCAACATCGGACATAACCCAGGGGGGTATCACCATGAAGCTCGGTGTATCCCAGCACAAAGAGCTCACAATAGCAAGCGTTATTTACAACAAGGGGTGGTGATGGACAGAGTCTCTGAATTAAGCAGAGTACTCTCACCCAGTCAAGAGATCAGGGCTAGATCCAACACCGTTTTTTAGCTCATTGCACCATCCCAGTTTCAGAACCTGGCTGTATGCAAATTAGTCTGTCCCTGGCCCAGTGCATCATGGGAACAGGGCAGACCAGACTACAAAAGCCAATTCTTACACTGGGAAGGAAACAAGCTTCCGGGGACCGGTTTCTGGCATTTCAGCCGTCTTCGGCCCGGCTTGCTTGAATCCTGATGGTGCAATGAGCAAGGGACTCACATCTGAGTATACCCTTCCACGCTTAGGGTGGACAAAATTATTTACAACAAGGGGTGGTGATGGACAGAGTCTCTGAATTAAGCAGAGTACTCTCACCCAGTCAAGAGATCAGGGCTAGATCCAACACCGTTTTTTAGCTCATTGCACCATCCCAGTTTCAGAACCTGGCTGTATGCAAATTAGTCTGTCCCTGGCCCAGTGCATCATGGGAACAGGGCAGACCAGACTACAAAAGCCAATTCTTACACTTGGAAGGAAACAAGCTTCCGGGGACCGGTTTCTGGCATTTCAGCCGTCTTCGGCCCGGCTTGCTTGAATCCTGATGGTGCAATGAGCAAGGGACTCACATCTGAGTATACCCTTCCACGCTTAGGGTGGACAAAATTATTTACAACAAGGGGTGGTGATGGACAGAGTCTCTGAATTAAGCAGAGTACTCTCACCCAGTCAAGAGATCAGGGCTAGATCCAACACCGTTTTTTAGCTCATTGCACCATCCCAGTTTCAGAACCTGGCTGTATGCAAATTAGTCTGTCCCTGGCCCAGTGCATCATGGGAACAGGGCAGACCAGACTACAAAAGCCAATTCTTACACTGGGAAGGAAACAAGCTTCCGGGGACCGGTTTCTGGCATTTCAGCCGTCTTCGGCCCGGCTTGCTTGAATCCTGATGGTGCAATGAGCAAGGGACTCACATCTGAGTATACCCTTCCACGCTTAGGGTGGACAAAATTATTTACAACAAGGGGTGGTGATGGACAGAGTCTCTGAATTAAGCAGAGTACTCTCACCCAGTCAAGAGATCAGGGCTAGATCCAACACCGTTTTTTAGCTCATTGCACCATCCCAGTTTCAGAACCTGGCTGTATGCAAATTAGTCTGTCCCTGGCCCAGTGCATCATGGGAACAGGGCAGACCAGACTACAAAAGCCAATTCTTACACTGGGAAGGAAACAAGCTTCCGGGGACCGGTTTCTGGCATTTCAGCTGTCTTCGGCCCGGCTTGCTTGAATCCTGATGGTGCAATGAGTAAGGGACTCACATCTGAGTATACCCTTCCACGCTTAGGGTGGACAAAATTATTTACAACAAGGGGTGGTGATGGACAGAGTCTCTGAATTAAGCAGAGTACTCTCACCCAGTCAAGAGATCAGGGCTAGATCCAACACCGTTTTTTAGCTCATTGCACCATCCCAGTTTCAGAACCTGGCTGTATGCAAATTAGTCTGTCCCTGGCCCAGTGCATCATGGGAACAGGGCAGACCAGACTACAAAAGCCAATTCTTACACTGGGAAGGAAACAAGCTTCCGGGGACCGGTTTCTGGCATTTCAGCCGTCTTCGGCCCGGCTTGCTTGAATCCTGATGGTGCAATGAGCAAGGGACTCACATCTGAGTATACCCTTCCACGCTTAGGGTGGACAAAATTATTTACAACAAGGGGTGGTGATGGACAGAGTCTCTGAATTAAGCAGAGTACTCTCACCCAGTCAAGAGATCAGGGCTAGATCCAACACCGTTTTTTAGCTCATTGCACCATCCCAGTTTCAGAACCTGGCTGTATGCAAATTAGTCTGTCCCTGGCCCAGTGCATCATGGGAACAGGGCAGACCACACTACAAAAGCCAATTCTTACACTGGGAAGGAAACAAGCTTCCGGGGACCGGTTTCTGGCATTTCAGCCGTCTTCGGCCCGGCTTGCTTGAATCCTGATGGTGCAATGAGCAAGGGACTCACATCTGAGTATACCCTTCCACGCTTAGGGTGGACAAAATTATTTACAACAAGAGGTGGTGATGGACAGAGTCTCTGAATTAAGCAGAGTACTCTCACCCAGTCAAGAGATCAGGGCTAGATCCAACACCGTTTTTTAGCTCATTGCACCATCCCAGTTTCAGAACCTGGCTGTATGCAAATTAGTCTGTCCCTGGCCCAGTGCATCATGGGAACAGGGCAGACCAGACTACAAAAGCCAATTCTTACACTGGGAAGGAAACAAGCTTCCGGGGACCGGTTTCTGGCATTTCAGCCGTCTTCGGCCCGGCTTGCTTGAATCCTGATGGTGCAATGAGCAAGGGACTCACATCTGAGTATACCCTTCCACGCTTAGGGTGGACAAAATTATTTACAACAAGGGGTGGTGATGGACAATAGCAAGCGGGCGGTCAGCCCATGTAACACCCAGTGGGTATGAATTACCAAAAAAAGGAGCAAGTACCAATGTGGAGAGGAACAATGAAACACAAATGTACAATGGAACCGGTCAAACAAGGGAGGTTGCTGTACAATAATCAGTCATTCCCTTTGAGCGTATCTCCTGACCGCCGATCGTCATCCACAGTGGCGGCCAGCTTCGATCGTTTAAGAGTGTGGGCAAACTTGGCGGCCAGCTTGAGATCCGTAAAGTAGGATGTCTTGCCGGAGTGGTACACTCACAGTTTTAACAGGTATAGGAGTCTTAATGTCCTGCTACTGTAGCAGCCGCTTAACAGGCACAAAGTCACAACGGGCCGCCTGGACCGACAGCGTGAAGTCCGTAAAAAATGAGACAACTTTGCCCTGATATCTGGAGACTGGCAGATCGCGGGACTTGCAAGCACTGTGTCCCAGTCCCTATAGTTCAAAAGCCACGTGATGATGGGGCGGGCCGGGGCGACAGGGGGAGGCAGCTGGCCCAGGGATCTTTGGGCATGCTCCACCACGCACACAGATGACAGGGCATCCCCAAAGAGGGCCCAAAACATGTCCTCAACATAGTCCTCCACCTGAGTCATTGCAGTGGACTCAGGGATTCCCAGAATGCGCAGGTTGTTGCGCCGGCACCGGGCCTCGAGGTCCTCATTTTTTATGCTGATTACCTCGAGTACCTTCTCTATACTCTGGAGTTTTTCTCGTGTCACTGTGCCCTCCTCTTCCAGTGCGGAGGTCTGCTGCTCAACCTTCGCGATGCGCTCATTATGGTTGGCAACTTTATCTTTTAGCCGGTCCAGGCCGTCGGACATAGCCGATTTTTAAATCAATGGCTGCGAGGGAGTTCTTCAGCTCAACAAACATGGTGCGTATGCGGGTCTGGCGCAGATGCCATATTCTCTCCTACAGGCTCCTCCACCGGCCGGTTAATCACCTTGGGGGTTTTGCGAAGGTCAAAGGAGAGTTTGGTTGTTTGGCATCTGTTTTGCCCATGATGCGCAGACCGCACACCATCCACCAGTGGGCCCCCCACATAGCAGCGCAGACCAGGGTCAGCCAGGGGGGCGGCACTGCACAAAGGGGCCCGGGGTCTCAAGGCTGTCACAAAGCCTGCCGAAAGTATGGGGAGAAAAACTCCTGTCATCCCCAGGGCAAGCCAGATCCACCAAGCATCACGTCGGGCTGTCCCCTAATCTAATCGAACACCAAACCAAGGCAACAGGGTCCACCCAGACACAGGGCAATCAGAGGAGCAAGTGTAGACAATGTGGGGGTCCCGCTGACCCCCCAAATCTGCCACTGCAGTCCACCAAGGTCTGCTGATGTGCAATCCATAGGAGGGCCAGAGCCGCCCACCATGGGGTACCAGACTACTCACGTCCCAGGGGTCAGCTTCACAAGTGCACAGAAGAACCCACACCGCACCCCTATCGCGGTCCGCAACCAGGTCAGCGATGTCTGCCCAGGATCCAAGCAAGCAGCGCAGACAAACAGATCGGACAAGGGGGTCTGCCAGACCCCCCATGCCATAGCACAGAACTACCAGGCGGTGCAAGTGAGCACGTCGCAGGATGCCCAGAGTCACTCAACACTAGAGGCCAGGCCTGATCCTACGCGGTCCAAGGGGGCCTCCCTCACTGGGGTGTAGGTGGGGCCACTGCACACACCCCCAATCGAGCCTTCCAACCCACTCACACCATGCAGGAGCACTGGAGGGCCCAGTCTACTGCCCGAGTGGAGAGCAGAGAACCCGGCCCCCGGAGCAACGCCAGCACACTCCAGCCAAGCAGAGGCTGCTCTGGTAGGTCCGCTGCACAAGTCCTCCATACCACATAGACAGAAGGGGCACACGACTAGGAAAGCCTGGCCAGGCACAAGCCCTCCATATCTAGGGCCGAAACCCCTTAGGCCGGCCCCTCACCGCTTCTCTGCTCCTCACGTGCAGTCCGCAATGGGGCTCCCCCACCGGGCGATCCCCCGGCCGACTCTCCCCCGCCCAGTACCACCGCCACTCACTGTGTCTCCCAGGGCCACAGGGGACTCTACGGAGCATCGACTCGAGGTCCGGTAGGCAGAGCCCCAGGCCGCTCGCCCCCGGTCGTTCCTCAGCAATCGCGGGCCTCCGGACCTCACCGCAGCTGGCGCCGCTCCTCACCGTCAGCTTGCCGCAAGAATGAGGCCTCTGCTCCCCTTCCGTTCAGAGTCGCAGGCACCACAGAGGCCTTGCCAGACAGAGCCGCAGTCAGACCGAGGCCACCATATCTCCGCAGGGAGGCGATCCCGCCTCAAATCACCGGAGCCGGTTCCCCATCAGAGCTGATTTCACTGTCAGCGGGTGCAGCAGCCCACATCCATTCAATCCCATGCCTTTGCGGGTCTCGATGGGCAGGCCAACCACAGGATAAATGGTGGATTACCTGCCCAGCCTGCAGAGCCTCACATTGTGGTGGCCGTCTTGCATCCGACTCGCTAGAGCCCCCTCCACAACTGCCGCAACCTTTAATCGAATGGACCACTAACCACCAACCTCTCTATTCCACCCAAATTCAATGAGGGCAAAAAAGATGGTCTCCTCTTCCCTGAGCTCCAAGTCCCTCTCAAGCCACCGTGCCACCAGTTCGCCAGCATCTATGCTTGCTCTCTTCCACATAATAATCAGAAGACTTGATAAATTACAAAAACACAGTCTGAAATATCCAGATGGAATCTACACACTGAGGCAATAAATGTAATGCTGTCAAAACCTTACATCAGCAAATACATAATGTATCATCACAAAAATGCCTTGCCTTCCCAGCTGCCTGCTACCCACCATTGATGCAAACACTCAGTCAATGTGCTTGTTCGAAATGGAGGGTTGATTTGTCCCTGTACAGCTCCCAAAACATTTCAGTCACACAGTCTCAATGACAAATGGCCTAGTGAAACCTGCCCCTATTATCTTTTGGGCCAATAGCTCACACAACCTCCCCAAGGAGAAACAAGGCTGAGTTCCCTCCCCCAGGTCTCCTTTATGAAGTAGGCAAGATTATGTTGAAGCTCCAGGACTTTAAGTGGGGTCCCTCTGGTTCTCAGACCTAGTAGTATTTGAAAATGAAAATTGAAACGGGCCCCTACTGGGTAATATCTTCACATCCTTAACTTTACTAATAAAAACTCTGATCAATATCTGAAGAATAAATTCAAAAAAGTTATAAAGTAATCCATGTCAACGATATGCTTTGTGTTTACATTTCACATGTTTTAATTAATGTTCCACTCTCTAAGAGTGCTAGCTATTTTGGAGATGTTGAGTTCCAGAATTTTTTTCATGTAGCATATTACTCTTATATAGTTCATATTGTGAACTGAGGGCCTTATTTACAAGACCCTTGGGCTGTTGGTGCGTCACTTTTAATATGGGAAAAATGATTTACTAGTGGTGCAAGGGGCTTGTAAACAAGCCCCTAAGTCTCCTCCAGTTTTTTTATAACAAGCCACGATTGAAAGCTCTGGAGTTGAGGCACAAGTGGCTGCCAATCTTTAACAGTGCCTGTCAGTTGGTCAAAAATGGTGATCGGATACATTTCATCCAATTGTTAACCTCTCTACAGAGAAAGAAAAGGAAGAAACTCTCTTGGGTAACCACATACAATCAAAGATATCACCCAATATATATACTGTTATATCACTCAAACATGTACATCCACTAGGAAGAGAACATAAATCTGAACCCGAAAAGCAACCGCGTATTACACAAAGATAAAGAGTTCACAATTCAAATACAGTTTTAAAATGTATTAAAAATCATTACAAATTGATAATTCAAAAATTACATCAATACATACACTTGTAAAACACATTAAAAAACCATTATGAGAGACAAAAACATGTATGTGAAACAATCAAATTCATCGAATAAAGGTTATTCCCAACTGGAATCTCATGTATAAACACCATCAGTCTCTATTCCAAACGATAAACCAGGAGACTACACAGCTATCTATTTTTCACCAGAAACGGAGGTGTGAAGCCTGGGTGCCCACCCTGGAAAATACCTATGGACACTTTTCACTAAGCTCTGTTTTTAATTGTTGTTGAAAGTTGAAACACCAACAACGTATCAGAATATATATATTAAGAAATTAAGGATTATACTCCCCGAATAGGTGGGGACAAGGTGGATTGAATCAGACCACCCGTATAGAAATCTGAAGTTGATTGGATAACACTGATCGCATAATTATTCTCCCGTAGTGATACCGAAATAGCGGTGTTTTTAAATTCTAATTTGTTGAGCGAGCGACAAGCTCTATATACATCCTGATGAAGGAGGTACCCCAATAATATATGACCACCGAAACGCGTCTACGCCTGCATTTGTATGGTGGGTTATATTCAGGAACAGCCACATGTTTAACATAAGTAAGAAGTGAATAGACTGATGAATAGACTGATGGTGTTCATACATGAGATTCCAGTTGGGAATAACCTTTTTTCGATGAATTTGATTGTTTCACAAACATGTTTTTGTCTCTCATAATGTTTTTTAAGTGTTTTACAAGTGTATGTATTGATGTAATTTTGAATGATCAATTTTGGTGCACAGACATAATATCGACTCCAAAATATCGTCTGGACAGAATATCGAGTTTTAAATATCGTTTGGAGAAAATATCGACTAGACAGAATATCGACAGCCAAAATATCGTTTTTAAGGTAAGTGAAGTAATATCGACTGTAAATAATATAGACAGTGAAAATATCCAAGTATATAATCTAGATAGTAAAAAATATTGTTTTTTAATTAATATTTAATTATTTATAGTGTGTTTATGTTATAATATGTGTGAAAAGTGTCAATTTATTTTATTATTTTTTTTAATTAATTATTTTTTTAATTATTGTGTAATTTAATTCTGTAGCGGGTTGTGGGTTTATAGGGGAATAGGGTGGGAAGTAATTTAATTATAATTAATTAAATATGTAAATTTATTAATTGGTAGTAATAATTAATTAATTGGTAATTAAATAATATATGTTAATTATTTAAAATTTAATTGGTAATTAATTTTATTTAATTGATTAATTGCTAATTATGTCAATTAAAATAATTTATTTTCTCTAGCGGGTTGTGGGTTTATAGGGGAATAGGGTGGGAAGTAATTTAATTATAATTAATTAAATATGTAAATTTATTAATTGGTAGTAATAATTAATTAATTGGTAATTAAATAATATATGTTAATTATTTAAAATTTAATTGGTAATTAATTTTATTTAATTGATTAATTGCTAATTATGTCAATTAAAATAATTTATTTTCTCTAGCGGGTTGTGGGTTTATAGGGGAATAGGGTGGGAAGTAATTTAATTATAATTAATTAAATATGTAAATTTATTAATTGGTAGTAATAATTAATTAATTGGTAATTAAATAATATATGTTAATTATTTAAAATTTAATTGGTAATTAATTTTATTTAATTGATTAATTGCTAATTATGTCAATTAAAATAATGTATTTTCTCTAGCGGGTTGTGGGTTTATAGGGGAATAGGGTGGGAAGTAATTTAATTATAATTAATTAAATATGTTAATTTAATAATTGGTAGTAATATTTAATTAATTGTTAATTAAAAAATGTTTGTTAATTAATTAAAATGTAATTGCTAATTAATTTTATTTAATTGATTAATTGCTAATTATGTTAAATGAAAGGGGTATTTTTAGGGTTCAGGGTCAGTTTTTAGTTTTTGGGTAAAGGGGTATTTTTAGGGTTCAGGGTCAGTTTTCAGTTTTTGGGTAAAGGGGTATTTTTAGGGTTCAGGGTCAGTTTTCAGTTTTTGGGTAAAGGGGTATTTTTAGGGTTCAGGGTCAGTTTTTAGTTTTTGGGTAAAGGGGTATTTTTAGGGTTCAGGGTCAGTTTTCAGTTTTTGGGTAAAGGGGTATTTTTAGGGTTCAGGGTCAGTTTTCAGTTTTTGGGTAAAGGGGTATTTTTAGGGTTCAGGGTCAGTTTTTAGTTTTTGGGTAAAGGGGTATTTTTAGGGTTCAGGGTCAGTTTTCAGTTTTTGGGTAAAGGGGTATTTTTAGGGTTCAGGGTCAGTTTTCAGTTTTTGGGTAAAGGGGTATTTTTAGGGTTCAGGGTCAGTTTTCAGTTTTTGGGTCAAGGGGTATTTTTAGGGTTCAGGGTCAGTTTTCAGTTTTTGGGTAAAGGGGTATTTTTAGGGTTCAGGGTCAGTTTTCAGTTTTTGGGTAAAGGGTTATTTTTAGGGTTCAGGGTCAGTTTTTAGTTTTTGGGTAAAGGGGTATTTTTAGGGTTCAGGGTCAGTTTTGGGTTTTTGGGGTACATATACAATATTGCCTATTATTTAATTAAATGTTGTTACTATATATATATGTTTTAAGAAATATGATTAAAAATATATATTTTTTTTACTTTCATTAAATATTTAATTATTAAAAGTTATTTTAAGTATTGTTAATTATATTTTAGTAATTAATTTTTTATATTAATGTAATTAAACATTGTTTTTAGTAAAGTCGATATTTTTTACAACGATATTTTTGTAAACGATATTTTGTAGTCGATATTTTTGTACTTACCTGTTTGTACATACAAACTCGATATTTTTGTAGTAGATATTTTCACCTCGATATTTTGGGTACTCGATATTGTGGTAGTCGATATTCTTTGAGTGATCCATCAATTTTCAATGATTTTTAATAAATTTTAAAACTGTATTTTAATTGTAAACTCTTTATCTTTGTGGAATACGCGGTTGCTATTTGGGCTCAGATTTATGTTCTCTTCCTAGTGGATGTACATGTTTGAGTGATATAATAGTATATATTGGGTAATATCTTTGATTGTATGTGGTGACCCAAGAGAGTTTCTCCCTTTTCTTTACCTGTGGTACCCTGTCTCTTGGTAAGTGGGGTTGCTCCCTATATTTTGTCTACTCTCTACAGAGAACACGGGGCAATGCAATTTATGCCATATAGTCTAGTTGCAATTTTGATTCTCTGCAAATCTGTGAAGGAGTAACACAAGTATCTAAATATTGACAAGGCAAAAGAGAAGTAAAATAAGGTGCTTACAAGTGAGTGGGTGCGTTGTGTGTTTTGGGGATGGTGAAGTGAAAGAGATGCGAGGAAGTGCATTCAGGAGAGAGTGAAAAGAGGGTGCTGAAGTGGAAAGAGACGAGATGTATGATATACAGATAGGCAAGATGTGGAAAGAAAATGGGTGTACATGTCTAACATAGAATGAACATGAGTGATTGAGACACTCTGAAGACCACTACCCCTTTCAAAGACTGTAGTACCGTTTAATTCATAGTCTCACAATTGCAGAATTTAAAATATACTATGGAAATCACCGAAATGTGGTTGATACATTTAATCCACACCCTAATCACATAGATCGCTCCCCTTTTAGACAAACGCCCACCACCACCACCATTTTCTTCTGCCCACTTAAAGCTCTGAGAAGCTCCATGGTTAATCTGTCTTCGGACTTTGTACTGGTACTTCCAAAAGGAACATCAGTGACTGTAATACAACTTTTAGTTGAACTGGGAACTTCTAGAAATTAGACACAACAGGCAACTCATTGCTATAAAATGCCAGTAAACCGCCATAAACTAAGTTTACGCCGCACACTTGGGTCAGACCCAGATTTAAATAAGAAACGTCGGGCCTAATTTATGTAAAGTGTTGCATCGCTGGGGGAAACCAGAAATGCAACACTTTTCAGTGCGCCCTCGTAGCGACACCATGGATGCATCGTTTTTACTGTACAGCGCTCCATGTCGCAAGGATTTACAGCTAAGTCTGTATTCCTGACGTATCAGTAGGCGCAAAAGTGACTCACTGCTGAGGTGTGTCTGAAAACAGACTCAACTCCAGCACTGTGTCATTCACATGGGGGAAAGGGTGTGTGTCACCCTTACGCCTGCTTTGAGGCAGACGTAAGGTTTTGACGCAGTGGCATCATAGAAGTGGCACACTGAAATCTGATAAATTTCACTACGCCACTTCTATGAGGCTTAATTGCAGGGGAACGCCCACCCTGCATACATTATACCTGACAAAAGTATAATGTAGTGCAGGGGTTTACTTTGTAAATATGGCGCAACGTGGCGCATTATTTACGCAACCAGTGCATCAACAAAGTACCGAACCGGCGGCATAGAAGTGCCGCAAGGAGCTCATACATAAACCCCTTGGGATAAAGTCTTAGTGAAGTCTCGTAAATGCAGAAGCCCTTCTAGGCCCTGTGGCACAATGAACTCTAGCCCTCGACAAAAATGCGTGAGACCTTTTCACCCTTTCTATTGCTGAGCATGTTTGAAACATCTCGATTTCTTATTACCGCACTGTAATTGAGGGATAATATTCTAGAGTGTGGAGGATAAATGCATGCTCCGCCGCTGTATAGCAAGATATATTTCGCAAGATATATTTCGCACCCCGGGGATTCACTGGTTTGAAACTAAGTCAACGGAACGACCCGCAGTCCAATGCATCTTGATTTTTCACATTGCAGCCCATAACTTTGTCTTGTTTTAGATTGGGGCGGAAATATCCCGGCAGGCTTTCCCCCCATATTTTTCACAAATTGCTGGATTTCTTTTCTGTAGTTCAATCACTGCAGAGGGTTTGAGCCAGTAGTAACTTTGTGGTCTTTCGATCCCTTTTGAAAAACTGCAGAGCTGATTAATGTCGGGTGTGCTAGAACTTGGTGTCCCGCGTGCTCCACACGAGTCCCGTGACACAACTGTGAGTCTGTCGTGCTGCAAAATAACAGAGAACTGCGTGTCCATTCTGAAAAATTGCGCTTTTCGGGGAAATCTTGTTAAAATGGACGTCTGTATTTTCAAGGATGGTAATATATACCAACAATTTTAAGGTGAATTGAAATGTTTATGCGCTTAGACTTCTCAATTAACTAACACATTATTGATCATGTGACCAATAAAACTGCTAACAACATTCTACACTGAACTTAGGGGCCTCAGTCCTTGGCTGAAACGAATAATCAAGGTAAGGAGGGACAGCTATGGGTGCTATAAGCACATGAATTTGTCACCTCTCTGGGGTGTGGGGCCCTGAGTCAGAAGGTATAGGGGCAATGCATAGGGGACAGTGGCAAGACTAAGGGACTTTTCCGGGGAGGATGGAGTTGGGTTCACAAGATGGGGAATCTGCAGGAACGGGGTCGAAGATATGGTGGTGGAGGGTTTAATGGGGATGCAGTCCCTTACCGCCTCTGGAGTGGTGAGAGGTTTCCCACTGCTGCAGCGGCACGGCAGAAGCGGCTTTTTTAAACAAAATTATCAAGCTTTGTACTTTGGAAAGTCTGTTTATTAAAAAAAGAAGATGCAGGTAGACCAAGGACTCGTTTTCTCCACCTCACAAAGCAGTCACTTCATCCACTCTTATAGTCTATGATTTTGCCAGCTTTTTCCACATGGGATCCGCGTTTGCCAGGATACTCACTGCACCCACACTAGCCTCCTTTATTGATCCATCTTGAACAAATAGAGCTGCCTCTTTCACACTCCTCTTCCCACCATACCGTACTGCACAACCAGATGAAAACCATCATTCCTTCTTTCTACACTTTCTACATCCTCAGACTCCATCCTGGCTCAAAAGCCTCCACTCCAGCTTTCTGTATGAAATATGACTTTGAAGTACATCTACTGATTGCATCCCTCCACTTGCTTTTTATAGCATCCTCCTCTCATTGCCATCCATCCTATGTTTAGCTTACTGTCTGAGTATTGCTTACTCTATAGTATGCTTGTCTGCCTCACTATATTTCTGCAAACTGACTATCCTCCTGCTGACAAACCACAAAATCTCCTCTTTAACCATTCCTTGTAACTTAACAATATCTAACCTCCGCCAGCCGATTTTATTATTTCTCTTTCTATTTACATTGGATCACACTAATGGCCTCACCTAACTTCTTATAACTTAATCGATCATACAAAAAACTTGAGGAAATATTATAACATTTTCCTGAGAGCAAAAGACGAATCCCAGCACCCAACAATGGCTAATAACTACTGGAATAATCCTGAATCCGGGTTTTCAGAGTAGCATCCTACCTGCCCCAAAGCACGTCATTGCCTTGACAGATCGAGTAATACAATATTTGGAGTCAAAGCTCATAAATGTTGGTGGATATGGGCAGTGACAGCTCATGAATGTTGATGGATCTGGGGAGTGATGGTGCGTGAATGTCGGTGGATGTGGGCTATGACAGCTCATAGATGTGGTGGATGTGGGCAGTGGCAGCTCATGAATGTTGGTAGATCTGGGGAGTGATGACGCGTGAATGTCGGTGGATGTGGGCTATGACAGCTCATAGATGTGGTGGATGTGGGCAGTGGCAGGTCATGAATGTTGGTGGATCTGGGCTGTGACATCTTGAATGTTTCAGATGCTAGCTCTCCAGCTCCTCATTCTCAGTCTCCTGATGCTCGGATATGTCCAAATCTGCCCCTCACCCTTTGATTTCCTTTCAAGGACCTTTCTTACTCTCAACTAGTTTTACACTTTTCTTATTCCCTGGGGGATCATCTCTTCTTTTTGTTGCTATTATTACAAAGGCTGTTACCACTCACATCTTTTTCTTGTTATCCTCACCTACTCCTCTTTAACAAACCCTAATATTTAACTTTTTATATAGCCAATGACTGTTGAATGGTAATGCACTCCCTTCTGCTCAATTAAGCTAAAATAAAGTCGATTCATGTATCTACTTTCCATCAACTCCTTACTGTTCTTATCTCTAGCCACTAACATCCTCTCTCGCTACCTCCATAGCTAGGAACCTTGGAGAACCCCAAGTGAGGTTCGACCCTTCAATCCTAGCAACAGCCATGGCAGCCCAATATCCACCGTACAACACCAGCATCCACCCTTCCTTCCAATGGGCATCAAAACAAATCTGATAAATACACTTTAGGATTAATATAATAGTTTGCTCAGAGGTCTCCTCAAAAATATCCGAGTGTTTTTCACACTCTCTTGCTTTGTATCCACTTCCTCTTTCCACCTAACCGTTCGGTCTTTGCCACCAGCCACGTTGAATTTAGACACCTCACCCTCTACAAGGGTAAAATGGAATGCCCATTTTCCCTCGCTAATATACCAGGAAACCTTCACTCAAAATCAATTTCACTCATTCTTACTGCTCGGCTACCTCTTCTGAAACACACCCTTTTATGACTGTAGGGTGTCATGTTTACTAACAATTTGTGCCTGATTGCATCGCAAAATTGGTGCAAGCCCTTGCAAAATGTTTATTTTGAGATTTACTTTTCAGCTAAAGCTTGATTTGCTTGGGAAGGTGCCTGAAAGTAACGCAGCCCAGCAGTTTCCACTGCTGTGCATTGCTATGCGTCAGGTTAAGTTCCACGATTGCTACATAAGTATCCCCATGCAACCACCTATGGTTTTTCACAGCAAGTCCTATCAACTAACATTGATAGACATGGATTTGCACCCAAAATTGACAACTCTTTGAAGCAGGTTTTAAAATGAGAAATGGTTTATATATCCAAACATTTCAACTTTGCATGTGTGTGGCACTGTACAGCACTCATCCAAATTTGGGAAAGTTTTAAAGTTTGTATAGGTACAGCATTTTGTACTGGAACAGCATTGTTCCACAACAAAACAGTGTTAGACCTGATGCAGCCATCTTTGCACTATTGTGCAAAGGTGTGTGTGTGGTGCTAGGCATCCTGATTGTACGCCAGCACTAGTGCAAGAGCAGGACAGCTCCATGTCTTACTAGATATGACAATCTATTCTGCTTTCTCCCACTCTAGTGATTCAGTAAAGCAAGTTTGCTTGGGTTTTTAGTAAATCTACACCTAGATTTATTCCATCTTTACTTGCTTTTAAAGATTTAAAAAAATATGTTAAATTACGGACCACGGAGACACTTCCATTTCCATTTCAACAGCTTTATTCGACAAAATTAAGTCATAAAAGCATTTACAATAATATAGATAGATTTGGTTAGATAAAACAGCTGCCAAAAGAAAGACATGTAAATTCGAAAATTGGATATGTTTTTAAATAAAATGCACGCACTTATTATGGCCATCTTTAAAGACTCTAAATCATATAGCTGAACGATAGGGCATGCAATCCAAACCTTTAAACATTTTTGGTAAATACATTTATCTAAAAACTTGATAAAAACACATTAAAAAAGTATGGTAAAAGCATTTAAAATATGTACAATACACATCACAATTTTATATAAATGAAACACTTGTTATGATCCTACTTACACGTTAAAAACTCATTTGGATCTAGATAAATGATTATCAATGTTGTGTCCTGGACTGCTTAATAGAAAATGGCTATATTAGATCACATCATTATTTATCCTCACATAGACGTATTGACTGGGCCCTTAATACCCATGACCACCCTAAAAGATTTTCCATGGCTATAGCAATTGTTGCTGAGGTATCTTTCAGCTTCGCTAGCCCGTCTGGTGCCCAGGAGTTTACAAATTAGGAGCAACCAAACGCGACACGGAGCAACATACTCAGCACAAACAAAAAGAAGATGAGCCAAAGATTTGTTGCTAGACTTACACACCAGGCATGTATGTACAGTTGGTTTATTCCATCTAGCAGTGAATGCTCTCACTGGAAGTGTACCTACCCTAAACTGAAAATACAGTTTACAGTCCAGCGGTTTCGTAATTAGATCCAAGTATGTCTCCAATTTCGGGATAGCTTTATGCTCCAAAAAAGGACAGTTAGAGAGGATGGCTCACTTAGTCTATTGATGTTATATTGAGACCATTCCCAATATGTAGCCTTCAGAACCACCTTTGTGGGAAAACTTGAGTTTTCAGGATCAGACCATAGGGAGGACATACCTATGTTAGACAAGAGGTCTCTGACCGCCCATAGCCATTTAATACGGTGTGAAGCATCAGCTCCTATTATTTCTAAGAAGTCTTTCGCATAACCTGTGAGCTCCAGCATAGTCCAAAGTCTCTGCCAATAGAGGAGGGGTCGCAGTTTAGCTACGGCTGCAATCGTTTTTCTCCCAAGATCAATTAATAATGGGCACATTGGGGTACTTTGTGGAAGTCTAGTAATTTTTCTCAAGAACCTATTTTCAGAAGACATGAGAGTTAGCCGGTTCACGCACCCCCAGAGTTCAGAATAGAGGGTGGAACTAATGACTTTCATTTTGTAAATTTCTAAAACTGGGCTAATGGGCTTAGTATGTGAAGAGTTATGTTCCAGGTGTAGAATCCCTGACAGTTGCCTATGTTTAAGGGATGCTAGATCTATCTTATGATCCCACTTCATATTGTCTTGAAAGTTAACCCCTAGATAGGTGAACTCCTTGACCAATTCTAGCGGCCTATCGTTCATTCGGATGCCCCACTTGAAGGCCCTATGTGGATTGGTGAACAGCATTTACAACGAAACTTTTACAACGCACTACCATTACGACGCAACTTTTACAACGTAAACCATTACAACGCATTGCGCTGGGGGGCGCTCTAGGATAGGGAATAGGTTTAATGTACTATCCAACACCTTCCCTACTATCCACGGGGACTGGAGTTGGAATAGTAAATTAAACTATTCACTATCCAGCGCCCCAAAGCACTATGCGTTGTAATGGTATGCATTGTAAAACTTGCGATGTAAAGGTAGGCGTCGTAAAAGTAGGCGTTGTAACGTCATACATCCATGTGGATTAAATGCTATCAGTTTTATCTTTGACACATTGACCTCCAAGCCCCGCTGTGAACAGAATCCCTCGAATATTTTTAGGGCTTTCTGGAGTCCGCTTGGGGTCGTCAGCAAACATTAATATTGGCATTTTTTCACCTGCCCGTACCAGGGCATCTGAAGGGGTAGAACTCATATGGCCCACTATCCCATTAAAATATAATGAGAATAGCATTGGGGCCATCACGCAGCCTTGACGCACGCCTCTCTCTGCGGTGAATGATTCGGTAACTTCCCCCTGTCCACCCCATCTAATTTTTGGGCTGTTATCTTCATGCAATCTTATTAATCAAGGTCAGGAGTTCTGATGGCATCCCTAGATCTTGTGAGGTTAACCATAATTTGGTGCGGGGGACGAGTTCGAATGCCGACTTCAGGTCTACAAAGGCAGGATAAAGGCTTCCCTTACCAATGGTCACTATCTTCCAGTGTATCAGGACAAAACCGAAACACCTGATCAATTGTGCTGGTGAAAGCTCGAAATCCAGCTTGCAGTGGGGACAAAACCCTAAACTCCTCAATCCATTCTTGTACTCTATTGAGCACCAGCCTCCCAGTTATTTTCTGCAGACAGTCAATTAGGCTGTTTGGCCTATAGTTCCCAGGACATGATTTGTCCCCTTTCTTATAGACAGGGATGATCTCCGCTCCCTTCCAGGAGTCGGGTGTGGTGGCTCCTTGGGCGATAGCATTTGTCAACAAGGAAATATAGCGGCACCATCTATCCTTGTGGTGTAAAAAAATGTCCCCTGGTAGGCCGTCTGGCCCTGGTGCCTTTCCAGCCAGTACTGATTTAAGTGCTGTCTCTACCTCAGCCCTACTAAAGGTGTCATCCAGGTATAATGTTCTTATAATCTCCCCCTCCCCTCCAGGCAGATTTGAGGCATATTGGGGTTTAAAATGGTTCACTCAATCCGACTGCAATACATGGTTTTGAGGTGACTCAGCCTGTCCCCCGTTGTCCCATTTATAAATGTTCCAGAATAGTTTGGGATTTTTCGTGGCACAGGCGTCCCTTAGTTCCTGCCACCTTTCATTGTCCTATGACCTCTTAGCTGTAGCCTAGATGCCCCTATAGAGGGACCTTGTTGCTCTGACTTTTTTGGGGTCGCCACCTTTGATGGTAGCCCGTAAGGCTTGGCGTGCCTCTTGGCATTCTTTACTGTACCATTGCCCCACTTTTGGATTAGGTGCCTTAGAGTTCTTTCCCTGCTTAAAAAAATAGGTACGCAAGTGGCTAAAAAATTAGTTGTGTATACGTGTTAAATTAGCTAAGTCCCTATTTTTAGCTACATTGGCTTCTAATTTGTTAGTGGCATAATCCGTGCTCTTAAGAATGTTGTCTAGCAGATCTGGAATTTCTATTATTCTTACCCACTTAGGCCATCTTAAATCATTGGTTGGTACAATGTCGCCTGGGCAATATCTGTTCCTAGCTTGTGTGCAGGTCTTTTGACAGCTCAGATCCATGGTCCCACACAAGGGATTATGGTCACTTTCTAGCCTATCTATGACCGCCATGTCCACCATGGCATGCCATAGCTCCAAGCTCACCAGTGCATAATCAATTCTGCTGCACTATGGCCATTATTAAAGGTATTAGCACCTTGTCTATCAGATTGTGTACGCCCATTTAAGGCCCGCAAACCCTTTTCCATGCAAATATCGTTTATTTGAATTACCACATCCGACCACTTACTTATAGGGTTTAACTCTAATATTGGAATACCCCATTTAATGTCTTCTTCATCTGTTAAGTAACCACCTTCAGTGGTAAGGGGTTCAAATGTTTTGTTAAAGTCCCCCACTAATATAGCATTCAAGACGTCCTGATGTGAGTCAAGAAGGTCTTCGAGAGCCGCTAAAACTCCAGATCTTTTCCCTCTTGTTCCTCTAACATAGACATTATATATGTCTATTTTCAGATGGTCACGCGTGGTCAGTCTAATTGCTTGGATGTCCTGGCTCTGGGTTGGAAGAACCTGGATGTTAACCTCTAGGTCTTGTCGCACCCAATTTGTCAGCCCTCCCGAAGGCCTCCCTTTTGCTCCCTTATTTGCCGCAGTAAAATAATTTAGATATCCAGCACAAAAGAGGGCTGTCTCTGCTCAGGTTTCTTGAAAGAGGTAGATATTGTATACCTCTATAAAGCATGCCACTTGGGGGAGCCCATCTTGGTACTCAGACCTGCAATATTCCAGCTCAACATTTGATTCTTGGATGAGGTTAAACCTAGGGGCAGCTGTTTCGTGTGATTGAGAGATTGTGGTAAGCCCCTATACGAAGAGGTTTTACTTCCTGGAGGTGAATGGGTCCTCATCACTGCTGGCTTACTAGGCATTAATAGTTTTGCCTTGTTACTCCTTGGCTTAGCTAGGCCTAGGTTTTGTTTTACCCCTCTCACTATTTTATTACAAGCTGGGCATGGGACAGTCAGTGAGCCCAGAGCAGTATTGGGTATAGGACCATGTGGATCATCCAAATCTCTGCTAACGTGTATGCTTCCATTCCCTCTTCATTCTGGATCTGGTAATATAGATTTGACCATGATAACTACTCTAACCTGCCCTTCATGGACCCCACTTCAGTTCTTAAATCTGGTGACTTCTTGGCACATGTTCTGCCATTCTAGACATAAAGCTGATTCTATATCTTGTTCATGTGCAGCTAGGTTCGGTGGGGTTTGCGCCTTCTCAAGTCTATCCCCACCCTCATTTTTTTACAATCCAAATCTACTAATGACTAAAATCTGTTGGTGCAGATCACTAAAGCATCTATATAGTCTATTTCTAGCAATATCTTATTTGGCTCGTTGTCAGTAGGGGATGTTGCGATGCAATCCTGTGCCCCATCATTTTTGTTAGATGCTACTTTCATTATTTGATTTGCGAAACATCTCAGGGATTGCTGGCTTCGCTGGTTGCTTGTTTAGGGTTAGTTTTATTGTTGATATTTGCGTGCATCATGGTGGTTGATCCTAAGATAACCTCGCACTCACTTATAAGAGTATCTATCTGGTCCATTACACAGTTACTCGCTGCCGATTTTTTTTTTTTTTTTTGCCTTCCTTCCCCTGTTATCTCGTCTTACCCCACCCTCACTCCCCTCCCCACTCTCTTCCAGGGCCTTTCGTTTCCCCATTTAACTATGCAAGGTTGTGTTGGTAAAGTGGTATCTCTGCCAACCCTGGATAGTGCACTTCTCCTGAATCTTAGGCAAACCTTGGCTTTTCTGACACTAGGCAACGTATTACACAGAGTAGAAGAAATAAAAGAGTGACAGAGTAATTTAACCCAAGGGTTGCAAACCACTAGTTCAGGTAGTCCAGGTAAGCAGATCACTCTCAGTCATTTAGTTCAAGAGAAAGCAATCAATGACACAGTACCTTAGGATTCCCGCCCTCGTTTGAATTGGCACCTGGACACAGATGGAAGAGGGGTTGTCCTGCCCTGCCTCTTCCTGGCAATGATGGGCAAGGACGGGCCTCCCTTGGCCCGGGCGCGACCTGAGTGCGTCCCGCGCTTCGAAGGGAGAGGCTGCTCTTTGTAGAGCGGTCGAGACTCCTCCCCCTCACCTGTGACACCTGTGGCAGTAGGGCTGGTTTTCCACGCGTTGCACCCTGGGACTTTTAGTCCCACCAGGGTGAATAACGACCTCGGTAGCTGCTGTGGGGTGGATTTGTAGGTGGAAAGTTATAGCGCCCTGGGCTTATGCTCCCACCAGGGTTAGTTCATAGGAAAATCAGCAAGCAGATGAAAGCAGCAGACCCCCTTCTCTTTCAGCGCGCCCCGCATCGCGGAGGGAGAGGCTGCTCTTTGTAGTGCGGTTGAGACTCCTCCCCCTCACCTGTGACACCTGTGGCAGTGGGGCTTTCTTTTCCACGCGTTGCACGCTGGGACTTAAAGTCCCACCAGGGTGAATGACGACCTCGGTAGCTGCTGTGGGGTGGATTTGTAGGTGGAAAGTTATGGCGCCCTGGGCTTATGCTCCCGCCAGGGTTAGTTGAGAGGAAAATCAGCGAGCTGATGAAAGCAGCAGACCCCCTTCTCTTCCAGCGCATCCCGCGCTGTGGAGGGAGAGGCTGCTCTTTGTAGAGCGGTCGGGACTCCTCCCCCTCACCTGTGACACCTGTGGCAGTGGGGCTGGTTTTCCACGCGTTGCACTCTGGGACTTGTAGTCCCACCAGGGTGAACGACGACCTTGGTAGCTGCTGTGGGGTGAATTTGTAGGTGGAAAATTATGGGGCCCCGGGCTTATGCTCCTGCCAGGGCTAGTTAAGAGGAAAATCACCAAGCAGATGAACGACGACCTCGGTAGCTGCTGTTGGGTGGATTTGTAGGTGGAAAATTATGGCGCTCTAGGCTTATGCTCCTGCCAGGGTTAATTGAGAGGAAAATCAGCGAGCAGATGAAAGCAGCGGACCCCCTTCTCTTCCAGCGCAACACTTCCTTAAGAGCATGTCTTCTTGACCGTTCTGTTCACAACACTACCCATTAATACTATGAAAGTAAGTGTGTGTGTTCTATGCAAGTATGGTTCAAAACTATCAATTCAAATATATTTTACTTTATATTTCGAAAGTTTGGTGCAGGTTTGTCATAGGCAAACAAAGTCGCCAGTGAGTAGAAAAAAACACTTTTCTTTTGAAATGCTGTTTCATCCATAAATACAGTGGCATGAAATAATACCAGCAATGCAAATAATATTAATACTAGTCTAATATTAGAACGTTGAAGTGGGTAATTGACTGGCAAAGTATTAGCCTTTGCATTAGCAACAGTAGAAGCAGTCTATATTTGTTGAATATTATTGCTGTTTGAACCATGACAATGATTGAAAATAATAATAATAACAATAGTAACAGTAATAATAATAATAATAATAATAACAGTGAGGAATACTATCTTTACTTAGGTATCAAGGAACAAGGGAACCCGTAAGGGTGGCTAAGGACCACGGGTAGTACTACTTATTACTATTTAACAAAGGTCCTAGGCTTTAATAATGCTTTGAAAGAATAATTAGCACAGGCTTAGAATAAGGACTGTGTGTTTTTTCTTTCTTCAGTGTCCAGCCGGACATAGAAGTATTTATTTTGAATTTAGATAAATTTATACATAGAATAAAGTGAAACAAGTCACACATTAATAACTGGGCACAAGCCTGTACCAAGTCGAGGGAAAACAATACATGGGGGAAAGTAGTGAAAAGAGAAAATAACAGGCAAAAGAGGAGAAAGGGTGGCTTATAGTACAATAAAAACTTTAAATAAGCTCAAAACCCACAGTAACTGCAACAGAGAATACAATTAATAGCCAGAGCAGTACTGTACAAACAGTCGACGAACATTTCGATCCCTATCTCCAAAGATATAGTGGGATCATCTTCAGGACTATAATGAAGAGCTTTGCCTGATGGATTGATTGAGCCTGTAGAGATACACAGGAGGGGATCATGGAAGGGGAAACAAAAAAGAGAGGTTTCACATGAATTATTTACATAGTTAAAAACTAGTCAGTAGCAACTCTATACATGCGGAGTGCACATGCAGTTATTTACTCCAAAGGGCACGGGTGGCAGTGTGCTCATGTTTGGAGAGGGAGTGCGTGGGCTTGCTGGCATTAGGGTGCGTGACATATTGTGCACAGTAATAACCGTTCTTTTTAAGGTTGTGCTTAGTGACAAGGGTGGTAGCGGAGCCGTGCGTGTGCAAAAAAATGGCGTGATGGGGAAGTGTTGGGCAGAACCAGTCGTGATCAAGGCGGAGGGCTGCAAACTAACCGTAACGCTGGAATAGCGTTCCAGTTTCAAAAAACGATGCAACGTTGGCAAGGCAAAGGGCTGCAAACTAACCGTCACGCTTGAATTGCGTTCAAGTCTCAAATAACCGATGCAGCATATATCAATTTCTGTAAGGAAAGGATTCGAGATGTGAGAATTGGGAGCAGCCGAATACTTAGTGAAGGGAATTACAGGGTGCTAAGTTTACCGTGAGAGCCTGGCGTTATTGCGTAGGGATCTTCAGGGATTGTTGACAAGGACGCATGGTTGGTCCTGAATAAAAATGAACCTGTAATGAATCACAGTGAAATTTAAGTCATAGGTAGTGGGGCGTGAGCAAGGGTGAAGGCGGCGAGTGCGAGCCAATTATTACCGTGAGAGCCTGGCTTTATTGCGTAGGCTTCTTCGGGGATTGTTGACAGGGACGCATGGTTGGTCCTGAATAAAAATGAACCTGTGGGGAATCACAGTGAAATTTAGGTCATAGGTGGTGGTACGTGAGCAAGAGTGAGGGCGGCGAGTGCGAGCCAATTATTACCTAAGGCAGTACTTTAGGTGTGGGCAGCACGCTAGATAGCGTGAGCCTCTTCCGTACGGGCCTGTGGGAAAAAGGGGGGGGACGTACATGAGTCCTATGGAATGTTATAAACCCTTGCTACAACAAAGTCGGGCGGGTGAACTGGGGTGAAGCTTACCGCAAAGTGCTCGTAGTGGAGCCGAAATTTTCGGTCCCGTCTGGAGGCGTGATGGCCGATTACAAAGAACCGGCGTGCGGAGGTGCCTGATGAATCCCTCGGTCATGGTGATCGAAAGGGAGGAGGGACTGGTAGTGAGTAGGAGGCGCCGCTCGAATATGGGCGCCATCTTAGAGTGGTGTAATCGGGGGAGTGAGCGGTGTATGTGCCAAAGTTGCATTTAATTATGCCATTTCGGTTAAAAAGATTGTATGCAGTATCTTAATCACAAGCAACATGTGTTAGAATAAACTAGCATGTTTTGGCTAAAATGGAATGAACACAGACAATTACATATGAGCTCGCACTGAAAGGAAAAAACCATAGATAACCAGTTTATATTAAGCTAGCCCAGTCCTCGGTTCTGTTGAGGCCGTCCTGGATAGAGTTGAACTGTATGATGGACTTCAACTCTTCTTTGTTGAGTAGCTGTCCCATGTTGCCACCTCTCGGTGGAAGTTTCAGCACTTTCAAGACAGTCCATTTGATGTCATTTTCAGAGTGTTTTTAGGCAGCAAAATGTTCAACCAAAGGTGCATTGGGGGTCCGCGGACTGTCTTGAAAGTGCTGAAACTTCCACCGAGAGGTGGCAACATGGGACAGCTACTCAACAAAGAAGAGTTGAAGTCCATCATACAGTTCAACTCTATCCAGGACGGCCTCAACAGAACCGAGGACTGGACTAGCTTAATATAAACTGGTTATCTATGTTTTTTTCCTTTCAGTGCGAGCTCATATGTAATTGTCTGTGTTCATTCCATTTTAGCCAAAACATGCTAGTTTATTCTAACACGTGTTGCTTGCGATTAAGATACTGCATACAATCTTTTTAACCGAAATGGCATAATTAAATGCAACTTTGGCACATGCACCACTCACTCCCCCGATTACACCACTCTAAGATGGTGCCCATATTCGAGCGGCGCCTCCTACTCACTACCAGTCCCTCCTCCCTTTCGATCACCATGACCGAGGGATTCATCAGGCACCTCCGCACGCCGGTTCTTTGTAATCGGCCATCACGCCTCCAGACGGGACCCAAAATTTCGGCTCCACTACGAGCACTTTGCGGTAAGCTTCACCCCAGTTCACCCGCCCGACTTTGTTGTAGCAAGGGTTTATAACATTCCATAGGACTCATGTACGTCCCCCACCCCTTTTTCCCACAGGCCCGTACGGAAGAGGCTCACGCTATCTAGCGTGCTGCCCACACCTAAAGTACTGCCTTAAGGTAATAATTGGCACGCACTCGCCGCCCTCACTCTTGCTCACGTACCACCACCTATGACCTAAATTTCACTGTGATTCCCCACAGGTTAATTTTTATTCAGGACCAACCATGCGTCCCTGTCAACAATCCCCGAAGACGCCTACGCAATAAAGCCAGGCTCTCACGGTAATAATTGGCTCGCACTCGCCGCCTTCACCCTTGCTCACGCCCCACTACCTATGACTTAAATTTCACTGTGATTCATTACAGGTTCATTTTTATTCAGGACCAACCATGCGTCCTTGTCAACAATCCCTGAAGATGCCTACTCAATAACGCCAGGCTCTCACGGTAAACTTAGCACCCTGTAATTCCCTTCACTAAGTATTCGGCTGCTCCCAATTCTCACATCTCGAATCCTTTCCTTACAGAAATTGATATATGCTGCATCGGTTATTTGAGACTTGAACGCAATTCAAGCGTGACGGTTAGTTTGCATGTTGCCACCTCTCGGTGGAAGTTTCAGCACTTTCAAGACAGTCGATTTGATGTCATTTTCAGAGTGTTTTTGGGCAGCAAAATGTTCAACCAAAGGTGCATTGGGGGTCCGCGGACTGTCTTGAAAGTGCTGAAACTTCCACCGAGAGGTGGCAACATGGGACAGCTACTCAACAAAGAAGAGTTGAAGTCCATCATACAGTTCAACTCTATCCAGGGCGGCCTCAACAGAACCGAGGACTGGACTAGCTTAATATAAACTGGTTATCTATGGTTTTTTCCTTTCAGTGCGAGCTCATATGTAATTGTCTGTGTTCATTCCATTTTTGCCAAAACATGCTAGTTTATTCTAACACGTGTTGCTTGCGATTAATATACTGCATACAATCTTTTTAACCGAAATGGCATAATTAAATGCAACTTTGGCACATGCACCACTCACTCCCCCGATTACACCACTCTAAGATGGTGCCCATATTCGAGCGGCGCCTCCTACTCACTACCAGTCCCTCCTCCCTTTCGATCACCATGACCGAGGGATTCATCAGGCACCTCCGCACGCCGGTTCTTTGTAATCGGCCATCACGCCTCCAGACGGGACCCAAAATTTTGGCTCCACTACGAGCACTTTGCGGTAAGCTTCACCCCAGTTCACCCGCCCGACTTTGTTGTAGCAAGGGTTTATAACATTCCATAGGACTCATGTACGTCCCCCCCCCCCTTTTTCCCACAGGCCCGTACGGAAGAGGCTCACGCTATCTAGCGTGCTGCCCACACCTAAAGTACTGCCTTAAGGTAATAATTGGCTCGCACTCGCCGCCCTCACTCTTGCTCACGTACCACCACCTATGACCTAAATTTCACTGTGATTCCCCACAGGTTCATTTTTATTCAGGACCAACCATGCGTCCCTGTCAACAATCCCCGAAGAAGCCTACGCAATAAAGCCAGGCTCTCACGGTAATAATTGGCTCACACTCGCCGCCTTCACCCTTGCTCACGCCCCACTACCTATGACTTAAATTTCACTGTGATTCATTACAGGTTCATTTTTATTCAGGACCAACCATGCGTCCTTGTCAACAATCCCTGAAGATGCCTACGCAATAACGCCAGGCTCTCACGGTAAACTTAGAACCCTGTAATTCCCTTCACTAAGTATTCGGCTGCTCCCAATTCTCACATCTCGAATCCTTTCCTTACAGAAATTGATATATGCTGCATCGGTTATTTGAGACTTGAACGCAATTCAAGCGTGACGGTTAGTTTGCATGTTGCCACCTCTCGGTGGAAGTTTCAGCACTTTCAAGACAGTCGATTTGATGTCATTTTCAGAGTGTTTTTGGGCAGCAAAATGTTCAACCAAAGGTGCATTGGGGGTTCGCGGACTGTCTTGAAAGTGCTGAAACTTCCACCGAGAGGTGGCAACATGGGACAGCTACTCAACAAAGAAGAGTTGAAGTCCATCATACAGTTCAACTCTATCCAGGACGGCCTCAACAGAACCGAGGACTGGACTAGCTTAATATAAACTGGTTATCTATGGTTTTTTCCTTTCAGTGCGAGCTCATATGTAATTGTCTGTGTTCATTCCATTTTAGCCAAAACATGCTAGTTTATTCTAACACGTGTTGCTTGCGATTAAGATACTGCATACAATCTTTTTAACCGAAATGGCATAATTAAATGCAACTTTGGCACATGCACCACTCACTCCCCCGATTACACCACTCTAAGATGGCGCCCATATTCGAGCGGCGCCTCCTACTCACTACCAGTCCCTCCTCCCTTTCGATCACCATGACCGAGGGATTCATCAGGCACCTCCGCACGCCGGTTCTTTGTAATCGGCCATCACGCCTCCAGACGGGACCCAAAATTTCGGCTCCACAACGAGAACTTTGCGGTAAGCTTCACCCCAGTTCACCCGCCCGACTTTGTTGTAGCAAGGGTGTTAGAAACGGGACCTCTGGCTGGCCAAGGCTCGCGCTAAGGTCAGTCAGGGATCACCATTTCCAAGGTCAGGGCAAGGGAGTCACACACCAAGATAACCCCCGCTCACCCTCTAGATAACGTGACGCGAGCAGCAAGGCTAATCTCGGAGGCGATGTGTAAAGCGTTTGCGCGCGCACCCCAGCGACAACACCCTAGGCCCACCACAAAGGAAACTCCACACAAGGTTATATCAAAAATAGCCTTTGTATTATAATAAAAACACATTAGATAACACACACACTTTACAATGTGCCAACAGGCACGGGCAAGATTTACAAGGGATTATGTACAAGACAGGGCCACCTGGACCACTGTCAGGGGTATGCACTTTTTAGAAATAGCACTTGTAGGTATAACACTTTAGCACATAAACATAATGAATGTAGCACACAAAATAGTTATATGTAGCATACAACCAGTAACTACTGGTAAAGGGTAAATACCTCCTACGCCACCCTAAACACTGTAGGGAAATCACGCAGGGAACTAGGACCTTATCATCGGGACCTATGGAAGGAAAACCTATCACCTAAGCAAGTCACATTTAGCAAAGGGAAGGAAACCTAAACTAATCACCTAGGCAAGTAACATTTAGCAAAGGCAATAAAACATCAACATTCCTCTAAGCAGGTCACTTTTAGCAAAGGGAAATAAAAGCACAAGGCATTACCTAAGCAGGTCACTTTTAGCAAAGGTAATGACACAAACAATCCTCTAAGCAGGTCACTTTTAGCAAAGGGGATAAAAACATAAAGAATTACCTAAGCATGTCACTTTTAGCAAAGGTAACAACAAACATTCCTCTAAGCAGGGCACATTGAGCAAAGGGGAATAGAAGAACAAAGAATCACCTAAGCAGGTCACTTTTAGCAAAGGCGATAAAACAAACAATTGCACATGAAACATTAAAACACATTCAGAGGTGCAGGTAGAACATTTGCGCAGGAATCAAATTAGCAGTAAATCATAAATTGCGCAGGGTGCACATGGCACAACATTAGAATTGTCCCTCAGGCCAACTGGCCTCGCAAGGGCTGGGACGCCCTGAGTCTCAATGTCAGGGGAGGCTGCGCAGGCAGCACAGAACAAAGCCTAAACGTAGCAACTGTCCACTAAGTGCTGGACAGTTGTAAATAACAGGTAGGCAAACGTTGGAGCCACGTGGGCTCAAGAACAAAGGGGGGGAGACACAGCGTGGGAGCTTCGGGGCTACAACCAACTAACTGCCTGTGTCCCCCTAGAGCCGCTCTGGCTCGCAAAACAAATGTGCACTCAAGAGCTCAGCGCTCTAAAATAAGGAGGGGCTGTGAGCCTCGTGGGCTCTAGAACAAAGGTGGGGAGACACAGCGTGGGAGCCTCGGGGCTACAACCAACTAGCTGCCTGTGTCCCCCTAGAGCCTCTTTGGCTCGCAAAACAAGTATGGGCTGAGAGCCTCGTGGGCTCAGAACAGCTGCCCCCTCGAGCCTCGGGGCTCGTGAATACAATTGTGCTGTGAGCCTCGCAAGGCTCGAAGTAAGAAATGCCCCAGGATCGTTGGGGTCCCTCACGGGGGACTCAAGACAACAGAAAAATGCCCCACGAGCCTCTGGGCTCGAACACAACGAGGGCCTCGCTCGGCCCGCACACGGAAGGGGAGGGGCGGGCACCGACAACGTGCCCCGACGCCCTCCTTCACTCCTTCACTCACCGGCTGTCTCGCTGGGGCTCCTCTCTCCTTACGGGGAGCCTCGGACACGGCCGGCTGCTTCCTGCTCCTTCGGCTGCCTTGAGGACGCGGCGGAAGGCTCGGCCGGCTGGGCCAATCCCAGCGCGGCCGGGCGGTGACGTCAGCGGCTGCTTCCTTGCGTCCCCGGGCTGCGGCGGTGATCACGGGCGATGCCGGGTGGGCTCCGGCTCGCAAATAATAAAACAATAGCGGGGCAATGCCGGGTGGGCACCGGCCTCACATAAAAATATAAAGCGAGGTGGGCACTCGCTCGGGGTACCACAAATCGGCTAATCTGCTCCAATGCCGGGTGGGCACCGGCAATGTCAATAAAGCGCTCCCAAGCGCTCTGGGAGCAAAGGAGAAGCGCGCTCAGCGCTAAAAGGGAAATAAAGCGCTCCTAGCACTATAAATCAAAATAAGAGCGCTTCCAGGCACAGCAAAGCTTCAGCAGGGTCTGGAGGCAGGCAGAGGGGCAAGGCAGGGCCAGAGCCAGCACACTGGGTCTCCAGGCAGGGAGACAAGCCAAGTGGCGGTCCTCCTGGCCCCAGCAGCAGCAACAGCCCCCTCTGGCAAGGATCCAAAAGTAGAACAACTTCTGTGGGGACACAGCCCCATTTTTATACAGCGAAATCCTTTGTTTCCAGGGTGCAGGGTGGGGGGAAACCAGTTGCAGCTGGCTTGGGAGTACCCTTGATGGCCCAACCACCCCTTTCATTCACTGGGGAGGCTTGGGTCATTAGACAAACCACAGGGGGGCGGAGCCAGCATTGTGTGGGGAAAACCCCAGCCCATCAAGGACCCAGGTGCACTCCTCCCACACATCACTCATGCTGATCTCACACTCACCACCGGGCAGACCCATCCAGACTTCCTGGAGCCTGGCATGCCAGCCAGCTCCAACCAATCACGCTCCAGTATCCTCACTGCACACATACATCAATGTCCAGAAGTAGCACTTCCCTTCTAGACACATACAAGCCGCACATACCATTGTGCAGCATTCATTCTCACGAGTTCATACATACTAAACTCGAGCCTGCACTCCCCACACATCAGGAACTAACATGGACACTCACATTCCCCATGCATTCCTATGGGAGGGCAGGCCAGCCATACTACACGCACGCACTTTACTCTGTGACACAGGGAAAAAGTGCGCCAAGACCCAGAAATCACTACACAGGGTCACAAATAAAAGCAAAAAGATTAGGGGTGAACCTGCCCTAAGGCCCAAGTCCAACAAAGGGTTTATAACATTCCAAAGGACTCATGTACGTCCCCCCCCCTTTTTCCCACAGGCCCGTACGGAAGAGGCTCACGCTATCTAGCGTGCTGCCCACACCTAAAGTACTGCCTTAAGGTAATAATTGGCTCGCACTCGCCGCCCTCACTCTTGCTCACGTACCACCACCTATGACCTAAATTTCACTGTGATTCCCCACAGATTCATTTTTATTCAGGACCAACCATGCGTCCCTGTCAACAATCCCCGAAGAAGCCTACGCAATAAAGCCAGGCTCTCACAGTAATAATTGGCTCGCACTCGCGCCTTCACCCTTGCTCACGCCCCACTACCTATGACTTAAATTTCACTGTGATTCATTACAGGTTCATTTTTATTCAGGACCAACCATGCGTCCTTGTCAACAATCCCTGAAGATGCCTACGCAATAACGCCAGGCTCTCACGGTAAACTTAGCACCCTGTAATTTCCTTCACTAAGTATTCGGCTGCTCCCAATTCTCACATCTCGAATCCTTTCCTTACAGAAATTGATACATGCTGCATCGGTTATTTGAGACTTGAACGCAATTCAAGCGTGACGGTTAGTTTGCAGCCCTTTGCCTTGCCAACGTTGCATCGTTTTTTGAAACTGGAACACTATTCCAGCGTTACGGTTAGTTTGCAGCCCTCCGCCTTGATCACGACTGGTTCTGCCCAACACTTCCCCATCACGCCATTTTTTTGCACACGCACGGCTCCGCTACCACCCTTGTCACTAAGCACAACCTTAAAAAGAACGGTTATTACTGTGCACAATATGTCACGCACCCTAATGCCAGCAAGCCCACGCACTCCCTCTCCAAACATGAGCACACTGCCACCCGTGCCCTTTGGAGTAAATAACTGCATGTGCACTCCGCATGTATAGAGTTGCTACTGACTAGTTTTTAACTATGTAAATAATTCATGAGAAACCTCTCTTTTTTGTTTCCCCTTCCTTGATCCCCTCCTGTGTATCTCTACAGGCTCAATCAATCAATCAGGCAAAGCTCTTCATTATAGTCCTGAAGATGATCCCACTATATCTTTGGAGATAGGGATCGAAACGTTCGTTGACTGTTTGTACAGTACTGCTCTGGCTATGAATTGTATTCTCTGTTGCAGTTACTGTGGGTTTTGAGCTTATTTAAAGTTTTTATTGTACTATAAGCCACCCTCTTCTCCTCTTTTGCCTGTTATTTTCTCTTTTCACTACTTTCCCCCATGTATTGTTTTCCCTCGACTTGGTACAGGCTTGTGCCCAGTTATTAATGTGTGACTTGTTTCACTTTATTCTATGTATAACTTTATCTAAATTCAAAATAAATACTTCTATGTCCGGCTGGACACTGAAGAAAGAAAAAAAACACAGTCCTTATTCTAAGCCTGTGCTAATTATTCTTTCAAAGCATTATTAAAGCCTAGGACCTTTGTTAAATAGTAATAAATACTATCTTTACTTAGCATTTTTTTTCATTGTTAGTCATTACATTGCCATAAGTACATCAGGGGCCGTATTACAGAAGGTGCCCAGGGGGCGCAACGGCGTTTGCGCCTGCTTTGCGCTCCCCTGAAGCACTTTGTTATGTTATGTAAAAATTTCTTATAAAGCGCTCGTACACCGATTAGTTTCTTGGTGCTGAACTTAGAAATTTTGCTGGGACCTTATGTAATTAGTTGTCAACAAGTCTAATTATAGGCTTTGATAAATAGCCAGGTCTTAAGAAGTCTATGGAATCTAACAAATTCCGTGCATGTTCTAATGTCTAACAGGAGAGTGTTCCAGAAGCTGGGGGCCAATACTGCAAACCTGCAGCCACCTATTCGTTTCCGTTTATAGGTAGGAATGTTGAAGAGGTTCTTGTGGGCAGAGCGTAAGCTCTGTGCAGGTAGATATTTCTGGACAAGTCTGGATATAAATTTTGGGCTAGCACCATGCAAGGGTTTAAATATGAGGCAATCAACTTTAAACACACATCTTTGCTGGATGGGGAGCCATAGTGGAAGAGATGTGTTCCCATCTAGGTTGTTGGGAGATCAGCCTTGCTGCCTGGTTCTGAACCATATGCAGTTTTTTCGTAAGATAGAGTGGAATGCCAAAGTAAAGAGAACTGGCATAATTCAGGTGAGATATCACCATGGTTAGGACCACCTGGATTAAGGCTTCCCGAGTGAGTAATCTCCTAATCTTCCTTATCTTCCTCAGCTAAAAGAAACAAAAGGAGGTCATGGCTCTTATCTGAGATTTCATAGTGAGATCGCTATTGATGATCACTCCCAGACTTTTAGCTGAGGAAGAAGGGTTAGGTGGGGAGCCAAGTTCACTTGGCCAGAAATGTGCGTTCCAGGGGTTCAGGGGACCACCTATCAGAATCACTTCTCTTTTATCTGGGTTCAGTTTTAACTGGTTGTTGTTCATCTAGTCACATATGTGTAACATTGTTGCCTGGACTTCAGATATCAAGTCAAATGAATTATCGATTGAAAACACCAGTTGCAGATCATCTGCATAATTATACGTGCATACCTTCCTATTTTTCAAGGAGTGAAGTAAGGAAAGAAGGTAGAGATTGAGTAGGTGAGGGGACAATGAGGAACCCTATGACACTCCACATGTCATTGCCATTTTAGGGGCAGAGAATTGTGAAAGGCGCACTGACTGAGTGCGTTCCTTAAGAAATGACTCAACCCAATTGGACGCCATCCCTTTAATACCGGCCATCCTGACACGGTCGATCAGGATATCATGATTGACAGTGTCAAATGCTGCTGACAGATCCAGCAGTACCAAGGCCTGGGGGGAGCCCTTAGCGGCTTCCTTTTGAGGTGTGTCCAGTACAGTGAGTATTACTGCCTCGGTAGAGTGGGCTGGGCGGAACCCTGCTTTGTTAGGATCGAGGTACTCCGACTGCTCAATAAAGGTACACAATTGCTTTGTGGTTTAAACTTGGAGGTCTCATTACTGGGATCTTGAATTTGGGGCTACACAATGTTGGTAAAGTAATGCTTGAGGAATAACTTGCGCATGAACCTGTAGATTTCAACTTCAGTATCAAGTTTTGTAGTATCAGTGGTTGGTACGAATGAGACCTCCAAATTTAAACCACAAAGCAATTTTCAACCACCCATTTTGCATAAAATGTTGGATGCGTATGAGGATTTGGTCAAGAAGGATTTGGCTAAAATAGATTACAAGAAGATACATCGCCATAACATCAATGTGCATGAAAGAAAACGAATCAAACCCATTGCCAATAGCACAACTTTAATGTTCAAACCTGCTGATAAAGGCGGGGCTCTGATCATGATGGACACAACGTATTACATATCGAAGGTTGATCAGCATGTCTCCGATGAGACAACCTATATGAAATTGGCAAATGATCCGACGGTACAATTACAAACCATGCTACAAGACCTTTTGAATCGGGCTGAAGAAATGGGTCATAATGACACAGCTTGCAAATTGTTTTTAACAACGAATAATCCCAGGAGACCGCAAATCTATATGATTCCGAAAATCCCCCAAAATCCGGTTGATCCACCTTTCAGGCCGATAGTATCAGGATGCGGGTCACTTTTTGACCCAGTGGGCAGATTTTTAGATCACTATCTGCAGAAGGTCGTACAAAAATTGTGCACTTATACTAAGGATACAACAGACTTTCTACAAAAGTTAGACCTTATCCAACCATATGCACAAAAACACTGGTGCATGTGCACTATTGATGTTACCTCATTATACACTTCAATTCCGCATGCAGCAGGCCTTGAAGCTGTGGAATGGGCTCTCCTTGCAATGGAGGATGTTGCCATGGATAAAGATTTCTGTTACAGTTTTCACATTTTTGTTTACATCACAGTTATTTCCAATGGCATTCTGAATACTATGCCCAACTGACCGGCACATCGATGGGATTTTCTGGAGCACCGGGGTATGCCAATATCATTATGGCCGAATTTGAAGATGACCATATACTCCACAACCCAGAATGGAACACAGGCATCGCTCAGTATACACGGTACATAGATGATATATTCTTACTTTGGACCAAGACAACGACTAGAAAAACTCATCGATCAACTTAATACCAGGGATCCAAGAATCAAGTTTACCCATACAATCAGCTACAAACAGATTAAGTATCTGGACGTCCTAGTAAAAAGAGACACGGATTAGAAGGGTTTTCAAACTGAAGTTTACACCAAACCTACAGACAGAAACAGTTCACTACACTTCACCAGCTTTCATCCACGGAGTCTCATATATAATTTGCCCTATTCTCAATTCATAAGAATCAAAAGAATCTGTTCAGATCCGACAACTGCTGTAGCCAAATCTTTAGAATTCAAACAAAGGTTCATAGAACGGGGCTACCCAGAAGAAATTGTCCCAAAAAATCTGGATAGAATGGCTGATAAAGATCGTTTGTCATTATTCACAAAAACTCAACCAACCCAATCCAAAACCCCAACATACGTGTCAAGGTATTCAACAAGCTCCAAACTGATACAATCCATTATAAGGAAGAGATGGAAGATACTTGATGGAGAAGCCGATTTCAAGGGGCTATTTCATGATAAGCCAACTTTTGGATATACACGAGGGAAAAATCTTCAGAAACTGATTTCTTCGCCTAAATTAAAGACTTATGAGCAATACAAAGGCACTGGCCGCTGTCAAAATTGTATCCATTGCAACAACATCATAGTAAGCCAATATTGAACTCATCCCCACTCAGGCAAAAACATCAAACTTCAGCATTCAGCTGATTGTAATACGTCTAACATAATTTACCAGCATTCAGCTGATTGTAATACGTCTAACATAATTTACCGTTTAAAATGCCCTTCTGGCTTGGCTTACATCGGGAAAACTGAGCGCAAGTTCAAAATAAGAATGAGAGAGCACGAAAGCACAATCCGTACACACAACAAAACTTCCAGTTTAGCCACACACTGGCATGATGCCAAGCACAGCATCTGCCAAATACGGAGTCAGATAGTCGAGGTAGTAAAACTACTAGATGGGGTTGAAAACCACAAGAGATTATTGCAGAGGGAGGTTTACTGGATAGAATTTCTTGGCACTTCATTTCCCAAAGGGTTAAATGATCGAGTTGATTATAGTTGCTTTCTGTAGTTGTAGTAGCAATGTAACTTTTGGGTGCTCTGAAATCTGTATTTGTTCTACATGATATTCATTCTGTAAATGTTTCATTAGCCATGATGGCACATTAACACAATCAATTCTATGTGCTCTAACGGACATTCACAACATGAGAATATCAACTCATGTATGAATTTAATGTTCCAATTTCTAGATCCATAGTACGTTTTGTTATCATTTTAAATGTTTGAATTTTTGGTGGCCCACATTCCGGATGATCATCACTATTATTCCACAGTCAAACACAACTGCGGTTTTTATAATTGCACATTTTTTACATACTATTTGAACGCTACCTCTTTTACACGTGCTTATAATAACGATGAACGTTGAAAATATTAACATTATCTATGATTTCACTATCTCCACGCATTGGTTTAATGTTTACATTCCACTAGGACGTTGTCTTTAGTCACTTCCATGTAATTGGCATCACCAGCCCTATTTTTAGGTTTCGCCTGGCGATCCGGTGCGCAGCAGCGTTCGCACAGGCAAAATCTTTTGAGAACAGTGTATGTGGCTTTGTCCCGCCTCTCTGTTCCATTGGCTAGCTCCATAAATGGAGGCTAGCCATTGGAAGAGAGAGGCGTCCGTCATTGTCCGAGGCGATTCGTGGGCGTTCCGCAGATTCTTTCCCTGTCCGCAACGTCATGAAGACGTGGCCACTGTGGGCGTGTACTTTTTTTTTTTTTACACCGATGTTTGTCTTCATTATTAACTTTGTCCCTGTCCCGCGTGGCTGTATCTTGACCACCTTCCCGCTGTCCGCCCCCCCTCCCGCTATCCTTGTCTTTGTTCCCACCCCCCCCCTCGCAGATCACTTTTCCAGCTCTTCCAGGCCCCTCGTTGTTTCTTGATGACAACGCTTCCCTTATATTTTTGTCTAGAACATTCATCACGTGACTTGATTTTATCGTTATACGTGTAACCTTCTCAATATTGTCCTTGCTGTTCAATTTATTCATATAATTTATCCTTTCAGTTCCTACTCTCCGTCCCTTTCTTTCGGTTTCCCTGCTGGGCTCACGCTGTGGAGGCAGTTGTGCTCTCAGGGCACCCGGCCAGATGGCAGTCCAAGACAGGGAGCCGCCATGTTGGGTCTGTCGGCTGGTTGCAGGCAGTCCTCGCCGGTCCTGTTCACTGTATTTGCCTGGCTGAGTACAGGCTCAGCCTCGGACTTGCTTTGTGTTAGCAGAGAGAGGGTGGGGGCTTTTGGTTAATGAATTATCAGTGTGTGAGCGCACATCCCAGTGCCGTGCTGCAGACGGCCCTTTCCGGAGAGCCCCGTGTGGTGCTAGATGCTGAACTTGGTGCTGCTTAAAGCGGTGGTTTCCCCATCATCACCGGATGCATCCTTCTTGCCTCATGCATCCCACCCAGACACAGTGAGGGAAGCGGCGCAAGGTGTCTCGTGCCCTCCAGGAAGGTGAGTCTTCGGATATACTTAGTGCAGGGTTTGCAACGCTTTACAGATCCGCTATCCGTGCATTCAGGTAGCGGTTTACTATGGAGGCTGCCGTGCCGTGCTCTGCATTTCTTTACAACACGGGCGCACACGCACTGCATCGCAGAGTCGTAGATATTTTGTAATTCTTGGTTGCTCACGGTCCCTTATTATTTATGTATGCATGCATTATTTGACTGCTGGGAGCGCGTCTCGGTGGGTTAATGCATCGACTGCCGAGATCGCTGTATATGCACTGCAGTGAGTTTCTTGTTTCAGTTTTAGACGCTTGTTAATATTCAACAAGAGTTCATCTTCTCGAGGCTTTTTGTATGCACACAAATGTTGTGGTAAATCGAGGTTCAAGGGCTTTGTCAAAGACCACTCCAGTGTCCCCGTGTTACCAGATTACACGTTGTAGCACACAAACTTGGCTTCGCAGTTTGGGATCGTGACTGTTGAACATTGTATTGTAGGCATTTTAGACGTTTGATGTTACTCATTTTAAATCGTGTGTATTTGAGAGGTAGCACTGGCTTAATGGACAGCAATGTACATTGAACCAGGTAATAAACTAGGGCACGCCCACCTCCTTGTATCCCGCTGAGCTCCGCACACTTCACAAAGGTAGCCTTGAGCTCAGGGGATGCTTAAGCCAATCTCTGCTACAAGGGAAGATGTTTGTAGGAGATGACCCCCATGTGAGCTCTATATAAATGTTAATGTTCATTGTTTATACGTAACTAGATACAAGCATTAGCCTTCGTATAGCGCTTCCTGTTTGGCAGAGGAAGGAATCAAGGAATCGGAAAATGAAGGGATTTCACCACAACTAAACCAACTCTTCTCCCGCCGCCTGAGGTCACCTTGGTTTCTTGAAAAGACAAGGCTGTGCTTGCTTCCCTGCCCCCTCGCTGCACTTGCTTCCCTGCCCCCTCGCTGCACTTGCTTCCCTGCCCCCTCGCTGCGCTTGCTTCCCTGCCCCCTCGCTGCACTTGCTTCCCTGCCCCCTCGCTGCGCTTGCTTCCCTGCCCCTCGCTGTGCTTCTTCCCTGCCCCCTCGCTGTGCTTGCTTCCCTGCCCCCTCCCTGTGCTTGCTTCCCTGCCCCCTCGCTGTGCTTGCTTCCCTGCCCCTCGCTGTGCTTGCTTCCCTGCCCCCTTGTTGTGCTTGCTTCCCTGCCCCCTCGCTGTGCTTGCTTCCCTGCCCCCTCGCTGTGCTTGCTCTCCTAGGTGTGTGTGTGTGGCTCTGGGTGTGTGTGTGTGTGTGTTTGTGTGGCTCTGGGTGTGTGTGTGTGTGGCTCTGGGTGTGTGTGGCTCTGGTTATGTGTGGCTGTGGGGGTGTGTGGCTCTGGGTGTGTGGGTGTGTGTGGCTGTGGGTGTGTGGGTGTGTGTGGCTCTGGGTGTGTGGCTGTGGGTGTGTGTGTGTGGCTCTGGGTGTGTGGGTGTGTGGGTGGCTCTGGGTGTGTGGGTGTGTGTGTGGCTCTGGGTGTGTGGCTCTGGGTGTGTGTGTGGCTCTGGGTGTGTGGGTGTGTGTGTGGCTCTGGGTGTGTGGGTGTGTGTGTGTGTGTGGCTCTGGGTGTGTGGGTGTGTGTGTGGCTCTGTGTGTGTGTGTGTGGCTCTGGGTGTGTGGGTGTGTGTGTGGCTCTGGGTGTGTGTGTGGCTCTGGGTGTGTGGGTGTGTGTGTGGCTCTGGGTGTGTGGGTGGCTCTGGGTGTGTGTGTGGCTTTGGGTGTGTGTGTGTGTGTGTGGCTCTGGGTGTGTGTGAGTGGCTGGCTCTGGGTGTGTGTGTGTGTGTGTGGTAGTAATTGCTGTCTGATGAGCTCGTCCAGTAGGGTACAATAGGTCTTACATTTGCGAGAGATTAAGCTGTTGGCAATGTAAATGACAATGCCATTTATTTATCTGTTTTCAAAACCAACACATAAATAAAAATGTTGTCATTTACAATGCCAATAGCTCTAACTTTTGCAAAGGCGAAACCGTTGCATTGTAAATGCTTGTTATCTCTTTCCTGCGCTGCGCAAATACCTTTAGTTTCTGGTCCTTTTTTTGTATTTAGGCCTATTTCTAATTCACGTCACACACACCCCAATTGCCGTAGCAGTATCTCATCAGGTGCCACGATCTCATCGAGTAATTTCGGGTAAGCACATTTTTTGACATACAGGCTGATTTACATCTTATCGCCGTCATGTGCAAATTGTTTTAAAAACAATGCGCAGCATTTTTTTTTTTTACAGTTTATGGCTTTACACCCACACAGCAGCATACTCGACATTTCTACAATATTAGGTAAGTGACGGTTTGGTCACAAGTATGCTCCACTTTTTGACGACATGCTGCATGATTTATATCAGGTCGTTGCTCCCTTTACAGGAGTTCAGAAGCAGCAACGGTCTATCTGAGAGGGGGAATCTCCCTTGGTAAGAGCGTTTTTGTTTTCACCACTACTGGTTCTATAGTCTAATTAATAGACACACCGGCTAAAACATAATCTTCATTGTAGAATAATCACCTCCGCTACACAACAGTGGACCCGATTAGGACGCAGCATCTTCATTCATCAGCAGGTGAACAACGGGTTTACACTATCACCTCAGAACTTTCGGCACTATGTTTTCGTTTACACCACTGCACTTGGCTTTGGCAACTCACTCGAATGGCACACCGTTTCATGGCCCTCACATTTACTTTTCACACAACGGTTTTTTTTTCACGTGAAGCATTGGCATTAAGGACCACACGTACGGTTTTTTCACTCCGCACGAGCGCATGATCCGGTCATTCTTTGGATGAGGCACCACCAAATATTATTTTCTTGTCCAAACTTTTTGTTGCCGAAGTTGTTTCCTCCGGTTCACTGTACATAATAAAAGTTTATTCATTTGTTTGTTCACAGATGTGCCCCTGACGAAGGGACTATCTATGTCCCGAAATGCATTGGGCTAATTTTCTACGTGTCTGCTATACAATAGATGTTGCAAATTGTAAATGGTATTTTGAAAAGACCGGAGGAGCTGTAATCCACCAAAGTATATGTTAATATATGGTTTGCATTACAATTTTATGTACAAATATAATTTCAAATGTTGTGAAGTGATCACAGAGAAAAGTAAAAATATATGTTGGTTAAAAAAAAATTGTAAAACATTTTGTGTAAAGTTTTTGTTTGAATTCAATATTTGTTGGAAAACCTCTGGCATCAATTGCCACAGGAACAGTGCTGCCCACTAGCAGAGATTCTTTCCTGTTTTAGTACCTTATTATGTGTGGTCGTAAGTATTTGCTGACTAAGGTTTAATCCAACAAGAAGATCATTTAGTTCTTTAGCATGGGGTCCACCTTGGCCCAATAATTAAAATCACCAATCAGTAAAATGTTTGCATTTTTGATAATTAGCCGAGCCAACTGTTCAGCTATGGAGTAGGGAAACGAGGGCATGTTCTTAGGCAGTCTATATAGTAGCACACAGATTAAGGTGGTCGAGACTGATTCAAATTTGAGGACTAAATTATCTACCAAAGGTAGGTCAAGTGGGATTAAGTTTGTAAATTTTAAGTCTTGACACACAATGGCCGCTACTCCCCCGCCTACGTTCCCTGACGTGCCGTTTGCCTTGAGGATATAATAGTCATTAGGGGAGCTGCTAAGATGTCAGGAGCTGAGTTCTGTGACAACCAAGTTTCCGTTAGAAACAGGATGTCAGGGTGGTTTGAATCCAAGAGATTGAATATTTCAAGCTGGTGTTTCACCAAGGAGCGAGTGTTGAGGTAAACAATGGTAAGTTTGAGGTCAGTCTCTCTAGTCTGTCTTTTGGGAGTGGTTATAGCATGGGGGGAGTGATAATTTCTGGAAAGGAAGCCCTTACTTCCATAATCCCCTGTTTAATTAGTCTCATGTTAGTATGGGGATTGAGAAGGTAATTACCAGAGTGCAACAGTTTCAGTTCATGTGAAGAATAAGAGAAATTTTGGGCATAATGGCCTATCCCTGGTCCCGTTCGGGCGCAGACGGGCGCAGATGGGCTTGCCTCAGGCGTGCTTTTGGTGCACCTGCAGCGCACCTGCTGCAAGTGTCTGCAGCGTGTCTGCACCATCGGGCAATTTAAAGTTAATTCCGGGGGACGACTAGAGCACGTTCCAACTGGATATGAGTTTGGGCGGAAGTGAGGCAAACTGGCGGAAATGTGTACTCCCTCCGTTCAATCGGCACAACAGCCGTGACGGACCGGGGTCGGCACTCTCTGGGGATTCAATGTATGTGCAGTTAGTCCACGAAGATAATGGTAGGAGCAAAATTCACACTTTAAAATAATTAGCAGCAAAGTTTGAGCAAAGTCAGAAGTAATTAGCAGCAAATACTTTGGTATTATAGTAGGGGGCGCAGATGCTTGTGCATCCCTTTCGATAATACCAATAGCGTTGGTGCACTTATTGTGCCAGCGCTACCTTCAGAGAGTGTTCCCTCATTTGCATAGGGACTTGCCCTATGCAAATGAGATGATACAGAAAAGGGGGTGGTGATGAACAGAGTGTCTGAATTAAGCAGACCACTCTTACCCAGTCCAAAGATCAGGGCTTGATCCATCACCGTTGCAAATGAGGACATTAATTTGACTCTGCGCCCATGCCATATTCCAGACAGGGGCGTAGAGTCAAAGAGGCCCGCAGGTGGTGCACTGACAGTGCGCCGTTTAAAAGGTAGTGCACTGTCAGTGCGACCCCTGAGAGCAGCCTCTGCAGGCAGTAAAGGGGGTCCCATGGACCCTCCCACACGTCCCCTTGCAGGCGGGTACAGTCACTTACTGCACCCGCCTGCAAGGGGATCTCTAATCCGCTTTGAAAGTGCAGGCGGTTGCTGCCTGCACAGTGAAACACGGAGCAGCTGCTCCATGTTTTCACAAGAATGCGCAGATTCCAGGGCAGCTTATTCACCATAATAGGGCGCATTATCCTTGTTTGCGCCTGGCGCTGCTTTTAAAAGGTGAGCCGGCTGCAAGCAATGATAATGTGTAATTCGGCCCCAGGAGTCTCTAGATCACAGGCACGTTTTCAGGGCTTTATTTGGAAGGTCCCTACTTCAAAGGTAAGTTGATATTTTTAAATTAAAGTAATCTATCTAAGAATTATATATGTGTACATATATAGATATGTTTAAGGACACACAGATCACATTTTTGTGTTTTGTTAAGGTGGGGTAGAGACTGCAGGGCATATGTATAAAATGATTTGGTATTAGCAAATGCCGGGATTTGTAAAAAAACAGCGTTTGCGAAAACAAAATTGAAAAACGTGATGTATGAGCTAATTTTGCGATTCCTTAATTTTGCGTAAGCATTTCCTTAAATGCTATGTAACAAGCACCCAAGTTGTGCGATTTCTCCTTAAGAAATCGCAAATTACCACCAACTTTAAGTTGGTGGCAATTAGCGATTTCCTTGAAAAATGCACGTTTTGGAATTTTTCAAAAGTGCCATGTGTCGCACATACATGCTCATTTCAGGGGTGCATCAGCGTGTCCTTATGACACCCTTGTACCCTTGAAATTATTCTCAATTTGCGATTCTCTAATTGCGGAATCGCAAATTGAGAATGACTTCCCATTCGTTCCTAAAGGCCTCCTGGCCCATAGGAATGAATGCGAAGATATTCATTAATTGCAATTTCGCAATTTGCTAATCGCAATTGAGGAATACCAAGAATTCGCAAAAAATTTGCGAATTTTTAAATACATCCCGTTTTGCGATTCTCAAATAGCGATTCTCAAAAAATCGCTATTTGAGAATCGCAATAACGGATTTTGATACATATGCCCCTGCATCTTAAGCAGTACTCGTTGCAAAATCCTACTGCCTCCACACCCTCGCTCTCTACTCACACTGTAAATAAGTTTGAGAAGTTGGCAAGTCTGGACAGCAAAAGGTGGTGAAGTAGGAGAGTTCATATTGGAACTTGACGGAGTGGCGACCATAGTGGCTCCGGGGCCCAGAGGTGGGAGTGGACTCTAACTACCCTTCCACAGTGTGCGGTTATTTTAGGGGCCGCCCACTGAGTATCTGATAAACCAAGAGACTGTCTGGGACTCATCTTGTGTTTACTTGTCAGGGAGGGTGGGAGGTGTACAGAAGGAGTCGAGGAAATGGGAGTAAAACAGAGAATAGAGAGGAAAGTGATAAAATAAAAGAGAGGAAGAATGACAGGAAAGAAAGAAGAAGATCAAAAAGAGACAGACTGGGGAGCAGGAGATAATGATGAGAGGAAAAGAGATAGGAGAGACGGAGGACGAGCAAAAGGGGCACAGAAAAGGGAAATAAATGGCCCAGAAATAGGGATGCCTGGGAGAGAAAGGAGGAATGAGATAATTATGAGTGGGCGATAGAAGAGGGTATGTCACAGATTGAGAAAGGTAACAGGGAGGAGAGAATGAAAGAGAGGAAAGATATGAGAGGAGAAAGGGGTGGAGACAGGGACAATAGAAAAGGAAACACAGGTGCAGATAGCAACCTAGAGAATCCATAAGGGGGTCCTATTATTAGTCGATTAGGTGCAGCAAGAGTGCAGAATAGGGGTCTTTTATACTAACTTGGGGTGGGTAGAGGGCCCATTTCCCTTTCGTGTAATAGGTCAATGGCACTCAGGCTGCGCCACTGACAAGAAGTTCATAATGGTTGCACGTAACTAATTAGCCATAACAAACAATATATAGGGTACAACTTACGTTTTTAGGTTTGGCCTAGAAAACTTAAGCTGTCTCGCCAGACATGTTTTGTTTTAATCATACATAAAAATATATATGCATGTTTACAGAAGGGCTTTTGTTAGTGGCCTACTTCCTTTGATCGGTTAAGCCGTCATTCACATTTTACTTCCACCTACCACAGCAGTCAGTAGGGAGCAATGGTCCTGCCCACTCCAGCCATTGGGCACCATGATTGTGAGTAATAGCATTTTGCCTATGCACGTTTTCACATCTGTTAAAAACATATCACTTCAATGCTGGGGCTACTTTAGTTTTTGGGGTTTTTTTTTGCACAAAGTGCAAAGCAGCTTTTTTTTTTGCTGCTACCACACTGCATGGTCATCTGTTTATATCTTTAACACAAATGACTCCAGTTGTGCAATGGAACAATGCAGGGAAATACATTGCGATCCTTAACCATACATTTTTTACCTCACTTTTTTACAGCACTAATGCTTTTACAATGTATGCCATTACCACGCATTGTTTATATATAAAAACAATGTATTCGTGGGGAGAGACCCCCATAAACCATCCAACTTACCTTAAATGCTTGGTAAAGGCATGCGTGGTAAAAACATACAAATGGTAAAAACATGCATGCTAAAAATGCGTGGGAAAGGCACAACGTGGTAAAAACCTCATTGTAAAGACTGTTTCCTATGGCTCCCTGCTCTGAAAGTGCAGCTCTCCATGCCATTATGCTTGTTTCCATCTTCAGGCAGTGAAGATATGCAGATGGTTGCACACCAACATCTTTCTAAGAATCCTGATCAGTGCAAACCTGTAGGCAATGATGAAATGGGGGTAGGATTGCATGAGCTATGCGTTTATTTCCAAATTGGTTTACTTTATATTTGAAAAGCCTCTAAGTGCAATTTTTGTTTCCCCCATCATGCCTGTCTTGCTGAGAAGCACTTGATATTACAATGTTCTGCCCCTTCCCATGCATCAATGACCATATGTTTATTGTTATAAATGTTGAAAATCAGCCCCATCATACTGCATCCTATTGGGTTTATTTATGAGGGCCTTGCATCATGCTTGCACCACGCAACCTTGTACATGCACGAAGCAAAGCTCCAAGTCATGTTTATGAAGCCATGCAAAGACATTTTGCATTGCTTTGAATGGCTTCCTAAATATGGAGTAATGCAACACAGCGCAAATCGCAAAGTTGCTTTACTCTGTGCAAGGGAAGCATTCCTTGGGCATTGTGGTGAGTTTTCCTATGCAACATCCATGGATTATGATGCTGCTCCAGATTTACTTAATCACGTAAACCTGGGGCAGTACCAAAATCTTAAGCCTCCCCAGAGCAGGCATAATGAGGAGAAATATTTTTGTGTCTTCTCATTTTTTTTTTTCTTTCCATGCGTGCTGCGTTCTGCAGCACACATGGAAAGAAAAAAAAGCCTCTCTGGACTGTTTTTGTGCAGGAAGGTACCCCTTCCTGCACAAAAACAATCATGCATGCATCACAGACACTCTTGCACCATGGTGCAATGGTTCCTGCGTTAGCACTAGGCAGCACATTGTGTGCCAGCAGACGGGGAAAGGATAGGAATGCACCCTATTTCATCAATACAGCGCATTCCTCTACATAAATACAGTGTATTCCTGCCATTTCACATTGGTGAAGCGCAACAAGAAGACTTGCGGTGCTGCCCTACGCCCTTTCCACATAAATGAGGCCATAACTGAATATTGGAAAGCTAGTGTGTCAATCAGGTGGGGGAGCTTGACATCAAACAGCTCCTTTTTTCCATAACTTATGATGCCCTCAGTCTCCAAACCCACTTTTGTTTACATCACTGAACAGCTTAATTGCAAAACTACTTTGCACAGTTGGACAAAGCACCTTTACCTGTCTTGAATTTTGATATGAGAAGTGGGGTTTGTATTCCAGTTTCAAAATGTCACTTAAAGAAAAACATAATTCCTCAATTTTACTTTGGATCTTAGCAGTAAAAACGAAGGTGCCACTCATCACACCCTCAATTTCAAGTCCATGGCGCTCAGCATACACATTGGTGCTAGGAGGTGTATTGGTTGAATTAGCTATATCGAAGCAAACCAGACTTTAAGACCCAGAATGCACTAGGCTGTTACATAAACTTCCAGGAAAGGAAACATGGTCCATCGTGACATGGAAGGAGGTGGCCCCTCTATTTGCAGGCAGTTTTGACTAAATGTGCAACTGAACCTCAAATACGAGGGATTCTTGTTATGACATCTCCAGCGACAGCGAGTACAGGTTTGGAACAAACCATATTTCATGTTCTGTGGCTTTTAGTTTGAATTTCTCTTTGAACCCTAAATTTGTAGATTTGTTTTTCTCATTTTAAAAACAGGACTACACGTGCTAGAATGCAAATAAAAGCAACCCCAGGCAAAGTCAACAGGACTTGATCAGTCTGACTTGCTTGTGTAATGCAACACTTCAAACAAGGGGAATGAAAAACAGGGCACATACATATTAGAAACAGACAAAAATTGTTTGCACAGAGGCATGGCAGAATGGTCTATGTGCTGAGACTGAGGGCCTTATTTATGAGGCCTTGCAACAGTTTGGTGCTGCCATTGCATCACTTTTTGTGACGCATCGGCGGCATAAAATATGCCCCATGTTGCACCCTATTTACAAACTGTTGCATATCAGCAGACGCGTTACTTTGTAAACTCCAGCGCTACATTATACCTGCATCAGGTATAATGTATGCAGGGTGGGCGTTCCCATGCAAGTAAGCCTCGTAAAAGTTATGCAGTGAAATCTAAGAGATTTCACTGCACCACTTCTAGGACGCAAATGCATCAAAACCTTACACTGTCTCATGGCAGGTGTAAGGGTGAAGCAGTGCTATATCTATAGCCCTCCCCCTGTATTGCTGGAGTTGTGTAACGCTTCTGACACAACTCCAGCAATGCCTTATTTTTGCGTCAACAGATATATCAGTAAAACTGACAGTTCTGTCATTCCTTGTGACATGATGCATCATACAGTAAATATAAAGCAACCATCATATCTCAAGGAGGGCACAATGAAAAGTGACATATCGCTGTTTTCACGCAGTGTTGTGACATTTCTCATAAATGAGGCCCTGATGATTTCGCTAGATCTCCTTTATATAACATTCTAGTTACGGATAACATTTCTTGTAACATATACTTTAATGTCAGGGTCATGTCCTGATAAACACACCAACATCATTATTGTGTGGGAATAGCGCTATGAGACCTAAAGGTGATATATGCGCTCAATAAATACCAAATACATACATACATACCATATGATGTCACATCACGTCACAGCCAGGGATATCACAGTGCATCGAAAAATGTAAATGCACAGCGTATAATAGCACATCCAAGCAAAACATACTGCATGAGCAAACAGCACATTACAGGAACACACTGCATCATACCTCAGCACACTGCAGTATATCACATAACATCATAGCAAGCTCACCATGTGATGTTACAGCACCACGCATCACAGCACATTAAATAACAAGCAAACAAAATATATACAAGCACAGCAAATTACAACACTTCTGTGTATGGCAAAGCTCACGAGAACACAATACATCATGGCACATCAGTGCACAGCACATCACACAACGCGAAAAAAACACCCACCACAGTACCACACGGGAGCTCATGAAACAATACAGCACAACATATCAAAACAGACTATTATGTGAGATCATAGAACAACACTCCATGTGAGCATTACACAAAAAAGGAAACTACCTCTCTGTGAATAACAACACAAGACAAACATAACATAATAGTATAACATAACAAAAAATAAGAAGGCACTTCTCTGAAAATGCTCGTTTGACAAACCCAGTATGAGGCTCTGTGCTGCCCCAAAGGGAAAAGGTATGTGAGACAATCAAAGACATCAAAGTACTGCTAAAGATATTGTCTGAAATAGGCAGATGCACTACTGTTACACCTCCACTGGCTGATAAGAACATGATTTTCAGCAGAAAACCATAGTCTCTAACTGTAATACATATTTTGGAAAAGTAAGTGGTATTTAAGCATACACATGCATGTGGAAAATCTACATATAGCCCGTCAAGAAAACTCACAGTGAAGTTTGGCAGGCAGCAGCATACCATTCAGTAATATACATTGTAATGCCTCTTTAGTGTAATATCATGTACTTTTTTTAAATTGTGTTGACTACATATGGAATGGAACCTAATAGTGACATCAACGTACAATCATTCTAAGGGTGGTGTACATGTCCGCAGTCTATAATGTACATAAGACTAAAGTGTGATTTTTGTTTTTAAGAGGCATGGTATAGTGTTTTTACATTTAGTTGAATTTGTGTGACAAGGATTGGGGGTTGCAGGACTCCTCTTGTGCTCTCTACCCGCAGAGACAGTTTCCACCAATTCTCTTTATTAGGATCATTGATGCATACACTCATGCAGTAGGCTGGGTAAATACAGTCATGGTAGTGCTTACAACAAACAACACACACGTAAAAAAAGGCCCGCACTATTGGCTTTGCCAACGCCTTTTTAGGTCTCGCCTTAGCCAGCACGCATTCGCTGCTCTGCGAGGCATTTAGTAAGGGCTTTTGAACTATGAACACATGATTGTGCTTGTTTTTTATTAACCCACAATTGGCCTATCAATCGTCTTTCTTAAACAGACAGCAGGCAATTGGTTTAAGTCAGGTGATTGTCCCGCCTTCTTTGATCCCTGGCCTAGGGTGCTCAGGAGCGAGCAGCGGCCCTGCACTGTGCCAGCTGCATTCTTGACATTCTTTGCCGTGCATGCACTTCTTGTGGATTTTTTAAATTTCCATTTAGCGCGCGCGCACACACAACTCCCGGGCTTGTTTATTCTTACCAGTAACGTAGTATTTTTTCATCAGCCCACCAATGTTTATTCAGATTCCAACATACAGCCCTGGCGACAGTATATAATTACAGCTCCAACTTTATTAGTAGGTATGTGCGCCTGGTATGTTGCCACACTTTTAACAGGAAATACGAATCCTGTCCCCGTACTCTCTAGACCTGCATTTGCCTAGTTATGTACAAGATTCACCCTCCCATCATTGCACCATGACACCAAATAATGTTGGCACTCTCACTATATTTAAAGAGTCAAGCGGCAGAGTTGACGCATTTGGATACATGCGACGGCACCACGTTGACCCTATTGACCAACTCGGGATGTAAGCACTATTCTGATAGATTTTAAACTATCACTGGGCCTCCTATTGTGCAGTACGGCGTCCCTGCGGCTATGTTAGGCTATCTGAGCAATTTGTTTTTGCCGTTTATATGAGTAGCCAGTAAACAGCTCACTTGGTTTATAAGCCAGATTTGGTAAGACTCTTTCAGCGTTCAGCACAGCATGCTTATTAGCATGGGTAGCAGAGTGCCCCGGTAGTCACCGATAACATGTAATAGGTTATGAACGATATTGTATAGTTACAAGGGCGCTAATCACCTATACAAATTGATTTGACCAGCATAGAACACCATAATGCAGGAAGGCTTTTGGAGTTAGTGACGAGTTAAAATTCATAAAGGTATACTATGAGTCACCTGATTAGTTTCATCATGCCAGACTGTGCTGTCAGGACCAGTTTTTGCCCCAGAGCAAGTTTTTGGATTCTGACCAGGCCATTATATAGATACAACGGGTCAAGAGGCCATTTCGACTTACACTGCAAGCCCCATATTATAAAAATCTGGTGAGCAAACATGATGATGGCATATCGTTGTATTTAAGTGCAGACTTCTAACATGAGTCTCTCTTATCTTCATAGTGTTCCGGTTATGTAGGCCCTTCCATGGGCAACTAGAGAGGGACCCACATATGTTGTTGAGATACTGATATCAGTGGGAGCGAAGTTTTGGAGGAGTATCATAGGTCCTCGGGCATGTTAAATATAAAATTGAACAGGTTAGGACTGTCATTACCCCTACTGCTGTTTTAGTGTTACAACTTGAGCCAGTATTCACACAGATACTTCTCTATTCATTACAGGGAATAGCAATTCTTCTTCGCCCACAAACAAGAATTATCCTGTTTGGCTAGCTACACTTTTGAAAATCATCTTTTACCCTCGAGGGAGGTAAGGAGTTAGACTGACGTGATGATACCAATATCAGGTTGAAGTATAAAAAAATTATAGCAAACAAATATGAGAACAGGCAGGAAGAAGTTGCCAGCAGTGCAAGTACAAAAAAAAACTAAAAGACATTTTTTATGTCAGAATCTTTTTTTAATCAGGTTTTTCAGTTGTACTTAATGTTGTCTTCGTTTGTATAAAGGTAACAAAAATTCGTAACACTTTTTATTAAAACTTTTCAACATAGTGCACCGCAGCCATAATGCTCTACAACATAGCCAAAGGTTCTGGCTAAACACATAAGGTCCCAAAGGCGAGACCTATTGGCTATGCCATTGCTTGTTCTGTGTACTTATTTATCGTGTGGAAGTAGGCACAGTACATCATTCCGCCAGCAGAGGGCGCACAATTCCACATAATCTGCCTATGTATCGTAACTTCTCGATCTCAGTATTGTAAATGCACCGTATATATGCCCCCTGACTCGACGGAATACGCAGGAGTATGTGTGCATTGCAATTGACATCCACATCATAGAGGATAAGGCTATAGGATTTGCGATGTAGGGAAAACTTATAGTACAGCACCCAAAAACAATTGCGGTTTGACCATAGCGCTCACTGTGTTTGCTGTGCTATCTTCCCCAGTACACGGATGCAGAACGACCTTTCTTTCCCAAAGTCCTGCGTATTTCCCCCAAATTTGCTTTCTTTCCATCCCGAACTCCAACTTCCTCCTCCCAGCCTACCAAGAGGAAATCATCCCGCGACGTAATCCCAGTCTGCCAAGAACTTTCGCGGGGACGTCACAAGAGGGATGACAAGAAGCTCGGCGAGGCAAGCGCTTTCTGTCCAGTTTTTAATCTCATGACGCTCGCCTGGACGGACCACACCCCAAACATGCCGTTCTGAAGTCATCATATGATCTAACAGAAAAAAATCAATTTTATTGTATACACGGACGAGAGTGGGAGAGCAGTACATCAACATAACTCTAGATGGCGAACCTTACCCAAGTTTAGCAGTACTTTCAAAGTTAAACGTGCTAATCTGGCATTATTGTATTGCACCGTACTGCTTGCTGTTTTGGCTCATTTTAATTTGTAAAGGGAAAGGTCGAGTTTGAGATTAAGTGCAGTGATGCAGCCCTGAATGAGTGCGAGAATATCCGAGAACACAGTTACGCAGCTGGACAACAGGCAGGGCATGTACTAGTGTATTTCCCTGTAATCAGTGGAGTAACAAAACCTTAGTGCCCCCCTGTAAGAAATTGCGAGAGGGGGGTCCTACAATGCCATCCCTCGCAGTCGTCAACCACCATGTAAAAGTGCTTCACAGTTGCCGCCTGCATCCACGTGACATAGGCGGTCCGAAGGTATCAGCAAGGCCGGTTATAGGATTCTTGGTGCCCTGGGCCGAAAGGGAATGTGTGAGGTCCCTCTAATTTGCATACGTGAAATATTCAGGGTTCGAGAAGCTCCTTTGTGAAGACTCCTCCTGGACTGCAGCACCTACTCTCAGCCACCTACAAGCACCTCTTTTACAGCTCATATCAGGCTGAAGGTGTGAGAATTGCTTCGGGGCTGAGTGTTAAACCTGTGGGGCGATAAAGTGCCGACATAATGGGCCTCCACAGGGCCGGTCCTAGGAATTATGGGGCCCTGGGCAGAACAGGAATATGCGAGGCCCCTATAATTTGAATAAGATTTAACTTCACAGGAAGTGACATCATAGGAAGTAATTTCAATTGGCCATTAATTATATTGAAATTGATATTGTTTATAGAGCGCGCCAATGTCCAATGGCGTGTTGGCAGCTGTAACGGTAAATTAAGCTAATTGGGCAACATAGTTGAAAAAAGTCAGGTTTTAAGTTGTTTTACAAAACAGATGAAATTGGACTAGGCTTTGACATGCAAAGGCATTTTGTTTCAAAGTTTGCAAGGAACGAGATAAAGCTTCTGCTACTCCAGGACTCTTTGTTTATTTTAGGTATTTCCACTGTTCTCTAGGGGGTTGATCAAAGAGCTCCCCTAGGTGTGTACCATATGAATTTTCTCTGAAGCTACTCAGGACCTATGTTGTGAGCAGTATACAGTGCCTTGAAGGCTTCTTCCTTTCTAATGGGAAGCTAGTGTAGCTCTAACAATACATGTGAGAAAGATTTGAACTTTGGAATTCTCATTAAGAGAAGAGCTGCTGCGTTTTGTAAAATGTGCAGTTTATTCAGAGATCACAGATTATATGGCAGTGTTGAAGCCTCTTTGCAAGAAGCAACTTACTTTGTTTTCGAAATGAGTAAAATGGTTAAAAATATCATTATTAATACTTATAAAATGCATACCTATACTTTAAATCTCCATTAAGTAGAAATACATTAAATGATTTAAAATTAGTTATTGATCTATTAAATGGAATAAATGAAAATGATACGCTAACCGGGCATCCTGCACTAAGAGAGCTCCAAAGGAGAGGTGCAGACTTTACTAATATGGAGAAAGGACAGTTTTATGTGTTTTTGCAAAAGATTGGAGTTGCACAATAGTTCAAGAGGGAGAGAGTTCCAGACTTGCACATCTAGAAAGGAGAAGGATCTAGCTCGAATCAGGGACCTCTAAGTGTTCAGTGGCACAGGAGTTTGGTTGGCCCAGAGTATAAGATTCTGGAATTAACGTAAGAAGTGTTGTACAAAGAGAGAACCTTTTTAAAGAAGTACATAATGGTGAATGGATATTGCCTTGTAAATAGAGGGTTTCAAACTAAAAACCCAGCAGACAACAGAAAGTTGACAAGAATTGCCCTGGCGAAGCAGCAGTCTCAGATGGGGAGCCCTACACTGTTCTGAATTATTTTAAGGGTACTGAATGTAAAAAAGGCGGGAAACCCAAGATGGTGAGAATATAACAGACTGTATAATAGCCTTACTGCAGTGAGAGGGGAGAAAAGGGACGATTTTGTGTTAATTATGGATGTAGTAAAAGCAAGTGGATGAAACAAGGTTAATGTGTTCTGAAAAAAAGAGATGCTGTAAAACTAAAGGCAAGATTATTTTGCTGACTGTGCAAATGTGGGTGATTGACCCAGCTCCACAAGCCAACAAAGAGAACACCATATGGTATGAAATCCTTTAAAAATTAGAACCCTTGATGTGTCACTATAAAGTTGTATTGAATTTGTCTTCATTCAAAAATTAACTGTTAGCATGCAAGACCAAACATATTCTTGGGCAGATCGCCACTGAGGGAAATGAATGTTTGGGTACCAATATGCTCAAGATATCAGCAATAAACCAAAGGACTGAATAAGTAAGTCTAATTGGGAATGATAAAGATTAAACAGCGAAGACCCAATAAATTCTACAAGTCTGAGGTTTAGTACATAACAGAAACAGGTGATGAGTGGATTGCTTCAGATTTTCCAAATACGATAGTGGTTAGCCACACGAAGGCAATACCTTAAAATCCAGATTGAACTAGTTGATTTATAAGCACCGGCTGGGAAACAATGTCAAATGTAGCACTAATGTTTAGTGATATTTAGGCTGCTCTAACTCCATGAACAAGAGTGGGAAACATCCTTTATACCACAGTCAATACCATGATGTGCCTTTACACTGCAGTCACTACCCCTACTGAGACATTACCATGCATTTCTATACCACGCAAGTTGTTACAATGACTTGCTTTACAGGTCGTATTGTTGGACTGCAGTTGGAATAGTAATTTATACTATTCAAACATCTAGCAACACCCTAAGGCAAGTCATAGTAATGACTTGCTTGGCAAAGGGACGCATGGTAATGTCGCAGTTGTGGTACTGACTGTAAAGGTACGTGTGGTAACTGCATGGGGGTTCTGTCATTAAAATCTCAGGGGTCAGCCACAAATCATCTGAATCAATAGGAAATGCTACTTAAAAAAATGTCTAGGATTTTTGAGGAAGGGACAACAAGGTGATGTCTGAAGATTCTGATCATTTTTGAGCCAGCTGTAGAGTATTAGAGCATGTTTTACTCCCCTTCAGACTCTTACTTTTTTGCTTCAACTTCATCTTGCTGGCTCTGCCCATCTAACTTCCACCTCTCCCCTCCTGTCTCCCTCTGCGCAACCTCTTTTCGGTGGTTCTGCTTTCTTCCATCCACCTCTCACCACTACTTCTCTCCACTCTGCTTATGTTCCCTTGCGGGTTCTGTCTCTTATAAACACACACATCTTCCCACATGCTTCCCTTCAACTCTCATTTCTCCACCAGACTCATAGCTTCTTTCCTTGTTCTGCTTCATTAACACCCATGTCTCCCATTCCATCCTCCCAGAGCATGTGATCTTTTCTTGTTGATTCAGTCCCTCTTAAATCCACCTAATCCTCAATGCTCTATCCTTTCTCTCATCTTTCTCTCAGACTCTGACCATACCTTACCATGTGTACTCTATCTCTCCTACATCCATCTTTCCCATGCCCCTAAGTTCACCCAATTTCCAACTGGTTCTATCTCTTATATTCACCTCTCTCCTCAATGGAGAAAAGTGACTGGAAGAGCTACTGTAAAAACATAAGCTTCCCTCGATAGTGGCACTAGCATCCATGCCAAGAGCAGTGCGCAAATTATTATTAATCAGGACATGGACCCATAAACCTCCGACACAAAATGGAGGGAATACAAAACAACATAGAGTCAGGGGAAGTCTGCTTGGGCGCACAGGGCTGCAGCTCCGGAAGAAAGGGAGGCAGTAGCGGGGACCAGGAGGGCACATCTCCCCACTGAAAGTGAGAACAAGCTCGGGGACAGCGGACCACATCGTCGTCGTCGTGGCACTCATCGCCGTTGCAATCCGATAATGAAAAAACAAGACTCACCCATCTCAGTGGTACCACAGGAGGTGAAGCAAGAGGTCCGGAAGCAGGGCCAGCAGCTGTGGCCCAAACCTGGAAGGCAAGGGGATGGCCAGGTGGCTCGAACCTCAGCCCAGCTCAACTCGACAGCCATCCGGAGATCCCGACCAGGCAGTGGCCGCACCAAGACAGGCTCTGTCGTCAGCAGATCCTCAATGATTCATCCGAAGGAGGGGGAGGAAACAACAGCAAAGAGACGAGGAGAACCATGCACAATGTCCGGCTGAGTAGGTGACGGCAGGAAGGAATGAACCCAAGCCGGTCTCCTCTATAGCCAAACAAAGCAACTCCACCGGGCATTGGCCATGTTGACTCAGACTCTGTGGTCGGAGATACTAATCACAGTATTGCAAGAAAGAACTCAATTTCAGTCACGGGAGCTGGAGAGACGAGGACCGCAGTCAACATAATCCCAGGTGAGCAGAACGATCAAAGGAGGGGGTGGAATTCAGGGGACCAGAGCCAAAAGGCAATCCATGGCCGGGGTGCTCCCAGCCGGAGCTCATCACCCGTCAGCCATCTTGTGTTCAAACTTAACTTTGTCTTTAATTTTTAATTAAAATGTGTTAGATTTTAATGGTGTTTTTCATCAGCATTTCGTGAAGTCTTATGTAAAGTAATTATTGTATATAGTTTTATGTAAACTTTAGAAAATGAGGTATTCTCTCTCTCTCCTCAATACCTTACACGTCACATCATCTATCTGCCTGACTCTTAGAGTACCCATTGATTCTGCCCCTCTTACATCAACCTCTCACTAGTCCCTCTCTCTACCCATCAATTTTAATTCTCTGCTGGTTCTGTGTCTCTGACCAGCTCCCATCCATGTGCTACCCTTCACCTCTCATCTCTCACTCCAGCCTTGTACCTTGGGTCACTGTTTCTGAATCTTTTACATCCATCTGCCTCTTATTTTCTCACTGATTCTGCTTCTCTTTCACCCACTTTCTCCTCCCTGCTGCACACTTCATCTCTCATCTCTCCCCAGCCTCTAATCTTTTCTCACTGATTTTGCCCCTGTAATGGCTACCCCTCCCCTACCTCCCTACCCAGCCTCCTACCTTCTATTGGTGATCCAGATCTCTTACATCCACCTCTTACTTTCCCCTCTTCCTGCTTCTTACATTTTCTTAAAGCTTCTGCTTTTGTTTATTATCTACTTCTCCAATTCATGCACTATCTTGCACCATTTATTTTTCTCTCCAGCCTCAAGTTTTCTTCACTGGTTCTGCACTCTTTAGGTCTACCTCTTCCCTCCATGTTCTACTCCTCATGTTTCAGCTCTCCCCCATCTCTACTCTCCTTTTGCTGGTTCTGACCCTGTAACATTTACTTCTGCTCTCCATGTGCTGATCTTCGCCACTCTTCCCCCAGTCTCCTAATTGTTTTACTTGTTCTTCTTCTTTACATCCACTTTAACCCTTCCACCGTCCCACTCTCCCCAATCCTTTTACCAGTGCCACCTGGTGCCTGAGGCCACTAAAGCCTTGCGGCCTAGTATCAATTGTCCAAAAAGAAGCTGGTTTGAACAGCTTTGAAAGGCAAAAAGTATACACACCCAAACTAACAGTCAGTTTGCGTTTTTGCTTTCGTCAGTACTATGCTGCTTTTCGCACTCTTCACATATTCACAGGCCATAGCCAGGTTGTGTTTCCACACTACAGCCTTAGCATGCTGTGCAGATGATCACACATTGGGTCAGCTTTCTTCGCCTATGATCACACTGCGTGAAAAATCTTTGAGCTGGGAATCACCTATGATCATACAGTGTCACCTACCTGAGAAGACTGTCACAGCATGCTGACTTTTTGAGTGTTCAATAACAGAGCCTTATTGCATGTGTAAATAAAGATGTATTTTATAAGTAGTAACCATAATTGCACCTTGAGTTTATTTTAAAAGCTAGGAAAATGGAGCAATATGGTTTGTTGGCAATATTCTCTCATGTACCTCCTGTGTTGCAGTATTTCCTGTTTCCGAGTTTGAACATAAACGTATATTTTGTGAAAATCAATGAGAGTACTTGTTATAAAGCAGGTACATATTAATTTGATTGAACTATTTTAGACTGGCAATATCTACCCTTTAATAGGAACATATATCAAGGGGTGGAAATGCTTCAATTGTAAACAAAAGTAAATGGAACAATAACTTTTTTATAAACCGCTTACTTTCACACATTTGCAGCTCTCTAAACTAGTGAACTGCTGACCATTGCAATTATGGCAGAATTATTTGCAAAAATAATTTTCACCTGAATTAGCAGTAATGTTTACAATAAGAGTCACATGCAAATGGCACTTGCTCCTGTTTTGTCCACTATGAAGAGAGGAGACAACACAGGCTCAGTACACATGGGATTATAATGTTGTTCTAAAGAGAAAGGAGCTTAGAGAGCAGAATGTTGCACACAAGAGAACATTACACAATAAAGAGAGGTGATTGATGGCTGTGAATGTTGCAGACAGGAACGTGTGCTGATTGAAAAGGTAAAATGGAGCATATGAGAAAGTGGGGATTACAGAAAGAAAAAGACAGGCGTGCAGCTCTTACGTGACAATGAGGCACAAAAAAGTGGTGCAGGCTCGTAAGAATAGGTCACACATGTGACCTCTGGACCACTTTTTATGGAAAATTGGCTAAAAATACTATCTTCTGCCATTTTTCAAAGTATTCTTGAGGAGGGTGAAACCCCCAATCCACTAGGAAGTGTGAGGCATGCCAGGCATACAACAATATATTGAATGTTTAATTAGGAACCTCTGCATTTCAAAGGTCACCAGTTTCCCTGCCCCCTACCATTTTTCATGGATTCTACCCCTCTGGCATCATTGTCTTTTGAATGTAATGCCCTTCACCTCGTCTCTTCATCTCTCTACCAGCCTATTTGCATGGATTCTGTTCATTAGATCCCTCTCTACTCTTCCCTGTCTACATTTCTGCCAGCCAGGCCTTTAAGCTGGCTAAAAAATGAGTGGGTCTCTAAAAGGGGTGTGGTTTATGTAATTAAGGGTGTAGCTTAAACAGGTAATCTAAATGCCTGTGATTCCACATAGAGTTCAATCTCACTGGTACTCTGTTTCCTCTCTGGGCTTTCCATGATTGAATCCAGAAATATAGCACAACAACTGACATACACCTAAAACAGCCAGGAGTATTGATTTTTGTCAATGATTGTTAGCTGTTTAGGATTAATGAGTAACAACAATAAATTATTTTACTTTCACCTCGTCACTGTTTTGACCAATGAGTACCTCCTTCACACACATTTGCACAGCATCACAACTGCAACTTTAATACTGTACTGTTGCTCTGTGTTCTCTGCAGATAGGCAATGTATTGAATAATCATACATTCTGAACACCTTTTTGACCCCCATGTATGCACAGTGTGAAAGTTGTACTGCCTTCAGCCTCAAATTCAAAGCTCTCAATTTTAGCCTGTTATAAACAACTGGAGGCGACTCAGTACAAAGTGTGCATCATACAAGAGCAATATGCTGTGAACCAATACAAAGAAACACACATCCTGGAAATACCTATCATTCTTAAGGAATGCAAAATTAAGTAAAGCATGTAAACTACAAACAGGAACTAATTTGCTGCCATGTATTACCCTAACATGCATTGTCAGACAGAGATAGGAAATAGGCCCCAGCACCGAAATAAAAGTGCACCCCATTAGTGAAATAGACAGCTAGAAAAATGTTCTGTTTTTTTTAATTAGTGCAGTTTTTAACTTGTAAAAACATGCTGTATATGACTTTGTAAGGTACAGTAGACTGCATAGATTTGAGTTTGATGTAAGCAAAGTTTATTTTAGTATTACGAAAATCAACAGTGAAAAAACTGCTCATATGACCATAAAGCAGGTGAATAAACTGCCAAAAAGCAGCCTACATACTGACCTGACAGATTAGACAGTCGGGCACAGCCTGATTACCCTATAGGTCAGTCCGACCTTGCAAACGTGTCATACCTTCATCGTGCAAACACAAGACCAGTTTTTATGCAAGTCAAGTAAGGACATGAATATAGGACCAGATAGGGGGCCTGTTTCAATGTCCGTTCTAATTTACTGCTGGGTCTAAGACACTTAAAGCCCTGCTCCAGCCACTCGTATATGCTGTGTCTGCTCCTCTGCCTGCACCCATTGTCTCACTGCCATAATCGCACCTATCTGCTCCTCCCCATCTCACTTTCTTCCATTTGTGTTGCCCTTTTTTCTCACCTCCATGCTTCCTTTCCCAGGTTTCTCTCATCCTAGGTGAGCAGTTTTCATGTAATGAGATGTCATTCTATCGTTTGTTGTGCGCCCTGCAGGGTGTTCTGCTTTTCATTCAAACAGGGTCAGGGTGCATTTCACACGTAAGGGCACTTTAAGTACCTGTCTAATTGCTGCCATCATCATGCAGATACCGCAATTAGGCTCTGGGAAAGGGACCAGCGGGGGTAATTGATAAAACAAAGAAACCCTTTAAAATCTTAGGCGGCTCCCTGGGCCATGAAACACTGAAGTCTTTGAAGGTGCGAGGCCCCAGTGTTGTGAGCAGACGCAGGGCCCTGGGCAGCTGCCCAAGCTGCCCATGCCTAATGTTGGCCCTAGGCCTCCAGCAGTTTCTCCAAATGGACAAACCCTCAAAATGTGTCTCCTTGCAACTGGGACACCACCCCTAAAAGGCCCAGGAAGGCCCCCTCTCCCCTCCCTCCCAAGGACCCAATTGCAAAAAGGCACCTTCCTTTCAATTGAATCAGCAGGAGTACAAGAGGGCTGGTAGTGTGTGAAACTGGTGTAGGCCCCATGCTAGTGGGTTGAGTAAGAGGCCCTGGGCAGATGTATGACGTTACAACGCATGCTTTTACCACGCATGCTGTTACAACGCAGTTTTTACAACGCAAACCTTTACAACGCATAGCGCTTTGGGGTGCTGGATAGTGAATAGTTTAATTTACTATTCCAACTCCAGTCCCCGTGGACACTAGGGAAGGTGCTGGATAGTAAATTAAATCTATTCCCTATCCTAGAGCGCTCCCCAGCGCAATGCGTTGTAATGGTTTTCGTTGTAAAACCTGCGTTGTAAAAGCACTGCGTTGTAAAAGTTTCATTGTAAAGGATGTTTCCCCCCTGGGCAGCTGCCCACACTGCCCATGCCTAGCACCCGCCTTGGGTATCAGAGCACTTTACATGAGCACCAGCTGCATTACAGACAGACACGTTCATTTTGTTAAGCATGGAGAGATTAAGGGGCCTATTTATGAGCCATTTGCGCCGCAATTGTGGCATCATAATTACAAAGTGATGCATCTAAGCAGATGTATAATGTATGCAGGGTTGGCGTTCCCCTGCAAAAAATGGTTGTAGAAGGGGCGCAGTAAAATCTATGGGATTTCACTGCAACACTTCTAGGACACCACTTCATCAAAATCTTACTCAGGCCGCACAGCAGGCTTAAGACTGACGCAGGACCTTTCGCATGGGGCTTGCCCCATGTGAATGGACACATTGCTGGAGTTGTGTCTGTTATCAGACACACCCCAGCCATGTGCCACTTTTGCACCTACAGATCCATCAGGAATACTGACGTATCTGTAATTCCTTGCTACATGGAGCGCCATATAGTAAATACGGCACATCTGTGTTGTCGCAAGGATGTCACACTGAAAAGTGTTGCATCGCTGTTTTCATGCTGCAGTGCCACCCCACTTTTCATAAATGAGACCCTGATTGATGAGCCCAGAATAACAGGATGTTGAGCGTCCCTGATGGAACGCGAACCCAGTTCACCAGCTTAGCAGTCGACCAATCTAGCCCTTAGAAAAAAAAGATAAAACAGTTATAGTTGAGGGACGAGCATGCTCTACCTACATGCACACTGAAAACCGAGCTCAGTTTATACTTTTTATTATAATATTACTATTACTTTTATTAACAAAATGTAACTTTAGGGGATGAGTGAATGTACACTTCACTGATGCCAAAATAGGGGAGTAGGTTTATAATGGATGTGCAGATACAATTTAAATGTGAAGGTGACGATTAAGCAAATTATATCTATTTTGGCAGAGAAAATTAATCTACTACACATTATTGGAAATACCATTCTATGAGACTGATAGTTCCAATTTCAATTTAAGGCCTTTTTTTGAGTGCCCAGGTGTAACACCAGTTTATCTGTGACTTAATGCCCCTCCCCCAAAGTTCACTTCTAGGGCACCAATGATAGTCTGGCTAGTGTTATTTTAAATATCGCATATAATAAAACGCATAGAGAACATAATGCAGATTATGTAATGACCCACGCAGGCATGGGCATTGCCTACTCAGCTCGTTTGTCATCTGCAAGTGTGGCATATAGTACACAACGGGTTAGAAATAGATTAAATCCACTTTGTGGAGGTATGAAAGGATGCCATACACCTGTGTAGCAGTATTGAGGATGTGGAACAGTAAAGTGAGCGGTTTGTAGGTGGGATACAGGATGCCATAGATAATATGGCTCCTGCCTGGAGGGAAAGAGTAAGAAATAAAGCAAAGTGTGCCCCCTGCCTTACCCCCGTATTGCAAGAAAGGAAGCAATAGCTGTGCCAGTATGAAAGGAAATGACCGAAGCGGTATGAGCCGGATGCTCTAAGGAAGTTATGTTGGCATCTATAAGGAGCGATCATGGCCACTAAAGGAATATAGCACTTCACATTGCATATGTTTACAACGCATGCTATTACAACGACCTCGTTGTTACTTCGCATACGATTACAAGGCAAGTTACAGCGACTTGCTGTAGGGGGCGCGCTGGACTTAGGAATAGTATAATTTCCTATTCCAACTCCAGTGTATGCAACAGTAGGGAAGGTGTTGGAATAGTAAATTATACTATTCCTTAGTTTAGCGCACCCCCTACAGCAAGTCGTTATAATGACTTGCGTTGTAATTGTATGCGATGTAACAACGCGGTCGTTGTAACAACCGCGTTGTAATGGCATGCAATGTAACACATGCGATGTGAAGGCTGTTTCTCGCACTAAGGCAGCGTTCTATGAGACAAGGATCACTGGAGCCAGTGATGCACAAAATGAGATTTATAAAGTGCCTAACGAGTTATGCCAGACTAAAGACAGGCTGCTGTGATAGATACAAAGGATTGTAATAGGATGCAGGATTTTTTAATGAACAAATTTAAGGATATCTTGAATGAAGTAAGGAACACCATGCTCTATCCCTGTCCACTGATGGTGGGTGAGGGGCCTGTCTATCGGGGTGAGAAACTCTCAGTATTTCCATTATTGGATCTGGAGTTCCTGCCCTTGTCTCTAGCAGCTACCTGGAATACCCTTGCCCTCCCAAGGAGTTTGAAATAGACTTTCTTGTGGTGAGGGGCGAGTTTTTATCCCTCCTGATGGCCTCATTGGTTGCAGGTAGAGATTTAAGAAGCCTATGGTTTATCCATTGTTGAGGAAGGCAGGGCAGATCCCAAAAATGTAAAGAACTATCACCCAGTATCCCTGTTACCACTCCAAAATTTTGGAGCAGCATTTAAAAAAAATTCTTGCAGATTTTATGGACGATCATCAATTGCTCCATGCTCACCAGTCAGGCTTTAGGGCCCATCTTAGTACTGAGTTTCTGATGCTCTTCATACTGGATGAGCTTAGGATGGTGACTGAAAAGAACAAGTTCTCCTTGGTGGATTTTCTGTTTCTTACAGCAGCATTCAATAGGGTGGACCATCACGTGATTATAGACCGGTTCCTGGTATGTGTGATCACAGGGTCCGCACTTCGGTGGATCTCTTCATTCTTGAATGACCAGTCACAGAGGGTGCAGATGTGTGGCCATGTTTGCAGAGAAGAGGCAGTTTCTTGCAGGGTCCCTCAGGGATCTTTATCCTATAGTATTTGTAATATTTATCTATATCCTCTGATTGCGGCGTTAGCACAGTTGGATTGCCAACTGTTTAACTATGCATACGACACTCAGCTGGTCCTACAAATAGAAAAATCCAGGCAGGTACAGTTGAACATGCAGAATATTCTTAGGCTCACTGTGAACTGGATGACAGCTAACTCTGAAAGTGAATCCAGACAAGACCGAGGAAATGCTTGGATGGATGGTTTTTGGCTCCTGGAGTTCGGTCCTGTCCCTGAATCTGTGCCAGCTGTGAAAAGCCTTTGTATCAAGCTGAATAGTAACCTGTTGATGACTGGGCAGGTGGCGACAGTGGTTGGGAGCTACGCAGGTCTTCTTTGGCAGCTCCAGAAATTGTCTGCACTGATTGTGTCACGGTTGGACTATAGTAATACCTTGTACATCGGGCTCCCTGATAAGTGGTAGGGTAAGTTTCAAGTGGTCTTCGAATGATGCTGCAAGACTATTGTTCAAATTACCAAGATGGGCACATCCTATGCCAATGCTGCAACAATTACACTGGCTGCCAGTCTTGCACACAAGACATTGTATGGCATGGTACCAGCTTATATTGAGGACCGTCTGAGGCTCTATGTACCTGGACACCACCTTCACTCTTCTGAGGCGATCTTGCTGACCTGTCCATGCTTTAACAAAACTACTTTGGGCGGTCGGGCTTTTTTCAGATCTGATACCTCACATCTGGAATGGATTACCATAAGGTTGCAAAGAGAAACCGCTCTCCTTCTATTTTGTAAGAGATTGAAAACTTTTCTTTTTGAGCAGGTCTTTAGTAGTGTTGGACTGACTGTCTCTTTTTAATAATAGCTGATGCAAGATCATATCTTAACTTTTAGATAAGTGCTAAGAGGCGGTTGGTAATTGTGCTCTATATACATGTTATTAACATAACATAACATGGGTAATACGGGTAATTTCTCTTTTGGGTAATTAACAGTGGTAGCAAATATAGGGGTACCCCTGAAATGCTTTCCTAAATCAGGGAAAATTACACTAGTGTAAATAGGAGCATTTAGGAACAGGATAAATGCAGTGGACCTAAACAAATTATTAACTCACAAATACCCAAAGTACATGTCAGCAGTAACAAATGAAGATGATGGTTTCATAGGGATATCTTTTTTATTAGAAATTTATTTTTAAATATTTATCAAATATAATAAATACACAATAATACAAAAAGTTCATTCACAAAATTTTAGTAATGTAACATATCAATGAATCTCAAATAAGACAATCGCTGGTCCAGCGTACGGGCGGAATTAAAACAACGAATGCTGTGTTACATTCGTGGTATGGGAGCTATCAGTATGTAAAGACAAATGTTCCTTGTGGAAACAATGAAGGAAAAGGATTCCACGTTCCTTATGTGTACAAGCAATGATAAATTAGACTTTACACAGTGACCTCACATTTTTCCATTTCAGCTATGAGTAGTTAATGCACTGCATTCTGACACTTGTAGTCCTGTCTATATTGGGAAAAGCAAAATAACAAGAGCCAGGTTTAAAAAACAAGATACATATGACAAGAGAGAGATTGAGATCTCTGCTTTAGAAGCCTGCAAATTAAGGTGGTTATTTAAACATTAAATTCACTAAAATGTAGTGCAGAGGTTTTTCTTTGGTTTAACAAAAATACCTGAAGCACTTGTAAATATTTCAGTAAAGCTGGTCACTTTCATTTTTCAGTGCTGTGCTTTTGTTGGTAAATATATTTGTCCATTATTTGTATACTAAATGGATTGCAAATTGCTTTTAGCTTAGGCATGGCATTTTATTCAAAGTTATTCACAGCATGCCCGAGGGAAATAAGAACTCTGGGTTTCCATCAGATCCTTCAATGGCAACATTGTTGAAATCACCTGCAATGACTAGCATTTACTGTCCTGGCATTATGTTTTTCCCCTTATCAGTACATTCTTTAAACAACTAATGTAAGAAGAAATCACTTAAGAATTTGTGTAAAGCAGTCCTAATGACCCCTGACTGGTAACTTAAGTAAACAAAGACAAAAAGGCATTGTTAAAATGAATACAGATTACTTCATATAAAGCTTTACTTAACAATAATGTGTAGGCTTTTGCAGATTCTTATGATATGTGAAGAGCGGACTGCCATTTTTCTCAGAGAAAAGGTAGCAACGCTACCTCTACTTCAGTAAGTTATGTTCTGCCTTTTCCCTCTAACAGTGCATTTTTCTGTGGAGGATGTTCTCTCTCAGGGGACCCCATCCACTTCTATAAGGGGCATACTAAGCTTCGAAGGAAAAGAAACACATTAGTTATTTTGTTTCTTTTAAGTCCAGGGCCAGCGCTGTGCCAGCTCAAAGCAGACAACACACTGCTGCTGTTTCAGAAAGCCACTCACTACACAGACAGGTTTGTAGTGTAGTTCCTATATTGCCAATAGGCTCTGCGCATTGGAATAATATAAACAGCAGTGTAGACGTAGGACTGAGGTCGACCAGGTCTCTACTGACTATATTAGACTTAATTAGTTTTGCCAGCTAGCTCAGAGGTCACTAGAAACTTTCTCGAATAAACAAGGAGGAGTTTAACTTCCCTGGATAGACAAAAAGGCATTAGCTTCTGACAACCATATAACATGACAACTTTGCTCCCTCAGAATAAGAGTGTATCTCTAGAGTCATGTGAAAACAATAGACAGCTATTTCACTCAGTCAAGTGTGCATACTTAGTTTCACCAGAGTGCAGAGAAAAGAGAGACGGGTGTTTTCAATAAAAGGTGTTATTTATTGAGCAGTCTTCTTTCTCATGCAAGAGAAATGAATTGCCACAATTGCAATACTTGGAGTAAAGTAAAGTGCGTACAGAAAAAGGAGTACTATGAAATAATACTGTAAAAGCATTGATATGGTTTCTTAGCCATATGTTACTTTAAAATAGATAAAATATATACATACACATATACATTGACTAACGTACTCAACTGGTGCTTCTAAATACGCCTACCCCGGTGTACCTGACCTAAGCCTAATACGTTGGAAGGAGTAAGTAAGTAGCAGTTTAAGTTAAGTTGGTTATGCCAAGGAATCTGAATCAAGAATTCTCTTTAAGGGTTTAGTCAGCTCCGTACCTGGGTAATAGAAAGCAGGAGGTCTGGTATCTCTCTCTCAGGACTCGATATCCCAGTAACCCGCGAGGGTATCTGGAAACACCGGAGCTGGATTTCTCGGCAGGAGAAAAGACAGCGCCTCTCTCAGTGCGTCAAAGGGGAGGGGCGGCGTCCGTGGGCTCTCGCATCAGCTGGGCTCTCGGGCAAGTAGATAGCCGCTCTGCTCCAAAACCACTGTGTGTTTGCTTAAGGCAACGTTGGTATATTCATACCTGAAAGATGCCGGGTTTGACGTAAGGTTGGACATAAGACGTCAATAAAGATGTCACCAAGAACTGGCCGTTCTTACAGTGCTCACAGGAGTTCTTGGACGAAATCAAAACAAAAGCAATGGGGAATTCCTAGGATGCTGGAGGTTTGGTTTGTTTATATAACTCGTTGTACTTTCTAGGAGCCTTGGGAAGTAGCCTTGCTTAATTTGGACAGCATGGGCTATGACTAAATATGGATATGATTCTTATGCCTTTATAAGGATATTATTTATTATAACCACATAAGGGCATAAATCAGGAATATTGAATTAGGGTCCTAGATAGAATTACAACACCCACTCCACGATCTAATGTCCCTCATTACTTAAAACTAAGCAATGGTAAACATATAATGATGCATGTGTTTTCCAACCCACCCCAAAATACATAAATTTGCATTTGAAATGGTATATGGCAAATACACGAAAATGAGTATTGGTACTGTACGCTTTTCAAGCAGTGGTTTTATTCAGTTAAAAAATCCATATATATATCAGCTGAATGAATTGCTAAAATTTACACATGAAATGGCTCTTAATACAGAAAAGAAGGTTGAGACCATTCCATCACATAATAATACAAATTCTGTACATATGCTAGAGGCTGAGGTAATATATTGTCTCTAGAGGTCCTAAAATAGAAGCTTTGTTCTCTAAGAATAGTTCTACTTTAAGCAGAGTACATGTGCCAGAAAAAGGTAAATTTTTGTATTTGGGAAAAAAATAATTTTGCATTCAGGCGAAAAACAGTTCCAAATATTTTCAGTAGCTTTTGTTTATCAAAGCTGAAGGCCGAATTCAGAGTTCAGGGAACGCTGTGTGCTCGTTGCATAAAAAGTTATTCTTTCTGTTCAGGGGAGAACATCATTTCAGACAGACTCTCAAAAAAAGTCGTGATGATGATTGCCATCATCGATGTCAGGATCAGCAATGCTCACAGAAGGTCGTACCTGGGTGATGCTGCTCTCACCTCGTACTTCACTGCCACCTAATCGTAGTGGTGAAGTCTCAACGAATGCCGTCATCAGAATGGGTAGCCGCTGGGGACAACACGATGCATGAGCCGTTACAGGACTTAGCAAAGTATCTGTATCCAATGGTACTGCTGATGGTAGTGTAAGACAGACGTCCAACACGCATTCTTCTCCGCATAGCATACATCGAAGCACAGGTAAGATGCAATTCTGCCAGATGAGTCTGAATGAAAGAAACTAGGTCATATTCAGATCTTTTAGCCGGGCTAATCCAAGGACTTTAGTTATGCGGTTCCGATAGCGCATAGCTAGGATTGTTTCTTCCATCATTGCTGGAGTCATGTCTGTGACTTGGCTTGCCATATCGGAGCAGAAGGATCAAAAATAGAATTCCTGCTACGAGTCCCAAAAGAAGTGGTAGGCCGCCAAAAACAGAATGGACAAAATTAGGAAAAATGCCCAGAACTGTTTCGAAGGGTGTTAACAGTCCCGAAAAAATTGTCTTAAATATATGTGGGATACCACTGGTATCTGACATATTTAGGATTTGGCTTAGCATTTCTACAAAATGCACGGGGCAATTTGTTGATAAAAGGGTATGTATCTCTGCCGTTGTCCTTGCGACTTGCAGATCATACGTTTCTTTTGATGACGTTAAGGGCACAGTTGTCTGTAAAAGAACAGATTTTATTCTGCTTAAAGTATCAATTTGAATAGAAGAGATATTCAAAGAAGGCCAAATTGTTGCCTCCGTATCTGGAGTGCTGTTTGGATACAATACTTGCATACAGCAAGTGACCATGGAACTCACGCTGACAAGGTAGGCTTTTCCTGGCACCATGCCACAACAGCTGTGGTCATTTATTAGAATATAACTCCCGTTAGAAAGTTGTCTAAAGAATGGCTCTATCTGTGTTGTAGGAGTGCCGTGCAGGTGACATGAAAGGCTATTTGAATACCCATCGCAGGCCCCGTGTAAGTTAATACCTTGACACAGAAGTATACCGCTTAGTGATCTTTTACAATTTTTACCACTAAGAAATACATCCTTTTTCTTTTCACTGAAACATTTGTGTGTATAAGGTAATTTCCATGTTGACTTGATGTACCCTTTACCCAACCTTTCATACTGGCCCGCTGGTATATACTCTTGGCAGTATTTAAATTAGAAAGTTGTTATCGGAATTGTAATTATTCCGTGTATTATCCATTCAATGACAGGTCTTTCTGACATTGTCAATGGTAATCTCTCAAGTTTTTCAATGCTCAGAATCATATAGTCTGCTCCTTTTTGTGCCAAACTGATTTGTTTATCAGTAAGGTTAAAGATACAGAATAAAGACGTTGTGTTGATTAAACGCCATGGTACGTAGCCTGAACGCAGATTTTGCAACGTCCAGCCAAGCTGTACAATAGAACGCAATTGGGACTGACCGTGTTGTAACATTAGTAAGTCCTGCTCTATTATATCAATAGCAGATGATACAATACTGTCCAGTGAATATATTCTGGAGGACAGAGTCATTAACCCATTGTCCACAACAGAAAGTGATTTTTCCAAATTAATACGATCAATTTCTCGTATTTTTTCCGCTGTTTCAATTTGCATTACTTTCCAAGCTTCGTTGTACGCAGCGTATATACCGGCCGCTATGAAACGTTTTTGACGCTGTTTGCGTGGTCCCATTATGAAATCACGCAAGTCAGCACCGTCTTTAAGTAAAGTCAAGTGTTGCTTAATTTCAGCCAGTGTGGATTTTTTTAGCCATTCGAGGCATAGTTTCCCTACAATGTATGTTGTAACTATCCCTGGATGTTGTCTCTGGGAGTATCTTGGGTCTGGCCTGGTCATTTTTAACCCCTGTATTTTGTTCAGGAATCTATCTTGACAGTTATTTGTGTCTGTGGGCCAGATCAACCATTTTTTCCAATCAGGATGTGGTCTGTTTTGGTTAAAAATATGGGATATGTCTATCTCAACATCTGTAGTGCTATTACTGCCAGGTGTTGGCTTTGGAATAGACGGTTTGTTTCAGTCTTAAATTTTGGCTAGGCCAAGACAGGTTGTCTGTTAAATGGTGTCATTCAAGAATATTATTTGTTCTGGGATCATGCAGGCTCGAAATAATGCTTCTAAACCTTGTACCTGCCAATCTTTTGTACCCCAGATGGTTTTTGTTTCAATGTTGTTTTTCCAGAAATCAAAACCAAACGTATTCATTTTTTCATAAAATGTTTCAGAATAAATCAATTTAGTATTTGTCAACATTGTTTTCATTCCTGTCTTATTTAATATTTTAAAATAAAACGTTTCCGCATCACTTGTGTTAAACCCTGAGAAGTATGGGAATTTCTCATAAAATGTTTTTGAGATGCTTTTAGGTGGAGTTGCACAATGTTCCCATTGATTATAATTAAAAACATTTTCTAGGTTGAGCAGATTTATGCAAATAGTGATGTGCAAAGTGATTATAACAATACATTTCTTCATAATTTGATGAACCCTGTAAGTAATCGTGTTCTGTAAATTTTGCTGACATGACTAAATCTGACATCATATCATTAATACTTTCAAAGTCCCAATCATCAGAGAATGTACTCTGTTTTATAAAGCCACTTAAAGAAACCTTGAACTGATGTGGATATTTCAAGAGCTCAACTGGGGCCATAGTTTTCATAATCCGTTTTGTCCCATGCTACCCCACCGGGTATTAGATTGGCTGTGACGTCCACTGATGATAGTTCTCTTTTCTCGATGTGAGATGACTTGTGAGGCTTTAGGACCAAGTTGATGTTCTGACTTGCTGTGTCCATTGTACTGTATTTTCCTTCAATGAATTTTCCCAAACAAAGAACTTGATGAGCCAAAGCAGGAGGAAAAGTACACCTAACACAATCCAAAATTCAATCCATGGAGAAATCAGATAGGTTTCTTTGAGTTGATGAAAGAGTTCAGTTACTTTGTCTTTAAAGGTTTTTGTTGCTGGCGTTTCTTCAGGTTCGCTTGGATCTTCAGAAAAGTTATCGAAATTGATGAAGTAGCCAGACGCAGTTCTGTCAATTGTTGAAATTGCTTCCGAATTTTCATTTGCTTTTGGATTTTTCTTTGTTTCACTGGCATAGTCTGAGGCTACATCGTGGTAGACTGGTGTTTCTTGACGAACTGTTGCAATTTGGGTTTCAAGAGGCATATGTTCCATGGCTTTGTTGCATAGTCCTTTTTTATTCACTGCAGGTTTATCAAATGTGATTAGTCTCTCAGTTTGAACCTCTTGTATTGTAGCAAATTTTGGTACTCTGCTATTTCTTGGGAGTCCACTTGGCCTACTACTTATTATTGGCCACATGATTGTGGTTTCACCAGGTCGATGGATACAACTCGGTTCTCCTTTTTACCAGCAAGGGGCGTTAGTACAACTGATCTTGTTCCGCTGACAGCTAAGACAGGTACTGGTTTTCTGTAAGAAGGCCCAAATTCCTTCTTCACCGCGATCTTCTCTCTGACCAGATCCCCAATCTTTGGAATGCAGACAGGCCTTGCTGGGACAGATGGTTTATATTCAGTGGCTGTTGGCTGCTGTTTTAACTTTACGTTGCTCAGGCCTTTTCTTGTTTCATTTAAGTCCTGTAAAGTAGCCAAACGATCTTTGATATCAAAGCATTTTTCTTCTACCACTGAAGTCTGACTATCAAGGTCCTGAATATGCATTCTAGTCCCGAACAATAGTTCGTACGGACTGAAACCTTTTAGAGAATTTCTTGGCAGATTATTAAGACTACGTTGGACACTTGTTAAATGTTGGACCCACCCATCACCTGAACCTAATACCCTCGCTGTTATAGATTGCTTTATGTCCCGGTTTTTTCTTTCCACTACCGCATTTCCGTCAGGATGGAAGGGACAAGAGTACCGCAATGCAATGCCCATGCTGATCATGGCCTCCTTATAAGCACGAGAGCTAAAAGCAGGACCCTGGTCAGAGTGTAGCATGCCAATTGCGTATGTGCCGATAAAGACTCGCAAATCTTTGTATAACAGTTCTGGCGTCAGCCGAGTGCTGGTGTCTGCATTTTTAGTGAATCTAGTCTTAAATATAAATGGGACGCATTTCTCCTATTGGATTTCTGCGTATAGATAGCTTTATGCTTTCTAAAAGAAGGGTCCTGGCATTACTCCGGTCGGTTCGCGACTGTGATCTCTGTTGCAGTTTGGACAGCCCATTGCAAATTTGTAGTTCTGCAGGCTCATCCCCGGCCACCAGTATTCTGATTGTAATTCTTTAAGAGATTTCAAGATCTCTTGGTGCCTTAGACCTAATCCCATATGTGCTTCTTGAATCAAGAAGACTCTCCTGTTCGTGTTTGGAATTACTCTATCCCCCACTCCAGGGATTCTAGCAAAAGGAACGGAGTTTGCATCAATTATGTATGTATAATTGAGTGGATAGTAAGTGAAAATAACAAGGACCCCTGCTTGACCGATTACAAAAAATTCCTAGGTCAGGGACATAACATGTGAAAGTAACAACCTAGGCAATTCACTATTTGCTTGTCAACTATGATAATAGAGAGGAAAATAAAATAATGACATATAGAGTTATTGCTTTTTATTGATTCCGTACAGTTTGATATATAAAGTTTACACATAGAACCACATTATTTGAAAATGGTGTATAGCTCACCATTGAAGAGCTACAACATCAACAAATTAAAAACATGAATTAATACGATTACAGTTCATTTAATAAAATAAAAGACAAAGTAATAATTTTCAATAAAAGAACACAAATGGCACGATATTATTGTCAGTGGCACAATATTATTGTCGACGCGCGTTTCGGCGACCAGCGCCTTCTTCAGGAGTAGCCACGTTTAATCTGAAAATATAAAAAACATGCATAATAGATACATTTCGAACTTATTATGAAAAAACTAGACAAAAATACATACATAATAATATAGCAGTTTCTGTTTGGACAAAAAGCAATACAACACATACGAAAATGTCAAAACCTCTCATTTTAGACAAGCAAGAACAAGGCAAACTAGATATGTCTGATCAAGTCATTTCATTGCTCAAAGTTTCAAAAGACCAATGGAGAATAGGAAGGACAAGTGGATCAACTAAAGATATTATATATCTAATGTTCAACCGTTTAGTACTCAAAAACATCCAAATGATACATTTTATTACATTGTATGGTTATTAATTTTTCATAAAACTCGTTTTAATTCCAAAGTGTAAATATCATATAGAGGAAATGAGATTCATGTTGATAACTAAAGTACTAAATATTAAATCGTGGAGGTACTTACTAAATCACTGAGATATCGATTACCATAGGATACCTTATTAGATTTTTCTAATAAGGTATCCTATGGATCCTTTTCTCAATTCTATGAGAATTGAGAGTCTGTCTTTGTGACTGCAAGTAGTTCTAGAAGCTGTGCTTCCTTGGAATATTAATTCTGCGTAATGGACCCTCAAAGTGCTGCGCTGATTGTTTACATTCCTGTCACACTCCCCTTAATATTACAGCAATCCTTGTTGAAAAATCAATTCCTCCTTTTGGTGCACTGTATTTGAGCACTAGTTACATTACACAATGACACATTAAATTTTTGTATTAATGGGGTGATTAAGCAATTTTCTCAGACTCATAGGATGTTGAGCCAATGCGAAACTCAAACCTAGGGACATATTTACAAGGCCCTATCTCCACCAGAAAGTTACTTTTTTGATGATGTGGTGGCGATACAGGTTTTGCCTTATTTACAAAGTAGTGTTCAGCCACTTAACGTGGTTTAACGCTGCCTTGTAAATAAGTCCCTCTTTCACGCTATACATAACGTGAAAGGGGTGGGCAATGGGTGTTGCGGTGGGCGATCGCCACAACACCCATCGATTTTGATGCTGTTCCATATTTAAAAAAGTGGCATAAATATGCGCCAGCACAAAAATTAAAACCAGGCAAAACCTGGTCTTAACAGGGGGCAACGAGGACAAATGCTTTATTCCTCTGTGTTTTTGCTGTTTTTATGTGTGCTGCATTGTGCAGCACCCATAAAAACAACAAAACACCATGCATGATTGTGTATGTGCAGTAAGGGATCCCATCCTGCACATAAACAATCATTTTAAAAGTGATGAATTACAACTTCTATGTGTGCTGCAAAAAGTAGGGGGAGTTGGGAAATGGGTATCCGTACAGGTCCAGTGCAGGCCCAAAGAAGGCCACTCCGTAAATTAATCTGTGTACTGTGAGCTCCAGGAAGAGCCTGCATTTGGTCAGCATGAAAATGTCTGAAAATGGTTCTTGCTTACTTCATTTAGTTATTGGATCATCTTTCTTCTCTCTCTCTGCTGTAGGCCTCTTTCTAGGTGCAGTTTTAGTAGCTGATGGTAAGTCTTATTGAACGCAGTATAAAGATAGGGCCTCATTTACAAGGCCATTTCGCCACCGGTACCTCAATTTTTTGGGCGCACCAGTGGCGCAGGGTTCCTGCCCATTATTGCAAAGCCATGTAAATTCAGCCTGCATGATTTTTCATGGGCTTGTAAATATGGACCCCTTTCATGGATTACTCTGCTTGAAAGTGGCGTACCATGGGTGTTGCTGTGGAGGTTCCCATGCAACATTCATGGAACCTGACACGTCCCAGATTTACAAAGTTTTGTAAAGCTGGGAATGCGTCAAAATCCTACGCCTCCCCCGGGGAGGCATGGCAGTGGTGCAGCGAGGAGGAATACTTTTATTTCTCCTTGTTGACTTTTTTATTGTTTTTGTGCAGGAAGGTGTCCCTTCCTGCACAAAAACAATCAACGCCACAATGCAGGTACCCTTGCAACATGACACAAGGGTGCCTGCTCTGGCGCGTGGTAGTCAATTGTGCGCCAGTGCAGGGGAAAGCACGCGTATGTGTCATAATGTTGTTAATACGATGCATCCCTGTGCTTTTAAAATAACTTAACTTGGTGCAGGAAAATGTCATGTGGTACAGCTCTGCATCATTCTTTTGTGAATAAGGCCCACTGTTTTCACAATGAAACTCTATTTTAAATATGCCTAATAATAAATTATCTGCACATGTTTATTACATTTGCTGGTATGTGCTATTAACTCGTGTATTGCATCAATTTACTGTAATGGCCATACCTGACAACCTGCCATCCCTTGTCTTTAAGGCAGCAGAGAGATGAGACTGATACCTTGTCTTTCCTTCATGTTAAAATGAAATCCTCTCAGCTTCAGTTTTACTGAAGAAGTGACAAACACGGACCGAAAAACTGTGTTTGCCTATAAAGTTGCCAGAGACAAGGCTGACACATCTGAAAAGACCACCATCACTTCACACTCTACCATCGAAGTCTTATCAATATTTTAGGTGAAGAGAACAAAAAGGTGGGCATGGCACAAGTAGTCCTTCTTGAGAGCAACACTCTGGAAGAGCTCCTGGATCCAGTCATACCAATACCAGCACCATCAGCAACAAGTTGCCAGAAAGAAAAGCCCCTTCTCCCAGTGCGACACTTGTAACGATCATTGGCGATACAAGATTGTCCAGATAGGTAGCAACAGAGCGGGAGGTTGTCTATGATTTTTCATAAATGTCTTTTAATCTTCACCATACCCTCTTCCAAGAAAAAGAAGGCAAAATCCATCCACTTTCCAGGCTCTCCTTTCCGATAAGGGTGAACAGGAGTGGACTCTGGAGCACGAGGATTAAGAAACACAGATCCAGATGGTGTTTCCTAAAAGACCAGTTGGCAGTGCCACTGCTAGTGATGATCTGTGATTATTCGAGTTGAGAGTGGCACTGAGGAATTGCAAGTCAACTCTAATCATAGTGCAACTGTCCCTGGCACCCATATTGACTTAATTTTCTTTTCGTGGAAATAAAATTAAATGGACCAATTACAACAAAACACCATTTTCGGACCACCACCTCTGTCCTAGCCCTCCCTCAACCAATGAAGCTGGCACTACAATAGCTTCTGATTTTGTATAAGAAAACCCATATCCCTGGTTTGGGAATTCGTTACTATTCATGACGGGAACAGATTGCCTTGTGCACAGTGTACAAGTCTGATCTGTCTGATTATGAGAAGCTGGGCTAAAACAAACCTAGATGAACAAAGGTGTTTGGTAGGTAAACTTCAGAATGTAGGGAGGCCAAAGGAGGTGGTGGTGATGATGATGGTAGTACATAAGGTGGCCCAGCCTCACTTCCATTGATCGAGATGCCTAGTCTTGCTATTATTGGCCGGCGTTCATGGAAGTTAACTCTAGTAGAATGTACAGAAAAGCACCCTCAAGCAATTTACAGCAAGGAAACCCCATACTGCTAAAACCATTCTATAGAATCTGTGTATAAATCACACATGCTACTAGCTTGCCCGATGTAAGATTTTTTAATTAAATGTGAAAAACAGGTTCATTTTGATATTGCAACACAGAGGCACACACCATGGAAAGACAGGGCTGTTTCTCAGGCCATGTGTCTCGGCCCCACATATGGTTGTCAAAAGGCTTGCTGCGTTCTACCTGGGGTAATTTCCTTCTATGACCTGAGGCCATATATGTAATTATGCACAATTCAACCGTAGACTTACATAAAAATCCATATGACACTTATGGGCTATTTACGAGTTTGGTGGCATGGTACCACCGTCAAAACGGCATTGGATTCACCGCCGCCTAGTTGGCAATCCACCCGCTCTATCATGATGCATGCTATTTCATAGACAAAAAACTAGCGCAGCACTTCCAGGAAGTCTCGACCGCCTCTGTGCTGGGATAGGCCAATCCGTTTGTAGGAGGGTGGACCACTAGAGTTACCGTCGGCCCAATCATGTGCCTTCCACCGAAGTGAGTGTGGTTGTCAAACCTCCACAGTTGAGCTGATGGAAAGGGACAGAAATAGGGCTAAAACTCACCTCACCTGTACTCAGCTATACACGTCCTATGGTGCCATGGAGCAGATCGCACATGTCCTGCCACTGCTACATGATTGCGTCCAAAATCAAAGTATGGATATTTCATGAAACAGAAACACGCCATCTCTGCACACGTTCCATAATAGACTCTCGCACATCACCCACACTGTAAAGTAAACCAATCTGTTGAAAAAGTATTTCAAGGTCATAATGGCTAGACTCTCTGCAGAACAGGGTTGGCTCAATTAGGGGACACCCTGAAAGTCTAGCCACCTGGGCCAGAGCCCATTTTCCCCATGCCTCTAAACATCTCTGTGCACAGGCCACTGGCTTAAAGTATATCACGGATAACTAATAGCATCACCAAGTGCCATTCATATGTGTGTGTAATGTGTAAATGTATGATATGTAAACAAACACATCAGTAACATAATTCTTCTGATATAACTAAAATAAGTGCCAGGTAAACATAAAATAATGGACACATGTCCCGAAAAACAAAACAGAAAGGTATGACAACTAACCAGTCTCCAGGTGTGGATAAACAAATATGTAACATGCAGACATCAGACACATATCCAAAATACACCATAGGGAGAAGTGCAAGCAAAATGATGTAAACATTGCTCAAGACAAGCTGAAACTTTACCATGTGAAATAACAGCCCAATCACTGTCTGGCTGAATTTGGAGCCATCCCACATATATATCCATGCAACATTTCCCCATGTTCTGTGGGATGCTTGCACTGGTTCCAAGCCCTATATATAGATAAACCTGTTGCTATTGGTCAGCCAATCAGCATGAAACAAACACCTGTAGTCACATATTGAAATGAATCAGTTCACATCAATAAGGTGGTGCAAGTGTCAACACTATGATGAATGCATACCCATAAAAAAGAAATCACATCACATACCGTATCAAATTGTGCATATACATTACAAACTACACTCTAAAAATATTTGTAATATAGCCTGCCCTAATGTCTAAACATAACAACATTGCATCACAATTTTACCTCTGTAACATTGCTAGATTCCCAAAAATAACTAGGGAAAAGTATTGCCAGGACAAATGTGTTAAAAAACAAGGCAGATTTTAATTAGTCCAAATAAGCACAGAGACCAAACGTAGCAAAAGCTCAATGGCCAGTCCTTACAGGTTTGGTGTGGCTTACACACTGCAGTGTCATGAAACTTGCCCGAGTGACACTGCTAGGGTAACCTCCTCACAAAGGGGCATCCATCGGGAATGGCAGGCACCTCACGATGCTATTTGGGATGGGAATGTTTGGTTTTGGGAAATGTGTCCTTGGGTTGTTAAGTGGTGGTTTTGGAAGAGGAAAGGGTGGACTTACGTTTAGGAGGCGGATTTGAGAATGTGAAGTTGAGGAACGTATGGCAGGGGTGCTTTGAGAAGTGGAAGTGGTGGACGGGTAGATTTGGAGATTGAAGGGGTGGTCTTGGGTATGGGAGGGGTACTTAGGTCCTTGGAGGTGGTGCAAGGTTTGGGAGGGATGATGGCAAGGGAAAATGAGAGATCTTTGATATGGCACTTAGTAGTGGGAATGGTAAGGAGTGGGGTCTTGGAGGTAGAGGGAGAGACTGTGTGTGATGTGCTTGGCTCTGATGCAGATGCAGGTGCACATGTGTCAGCTGTATGTTCTGCAAGTAGGTGTGTGTCTTGTTTCTGTGGTGTCTCTTATGGGTGCTTAATTATGCGTGTCAGTATTTCCTAGGTGGCTACAATGTGACTAGTGTATCTGTGGATATTGAGGCAGTGGAAGTGCTGGGTGTTGGAGTGGTGGATGCTAATGTGGTGGTGACAGTAGGAATGGTTGTGTGTTTGTGTATAGAAGTGATGGTGGTTGGGGGTAGGTGTAGTGTCACCTGTTCTGGCTGTGGATGTGGATGTGATGGTGTGGTGTGTGCATGCATGTGTGCTGTCATCTAAGCTGTGCCGGGATGTTGTGGGGCTATGGTGTGATTATGTGGGAGTTGTGTTGGGACTGGTGGTTGTGGATGTGATGGTGGTAGAGGAGTCCTGTGGTTGTGGCAGTGGGTGTGGTGTCTGTCGGCTTAGATGTGTGCCTGCTTTTTTTGTGAGATTTTTGTTTACGTGTGGATGTGATGCCTGGGTCCGTATGAGTATGTGTCTGCAAAAGTTTGCAGGTGCTTTGGATATGTTTGGGAATAGAGTACTGGTATGGGTAAATGGCGGGAGGAGAAACACCAGGTGGGTGGGGATGGTAGGCTGTGCGAAGGGAGGAGGCCAGAGCCTGAAAAGATATCTGTAGGCCAGACATTGCACTGTGAATAACTTCCAGGCAGGCCACCATCTGCTGCAGATGGCTGCCTTGCCCCTGGATGGCATGCAGTAGTGCAGTATGACCCATAGAGATGTTTCACATGAGGTCACTAACCTCCTCACTCTGCACAGCACGAGGCTCAGGGGCTGGGATGCCTGGAGAGAAGGAGCTGGCTCCCCTCTTAGGTGAGTGGGCCCTGCCACCTGGTTGGGGCACAACAGGGAGGGTGGCAATAGAACTAGGGGTGGTGGACAAGGACGAAAGTGGAACAAATCCTGTGGGGTCCAACACTACTCAGGAGTGTCCAGTGGATGGTGACTCTGTAGATGTCAAGTCAAGCTTGTATCTTCCCTGGTACTCCCCATACCTTCTCAGTCACTGGGTCCCTCCATGTCTGTACTGTTAATACCGGAACGACTGTGAGCAACTGTGTCCCCAACAATGTTGGCCCTTATTCCTTCACTTGTCTGGGATGAATATGAAATGACATATAACATTGGTTTACTGCAACTAGGTTACCACAACTGACTATCAGATTACAACACAAAACATTTCTAAAGTGCACAGATCACACCAGCTTCATGGTTTACTATATAGGCTTCAACATTAGCATAAACACAAGCATGCATGATACATTACCTGGAAACAGTTGCTCACAGTGAAGTCATAGCCCCAGACAGCTCTAAATCCATCAATGGACTTGTCTATTCTATACCCTTATGTCGATACTAGGATATCTGATCACCTTGTATATTTTGGCCCTTGTAGTATACTACAGTAAACTGATGTCAACAAGTAGGATGGCTACTAAATATACATTTCCACACTGTTCAAATAAGACCCAGAATTCGACACATTTTCATTTACCTTAAATCACATCATAATTTCATGAAGGTCAAGTTATAGAGCAATGTAGCAGCAATATCTGCTCTAGCAAATAACATGTCACCTGTAAATGCTCATTACACACTGATGACACTTTTGACTTGACACTTCATCATATGTCCACTTCCTAAAAAGTCTAATTAAAGCTCTACTGAAGTAGTTTAGCTACGTATCACATGTAGCCTAGAAATGAGCCTGGGGACATTGATGGCTATCACATTGGGAGAAAGATACTCCAAATGCACACAGCATAAGAGTTCTTTTAGCCCTATGAACATCCCCAATCCTGCTTGGTACTGGTGACAACGCCTTTCCTAGATTGCATTCCTACAAGCCAATACACCTTTGAAGGTTGTTGTGTCAGTGACGATCCATGACATGAAGAGGTGGGATCATTATAGTCCTAAGGGGATGCCACATCACAGCAACATTGGGTAAAGAACACACAAATTGCCATGTAAGACTGAGTTTAGACACTCACATATGATCTCTACATGTCTACATCTTACTCTCAGATGACGGTCACCATTCAGTAAATGAATCTCAAAACAGTATTGCAGATGAAATAACAACAGGGAAAGGTACCCTAGGCAACATGTGGGCACTAATGCTGAGGACACCAGTGATGTTTGCACACCATATAACTGTAGAATCACCAATTACCAATGTGAAGTGTTCTCCAGTCACTGCATTATAAGTGCATTGTATGCCATGCCACATGTAATAGGGATACCATCACATGAGAAACAGTAGTGAGGGACTCCTTACACAATGAAGACAAGTGGCCTGTTTGTTACAATAGTCACCCAGAACATCAAAGAACATGAGGTGTTTAATCACTTTAGTCAGCCATGTGTTTGCATAAAACAGTAAATTGGTAGTGGACTGGACTCTGCTGTGTTCCTAGTCATGAAGACAATAGACAAAGCACATCATCATGCACCTACAACCAGACCTACACAAACAAGAACTCTTCTTGCGCATCACTCATGGGTCACCCCCAATTTTGATGGAGAAATGTCTGCCTCCAACCCAAAAATTTGGCAATGTAAAACGCTTGTAGCTGCTATCAGGCCCTCAACTACCCATCAAGCTCTGTTAAGGCCACCACCAGTATGCGTGCCATTAGGGGGGCAGGGTATGGCACATGCCCCTTCTACATTGGGGGGACTTCCCCAGATGGACCTGCACAATCTTCTGGGTCCAGCACCTCAGGTCCTCCCACCTTTTCTTGCAATGGACACTGCACCAGCCATAGACCCCCAGGGTCCGCACCTTCCAAGCAATGCCTTTCCAAATAGCCCGCTTCTGATGGGCATTGACCTGTATGGATACAAGAGATGAATAAACAGATTATCACAGCAAGTGTTTGGATATCTGTATTGTTCACACACAATTTGTCTACATCTAGCACAAGCATAAATCAATAGTTAACACACATGTGTAGTTCTTACATGATGATCACTACAAAGACATGAATACACACTTTTGGAGTCATCTGCTAACTATTCTCATCCCTGGTCATGACCTACACTGACTAAGCCAGCCCACTAGCTTCATGTAGCCCAGGGCCCTCCTACATACAATGTGATGTGAGCATCTATGAAACACGACACATCATTGTGACCTTCTTAGGGTAAATTACTGGTGCATTATTGTACAGACACCTGTACAGCCAGGCCCATTGACTTGATGCATACAGTCCATACAGACTGGTACCATAGTATAGACTACACCTAAGAATTAGGTCACAATAAAAGGGTTGCCATGTGTGTCACTGAGATCTTCCTCTCTGGAGATGTGTGCACATGTGGATTACTTAATGGGATATCATGCTATGTCTGATTGTGTTTGTGTCATATGTACTGCCATCACAGGACACACAGATTGCCATATGTGACACTGTTACAGGGATGACACGCCTTGCCTTGCCACAGCCAGACCGAAAAATCGAGCGCAGAGCGCAGAACACGGAGTGTGTGGTTGCTGGACCGCTGAAGACCGCGGAAGAAGCCGACGCCGTGTATTTTGCGCCCGCGAGACCCCCCGAGACACCCCCCAGCCGTGCGGAATGCGTAGAACACGGAGCACGTAGGAAAATTGAAGTGGGGCTGCTGGACCACAGAACGCCGGTCACCCGCCGTAAAACTGAAAACGCCGGCATTCTGCAGTCTGCGCCCGTGAAACCCCCTGAGACACCCCTCAGCCGCGCAGAACGCGCAGTACTTGGAGCTCGTGTCGCATGTGTTTGCCGGACCGTATATTCAGGAAACTGGTACCCAGCGTGACCGAGACACCACCCAGCCACCCCTCAACCCCCCACCCCCGTAGAAGCAAAACAGAGGGGGTGCCTGCACGGAAGTCGGAGTTGCCAGGGAAATAGCAGAGGCTCGCCGACAGCGGAGCAGCAGTAGGGGGGTTGGTAGAATTTGTACAATTTCGTAGAAGTAGAACTAGTACAAATGGCCATTGGACTTTAAATAAGATAACACCTGAGGCACCTGAAGGAGTAAGGAGCCAAGGAACGAAGGTGCAATCCTAGTATCCCGGCCACATAACTTGTGTAGCAAAAGGAGAGCTAGTACAGGGAAAGCAGGGGAGACACCGAATGAGAGGACAACAAGCGCGGCAAGGCAGGCTGGTGGATACAAGGCACAACAGAGGTAAGTGAAATAACTTCCGTATTTCTAAAAAAAAAAAAAAGAAAAAAGTTAATTTTGAACAAAATCTGTGAAATTAACTATAGCAGTACTACAGAATAAGGTATCAAAAAACGTAAGAAATGGCACAGAAAAGAGGGCAAAAATTGCGCAAAGACGATAGTCCAGGGAAGAGTAAGTTATTGGAGGGCTCAATATCACTGGAAGAGAGCCAGGAAAGCCAGGCCTCCATTATGGACAACAGCAAGGGGCGACGCAAGAAAAGAAAAATCAAAAGGGCAACTAAAAACGTCCAGCAGGCTAAAAGGGATTGTATTCCCACAACTTCTAAACAGAAAGATAATACGGCAGTCTCCAAATCTATAAAGGACTTTGTAGGGAAACACTACAAATCTATAGAGCCAGTAATAAACCTGGAACACGAGGAAGACGTGGAGGAAATTGGTGCGGAGGGCGGAGAATAGACAGGGGCAGCAGTTGTGATCCAGATAAGGAAAGACACGGGAGAACAACCCGAAGAAGAACCTCCTGACATAGAGGAAGGAAGGGAGGACCCCATATCGATAAACCTGACGTCTTTGAGCCAAAATCTTCACATATCAGCGCCTCGCCTTTCATCACCCCCAAAAATGTCCTCGCTACAATCATCGGGAAATGAAGGGCAAAGGGGAAACAAAAGTCAGAGCCAGAGCTACGTCTGGGGAGGCGCGCCAGACCAACCCCCGCAGCACCATAACACCCAAAAATCTCAATCGCAGCAAGACGCTACAAGAACCGGTCACCAGGTAAACCCAGAAAGAAACAACACACAGGACTCGGAGCTCTCTGTATTGCCCACATCATCTTTGGTGGACTTAATACTGATGTTACAGAAGATATTACAAGGAATCCTAGAAGTAACACTTTGAAATAATGGAGTGATGAAAGCTCAGAAATTGTATTTAAAAAAGATTGAAGAGGAACTAGTGGAGATAAAGAGCCAAATGCCAAATATGTTAAGGCCAATAGTTACAGCACCGCCCATTGATGAAAGTGTAGAGAATGAACCGGTAGAGGCAATCATGGTAAACCTTGCAGGGACTCCTCACCCCACAGATCAAAGTATAACTAACGAATCCACTGAGGCATTAGATAACGTATATATCCCTAGACGCCCAATGCTGATAAAAAGGCGTGGGGTGTATGCAGTGGCCCCCACCAGGAAATGGGTTGGAAAGAAGCGAGCACCAAACCCAATAGCAAAGAGAAAAGGGAAGAAAATTGAGGGGGAGGCACAGTCAGGACTAAATGCATTAGCCCCGATCTACGTACCGAATAGACCCTTGCAATCGGAGGCTAAAACAACAAAGACCCCGAGAGAACCAAGGAAAAATTGGAGAAGTAAGGAGGTAAAGGAGAAACCCATTACTTCTCGTACTGTGAAGCAGAAAGTAAGGATAGCCTCAGGACAACTCAAAAGTGGCCATAGAGCTGATAGCCCACAGGTACAGGTACTATCTGGTGCGGGAAGTAAAGGGGGGCAGTTAGGGAGAACAAAGGCCAGACAGCAAAAATATGAAACTCACAAGAAAGTACAAGAGATGGATAACAATAAATGGGTATATTTGGAACAGATACAGGTAGGGAAAAGGGGAAAGTCGGAAAGAAAAATGAACCCCCTAAATAGGGCACAGATCTTGACCGCCTTCGCCAAATGTTGTAGCCTGAGTGGGATCAGCACAAATGACCTTCGGCAAATTGGTTTTGTAGAGAATAGGAATGGTAAGGAAATAACAAAAGTGTCACTTCACTCAGACCTGGTAAAAATGGCAATTCTGAAAGCCGCTAGCGAGTTAAACGAACAGGGAATAAGGATAATTCCAGAGAGGGAAGTAAAACCCCCTACAGATAATACCTTCCTAAAATATCATGCAGGTCTAGTGAGGAGACAAGTGAATGTATATAGAGAAAATGAAGGAAACCGTAGTTGCTTGAATATAGTAATAGATAATACAGGAAATGAAGCCTCATGGGATAATTGGTCTTTATGTAGTAGCCCTGTGGGAGATCCTAACGAGAGTTATATGGAGGAAGAGGTAGAAGAGGGTGGCTTGAGTGAGGTAGAATAGGACGGGGGGTGCCTCAAAGTCTAGGTCTCATAACTTGGAATGTGAATGGGCTAGGCAATGAGCTAAAACGAGAATATATAAAGGAAATAGTAAATAAAGTGGACTTTGCCTGCCTACAAGAGACCAGGACATGCGACGAAACCCCTATCATCGAGGGATATCTACAATTAAATCGCCCAGCCACGAAAAAAAGCTTTGGCCGCCCTTCGGGGGGATTGATGACACTGGTTTCAACAAAAGTGTTGAGAGAAGTAACACCGTTGAAAATGAAATGTAAATGGGTTCAATCATGTAGAATAGAACTATTGACAGTGGATATGAAATACAAAATGCTGACTGTGATGAATGTATACAAGCAGTGGGATAACGGAGCAGAGTATGAAAAGGAGATGAGGTTTTTTAAGGAGGATGTTGATATCATACTAGAAAAATATGCATCGGATATATTGATAATAATGGGGGATTTTAACCACAAACTAAATCCAAAGAAGGCTGACCTCTGGAATAGAGAACTGTTAGAGGTGTATGGAATAAATCCTGCTAGCTTTCCAGTAGGGGAGATTTCGAAACAGGAATCAGAATTAGTACACGTCCTAGGAGGTAGGGGTCTCCAATGTCTGAATGGTAGAATGAAGACAGATTGCCCAGCAGGGAAGACCTTTAAATTAGGCTTACAGAACTGCCCAATCGATTACATGTTTTTACAGGCCTGGAATTTCCCCCAAGTACGGGAATTTAAGATAGAACAAAAAGAGGTTAGCGACCATAACCTACTACACCTAACAATATTTGGGGGAAGGAAAATGCCTAGTGACAAAGTGATCCCCCAGGAGGTCGAGTACCCTAAACGGGTGACGACACGACTTACGGAGGAATATCAGGAAAAACTGAAGGCCATGCAAATTAAAGTTGAGCCTGAAAATTTAGAGAATACAAATTTGGACTGGTTCATAGAAAAGTTAGAAGAAGTGGTCCAGTGCCTAAGAATAGAATTAAAAAGGGACAAATACAATAGTGTAAAATCGCCCAGCCGAGTAAAAGGGTTTTCTGTTGAGTGCCAATCTAAAAAAAGGGAGATACGGGCAGCACAAAGAAGGCAAAAAAAGAACTTCACACATGAGAGACAGGTACACATAAACAAGTTGAAAAGAGAATTCAAAAAAATGGTAAATGACGCAAAAAGGTTATATAAAGAGAAATGTTGGTCAAACATGTTAGAAGCAATTGAGGAAAAAAACCTAAGACAATTTTGGAAATTGGTAAAGGCAGCAATGGGCCCATCAGATGGTGAACTAAAATGCGTAGTTAGTGAGGCAGCATGGGAGGAGTATATAAGGGAATTGTATGGGGTAAGAGCTCCTAGAGACCACGTAGAGACCAAAAAATGGCAAGAAATATCAGAAGATTTTAAATCTAAGTTTAATGAAAAGCAAGTAGAGCATACAATAAGAGAACTGAAGCTAACTCATGCGGCAGGACCCGACAACCTTCCTGCAATAATACTGAAGTCGGAAGTAAAGTGGTGGGCAAGATTTTTTGCACAGATGTTCCATATAATACTGATAGAAGGCATAATGCCACCTACTTGGAAGGGCGCAATAATTAGGCCAATCCATAAGAAAGGGAGCATGGAGTCACCACAAAATTACCGACTGATTAACCTCCTTAACATAGGAGAGAACATTTTTTCAAAAATTGTACTGAACCAACTTAACGCATGGGTAAAGGAGGTCCAAATTGTACCCATAGAACAGGGAGGATTTAGGGAGGGGCACTCCACGATAGATCATGAATTTGCATTATGGGCTATGGCAAAGAAGTCGACAGAACAAAATGGCAAGCTATGCTGTTGTTTCGTCGACTTCCGAGCAGCCTTTGATTCAGTCGATCGGGTCTGTCTATGGGAAACTCTAACGAAGGTAAATATCCCCAAAGACTTACTGACCATAATAAAGGAATTACATAGAGGAAACTGGGCGCAAGTCATCAGGGATACCGAGGGATCACTGACGCAAAAAATACCCATTGCCAATGGCTTAAGACAGGGTTGTGTTCTGGCCCCACAGCTATTCTCCATATTCCTGTCAGACCTCCCGGCCTATTTAGAGGTTGAGGGTAGTGCAAGTCCCAAAATGGATGGAAATAAGGTGCCCTGCTTACTCTATGCAGACGATCTGGTAATAGTAGACCAGACCGAGAGAGGCCTCCGAAGAAAGCTTAACGCTTTCAATGCTCATTGTGCTAGCAAATTCCTAACAGTCAACCTAGATAAAACAAAAACCCTATGCTTTGGGAAAAAGACAATCAGGTTTAGTTGGTACCTAGGTGAGCTCAAACTGGAGACGGTTAATGAGTATCGATACCTAGGTATTTGGTTTGACACTAAATTGGTGCACTCATCTGGAAACACAAAAAGCAAAAGCACACTCTTCAATATGCGGACTAAAAATGTTCAATAGGGATTATGGAGAGATGTCACACCGACCAATGCTAAGAGCTTTTGAGGCAATGATCCCCCCCCAAGTTCTGTATGGAGCAGAAATCCTTTATCTGAGCGGTAAGGGAGCCTGGGACTTGGTGGAGGGGAAATGCCTAAAAAGCCTTCTATCTCTCCCACAATCATCTATGGTCCAAGCCATAAGAACAGAAATAGGCACAAAGTCTTGGGAGATACAAACACAAATGGCAATAATTAGACTTTGGAAACGACTTGAAGACCCAGATAGGCAAAAAGTAGCACATTGGTGCAGGAAAGAAATCCAAAATAGTGACCTAAAATGGGCAAAAGCCTGCAGGGAAAGATTGATGCAAATTTGCAAAAGGTTAAAGGTAGATGTGGTCCATGAAACGTATCAAGTACTTTGTACTACGAGTGAGCTGAAATTAAATGGGAAGGAAGTATCCAGAATGATTGATATGGGATACTTAGCGAAGAAGAAATCAGTAGCACACATGATGAACTCTTGGTCAAACGAAAATCGGTTCCCCTATTTAGACATCCTACCCAACCGCGGCTATAGGCAGGAGATCTTAAGGTTGCGGATTGGGATCAACCCATGGTTAATAAATAAAGACCTGAAAGCAAAAATGCTAGATCAGAAAGTGTGCTGCAGGTGTAATTTGGGATCCAAAGGAGACCTGGTACATATCCTACTTGATTGTTTGTCAATATTAGAACAGCGGAAACTGTGGCTGCATCCTGTGTTCCTAAAACACGATATAAGAACAAGGGCGTAGGCGGCCAACCTATTAACTGAAATTCCAACTATTGACATTGCAATTGCCCTTGGAAAATATATAAAGGTGGTACTGAGTGTACTAAGAAATCAGGAATAATCTGTAGTACTGTATGAATTTTAAATCAATGAAATCATACTTGAATTAAAGGAAAGGAATGTGTTTTAAATGCAATAATACGTTTTTGCTTAAATGCAATTTTAATGGCGTTGGTAAACTTATAAGGGCGTGTAAGAATTTTAACCGATATTGGATTAACTTTTACAATGTTTTATTATCTTTTATGTGAATATTTTAAACTTGTGATACTGTCTCTTGCACTTGTTTAAAGACTATGGTCGTATTAAACATATCTTTGACATGACATGACATGACATCAACATACCATTGTTTTTTTTTGTTTGATTGGTTGAATGTAAAAAAGGTCATGATTCGCAGATCAAAATCTCTTCTGAAGTAACCATCTACGTGCACTGTTAATGTGTCACATGTGCAATAGGCCTGTACAGTGCAAGCATGCCTTATGGAATAGTGAAAATTGACCTGTGGGAGTAAGGGGCCTGCCATGAGTTTAATGACACACATTGACAATGTGGGGCAATGAAAAGAAGTTTCAGGTCAGGGGGTTACCTCAGTCACCATTCTAAATGTAGTCCATGTAAATGCAATCAGGGCTAGTATTGGTTCTGGAAACTTATTTTGGGATCATCATGCAGGTCTAAATCTGTGCATCAGTTATATTGCCACAGTCATTCTGCCCCATCATGACCCGTGTCCCACACTGGGCACAACTCATTGTCAGGTCTTGAGCTCTCTGTAGGCTGAGCACACTGATCCCACATGAACATCATATTTCCACCACTTCAATATATAAAAGTACATCTTGTTGCCATCCAAAACATTACCTTAGAGTTGTGTGACAATCTGAAGGGGCATGTGTGGTGTAGCTACCTCCCAGTCAACAGTTTGGCGAGCCCTGATCTGGGCTGAGTGATATGTGGGTGCACATATAGCTTACATCATCCACAACTGCTTCTGACAGAATACATACACAACTCATGCTCTAAAGGCTATACATTTGTTTGCACATTAGTATAATCTGTTTAGAAAATATCTCATAGGTACAATTAATTGTATACATGCATAGATATGTGCATGCACCACAAGTAGAATCTATGGCTTACTACACATCACACATCCCGTTGGTGATGTTAAGTACACAATGTACAGTGCTCAACAATCCATTACAGCATTGTCCTATGTAGTGACTACAAAATGTTACAACAGTAAACAGACTTCACCCTGGAACTCAGAGTTACATTGTAGCCTGTGGGAATGGAAATGATAGAGGTAAACAGAGTAATATATGAACGTAAGATAGTTACCTGTTACTCTGGTGAGCCATAGAGCTGACCATACAGGGAAAGAACCTCATCAGCAAGTAGCTCCAGCTTCTCCGCAGAGAAGGCAGGGGCCCTTTCACCTGCTTGGCTTGACATGATTGCTCCAAGAGGTGGCAAACAGCAGCTAAAGTGAAGAAGGTCTTGATAGCAGCAGTGTCAGGAGGCAGGTGAGGTATTTTTCAAACCACGGTGTACATGTAGCACATACAGACACAGTCATTGGCCCTCTACCATCACAGTCACCAACATTAGCCTTTGGCTGTGTCAGTCATGAATTATAATGCCCAAGGTGTAGTCAACTTTCACCGGCAGCTGCAGATTCAGAATGTCCTATATGTGATATCAAAAGGAACAATTGATGGACAGAATGCAGAACAATGTCATACATTCACCCCAGTACAGAGATCTGGGGATAAATCCATCATTTTTATGTTCACCATGCCATTCCAGTTTGGACCCAGCCATATGCAAATCAGCCTTGACCCTGCGCCCAATGGGAACAGTCCAGCCCGAACTGCCAGGTCAGGTCCTCCCTGGACTGGAAAGAAGCATTCAAGGACCAGTTTCGGACTTTCAGCCTTCATCAGCCAGGATAGCTTGACTCCAGTGGCATGGAGAGCACGGGACCCACGTCTGGGCATACCCGTCCCACTCGGGGTGACAAATACAAAAAAGAACAATTGATGTACAGAATGCAGAACAATGTCATACATTCACCCCAGTACAGAGATCTGGGCCTAAATCCATCGTTTTTCTGCTCACCATGCCATTCCAGTTTGGACCCAGCCATATGCAAAACAGTCTTGACCCTGCACCCAATGGGAACAGTCCAGCCAGAACTGCCAGGCCAGGTCCTCCCTGGACAGGAAACAAGAATCCTAGGACCGGTTTCTGTCTTTCAGCCCTCATCATGCAGGATAGCTTGACTCCAGTGGCATGGAGAGCACGGCACCCACGTTTGGGCCTACCCGTCCCACTCGGGGTGACAAATGCAAAAAGATCAATTGATGGGCAGAATGCAGAACAATGTCATACATTCACCCAGTACAGAGATCTGGGCCTAAATCCATTGTTTTTTTAATCACATGCAATTCCCGTTTGGACCCAGCCATATGCAAATCAGCCTTGACCTTGCGCCCAAAGGGAACAGTCCAGCCCGAACTGCCAGGCTAGGTCCTCCCTGGACTGGAATCAAGCATTCTAGGACTAGTTTCGGGCTTTCAACCCTCATCAGCCAGGATAGCCTGACTCCAGTGGCATGGAGAACAATGAATTTAATCCAGATCTCTTGACTGAGGGTGAATGTACGATTTATTTAGCATTCCGTCCATCATTTGTTTGCGTAGCAATATGTGAGGTCAGGCATCCGCCATTTCAGATGTTGGAAGTACAGTATTGGTGACGGTTAAGTGTGCGTCATCACCACTCCAAATGAGGTGTTACCCATTTACGTATGTACTACTCAATTACCATGTAATTTCCATTAAACAAACAGCTGTGTAGTGCCTTACTGCACATCAACTTTATATTAGTGCAGTGCACTGAAAACCACCATTGACTGTATTTGTACTGGAAATATCAAAAATAACAATATTAAGGTGCTCATAATACATTTCTGGATGTATAATGTGCACATTTATGTTACAGACTCATGTGAAAACCATAATGGGGATTATTGGTGGATGAGGGACAATAGAAAATTATGATGTAGATAATATGTAATGCTTTCATAACCAGTTTTGTTTTGTCACAATACATTTTGCTTACTCTTCATATATTTTACTGTTAACACTGTGAGCAATGTTCAACATTTATTTCAGTCCACACATAGGTACCCTGTGGAAGAGGGAGGAGATGACAGCCTCCAGTTTATCATCCATTTCCAGTCCTTCAGACCATGGAAGAACAGGATATCATCAAGAGGTTTCATTTGAATAGGCAAAGCATACTGGAATTATCATCAGTTGGAGCCTGATCTCCTTCCTCAAAACACTTATCCCACATGTATCCCACCAATTGTAAGAATTATGCCAGTATTGCATTTTCTGGCCACAGGTTCCTTTCAATACACTGTGGCTATATCTGGTGGTATGTCACAACCAATGTTCAGTGGTGTACTACAAGACGTACTTTCAACAATGATGAGACATGGACTTAATAACGAATACTGTAAGTAAGAAGATGAAAAAAGGTGGGGGATAACATGGCAGCCGCAGCACCAACGGGTCGCTAGTGCGCCCTCAGGTACGCCGCCCTGCTCGTGGATGTAGTTGTGGTTGACAGTATATAGTGAGTGCGTCCCCTCGCCTCCTTCACTTACCGGGTGTTGGGGTATGTGCCTCTCCTTCTCGCTGGCACCATTGGATGGGCTTGAGATGGAGTGTCAGGTTCCTTCTGAAGCAGGAGCAGGAGGGGTTGCATTGGAGATCTCAATGGGAGTGTGTTAAATATCCTGGGTGCATGTCCAGACAAAGAGCGAGTCTGGGTGGATTTCCTTTTCAGTTTGCAAGGTATTAGAAGAAGTGAATTGGTGCTTATCAGAGAGCTGATTCTTCCTGCTTTCGTAAGTTTGATGTCTTGATAGTTTGGGATATGTGTGTGAAGGACTTTATGGGTGATGCAGGCATTCTTGTAAATACATCTTCCTTCTAATGGGAAGCCAGTTGAGGATCTTGTGGGCAGGTGTGATACGTTCAACCCATTTAACACCTGTTATGAGCTGGGTCGCCATGATTAGAGCTGATCTAAGGGGGGAGAGGTGAAGTTTAGGCATCCCTGTGAAGATGGCATTCACACAGTCCAGTTTAGAGAGGACTAGAGATGTACTACCATCTTGAAATCATTGGGGGGAATTAATGGTTTAATTTTATTGAGGTGTTTTAGTGTGTTAAGCACTCCCTTGACTGAGTTTTTGATGTGATCCTTCATTGACATGTTTTTGTCCAGGGTGATACCTAAGGACAGAGTTGGACAGGATGAGAGAGCAATTTAGATCATCTAGCTTCTTGAGCCAGTCTTGGATTGGGGTTACATTTAGGAAAGAATAGTATTAAATACGTTTTGTTGGAGTTCAACTTTAAGTGGTTTGAATTAAACTAAGTTTGTATACTAATTAGTGTGACATTGAGGTGTATGATGTCACTGGGTGATTTGATTTTGTAGTAGAGATGAGGCCTTGGATGTATTTTTAATGTTTTTTTATTTTTATTCTCACTTCTTGTGTGCTAGAGATATTCTTAAGATATGCTACAGGCTTGTGGATGTCCTTGTTTTCATGAAAGGTTTAGGTTATATTTTATCTGCATGTGCCTTTTGGTGGCTGAGGTCTAGGTGGTTCCTAGAAGCCATGACCATTGAGCCATATATTTTTCTTTTGTCTCACCAATGTGCTTGTCCACCATTTATGTTCGTGTGGTTGTGTGTGATGGTTGGTTAATTGCTTTTCTTCAACTTTTAAAATTATTTTGCAGGGGAAATTGTTGTCTTGATCTGTTTGTGCTCAGAGTATTATTAAAGTTTATCATAATCTTTTCTTATGTTTCCATTTTGCTTTGATATTGAATTTATTTTTGTTACTTTACTGGTGATGTACTAGGCCCACAGATAGGCGCAGTCAAATATTGAGTGTATATTTGTGCAATCCTTTCCCTGCAAGCAATTGTTGGTAGTTGGGAAGGAAGGCACTCCAGCCAAGCTAGGGCAGTGTGCTCCCTTTGTTTACTGTGACTCTTTTCAGGTCAGGTCGTGATGGCACTGTTGTGGAGAGAGTGTGTGTGTGTAATATCTGGCCATTTTGTCTTTGTTCTCCTTTCTTCCTTCTTTGGTGGCTAGGTAGTGATAGACATTTTATTAAGTCAATGTGTGTGTGCCAATGCTACATTATGAGAAACCTACATTTTATGGAACCAGTGGGTGCATCTAATTATTAATTATTTTGTTCAACTTTTAGAAATGTGATTTTCCAGGAGCAATGATATTAGAAGATGCCTATGTCAACTTTGTTAATTTTTCTCTCTAAAATATTTCTCCTGATATGTTTATTTTTGGAAGTGGCTGATTCTAGTAGTTTGCAGTACCCAGTTGTTATTTTAAATTTTTTTTTTAATTTTCTCCCTGCCTGACACTGCCCTCCATTGGGACTCTGTGGGGTCGATTCCGATTCGGGAAAGAAAACCGTCCGACGATTCGTATTCGTAGCCGTTTCCATACTAATCGTACAAATCCGTCCGAATCGCGTAGTACGATCCGTTTCTCAAAAATACATCTAAATCCTTGCGAACCGTACGAAAATCAAGCGAGAATCCGTACAATGCGGACTCTGGAAATAAACCGTACAAATCGTAAACATGCTGTATGATCCGAGAAGTACGATCCAGATCGGGGACCGAGAATGCAATTCGTACGGGAAATAGTCTTCGCGTATGAATTGTGATTTGTACGGGAAACATCGCGTATGAGCGAGCCACACAATCAAATACGATTCAAACCCCCCCTGAATGAAGCGCACACGAACCCGGGATAAACGTCGCATAAGAGTGAGCCACAAAAGCAAATATAAATCGAACCCTCCTGAACGAAGCGCACGTGAACCCTGGATAAACGTCGCGTATGAGCGAGCCACAAAAGCAAATACAAATCGTACCCCCCTGAACGAAGCGCACGTGAACCCCGGATTAACGTCGCGTATGAGCGAGCCTCAAAAGAAAATACGAATCGAACCCCACTTGAACGAAGTGCACGCGAACCCCAGAAAAATGTTGCATATGAGCGAGCCTCAAAAGCATATATGAATCAAACCCCCCCCCTGAACTAAGCGCATGCGAACCCATAAAAACAGCACAAGGAGGGTGCAAATGACTCGCACAACACCACAAAACATATCTCCTGTGTACAAACCATTGAAAAAGAATATCCTGGCCAGATCTAAACAGGCAAACAGAGTGGCTACCTCAGAACCACCCCTTATAACACACCCACCAAAAATTCAAACTAAGAACCACCCACAAATGGACCAATAAAAAGGGCCCACACACAAACCATGATCCTTTGCAACACACCCATGTAACCACAGAGACTGACAACACGCCAACAACTGCACATATCCACCTTCACACATACCCCCATCACATTCAGACCCACACCCCCATTCACATTCATACTCACACCCCCATCCATACACACCATCACCCCCAATCCCATTCATCCCACACCATGTCCGCACAGAAGAATCCAAAGTTCAGAAAGGAGGAGATGGAGATCCTTGTAGATGAAGTCACAGAGTCGAGCCACAGCTGTTTGGTGCATTGGTCAGACAGACCAGCATAGCTGAGAAAACACACATGTGGGAGAGGATCGTCAATAAGGTGAATGCTGTTGCACCCATCAGACGCACCAGGAGGGATTACCAGGCCAGGTGGTACGATCTGCGGAGGATGGTGAAGAGGAAGATGGACGATGACTACCAACAGAGCCAAGGACTGGAGGTGGTGGTCCCCGCAGACCAGTACAGTTCCATCCCTGGGAGGAGAAGGTCATGGCCCTGCTACCACTGGTGGGAGTACATGGCATTGAAGAAGTCGTAGAGCCTGGTGAGTATACAAACAACTCATGTAATATGGGGGTAATGGCATCTACACTCCAAGTACAAAAAATGCCTGCAACAAGCACCAAGAGCCAGCTGCCCATAACTACAGGCAAAAACAACGCAAATGCCACTAACATGTGTATGCCCCATTGACAAACCAAGGCCATGCCTTGTCCCATGCTACAGGAAGCACAGACCCAAGAATAGATGTCCAGTATTCTGGGAGGGTGGGTGTCACGAAATGCATTGTGGGATCCCAAATCAGACCCAATTCCATGTGCGTCTGCAGGGGGGGCAAGGGGGGCTCTTGGCCCCGCTGGATCACCAGTGTTTCTGGTGTGGGCCCAATCAGGACCGGCCCAGTCTATCATGCTTTTGAAATGGCCCCATTGTCCCAGGTGGCACCACCCTCCATTGGGTGGGAAGGGTGCAAGGGGGTTGCCAAGAATTGTGCAAGACAGAGTGGAGAAGGGTTCAAGGCAGAGGGCCAGAAGGGTGCAAGGCAGAGGGGAGGAGGGTGCAAGGCAGAGGGCCAGAAGGGTGCAAGGCGGAGGGGGAGAAGAGTGCAAGGCAGAGGGCCAGAAGGGTGCAAGGCATAGGGGAGGATGGTGCAAGGCAGAGGGCCAGAAGTGTGCAAGGCAGAGGGGAAGAGGGTGCAAGACAGAGGGCCAGAAGGGTGCAAGGCAGAGGGGAGGAGGGTGCAAGAGATAGGTTGAGAAGGGTGCAAGGGGGAGGGTGAGAAGGGTGCAAGGGGGATGGTGATGAAGCTAACAATTTGTCCACCCCTATAAACATCTCTGTGGATACCCATGTCCAATTGCACTCATCCCATATGGCCCAGGTACACACCCATGCACCATGCTCACTGTACCTGGAGTGTGAATGTACTGACAAGTTAGCTGACACTGGGCCCTGGTGTAGGCAGCACAAGGCCCTCCTGTGACCAGTGCAAACACAAACACCAGGACAACAAGGTCAGATATCTTGGGCAGGAACTCACAACCACTGTCAAGGCAGCATGCTCCATGGGTGTACAGCCACACCACGAGGGAGGGCCCAGAGCCAACTCAGACTCCAACTACCAGCATGGCCTATCACACACACCCCTTACACAGACATACCCTCCAAGGAGGACAGGCAATGGAGTGCCCCACTGTCACAATGGTCATGTAACACAACAAAACCAATTCAGATCTGATGAAGCATTTATTTATATATTTATGTAGTTTGTAAAGCACCTGGTTACACTAGCTAGTGTGTCCCCGCGCTGAGTAATTGCTGACTGACCGGTCTAGAAGCAATCGAGCTGGGCAAGCTGTACTGCCTTCCTTAGTCTCTCGGAAACAGGAAGGTTTTTAACTTTTTGCGGAAAACCGCTTCTGATGTTTCCAGTCAGAGCCCCTGCGGTAGTCTGTTCCAGTGGGTAGAGGTCAATACTCTGAAAGATCGCCCTCCCATTCTAGCTCTGTGGAATCTAGGTATCTGAACTAGCCCGGTTCCACTTGATCTCAGTGATCTGGTAGGATGGTAGGGGTCCAGAAGATTATGCAAGTACGTGGGGCCCTTCTTCTGAAGGATCCTGTGGCCTATACAGAGTGCTTTAAAGACCACACGTTCTTTGATAGGTAGCCAGTGCAGGGCTTTGAGTGCTTTCTTAGCTGATGCCCTCCTTGGGAGCATCAGAATTAGGCAGGCTGCCGCATTTTGTATGCGTTGCAGCCTCTGTATGCATTTAGTATTGGCTCCTAAATACAAGCAACAAATGCATGGTGCACATTCACAAGCCCCTTGCGCCTCTTTCACGCCGCCGTTGCATCACCTTAGTGACACAGCAGCGGCACAAAAGAGGCGCCATGCTGCTGGGAATTTACAAGGTGACGCATCTGGGAGATGTGTCACGTTCTAAAGCCCTGTGCCACAAGTAGGTGTTCTGGCGCAGGGGGGGAGGGGGGAGGTGGGTGTTACGGCACAGCCACACCTCACAAAAGTGGCTATGTGAAATCTACAAGATTTCACTATGTCACTTTAAAACACATGCTGCATCAAAACCCTGTGCATGGCTGATGCAGGTGTAAGGATTGAAGCAACATTGTGCAGATAGGGCCCCACAGACCATTGCTGGAGCTGTCTTGTGCTGGTGACGCTACTCCAGCAATGTGCCTACCCATACGGCATAGATGTGTGACGCAGCTGTGTCATTTTTCTACCATGGTGCTCCACAATGTGAATGTGTTGCATCCGTGCTGGCATAGCTGTGGTGCACAATGACTGGTGAATCCCTGCTGAAATGCAGGGCTGTGCCAGTTATTGTAAATATGCCCCCCCATGTCAATGACTCAGGAGCACATATCAATCAGACCCCACAACATACACATCCACAAGTGAACATTTAGGACAATCCAAAGCATGGACAACTATCAGGTGGAACTGTGTCAATTACAATCTGTATGAAAAATGGATGTTGCATTGAATGGCATTAACATTGTCTGTCTCTCACACCCACTGGGCAACGTGCGGAATCGAACCCCAACGATGGGGAAGATGATTCACAGTCCCAGGCTCTGCAGGACCCTGATCCCACCGACAGCGACGCCTCTCACCACTCCATGGATGACCCCAACTGACCTGACACCTCTGGTGCCCCAAACCCTGGAGCACCTGGATCAGGGACACCTGCGCCAACTGCCACCACCATTCCTGCCACATCCCAGCAGACAGCTCGGAGCCCTGCCCACACTCAAGAACAGAGCCAGTCTGACAATGAGGGACAAGGTGCGGCGGGCACCCATGAGGGGGCAGACAACACCACCACTGCCATCCTGGCTCGTGTGGGCAGGGGTGGTGAGAGTAGCAGCAGGCGGAGGCGAGAACCTGAACAGCTAGCTACAGGGCCCGGTATGTCTGAGTTCTGCAACATCATGGAGGCATACCGGCGGGACACCAGGGAGTTCAGCCAAGTAGTGGGGACCCTCCCAGAGACAAAAACCTGCAGGCCGAGCAACATGCCAGTCAACAACAACACCAAGGACGGATGGAGGCAAGACTGGCTGAGCTCCTGGTGGTGCAAAGGGACATAAGCCATTCACTCCGTCGGATTGCTGACAACATGCAGCACCCTCCCTGTGTCACCAAGCAAGACACTTCAAGGCAAAGACCGCCACCAGGCACAGTGAGGGAGGAGGAGGAGGAATCGTCCGACGGAGCATCCCATGCATCGTCAAGGCCTGCATATGAGGGTCCCCCAAGGAAGGTGGGTCGTCCACGGAAGTGACAGTGAGAGGCAGCGGGCCATGCGCATCTCCCAGGTCACCGGGTCTGGCACCTGGAGTCTGTGTGCAACAGCATCACCTCATTGACTGTCCTACTCTCCCTCATGGACTTGCTGGTTGCAGTCTGACTAATGATGCCAAGCACTGTGGTCTGGACTCTGTTGACTCAAACTGCAAGGCATCATATCTCCCTCTGGGAACTTTGGATTCACCCCCTTTTTGTACAGCACCCATCACTAACTCACGTTTCCTGCACAAGAACGATAAACAAAAAAACACAAGTCAAATTGATGTTGCAGTCATTTACCATTATTCTGTACATACGTGTGGGGATATGTCAAAGTATGCTACAGTGTGGAACAAACTCAAGCCATCCATTCCCACTGGGATCTGAGTCCAGTCGAGGACACACATAGGTCACAATGTATCATCAAATACATACATGGAGCGCTATACTCACCTGTGATGGTTTCTATCTGCTGACAGGGGAGGGGCTTGCCATACTGCTCAGACAGACAGTTTTGGAAGAGTCTCATGAATGTGTAGAGGTCATGGGTCATGTGGATGTGCCCAGGGAGGGAGTACCAGGTCTGTTTGTTGATGTGGGAGAACTATCTCCCGCATGCAGTTGTACTGTGGATGTGATGAATGGTGTCCAAGGCAAGGTTGGCTGGATGGAGTTGGGGCAATGGGGTGTTGGATGGGAGACGTCCATGTTCGTCTTCGGGGCTGGGGTTGTGGAGTGCCTCCTGAGTGTGGCTGAGGAGTATGAAGGTGATCCTGCAGTTGAGAGTGAGCCCTTTGTAGGTATCTCAGGTGGACGGTCATGTGGCTGTGGCAGGGGATGTTGAGGATGAGGTGTGCCGATGTACCCTGGATGTGCACAAGTCCTCCTGGAGTCTGGCTGTTGTTCCTGCGTACAGGGCGTTGCTGTAGTTGAGCCGGCTAGTGTCGTGGACCTGGGTGACTGTCTGTCTTGACTAGGAGTGGATCTATCTGATGAACATTTGCGGCATGCGGAGGGACCTCCAGCATGAGGTAGAGATAGTGTTGAGTTGCATGGTTATTGGGAGCGAGGAGTGCGCGATGAGCACCTGCTTGAGTGTGTGGCCAATGTGTGCTTGTGCGCTGCCCAGGCCGCTGTGACACAAGGAGTTGTCCCAGCCGTAAGGGGACATTCCTCAGATGATGAGCTCAGTCTTGTCCAAGTCCAGCCTCATGTGGCTGATGTTCATCCATTTGTCAATGCACCTCATGCCTTCTTGAAGTTTAGATCTGGGAGTGGCTGGGTCTTTGGTGAAGGTGAGGAGCAGTTGGGTGTCAATGGCAGAGAACATGATGATGAGGTTGTGTGCGCATGTGATGTTGGAGAGGGGGTCATGGAGACAATGTAGATTGCCACACTGAGAGATGAGGCCTGGGACCGATGAACCCAGTGTACTACGTGCCGAAGGGGGGAGGCGGACTCCCTGGGCCTTGCTGGTGAGGTACTTGGCGATTTCATCCTGGGCCTTCCTCTGGATCCCAGTGTTGGAGATGTGTGATCTGACAGTGTGGTAGCACATGGTGTAGAATGCCGTTGAGAGGTCAATGGGGTGAGGGTGGTGGTCTCACCATTGTTGAGCAGAGTCCAAGATGTTGGCGGTGGCAATGAGGGCTGTTGCAGTGGGGTGATTACTGTGGAAGATGGTCTGGGGCGGGTTGCCTGAAGATGTTTGCTTGGAGTGAGATGGTCAGTTGCTTGTCTTCTTGATGACATTTGCCGTGTAGGGAAGCAGGGTGATGTTCCAGGAGATCCTGCGGTACTGCCGTCTGTCGTCAAAGAAGGGCATAGGTTCCTGAATGCCTCCAGCTCCCATGGAAAGTGGCATAGTCAAAGAAGACATTCATGACGTGCCGGAGGTGGGCTTCAAGGATGGTGTATGCTGTGATTGAGATGTTATGTGGGAAGGGTCCAGATGGAGATCCGGAGTGGATGGTGCACATGAGCCGGGTGGTGTCTTTGCTGCTGACGGGAGTCCAGGAAATGTGGGGGGTATGTCCTGTGGAAAATAGTGCTGTCTGCCTCTGTGTGGCAAGGCTGTCGTGTACGTCCACGAGCTTGCAGTGGTAGTAAGTTGCAACGGATCCCCTTGGCCTTGCAAGGGTGGGATGTCTTTTGGATGGAGAGCTGGGGTCAGATAGTTCACTCACAATGCCGATGAGGTTATTGATGTTGTGTGTGTTGCTGCCTAGGCCATACCTGAAGGTTATCCTCTTGTCCGTGCTGATGATATGGTGATGTCTGTGTGAAGTGGATTTCAGGGCTGAAAGGTAACTGATGGTTGTTTGTCTTACAAGGTTTGCACATAAGTCCGGCTAGACCTGTATGAGTCCAGTAGGTCTGCCTTGTCCCGGGTGGCTTAACTGTTGTTGTGCTTCACAGGAAAGTCCACCAATGTGGCAAGAGTGTTGGATCAGTCGCTGATCCAGTGTGTGCGGTTGCAGGGAGTGGCGGTGTCGTTGGTTGGAGTGTCCTGTGTGAGGGTGCCACACAGCTCATTTGTGTTGACTCAGGTCAAGCTTTCTTGGTGGATCTGTAGTGGAGTGTGGTGCAGTGTGTTGTTTTTTGTACAACTGGATGCAAATGTTGATGTACCAATGCAGGATGGTGCTGTGGCTGTCCTCCAGCTAGGATTTGCTGTCTCCCTGACCCATGTAGTCTGTGTAGGTGAGGCCTGCGTGCTGATGTAGTCGTCCAATGTCTGAAGAGCAATCAGTAAAGCCGTTTCCCAGCTCTGTGGTCTCAGATTTTTACAAATTTTCATAGGAAGCCTCTCTGCTAGAATTGCAGATATGTAAATCTGGTTCCACTACTGACCCCTTGCCCGCCAAGCTATACAACATCCTTGCTAGGAGTCCCAATCACCATTTAAGGGCCATCTGGAACCTTTCCCACAAATTGGGCTCTAATCCCGATGTGTGGGAACACGAGTTCCTCCTGCCCATCTTAAGGAAATCCAACGCAGATCCTGAATCTCCTTGCAATCATAGACCTAACTCTCTTTTACCAGCTCCGGACAAAATTTAAGTGACAATTTCCTGGCAGCAACTGAAGGCCTTCGTTGAAGATAATAGCCTCCTTCACGACTCTCAATCCAGCTTCCATCCCGGATATAGTACGGAGACGGCCCTCATTGAAATGGCAGACTCTATACGCTGTGCGGAGGACGGAGGTTCCAAGGTGGTGTTGGTGCTGTTAGACTTGTCTACAGCATTTGACCCCGTTGCCCATCGCATTCTTCAGAAACGTCTTAAAACCATAGGCGTGGGGGGCTCAGTGCTGAACTGGATATCGTCCTTACTATCTAACTGCACACAGCAGGTTTGGACCTATCCATTAATCTCCACAGTCAAACCACTGAAGTGGTGCGTGCTGCAGGGCTCTGCTCTGAGCCCTCAGATGTTTAATATTTACTTAACCCCGATGGCTGCATCGATTGGCATGTCTGAAGTCAAAATCATATCATACGCTGATGATCTTCTGCTTCTATTCACCTTAAATGCTGTGTGTGCCGCTCATTTTCAGCCACTATAAAATTGTCTCTAGATTATTGCGGCCTGGATGTACCACAATTTCTTAGAACTTAATACAGTGAACACCGAGATCCTATTTTTTTAACAAACCTTCTCCCCTCTCTTCCAATCTGTGGTGGCCAGAGGAACTGACCAGTGCTCCAGCACACAAGGACTTGGTCAGGAATCTGGGAGTTAGATGGGACAATCAGCTATCCCTTGCCACACAGGTACAAGAGGCATGTGCTGCTTGTGTTGGAAAAATTAAACTCATCAAGACACTTATTCACTATCTGCACAATGTAACCCGGATAACGCTGGTTCACTCACTAATTACCTCCCATTTACACTACGCGAAAGGCTCATACGTAGGTTTCACATTAGGCTTGCTCCGTATATTGCAGACGGGCAAAAAAGCTGCTGCCTGCCTGGTATGTGCAGTCTCACTTTGACAACATATCTCCCCGTATCTTAGACTACTCCATTGGCTGCCCATGGCTACTCAAATAGAATTCAAATCACTTACACTTGCCTTCAGGGCAGGACAAGGCCGTGGTCCGGTCTACCTTAGGAGGAGACTCCGTCCCTATTGTCAATCACGATCTCTACGTTCCAATGACAAGCACTTACTCATTAGTCCTTGCTTTACAAAACCTAGATCAGGAGTTGAAACCTTTCAGGTAGGAACCACCCAATGTTGGACTGAGCTACCTCTTCCACTGCGTCTGATTCTGTCTGAATGTGAGTCTCGCAAAGCCCTGGATATTTAGCCTGCTTGATTAGTTGCTCTTCCGTATGTCGCCTCATTTTCCGCACACTACAGCGCTGGGACAACCCCGTTGGCTTAGATGTGCGCTCAATACGTGACTATTATTATAATTGTAGATGTCTTAGCAGAATTGTGGGTGTAGGCCTGGAGATCTGTAGATGATAGTTAGACTGAGGGTGGTCAGGGGGTTGGTGTGAAACCTGAAGTGCAGATGTTTGACAATGCTGAGTGTGTCCTTGGTGTTGTATGTGACTCTGAGGGGGTACTTCAGAAAGAATTGCAATTCATCGTCCCGGATTGTTGGTGTGGTCCCTGTGGGTGATCTGGTATCCGTCTGTGATGGCAATGTTGATGTAGTGTGCTGAGGAGGCATTCAACCAGGTAACTGTAATGAAGGCGATGTGAGGCTGTTGTGTTGATGAGGTGACAGAGTCCAATGGCATGCTGGTGGATGTAGCGGGTGTGCAGTAGGAGGAACATGATCTGGTTGTATGGACATGGTCTGTCATGCAAGGCAGCGTGTTGTTGGCAGTAGGAGTTGCACACACAGCCTGCAAAGCTGTAATGGGTGCACTTAGGGGTTGCCTGATAGCAGGTGGTTGATTGTCTGGTCTTCACTATTTGGAGGGTGGCTGGAGCATGAGTATGTTGTGTTACCTGCGTCATGGAAGGATCAGAGGGTATTGCACTGTGCACGTTGCAGGCGCTGACGGTCCTGCCTTTGGCACAGAGGTGGCGCAACAGTGGCACTGACAAGCTGCTGCCTGCATTAACAATGGGTGGAGGGAGGGAAGAGCATCTGGGAGGCGTGTGTGTTGTAGAATCCGGGTACCCAGTGGTGCGGTGCTGCAGGGGAGGCAGCAGCAGGAATGAGTACAAATGATGGCGGAAGGGGTGAGACACCATGCAAAAACGAGCACACAAAGACAAGGAGGTTTGAAAGGCATAATGTAACAGATGTATGGAAAGGAAGGAGTGTCTGGTTACTCATGAGTAATGGAATAAAAATGGATGAACAATCACCATAAATGACGGGCACAGGATCAGGCACCAAAAGGCCAAGCTGCGCACAGGACACACAGCATTAGTAGGTGTTGCCTGCCCGTTGTGTGTAGCACGTTGCAACAATACATACACAACCATGTACTTCATGCACAATATGGATCATTAGCTATGATAAACAGCATGCATGTTGCCACAGCACACATTCTTCCATGTGCACAATCCATGTGAATTATGCCATAGATAACACATGCAAACTGGCAAGAGATCTGCGGTGACAGTAATAATGCACATTGTACTGTGTGGAACACATTTGCTACACAAATGGATAAAGTTTGTGTTGAGGCCATGCTGCTTTAGCCAATGTCCATGTCCAGTGCCATTGCTCAGAAGAAAATAACAGTCATGCAAGGAGTTTATCTGTAATGCTGGCGAGACAATGTGCACACGACTGCCTGGAAATGTTGGTTCCTTGAATCCTCATAAAGGTTCGATGATCATAGTGGTCCATCTCCCGATATCCCCTTGGTCTGAGTAGAAATGACTGACTCAAAAGGGCGATCAGGCGAGAGAAGGAAAGGAAGGGAACAGCAGGGAGGGAGATCTGAAACAAAGGTAAACAAGCATAAGCATTCAACACATCTTGCCACTGAATCACAGAATACCTCAGGACCTATACTGTAACCAGAAAAAAAAGCCACTGTATCATAGTTGGCATCACAGTAATGAAAATGATACTAGATCTGAGGGTTGAACACGGACACATAAAAGGTAGCAGAGTTTTGCTAGAAAAATGAAGGGTGTATAGCACTCTGCAGGCTGCTTCAATGCAATTAGAGCCATGTAGTAAACAAGGTAATCACAGTGTATGAATAATGCTCCAATTAACAAAAAAACGAATGCGCTGCAGTGCTACTCACACAAAGGCAACAATCCGTAGTTACCCCTACGTAAGAAGGGAAATCATACATCACCCGCAAGGGCCTTAAGAAGCTCATCCAACGAGGGAGGGAATTATGTAAACACAAGGAAGCCCCACAAGAGACAGTCATTGTCTCATCCAACTGGGCTTTGAAATGCCTGACATAACAAGCTGCTGGTCCGGAACTCAACAGAGAGTAATGAGGAGCAATGCCACAAAACCACCCCTACCGTGACCAGGATATGCAGCACGCCACAAGAGAAACCTGGGATTGAAGTCACCCGACTGTTGCCACGGAAGCGTTTACATTTGCTACAGCACAACGTTGTGAAGTCATCAGCACAACATTCCGGGCTGGCATCATGGGAATAGAAAGTTAACATCAACTGACCGAGAAGACTTGCAAAGCAGTGTTCTCCACCGGCCCCGAGGAAGCAACGTGACAGTGATATGACTTACTGGCACAAAGGGCAAAGCATTCATACGAACAGACTCACAGGACACTTGACAGAACATGTGGGACATACGCTGGCCCACACCTCCACAACATGGTTGATTAGAAATCAAACTGTACTGGCACACAAGATTAAATGGACGAGCCAAACACATCCTGCTGCACACAGTGAGGCTGCAATTCACCATGGAGCCTGTGGTTGTGATGTCCCACACAATGTCAACCCGTGGAATCCGCAATGTGACAGGGTCAAGGTTGACACACATTGAGGCCTTCACCAGAGTCAATACTCCACAACAGATGACTGTCAAGAAGGGTGACTGTCCTGTCATGGAAGTGGTGCAACATGTAATTTGATCCATGGTGATGAGACATGTATGGATGGTTCTACAACATGCACAGAAACAGTTTCCACACATTCCCAAACCATACCAACCCCAAACAGCCTGTTTGGATCTCTTACCTGAACTGACATTTACACATGTCCGTGCATGGAACGCTGATTCGGCCCACGTTGCAATCATCATGAGGAATAGCAGGAGGACTGAGATGACACAAACAGACAACAGGCACAGCAACCTGGGAATGACAGACAAACAAGGGCTCACCGTTAATAATCTTTGCTAAAAACATGGGCATGTACAAAACACGAACAATGTAGTACACAAGTAAATTTAAAGCTAAGTCATTGCGCATTTCTGTGTGGCATGACATCAGCACTTGCGTGACACATCAGAACACACATCAAAGTGACTTTGCATACAGTCAGCTGGACACACAGGGCCCGATTCACAGAATGAACTTAAGACTAAATCCTAAACTTACTACTATTTGGTATTCACAGAATGCACTTACTACTTTCGGGATTCACAGAGTGAACTTACTACTTTCGGGATTCACAGAATAAACGTACTACTTTCGGTATTCACAGAATAGATTTAAGACTACTAACTCTAAGTCCGAAATCGGGGAGTAAATTCCGGCCCGGAGGCGGAGCTTCCGACTTGGGGGCGGAGCTTGCGGCCCAGAGTTGGAGATTTCAGCATGGCAAAAATCCCCACCTTCGGGCCGGAAGCTCCGCCTCCGGGCCGCAAGCTCCGCCTCCGGGTCGCAAGCTCCGCCCCCAAGCCGGAAGCTCCGCCTCCAGGCCGGAATTTACTCCCCGATTTCGGACTTAGAGTTAGTAGTCTTAAATCTATTCTGTGAATACCGAAAGTAGTACGTTTATTCTGTGAATCCCGAAAGTAGTAAGTTCACTCTGTGAATCCCGAAAGTAGTAAGTGCATTCTGTGAATACCAAATAGTAGTAAGTTTAGGATTTAGTCTTAAGTTCATTCTGTGAATCGGGCCCACACATTGCAACACATGCCACTCAATGCTACAAGCTTGCACACTCATTCACAGTGACTCACCATTATGAGAAGAAGTTGCATATGAGCTGACTCCGGATATCATCCTCCTCCTCCTCATCACTTGCATCGTGACCAAGCCCTTCATCCTCAACGGGTGGATGTTCCTGCTCCTCAGGATCCAGGATGAGTGGCACTGCCTTCTCAACTGCCATGGTGTGCAGCATGCAGCACACGATGAAGATATTACAGACCATATGGGAGGTATCCGCCGGTCTTATTGAGACACCAGAATCAGCTCTTCAGGAGGCCAAACGTCCACTCAATCACTCACCTGGTCTGCCCATGTGCATTATTGTACTGCTGTTCTGCAGCTGTTCTTGGGTTGCGGAGAGGTGTCATCAGCCATGGGATGTTGGGATATCCCGAGTCACCTACAAATATACATCATGTAAATAAGTGGTTCATGAATGCTGACAGAGCAAAAGATGCTGAAACACACAGGACAGACAGAGTTTACCCACCAACGAGACATGCCCGATCATTGCGCAGCTGCAGCATCATTTTTGGCACCCTGCTACGCCTCATGATGAATGCATCATGTGCCGATCCTGGAAAACGTGCACAAACATGAGAAATCAGCATGTTAGCAAGACACACCACCAAGCATTTATTGAGTGATAATGTTTCCTGTTGCGGTAAGCCTGCTCCTGAGCCTGTGGTGGCACCAAAGCCACATGTGTCCCATCAATGGACCCAATGACATGTGGCATCCCTCCCAGGGCATAGAATTCACCCTTGACATCTCTCAACTCTTCAGGAGTAGGAAATTTGATGAATTCATCAACAGCCACGGCTGGTAGTGGGAGTACCGGCTGGGCGGTGACATGGGGAGGGGGAGAGGCAGGGGGGGGGGGTAGTAGTAATGTATGGATTACGGGCTTTAAAAGGTAAGTAAACAAAAATAAATAAAACTTCTGGGGGAAAACATGGCGGCAGTCGGCTGACTGCGGCATGCTCTGCTCCGTCTCGGTCCTAGGGGGCCTGATTTTCTCGTGTTTTTTTTGTCTCGCTTACCGTTTACTGCTAACGATGGTACGTCGCAGCGCTAACCACTGAGCTTACGGATCATACACCCTTCTCCGTGTGATACACAGCCCGAAAATCAAGACCGCCTTTCTTCCCCGATGCGCCTTGAGCAAACGACCGTCTACCGTGTGCAGGAGACTGGGCGCGGCTGCTCCGCGGAACTGACCTGCCGCACTAGCCGTACGAGCGGAGGTCGACGCCCTTCCCAAACCAAGCCCACACCTGAGTTGTTACGCTGGGGGCAAGCGGCTCTGGAGCTCCGCAAGGCTAGGCGGATACAAAGTCTCCGCAGAGATCCGTGCATAAGCGGCATCTGTTATGAGAGAAAGCTGGAGTTTGGAGATAAGCCTTCAATAAAATTAGACGGCGGTTTTGCTTTTACACCTAAAGGGGCACTGAATGTGAGTGAATCTAACGAATCACCTTTTGGGAGTCGACACCACGCCAAGGAGGTGATTAAATTTTGCAATTACCAAAACTTCACAAGCTCAACAGTGGCACACATGAGCACTGCAGAACCTGCCAGGAAGCTAAGAGGTAAGAGTTCAGCAAAGGGTTTGGTGGGGGCCAGCACATCCCGAAAAAAGAGAGCTAAAGACGCCCTGCATGTAATTGAGGAGGAGGCTGGTTCAGGAAAAAGCCCCCAAAACGGGGAAAAACTAAACCCAGATCAAGAAACATCCTCTTACCTTTCAACTGAAGTAAAAGCTAAAAGGGGCAGGAAACGCGGTAAGGTGAAATCCCCTACTGCTATTACGCCAAAAATTACCCCGTCTTTGCGCTCATACTTTAAAGTAGTTCCCCAAGTCTTACAAATTGGAAAAGAGCAACTGCAGTCTAACAATAATATCACTGCTCTAAATCTGGGCTTAGAGACCATGTCAATCAATGGGCAGATTATGCCCGCTGCCACAGAGGTCACTTTGGCAAATCCCTCGCACACTCAGGCTAAAACAGTAATTATCAACTCCCCTCAAGAGTTAAAACCAGCAGAGATGTCTCCTATAGAGGAAGAAGGAGAGGGTTTATTGCCTAAAAATCCAACAGACCTAGCCGCAGAGAATTCTGATGGGGGGGTAATAGTGGATGAAACAGCGGATGAGCTTGTGCTTTCAATACCTCTAGAAGGCTGTAGTGACCCCACTAGCGACCCTATCTCTGTAACCGTAGCCACTATCGAAGACAACTTTGAGGCGGGAATGTTTTCTGAACCCTCCTTGATAACGTCTCAGGAAGTAAATGGGGCCGTAGGAGGTAGCCCAGAAACTATATCCATCGTTTCAATACAACAAATGTTTGCAGCACTATCGGCAGAAATTAAGCAAGGCTTTACTGAGTCAGCCTCTAATCAGAGGGAGATAAGAAGTTTTTGTGAGTCCCTTGATGAGAGAATAGGAACCTTGACGTTGAGAACCCAAGCTTTGGAAGAAACAGTGGGTCAAATATCCATGAGAACTGAGGCCTCCGAGGAAGACATTATAAGGCTAAAAAAAGAAGATCAAGCCCTTTCGGAGAGAATGGAGCTCTTAGAAAATAATGCAAGACGTAGCAACATACGTATCTTAAATGTTCCTGAAGGAAGCGAAGGCACAGACATAAAGAGCTACGTTATTACTCTATTAAAGGAAACTTTAAATCTTTCCCACTCCGTTGAAGAGCTTGCAACAGACATTCAACGCATACATAGGGACCCTTTCAGACGCAACCCACAGCGTACTAAACCTAGGAAAATTCTTGTCAATTTCCATACTTACTCAGTGAAGGAACAAATCTTAAACCAGGCACTTAAGCTGAAGTCGCAATCCTTTAAAGGCTATAACTTTCAGATCCGATCTGATCTCTCCCGATTCACATTAGACAAGCAGTGGGAGCTGGGTCGGAGGATGGACGCCTTTCGCAAATACGGAGCTACAGTACAGTTGGGTTTCCCCGCATCTCTCAAGATCATGTTAGACAATAAAATGCACAATATTAGATCAGTGCAGGCTGCTGACGATCTTTTGATCTCTCTTGGTAGCAGGAAGCAGAAGGAATAGAGCTAGTACTACTGAGGTATAGCACGTAGATGTGTTGAACTATAGCACTACACACCTTAACTTTTCCATTATTGATCCTAATTGATTAAAGAAACCTTGGTATTTTAAGACATACCTAAAAGGAACACCCTAAACGTCAAGCCCTTAAAGGGAAAGGAAAAGGGAAAAAAAAAAAAAAAAAAAGGGAAATGGGCGAAATAAAAAAAAAAAAGAAAAAGAAGGGGGAAGGGAAAAGGGAAAAAAGAGAAAAAATAAAAAAAATAAAAATAAAAAATAAAAAATATTTGCCCATAAAATAAAATTCGATCTAAAGGCGAGTCACACGTTAAAATAAGAGGCACATAGGGTCGAGATGGGGAAGAACTAGGGGCACTTACTTCCGGAAACTTCCGGTTGGTGAGTACAGGGTTTTCCCAGGGTAGGGGGGGGGGTGGGAAGGCACGAAGGGGTGGCGGGTTACAATCACACTTTAAAAAATGAGCTCCGATCTTCTTCTTTTTTTGCAAATAAGTTTACAAGTACAATGTTTGATACTCATCTCAAGCTTGACAGTTATCTTGTATATAAATTCTCACAAGGATTTCTAGCTTTCCTGCCAGTCTCATCAAACAATCCAAACGCACAACTCAATGAGTAGACTTAAATTATTATCCTGGAACGTTAATGGTCTCCGCACCAGGCCTCGTGCAAAAAAAATCATGCAATATTTACGAGATTCCGATGCGGGGATCATTATCCTCCAGGAGACACACTTAACCGAGAGTGAGATACTCGAGCTGGTTCGAAGGAATAGGTGGATAGAATCATCTGTTTCAACTACACAAGGATATAATACTAAGGGGTCTCGATTCTCTTTAAGAAATCAGTAAGGTTTAAGATAAACCAACAGAAAGTTGATTCTGGAGGTAGATGGGCCATTGTAGCAGTAGAGATAGGTGAAATTAAGTTAACGCTAGTGGGGTACTATGGTCCAAATATTGATGATCCCTCAGTACTAAAAACCCTATTTAATCACTTGTTAAATTTTCCAGACCCAGTGATTATAGCGGGGGACTTCAATATCACTTTGAACCCACTTCTGGACAAATCCCCTAACAGCAGACAAAAATCTACCTCTAAATCTAGAGACTGTCTCTTAGGTTTAATGAACCAGTATGGATATGTCGACATCTGGCGGGTAAGAGAGGGTCAAAGGCAAGACTTCTCTTTTAGAAATTTGAAGTATAGACACAAATCCAGAATCGATTTTATCCTCACTAGTAGAGCTTTGGCTGACGACATTATCTCAACACACTATCTCCCAATACACCTCTCTGACCATTCAGCAATCGAGTTAGTATTAAAACATCCTATGGCACCTCTTATAAGAACATGGTCCTTTGATAGATCTTTACTCTCATTACCAGAGGATATTGAATTTTTACAGCTAGAAACGTGTCACTTTTTTAACATTAACAAAGGTACAGCCGCTACAGGTATAATGTGGGATGCATTTAAATGTACCTTAAGAGGCCTTATCAAAAGTAAAGTGGCTTATAGAAGAATGCAATATATAGAAGAAGTCACTTCTATAGAAAATAACATCTCGGCAGCTCAAACTGACATTGATAATACCAGCACTATAGACAATCACGGCTTGGCCGAAAAACTTGCGGTGTTGGATAGACTAAAGCACGCTTTATCGGCAACTCTGGAGAAACGTGTCCTGCAAAGATGGGAGGCAAGTAAGCTTTCACATTTTCAATATGGTGAAGGGGCAGGGAAACTACTTGCCTGGAAAATAAAATCTGACCGGGTTCGCAACAACATTTCCTCTATTTCATCTGCGAGGGGAACCTTCACTAGAGATGACGATATAAGAGCGGCCTTTAGAACTTTCTTTCAATCCATATATCAGGACGACCTAAATGTTACACAGAACGACATTATGAACTGGCTGGGAGAAATCTCTTTACCATCTTTAACACCGGAACAGAGCCGCTCACTGGAAGATGAAATAACCACCACAGAGGTAGAGGAGGTAATAAAGAGAGCAAAATCAGGTAAAGCTGCTGGGTCTGACGGACTGCCTGTTGAGCTATATAAAAAAACTTATCACAGAGGTTTCTCCAGTTCTAGCTACCCTTTTCAATCAAATCCTAAGAGATGGCGAATTACCACCTAAATCCTGGGATAATGCCACTATAACCCTCATCTTGAAGCCTGGCAAACCATCCTCAGATTGCGGCTCATATCGGCCTATATCCATTTTAAATGCCGATTACAAAATCTTTGCCACCATATTGGCCAGTCGCCTGAGCCAGGTAGCACCTGTTATTATAGATCTGAACCAAAAAGGGTTTATAAAGGGCAGACAGCTAAGCGAGCTCACTTACGAACTATTAGGCTCTATAGACATAGCTATAAAAGAGGTCATCCCTTTGACTGTCCTTACGTTGGATGCTACCAAGGCCTTTGACAGGGTGAACTGGGTGTACCTGTCGGAGGCCTTGAGGAAGTTCAACGTGGGGGAAAGATTCCGCAGAACTATAGGTCTGTTATATCGTAGCCCATCTGCTTCACTCATGATAAATGGTGGCTTGACTGAGCCATTCAATGTTACGAGAGGAACCAGACAGGGTTGTCCCCTGTCTCCCCTCCTTTTTGATATATATATCGAGCCATTTGCCCAAACTTTAAGAGATAATACACTTATAAATCCTTTTATTTTTGGTGGCTGGGTTAAAAAGGTGGCACTTTATGCGGATGACATTATGATTTTTACTACTAATGAAGACGAAGCCTACCCAGAGATAATTGACCTAGCCCTCAAATTTGGCAAAGTTTCAGGCTACGAGATTAATGCCGTAAAAACAGAGTCAATGTCCTGGAACATTAATAGAACTAACAACAACGGGACATCTAAAACCCAAATTCGCTACCTGGGGATAAACATAATTAAGGATATTAACTTGATTGCTTCTTTAAACTTCAATAAAACAGCTGCAGAATGCAGGAAACTGATGAGAGACTGGTTACACCTCCCGCTTACAGTTCTGGGTAGGGTTAATCTGGTGAAGATGAGTATTTTACCGAAGGTTTCTTTTTTGTTTAATTCAATTCCACTTTTTTTTTATCCAAAATTAATTTCAAAGCTACAGAGCGCGATTACTAGCTTTATTTGGAATAGTAAGAGTCCTAGAATTTCGTGGAAGAAAATCAGACGTCGAAGGGAGAAGGGAGGGTTGGCCGGTCCAGACCTTCAAATCTATGCATGGGCTTTTCAGCTCTCGCACACTCGCATGTTGCTTAAAACTCCTACATCAACAGGGATGGGCCTTCTCTTCTCTGCACTTTTGGAATGTGAAAGTATTGACCACAATGGTTTCATGTTTAAATTTGGAGACCCCAAAGTTTTTTAAGAAAATAAAATTGAAAGTTTTACAAGGTATTGCACATACTTGGTATAAAGTGAGGCAATCGACCAATATTGGCTACTACTCTGGCAAGGCTCCCATATGGAACTTGCCAGTTCCTCCTTCATGGACTACGGATGCACTTACTAATCCTTTAATAGAAACCGGAATCCACAGCTGGGAAGATCTGTTTTTGGATGGCTCACTGCTTCCTTGGAACTATTTAATTAATAAAGTAGGCCCTAGTCTTTCGAGATTTAAATATATTCAGATCTCCAGCTGGTCACTGTCATATCAAGAGCTGCCAGCACGGATTAGTAAGTTCCCTATAGGTGGTTACAGCGACCTGGTAACACGTCTTCTAGACAGCCCAGTGGCAAAGAAAGAAATCTCTTGTTGGTATAGCAAAATTATTGATGAAATTGATGCTAACTTTCATTTACCAACATCATTATGGGCTGAACTAATGCCAGGCTTGGATGTGGAGGAGATTTGGATGGCTTCTTGCCTAACACTCTGGGACCTTGTCAAACCTGCGTGGCTTCGAAGGAACCACCTTTTCACAATACATAGGGCATACTACTCCCCACAAAGGTTGACTAAGTTCTCATTAACGGGCACAGTCTCATGTCCTAGATGTGGCTTAATCGCAGCATCCGACATCCATATGCTCTACGAGTGTCCAAACTTATCCGGTTACTGGCAAGCCATTAGCAATAATTTATCACAATCTTTGGGTGAACATATCTCTATAGACCTTGCCCTTGTCATTTTTGGTCTTAAAAATAAAGCTCGTAATGCAACAACCAACTTATTATTCTATGCCATTCTAGCGGCACGTAGGGAGATCTGTAGACACTGGAAGGATCCTCAACCACCGACAGTGTATGAATGGCAAACATCACTTCTTCGAATTTTCAAACTTGACTTAGCCAGAGCGGGAAATCCCAATAGTAGAGCTTTCTGGAGTATGCTCGGATAGTAATGTCTAACCTGGGTTTTTTTTTTTTTTTTCCCCAGGTCCAATGATTAATGCGCGCATTACTCATCCTTGCTACCACCGCCGAGAACCTTGGTGGTATGGGGGTCTCGATAACTCGGGTTCTATCTACTAAGGCACTGCCCTAAGTGAGTTAGGATTTGGCCCGTGTTCACTGTGCTGATGGGATCTGGTCTTCCTCCCTTAAGAATTCTCCCACCAGCAATAAGCTGAGACAGCACAAAACGCGACCATTTATCCTCTTTCTCTTCCTCTGTGGCGGTCTTTTGGTTTTGATAGATTGGAGCTATGCACGCAAATGAGGAAAAAAATAAAAATAAAATAAATAAATAAATAAATAAATAAATAAAACAAATTTCGTTTCACATACTGCATCGCATTTGGTGATGCAGTGTGTGCAACAAAATTCGTTTTATTTATTTTTATTTGTACTTACCTTTTAAAGTCCGTAATCCATACATTAATACCTCCCACCCTGCCCCTCCCCTTCCTCACTACAATGCCCGGCCGGTACTCCCACCTACCGGCCGCGGCTGTTCATCAATGTGCTCCAACATGGCTGCTAAAACATCACGCAAGACACGGCTGAACATCGTTTGGGACATTCCACCTACATCAGCTATGGTTAAATGAAACGTACCTGTAGCAAAAAAATGGAGGGCTGCCATCACTTTCATCTTGGGGGTCAGGGCAGTAGGATACCTGTGTTGCCGTTGGAGATGTGGTTCCAACCTGTTCGTCAAGTCCTGAATCAACTGTCGAGTGAATCTGTAACATCATGGTAGCCAAGTATGGAAATGTCCTTGGTAGAGGCGGTGCCCTGCAGGACATATTTGGGAAGAATGGAGAATAACTGTCAGACATCAATGGCAAGGTACATAGCACATGCAAAACTTCTACTACACATCAGGTCACTATGGAGTCTGGCATGTGCAATACATCCAGGACACATATGCCAGCTTGCTGGCAGTCCTACAAAAACCCACATACACCTGTTGATTGCCAAAAAAAACATGACAGGCCCTGAAACAAGCTGCGGGTCTGGTCTGAGTGTACAGCCCAAGATATCACTGGAGTGACCCACGTCACCAAACCTGCAGTGGAAGGTTGTCAACCCATCCAGACAGCTGACTGCAAGGTACACGCACAGGTCACATGGATTAGCAAATGTACATATCAACACATTGCGATTAAGGTGTGCATGTGACAACAAAATGACTCAGCCCTTGTCAGGATGCAGACATGTGTGCCTTGGGAAAAATTATGTCTGATACCATCAGACCCAAAAGCCGTGGGAATGCACATGTGGCATGGTGTGCGTACATGTCAAACCATTCCCCAGCTTAACACAGACCCATGTTAGATGCACCAACAGCAGATGCAGTTTACGTAACACAAACAACAAGCTCAAGGTATAACATGACACATACCGGACATAGTCACATAGGGTCATGCTGAGCATGAAATGTCAAGTGACAAAGAGCCCCGGTCCCTGGCATCATGAGACAGGTGCCCGTAGTGATGACTGTGCCATCTCACTGTTGATGTGCATGCCAACATCTGCATAATGGTACAGATGTGACAAGTGTCAAGGTGATGTGTGCCACATAGTGCCCCATCACACTTGACATGTGTCAACAGGTCAGCACACATCAATTGTGCAACAAGATCAGATGCCCTGTGCTATATCACTGCCTGCCACACCTAGGGCCTGCACATGTAAGTATGCAATGAAAAGAACTTGATAGACATCCTTGTTTGAGCCGTACCCCTACATCCCTGCCATATGTACGCCTCGTATCACTATTGTAATGGTGCCATGCGTGAGCGTGTGAAATGCACCATATCCCTTCATTCACAACTGCGTGTGAAACGCACCGTACCCCTGCATTCACAAATGCGTGTGAAACGCACCATACCCCTGCATTCACAAATGCGTGTGAAACACACCGTACCCCAGCATTACGTGCGTGTGTGCGAATCGTCTCACTATTGTAATCGTGCCATATGCGAGCGAACCGTACCCCAACATTACGTGCGTGTGTGCGCATCGTCTCACTATTGTAATCATGCCATACATGAGCAAACCGTACCCCAACATTACATGCGTGTGTGCGCATCGTTTCATTATTGTAATCGTGCCATACGCGAGTGAACCGTACCCCAGCATTACGTGTGTGTGTGTGCGCATCATCTCACTATTGTAATCGTGCCATACTCGAGTGAACCGTACCCTAACATTTCATTCGTGTGTGCGCATCGTATTAATATTGCAATGGTGCCAAATGTGACGTGAAACACACCGTACACTTGTGTGGGTCTCAAAAATACTTAGGAGACACCTAGGGGACGAGTAGTAAGCCCTGAATGCAGCCTGGTTGTCATGGATACTGAGATTTGAGTGTGTGCTCAGGTGTCCTGCAAATGTCAGTTGGGCAAAAATATAGAATGTTGCAAAATGATTGTGGAGCTGAAGCTCAAATTTTAAACCATGCAAATGTGTGTCAGGGCCTTATGTTTAAAGGGATTGGATGAAATGTAGGATGCAAAGTAATCTGGCCTATCACACTGTACTCCTAAAACTGAAAGCCCCTCAGCAGCACTGATTTAAGGCTGCATGTGGCTGTGAGAGAGCACTTGCCTGCACAACATTGGAGTGGACCACACTGCTGCTGTCTCTGCATTCCCTGGACTTTTATGTCGTGTACTATGGAGAGGGCACCAGCATTCACTGAGGAGGAAAACCAGGCCCTGCTGGATGCCCTCCCACCACAGTACAGCAAGCTGCATTGGAGACCAGGGGAGCAGGTGAGTGCTGACTGCACTAGCTTTGACTGTGCACCTGTTGTGTGAGTGTCACAACAGGCATTGTGTATTGGTGGGACAGACATGCAATTTGGTTGTGATTGAGTCCCGGGTGTGTACATTGTGGTGTCTCCCATGCAGAGCATGATGTAGTTCATGTGTGTTCACTCCTCACTTGCATTATGCTTACTGTTACATTCAATGCATAGTGAATGATACATTCAGCCGTGCCACACCTTGGTGGCTATATTCCCAAATTTACTGAGGTGTAACAGTGTTCCCCCTAGAGTGACAGCTGACTGTACTCACACATGTTTATGACTTGTGGGGACCTGTGGTGATATTGTACAAATTATGTGTTTAAACTCATGGACATTGAAGGATGTGAATGTTCCTTGTCATCTGAGTGAGTGTGTATGTGATGTGTTGCACCACAGCTGCATGGCGTATGCAGCAGCTATAGCCATCTGATGTGACAAGTAAGCAGTGCTGTGTGCCTGACTTGAAAAGTTAGCACAACACCCTTGACACCTCTTTGTCAAGTGGCACATGTGCAAAGTGAGGGTTGTTTCCACTGTTGTCAGTGACAGGGGAGTGATCTGTGCCAGGGTGTGTCTGTCTGGTCTGCTGAGGGTTCTTAAGTGGAGTAGGATATGTACATGATTGCCATGTGCTGTCCCACACCCTGCAGTTGCATGTGTTGTCCAGTGTGTGCCATGATCAGTGAGTGTGTTGCATCCGTTACGCCATCTGTTGCCTTTCAATGCCATGTAGTGCATTGGGGTTTGCCCACAGGCCTAATTCACATGGACAATGATGCAGGTCCTGTCAGCATCCTATGCCCTGGTCACATTATCAATGTTGTGCAAGTGTGTGTCTCTGGGACATGGAGCAGGTGTAGTGATGTTGTTTCACTTTGTCTTCCTGACAGGTAACTGCCTACGAGGAGGGGGAGATATGGATGGAGATTGTCAGGGCTGTCAGGTCTGTGGGGGTACATCGCCGGCGGCTGCGCAACATCCAGAAAAGGTGGCAGGACATCCGGTGCTGGAACCGGCGTATCGCCCGGGTCCAGCTGAAGATGGAGCCTCCACGCCGGCATGGTGGAAGCCGTCACCTCAACCCCCACATGCTCCGGGTCCTGGCAGTGGTCTTTCCAGGCATCGATAGGCAGCTGCAGGAGAGACAGCAGCAAGGAGCGGGTAGGTACATGGCTGTTTGTTGTGTTGTGTGTCACCTGCTTTTTGAGGTGCTCTGAAGCCTGCAAACACTCCCACAGTTGGGGGATCTGGCCAGACAGGTTATATGTGCAGTGTATTTCCAATTCCCCATATTCGGCTGGTGCTCTTTTTCATCCCTTACCCTCCTTCACATGTGCCTCCTGGTCTGTGTGTATTCACATTTGCACATGTTCATCTAGGGTGCAAGATAATTAGACTGCACATTGATTAGCGCATCATGTGGGAGGCTGGTCTGCGATATGTGTTGGGACCTTGCCTGTGCCATGACCTGTGCACTGTGTTTGGGCTTCACGTTTGTTTGCACTGATGATGAGACTTAACAAAGGAGTGTGAGGTTTCAACGCACACCCTTGCAGCATGCATGACCCATGTTGCGTTCTCAGACATGATGTACATCAGTTGGGATATATGCATAGTGCCATGACGGTTAATCATGGAACAGTCAGCTCATTCCAGATCCACAGATCAGTGTGCCCACTTCAGTCCCCTGAGACACACTGGCCTCCTAATCATGTGTGTCATCCAACACTGTGCCCATTCTATGTGGGTTCAGCATGGGTCTGCCTCTGTTGCATTGGTCCCTGGCATAGTTTGTATTTATCCTGTGTCTGCTACATGTTCCCACTGGACATGGATACAAGATTTGGCTTGTGCATACTCACACTGGGCAGTGCCTGTGTGCCTATTCACAACAATCTGTTGTTGGTTGTTTGTGACTAATATGTAATGGCAGCCCCACAAGGTGAGCTTGTGGTACTTTTGGAATTGTTGCTGCACAGTTTTTGTTACCCAGATTCTGAGTTCTCACTTCTTGAGCTGTATCAATCACATTGACTGAGGGATGGGGGTGTTGTGCAGGAGAGGTCTAATGGGCCTGCCTGATTTGGCCTTGGCAGTTGAGACCTGTGGGTGAGAATTGGCTGGTCGATGTTCCACCATGCACTTCCCCTGTGATGGTGGCCAGTGCTTTCATTTGGGGCTTGACAGCCTATGTCATTTGTTTCCAGACATGATTATGCCTCATTAATTTTTGCCACATGTATGTAGTTCTGGTGCAACGCTGTTTTGTCTTAGTGTGCACACTACTGTGTTGACATTTTGCCTGGGGATAAGGATGTGTCCACAATGCAGCAATGATTTTGTTCATCACAACTGCAGGCCCATTAGCTTAAGCATTGTCCTGATTTGGGGCATGTGGGCCACTTCACATGACAGCCAGTAGGTCTTATGTGCTAGCAACTGTATGATCAGGTAATATATGCCTCTGTGAGGACTGACATATTTCAAGTTGTCTCACATTGATGATTGTACCTTGTCACTCCCAACACTTGTTAAAAGTTGTTCATGTTTTGAATGTGTTAATATGACGAATTGTGTAAGTAACACTTATGTGCCTGCATGATAGTTGTCTCACAAGGTAGTGCACACAAAAGGACATTTGCAATGTTTTGGAAGAAGCAGGCAGCTTTTGAAGGAGGCCAGTGTTGGTGATTAATGTTGTGCCTCGATCTCCATATACATGTCCCCACAGTGGTCTTGAGGTCTTTAAACTCCTTTGTTGTCAATTGTACAAACTAATGTGTGTCAAGCAATCAAGACCTCCGTTGGACTATGTATATGGCAAATCTGCAACGCCATTTGTTTCTAACAGTGTTTCACCTTAAAGGGTGCCAGCTGTTTCAATGAATGTATAAATATTTTTTGTGTGCATTTCATTGTGAGACATATTTCATGCAGGCACATACGTATTCTCTTCACAAGATGGAGAATTAACACATTCAATGCATGTCGAATGTGTGAAGTATGGTGAGTGCCAAGATGCCAACAATTCGTTACATTATTTTTCACCCAAATGTACTTACAGGGCTCTGCGTGTGGTGTTACCTTGGGGAGTGAGGTGGGTTAGTTTGCCCTGAGGGGCACCACTACTGTTTATTTATTTGTGAACTTTAGGTGGCATCACTTCATTGTATAGATCTGCTCTCCTGTAAACAAACAGAAGCTTCTCAGTGTAATTCTCATTCAAGTTGTGGCCTGGTGTGTTCTTTGGATCCTTGTGTCCAAGTAGCATTGTGTCTATACCAACTGGGCAGTACAAGTCTCAAATATGTGCAGAGCTATCTGGCTGTTACTCATAATGCATGCCATGATTTGCAGTGTGACCTACTGATTTTGTGCTCATGTGTCAGATGTGTACAGGTGACTGATGCATTTTTGTTTCTTCTCCTTGCCCACAGCATCATCAACAGAGACAGGAGGAGACATGAGCACGGACCAAGAGGAGGGACCCAGCCACAGTGCCACCACAGCTGAAGAGTGAGAGGGAGCCAGTGGCACAGGCGGTGAGGGGAGTCAGGCGGCGGAACTGTTGGAAGGCGACACTACCTACCATGCTGACGGATCTGCTTCTGACTCCCAGGAGGAGGGAGAACACGCCGCGACAGCATCCAACACCACTGTGTCTGTCCCCTCCCAGTTGCTAGGGTCCCTTCTGTCCGTGAAGCCCCCCCATGTCTCCTTCGGACCTGGCACCGCAGCCCCTGCCCCTGTCTCCCCTGCTGCCCTCAGTGCAGAGTCTGTGGACCTACTCCGCCAGTTTCAGGTTGGTCAGACACCAATGCTGACTGTCCTCCATGGCCAGACTCGAATACTGACCCCGTTGTTGTCATTCATAGAGGGCATGCAATCAAGAAGGAGTTACAGGGGAAAGAAACTATATACAGGGGAGGCCGCCCCCCACTCAAACAGATTCCAACAATAGAAGGCCTCACCTGAATTGCACCTGTCTAGACTCATACGTAGGATCTGATAATAATATTTTCGCCTTGTCCTCTTAGTGTGTTATTTTCCACTACTATACTTCGTCGTGGTGCCCTTTCAATACTTAACAAACTGTCATCACAGGTCTATACTAACTCGTGAAAAAATGTGTTGTGTGAAGAGAGAGTACCTCACGGTAGCAACACCCGAGGGGGTTACTGACCAATAATTGCCAGTCTACCCACTTCTCATCATTGGCCACTCTCTCTTTTTTTGTTTCTGCGCGAAAAAAAATATATACAAAAAGAAGAACTAATGTGCTCCCTTTTAACAAAACTCATATAGTGAAGACAAACAGGACACCATAAAGTGTTCCCACTGCACTGACCCCTAATGTGCTCTCAGAACCCCAATGAAAACCCCAAAAAAGGAAATTTTTAGAATTCTCATTTATTAAAACCGGGTAATGCTTACTGGCCATCCAATTTTATTCCTGTCTGAAAGCATTCCCATTTAAAAATGGTTACCAATATACCATAGTTTCCGCCAACATGTTTCGTTGCCAAGAGTTTACGCAACTTCGTCAGGGCTTTTAGGGGGTTCTATACTCTTATTCGTCACTCTTGATAGTTCCCAAGACCTGATGGTTGCCTATTCACTGCATACCTACAACCATCATTCACAAATGGACCCCGTGTCGAAAGATCACGTGTCCGCTGGGTAGCTACGATGTCTGACCAATGTCGGATTCTCATGTCCATGGACTTCTCACTGATGGCAGCAGTTTCCCTCCTGCAGTGGTCTCCCCCCTCCTTCGGACCCATCCACACCCCCTCTCCCCTCTCCCATACCTGTCCAGAGCACACGCAGAACAACAAGATCACGCACACCAACGGACACAACCAGCACACCACCACAGAAGTGTAAGCGCACATCTCCCGGCACTCAATCTCAGAGGGCTGGAGGCACACCCACAGAGACTGGGGTCAGACGGCAGACACGCAGCCAAAGACAAAGTCCAAAAGACTCACAGCCCTCTACCTCCACTCCCATAGTGTCCCCGGGTGCAGGTGGTAGTCTGGATGAACTGGCAGCAGTGTGCAGCGCTGAGTTTCTTTCCACCTTTGGCGCTGCACAAACCACTGAGGAGGATACCACACCCCTGCACCCACAACACCTACCCTTCCCACTACTGTCCCTGCGGTGCCTGGTCCTGACCCAGATGATGCCCCCCAAGAGTCAACAACCCATTAGGTAATTCATGTGCAGGCAAGTTTGGGGTCGATGACTTCCCCAATGTCCCCCTACGAGACTTTGATGTGGACTGGCCAATGGCCTTGTTTGAGCTGGGACTAATTTATGCACTTATTTTCATTTGAAGCTGAATAAAGCATTTTATTTTTCAATCTACACTATTGCATTTCAGGTACTTGCTTTAGGTGCTGAGGGCCCAGGAGTTGGTGTCATGGTAATGTTTTGGGGTTCTGAAAGGTGTTTTTTGGTGATGGTAATGAGGTGGACCATGGTATCTATGTGCCATCACAATGTCTCTGCAATGTATCATAGGTTGTGTGTGTTCAGTTTGGCTAGAGACATTGTCCCAAGGAGTGTTCCTTCCTCTGTGACACCTGAGATCTTCACTATAGACAGTTGCACAATTGTTGTGCTGACATGTGTGCACATTTCCTTTTTTGGTGACGGTTCCCTTCAGCAATGGCCATGCCTGCTCACAGATATCTACTGCTCATTAGTCTGTGCCATCCATGCTACCCGCTGTACTTGTGTTTTGAGTATGTAAAAATGCCTTCATGGACACATTCACCCTTTTCCCCACTATGCAGGTGTGTCATCACAGCCTACCTCTATGTTGGAAATTGTTATGCAGGGTATTTGGGCACATGACTCACAATTTTGTGCATTGTATCTAAGGGGTTTCAACCCTATTCCTTCCATGAGAGACTACATCTTGGTGGTCTGACCACCACCTAGATATTCATATCAGCCCAGGGATGTACATGACAGTGTGTGTTCCCTTTCGCTCTCTTTGTTTGGTGGGCTGTTACATGACTTACACTATTGTGTCATGATGGTAGGGTGTGTATGTTGCCAGCAACCTCCATGGGTTGGTATGCATGTGGGATTTGACATCACACCCACATGTGGTGTGTCACGCAGTATGTGACAGAAATCTATCCTCCGTGGAGTGGGACACTGCTGTAAGTGATGTGTTGCTATGGCACTATCATGAAACTCACAAGTAAGGGATGTGCACATACCCCCGTGTAGTTGTGGTATGCTGATGATGATGTCCCCCCCTATATCTGAGCACTGCTGGGAGTCCTCTGCACCCACCCCTCTTATGTCTGGGCACTGCTGGCAGTCCTCTGCACCCACCCCTCTTATGTCTGGGCATTGCTGGGAGTCATATCCACCACCCCTCTTATGTCTGGGCATTGCTGGAAGTCATATCCACCCACCCCTCTTATGTCTGGGCACTGCTGGGAGTCATATCCACCCACTCCCATACCGTTGGGCACTGCTGGGAGTCCTGTGCACCTACCCCATACTGTTGGGCACTGCTGGGAGTCCTCTGCACCCACCCCTCTTATGTCTGGGCACTGCTGGGAGTCCTCTGCACCCACCCCTCTTATGTCTGGGCACTGCTGGGAGTCCTCTGCACCCACCCCTCTTATGTCCGGTCACTGCTGGGAGTCCTCTGCACCCACCCCTATTATGTCTGGGCACTGCTTGGAGTCATATCCGCCCACCCCTCTTATGTCTGGGCACTGCTGGGAGTCATTTCCACCCACCCCTCTTATGTCTGGACACTGCTGGGAGTCCCCTGCACCCACCCCTCTTATATCTGGGCACTGCTGGGAGTCATATCCACCCACCCCTCATATGTCTGGGCACTGCTGGGAGTCATATCCACCCACCCCTCATATGTGACACACTGTACCCCAACATTCATGGCGTGTGTGCGGCTCGTAGCACTATTGCAATGGTGGTATATGCGAGCGGGTGTGACGCACCGTACCCCAACTTCATGGCATGTGTGCAGGTCGTATCAATATTGTGATGGTGCCGTACACGAGCGATTGAGATGCACCATAACGGATCAGTGTGCCCACTTCAGTCCCCTGAGACACACTGGCCTCCTAATCATGTGTGTCATCCAACACTGTGCCCATTCTATGTGGGTTCAGCATGGGTCTGCCTCTGTGGCATTGGTCCCTGGCATAGTTTGTATTTATCCTGTGTCTGCTACATGTTCCTACTGGACATGGATACAAGATTTGGCTTGTGCATACTCACACTGGGCAGTGCCTGTGTGCCTATTCACAACAATCTGTTGTTGGTTGTTTGTGACTAATATGTAATGGCAGCCCCACAAGGTGAGCTTGTGGTACTTTTGGAATTGTTGCTGCACAGTTTTTGTTACCCAGATTCTGAGTTCTCACTTCTTGAGCTGTATCAATCACATTGACTGAGGGATGGGGGTGTTGTGCAGGAGAGGTCTAATGGGCCTGCCTGATTTGGCCTTGGTAGTTGAGACCTGTGGGTGATAATTGGCTGGTCGATGTTCCACCATGCACTTCCCCTGTGATGGTGGCCAATGCTTTCATTTGGGGCTTGACAGCCTATGTCATTTGTTTCCAGACATGATTGTGCCTCATTAAGTTTTGCCACATGTATGTAGTTCTGGTGCAACGCTGTTTTGTCTTAGTGTGCACACTACTGTGTTGACAATTTGCCTGGGGATAAGGATGTGTCCACAATGCAGCAATGATTTTGTTCATCACAACTGCAGGCCCATTAGCTTAAGCATTGTCCTGATTTGGGACATGTGGGATACTTCACATGACAGCCAGTAGGTCTTATGTGCTAGCAACTGTATGATCAGGTAATATATGCCTCTGTGAGGACTGACATATTTCAAGTTGTCTCACATTGATGATTGTACCTTGTCACTCCCAACACTTGTTAAAAGTTGTTCATGTTTTGAATGTGTTAATATGACGAATTGTGTAAGTAACACTTATGTGCCTGCATGATAGTTGTCTCACAAGGTAGTGCACACAAAACGACATTTGCAATGTTTTGGAAGAAGCAGGCAGCTTTTGAAGGAGGCCAGTGTTGGTGATTAATGTTGTACCTTGATCTCCATATACATGTCCCCACAGTGGTCTTGAGGTCTTTAAACTCCTTTGTTGTCAATTGTACAAACTAATGTGTGTCAAGCAATCAAGACCTCCGTTGGACTATGTATATGGCAAATCTGCAACGCCATTTGTTTCTAACAGTGTTTCACCTTAAAGGGTGCCAGCTGTTTCAATGAATGTGTAAATATTTTTTGTGTGCATTTCATTGTGAGACATATTTCATGCAGGCACATACGTATTCTCTTCACAAGATGGAGAATTAACGCATTCAATACATGTCGAATGTGTGAAGTATGGTGAGTGCCAAGATGCCAACAATTCGTTACATTATTTTTCACCCAAATGTACTTACAGGGCTCTGAGTGTGGTGTCACCTTGGGGAGTAAGGTGGGTTAGTTTGCCCTGAGGGGCACCACTACTGTTTATTTATTTGTGAACTTTAGGTGGCATCACTTCATTGTATAGATCTGCTCTCCTGTAAACAAACAGAAGCTTCTCAGTGTAATTCTCATTCAAGTTGTGGCCTGGTGTGTTCTTTGGATCCTTGTGTCCAAGTAGCATTGTGTCTATACCAACTGGGCAGTACAAGTCTCAAATATGTGCAGAGCTATCTGGCTGTTACTCATAATGCATGCCATGATTTGCAGTGTGACCTACTGATTTTGTGCTCATGTGTCAGATGTGTACAGGTGACTGATGCATTTTTGTTTCTTCTCCTTGCCCACAGCATCATCAACAGAGACAGGAGGAGACATGAGCACGGACCAAGAGGAGGGACCCAGCCACAGTGCCACCACAGCTGAAGAGTGAGAGGGAGCCAGTGGCACAGGCGGTGAGGGGAGTCAGGCGGCGGAACTGTTGGAAGGCGACACTACCTACCATGCTGACGGATCTGCTTCTGACTCCCAGGAGGAGGGAGAACACGCCGCGACAGCATCCAACACCACTGTGTCTGTCCCCTCCCAGTTGCTAGGGTCCCTTCTGTCCGTGAAGCCCCCCCATGTCTCCTTCGGACCTGGCACCGCAGCCCCTGCCCCTGTCTCCCCTGCTGCCCTCAGTGCGGAGTCTGTGGACCTACTCCGCCAGTTTGAGGTTGGTCAGACACCAATGCTGACTGTCCTCCATGGCCAGACTCGAATACTGACCCCGTTGTTGTCATTCATAGAGGGCATGCAATCAAGAAGGAGTTACAGGGGAAAGAAACTATATACAGGGGAGGCCGCCCCCCACTCAAACAGATTCCAACAATAGAAGGCCTCACCTGAATTGCACCTGTCTAGACTCATACGTAGGATCTGAAAATAATATTTTCGCCTTGTCCTCTTAGTGTATTATTTTCCACTACTATACTTCGTCGTGGTGCCCTTCCAATACTTAACAAACTGTCATCACAGGTCTATACTAACTCGTGAAAAAATGTGTTGTGTGAAGAGAGAGTACCTCATGGTAGCAACACCCGAGGGGGTTACTGACCAATAATTGCCAGTCTACCCACTTCTCATCATTGGCCACTCTCTCTATTTTTGTTTCTGCGCGAAAAAAAATATATACAAAAAGAAGAACTAATGTGCTCCCTTTTAACAAAACTCATATAGTGAAGACAAACAGGACACCATAAAGTGTTCCCACTGCACTGACCCCTAATGTGCTCTCAGAACCCCAATGAAAACCCCAAAAAAGGAAATTTTTAGAATTCTCATTTATTAAAACCGGGTAATGCTTACTGGCCATCCAATTTTATTCCTGTCTGAAAGCATTCCCATTTAAAAATGGTTACCAATATACCATAGTTTCCGCCAACATGTTTCGTTGCCAAGAGTTTATGCAACTTCGTCAGGGCTTTTAGGGGGTTCTATACTCTTATTCGTCACTCTTGATAGTTCCCAAGACCTGATGGTTGCCTATTCACTGCATACCTACAACCATCATTCACAAATGGACCCCGTGTCGAAAGATCACGTGTCCGCTGGGTAGCTACGATGTCTGACCAATGTCGGATTCTCATGTCCATGGACTTCTCACTGATGGCAGCAGTTTCCCTCCTGCAGTGGTCTCCCCCCTCCTTCGGACCCATCCACACCCCCTCTCCCCTCTCCCATACCTGTCCAGAGCACACGCAGAACAACACGATCACGCACACCAACGGACACAACCAGCACACCACCACAGAAGTGTAAGCGCACATCTCCCGGCACTCAATCTCAGAGGGCTGGAGGCACACCCACAGAGACTGGGGTCAGACGGCAGACACGCAGCCAAAGACAAAGTCCGAAAGACTCACAGCCCTCTACCTCCACTCCCATAGTGTCCCCGGGTGCAGGTGGTAGTCTGGATGAACTGGCAGCAGTGTGCAGCGCTGAGTTTCTTTCCACCTTTGGCGCTGCACAAACCACTGAGGAGGATACCACACCCCTGCACCCACAACACCTACCCTTCCCACTACTGTCCCTGCGGTGCCTGGTCCTGACCCAGATGATGCCCCCAAGAGTCAACAACCCATTAGGTAATTCATGTGCAGGCAAGTTTTAGGGTCGATGACTTCCCCAATGTCCCCTACGAGACTTTGATGTGGACTGGCCAATGGCCTTGTTTGAGCTGGGACTAATTTATGCACTTATTTTCATTTGAAGCTGAATAAAGCATTTTATTTTTCAATCTACACTATTGCATTTCAGGTACTTGCTTTAGGTGCTGAGGGCCCAGGAGTTGGTGTCATGGTAATGTTTTGGGGTTCTGAAAGATGTTTTTTGGTGATGGTAATGAGGTGGACCATGGTATCTATGTGCCATCACAATGTCTCTGCAATGTATCATAGGTTGTGTGTGTTCAGTTTGGCTAGAGACATTGTCCCAAGGAGTGTTCCTTCCTCTGTGACACCTGAGATCTTCACTATAGACAGTTGCACAATTGTTGTGCTGACATGTGTGCACATTTCCTTTTTTGGTGACGGTTCCCTTCAGCAATGGCCATGCCTGCTCACAGATATCTACTGCTCATTAGTCTGTGCCATCCATGCTACCCGCTGTACTTGTGTTTTGAGTATGTAAAAATGCCTTCATGGACACATTCACCCTTTTCCCCACTATGCAGGTGTGTCATCACAGCCTACCTCTATGTTGGAAATTGTTATGCAGGGTATTTGGGCACATGACTCACAATTTTGTGCATTGTATCTAAGGGGTTTCAACCCTATTCCTTCCATGAGAGACTACATCTTGGTGGTCTGACCACCACCTAGATATTCATATCAGCCCAGGGATGTACATGACAGTGTGTGTTCCCTTTCGCTCTCTTTGTTTGGTGGGCTGTTACATGACTTACACTATTGTGTCATGATGGTAGGGTGTGTATGTTGCCAGCAACCTCCATGGGTTGGTATGCATGTGGGATTTGACATCACACCCACATGTGGTGTGTCACGCAGTATGTGACAGAAATCTATCCTCCGTGGAGTGGGACACTGCTGTAAGTGATGTGTTGCTATGGCACTATCATGAAACTCACAAGTTAGGGATGTGCACATACCCCCATGTAGTTGTGGTATGCTGATGATGATGTCCCCCCCTATATCTGAGCACTGCTGGGAGTCCTCTGCACCCACCCCTCTTATGTCTGGGCATTGCTGGGAGTCATATCCACCCACCCCTCTTATGTCTGGGCATTGCTGGAAATCATATCCACCCACCCCTCTTATGTCTGGGCACTGCTGGGAGTCCTCTGCACCCACCCTCATATGTCTGGTCACTGCTGGGAGTCATATCCACCCACTCCCATGCCGTTGGGCACACTGGGAGTCCTGTGCACCTACCCCCATACTGTTGGGCACTGCTGGGAGTCCTCTGCACCCACCTCTCTTATGTCTGGGCACTGCTGGGAGTCCTCTGCACCCACCCCTCTTATGTCTGGGCACTGCTGGGAGTCCTCTGAACCCACCCTCATATGTCTGGTCACTGCTGGGAGTCATATCCACCCACTCCCATACCGTTGGGCACTGCTGGGAGTTCTGTGCACCTACCCCCATACTGTTGGGCACTGCTGGGAGTCCTCTGCACCCACATCTCTTATGTCTGGGCACTGCTGGGAGTCCTCTGCACCCACCCCTCTTATGTCTGGGCACTGCTGGGAGTCATATCCACCCACCCCTCTTATGTCTGGGCACTGCTGGGAGTCCACTGCACCCACCCCTCATATGTCTGGTCACTGCTGGGAGTCATATCCACCCACCCCCATACTGTTGGGTACTGCTGGGAGTCCTGTGCACCCACCCCCATACTGTTGGGCACTGCTGGGAGTCTTCTGCACCCACCCCTATTATGTCTGGGCACTGCTTGGAGTCATATCCACCCACCCCTCTTATGTCTTGGGCACTGCTGGGAGTCCTCTGCACCCACCCCCATACTGTTGGGCACTGCTGGGAGACATATCCACCCACCCCTCTTATGTCTGGGCACTGCTGGGAGTCATTTCCACCCACCACTCTTATGTCTGGACACTGCTGGGAGTCCCCTGCACCCACCCCTCTTATGTCTGGGCACTGCTGGGAGTCATATCCACCCACCCCTCATATGTCTGGGCACTGCTGGGAGTCATATCCACCCACCCCTCATATGTGACACACTGTACCCCAACATTCATGGCGTGTGTGCGGCTTGTATCACTATTGCAATGGTGGTATATGCGAGCGGGTGTGACGCACCGTACCCCAACTTCATGGCGTGTGTGCGGGTCGTATCAATATTGAGATGGTGCCGTACACGAGCGATTGAGATGCACCGTACCCCAACATTCCTGGCGTGTGCGTCACGTATCACTATTGCAATGGTGCCATACGCAAGCTCGTGTGATGCACCGTACCCCAACATTCATGCTGTGTGTGCGGCTCGTATCACTATTGCAATGGTGGCATACGGGAGCGTGTATGACGCACCGTACATGGACACTTCCTTTGTTGCGGTACGTTGTTTTCACCGTCTGCGTGGTCGTCGGTTTCTATGCACCAGGTCGTAGGTGTACAGGACTGGGATGACACGGATGATGGGGTTCATGGCGTGTATAGACACAAAGCGAGATAGGTGAATGAGTTTAAATTGCGCTGGGAAGATACATAAGTGTGGGTCAATATTTGTCCGAACTCTAAGGATAAGGTCCCAGTCACCTAACAGAGACCAAACAATGTGATGAGAGGAGCCAATCACTATTGTAAAACAGACACACAATAATATATCCTGAGCTCGATAGGGAAAACAATAATTATTTAGTCCATCAAATTCAATCCAAGAAAGTAGTAGTTTTTATATCTTCTTCATTTATTTCCAATTTGATCAGGAAAGAGACTTCAATCTTCACCCAGATAACAAAAACAATAAGCCGTTGCCAACACGTGTTTCGTCTTGGTATGGTAACCAGTGACTTCTTCAGAGCTATGGCTAAGATAAAACCGGTTCATAGGCGAAAGGTTAAATTTATACTGTTCCACCGCTTTCACCGGTGTAATTAGAGAAGGTTGATATCCACGCTTACGCTGGGCGTTTGAACAATTTGCCAATCAAGCGGCGGGAATCCGCCGATTTCCATAGGAAGTATGTATCAAAATCACAAAGAATATAATTTTCGTGTTATTACACACGTGGTACCCTCCGAGTGCAGAGAGTAGAAAGCAATAGTTTCTCCGTGTATACGCCGAATACACGGAGAAACTATTGCTTTCTACTCTCTGCACTCGGAGGGTACCACGTGTGTAATAACACGAAAATTATATTCTTTGTGATTTTGATACATACTTCCTATGGAAATCGGCGGATTCCCGCCGCTTGATTGGCAAATTGTTCAAACGCCCAGCGTAAGCGTGGATATCAACCTTCTCTAATTACACCGGTGAAAGCGGTGGAACAGTATAAATTTAACCTTTCGCCTATGAACCGGTTTTATCTTAGCCATAGCCCTGAAGAAGTCACTGGTTACCATACCAAGACGAAACACGTGTTGGCAACGGCTTATTGTTTTTGTTATCTGGGTGAAGATTGAAGTCTCTTTCCTGATCAAATTGGAAATAAATGAAGAAGATATAAAAACTACTACTTTCTTGGATTGAATTTGATGGACTAAATAATTATTGTTTTCCCTATCGAGCTCAGGATATATTATTGTGTGTCTCTTCATGGCGTGTATGTTGCTTACCGGGGTGCGGTTCGAGCCGGACTCTGCTTTTACGGTTATTTTCGGGTCCTGTAGAAAAAGGGTTGTACGGAGTGTCGCAGAGACGAATCGTACTTGCTGGGCCAGAAACTGCTGCTTGTTTATGTACGGTAGTAGCGATCTGCGTGAACCGGATACAAATCGAATGTATTTTTGTGTCGTACGGTGTTTGGTACGAATCGTACTTAGATCTGCATTTGGTTTGGATCGTACTTGATCGTACGTACGGGGACGTTGAAGGTGTACGATTCGCACGGGAAATACGCTCCGTACAGCTATTTGGAGCGCATTTTCCCGAATCGGAATCGGCCCCAATGTGTCTTGGAAGGACACCAGGGGGCAGATTTACAAGAAACGGACGCATCTGTAAAGATGCATCAGCTTCCCGGCGCTAGCCTGCGATACCCTTGCACCACCATCGATGCGCTGTATTTACAATAGGGCGCACCATGGCGCAAGGATTGAAAGATGCGTCAGAAATTCTGACGCATCTGTTGGCCCAAAAGTCACGCATTGCTGGAGTCATTCACAAGCATTTCTTTTTTGTCCTTATACGCCATTAGATGTATCCAGAGCCGAATTAATTTACTCTGCGGCCCTCCGGTTTGTTGGCACCAGCAAGAGAGCTCTGACCTTAATGGTTGCACTTTACACAGAACCTCTCGTAGTTGGTCGGTTCAATTCTTCTATCTGATAGGCCCCCAGAACTGACCCGAGTGGTAAAGTAATTTCATGTAGAGGCATAATCATTGGACATGCATAGCCCTAAATTTAAAGGTTGTCCAACCAACCCCTACATGGTAACAAAAAATCTTTCTTCTTGCTATTCTTTTTCCATATGGCTGTGTCCAATTTCATTACATACTTAATAGAGTTTAACCAATCTAAGAAAGTTGGGGGCATGCATTTAATCCAACATTTACAGATTTCTCTGCGGGCCGGTAGAATCAGATAAAAACACAGCTATTTTTATCTAAAGATAACAATTCATAATTCAGGAGGATACCAAAAAATATTCCCCTGGATGTCAAACCCAAATATATCTTCCATACCTCTTATTACAGGACCCCAGAATTGATGTAACCTAGGGCAGCTTATAAACATGTGCTCATCATTAGATGTTTCTTGCTGGCACTTTGGACAGCATGGAATAGTTCCCTTTGCAAACTTTGACAGCTTAGAGGGAGACCAGTATACTCTGTGAAGAGAGAAGAGATGAATTCTCCTTAAATTGACAGCTTAAACTGTAGAGTATAGTAAGTAATAAAATACTTGCCATATTGCTTCTGTACTGGAGTCCGGCAAGCACTCGCCCCACAGCTGTGATAGAAGGATAAAGTCGCCATCTGCCAGGTCTATCAGGAGCCAGTAGAGATTTGCCACTTCTCTCTTGTTCTGTTATCTCGTTCTTAAGGCAGTCTCTAGGTCGGTTGTATAACCAACTGTTATGCCAATCGCCTGGGACCAGCTTTTTATTTGTAGATATTTTAAGTTAGATAGTTGACTATCCGTTATTAGCTTCAGATCTTCTCAAGGTAACAAACAGCCCTCAGGGATGAGTTGGGCCCAGGAGTTTAAACCGGCAGATTTTGACGGTGTTACTAGCGAATCTTTAGTCCACTCAGGGGAGCCAGGTGTGTCCTAGGTAGGCGCCATAGCACTGTAATAGCTCATTTTTAAGAGCTTTCTGATTTTAAACGAGGTGTTTTCTAGGTCCTTCAGAGATTTCAATCGAACCTTCTTAAAGAAGCGTGGATCTCCAAATTTGTATATATAGGCCTGTTCTGCTCCTTTTAAGTCCTGCAATGTTTCCCTAAAGATTAATCCTATATCTGAAAGATTAGGCTCATTCATAAGCATTTTGCCTGTCTTCATTAGGAAGACCCACGCATAAAGGATTATATCAGGCGCACATAACCCTCCCTTATTCTTCTTTCTCCGAAGTTTCTTCCAGGAGATTCTGATACCCTTGGAGGCCCATATAAAGGTATTCATTTTTGCCTGAATTTTCCTTAAACTTTCTTCTTTAAAGGCTAATGGTATATTTTGACATTTGTATTAGCTATATCGTTGATACTCTGAGTGATTCTGATTCCTCGATACCATTTTTCTCTTTTCAATGGAGGGGAACAGACATTTAAATTCCAGGCCATGCACTCAGTTTTTGACTGATTGATCTCGGACCCCGAAATGTGACCAAATTGCTGTGCTAAGCTGTATATAATGGGGATGACTTTCCCAAGATCTGACGTATATACCATAATGTCATCGGCATAAGTGACACTTTTTTTTCCAATTGCCAAATCTAAAAGGGAGTATATCCACATGCCTTCTAATCCTTTCTGCAAAGGACTCTATATATAAATTAAAAAGCATTGGTGAAAGGGGGCATCCTTGTCTTGTCTCTCTTTGGACTGCTATAGAAGAGGAAAGTTTTATGATATCAGGAGCCAGTTGAAGATAAAATAAGAGTTTATTGAGGAATATATGGAGCGACCCCCAGAGCCAACTTCCCAACACCACAGCCAGGCTTCTTCTGATGGATTCCACAAACTCTATTCCAACAGCAGAACTCTGTTGCTGGGAGCTGGACAAAACTAAACAAATAAATAAAACATAGCACATCTCCCTTTTTACAAATTGTACAATTAGGAACACACATAGGGGCCGATTAGGATCGCGGACGGACCTACGTCCGTCCGTGACCCCCGAGGTGGAGGGAACATCCGCAGGGGCTGCGGCGTTCCCTCCAGTGCAATTAGGATGTGACCGCCACCCTGGCAGTCACATCCTCAATATTTACCATTGCGGCGGGTGCTGCTTGAAGCAGCACCCGCCGCAAGGTTAAATATGCATGCTTCGCATTTGCATGCACAAAGCGGCAGGCACCGCGCGGTGCATGCCGCTTCGTAATGCAAGGAGGTACCATAGGTACCCCCCATGTGCACCCCCCACCCCCCTTCACCCCTGGGGGCCCGCAACGGGCCCCCAAAGAAAACACTGTATGCCTTTTCACGGCGGAGAAGCTGCCGCGGAAAGGCATGTGTTCTGCCCCATCCTAATATGGCTGGGGGTGTCTGTTAGACACCGCCAGCCATATTAGAGCTTTTCCGCTGTGGTCGTAAGGTGACTGCGGCGGAAAAGCGGTGGACGGTCTTCCTGACCCCCCAGCCATCCTAATCTGGCCGGGGGTCTTTGACGGCTCCGCAGCGGTTTTTCAGCATTCTCCGGGCCGGAGGACACTTCCGCCGGCCCGGAGGATGCGGAAAAACCGCAATCCTAATCGGCCCCATAGTCATTGTACTTTCTTGGTCTCACTTTATGACGTGTACTGGGAACTCTTTTAGAATCATCAATATCATTGTTTAAACATTCTTTGTTTTGTTTAAGCCAAAATTTAAATTCAGCATCATAACATTTGACAACCCTGCAAATGTTCCACCATTTACCATCTAGCGTTTTGATAAAATGTCCTTTAACATCCGACTCCTTCTTAGGATCAGATAGCTTGAAACTTCCCTTTTTTACGAAGGTGTTTGGACACACTCTAACAAAATGACCCTCATCAATGACTCTCTGAATCTTGCTAACTTTATCATTATGTCTTGTCTGATACCCTTGTTGATACTTGACCACTTTGTCACGTATTTCATCATCCTTCACAATTTTTTTTCCACTTTTACCCATCCATGCAGGCACAACAGTTGTGCCAGGAATCCTACCCTTCAAAAGACAAAATGGATTTTCTCCTGTTACTGCATTAGGAGTAGTTCTATAATTCCACAACATTTTCTTTCTTTGGGTTCTCCAACACATGTTCATAGATGTAACTAATTGGATATGTTCTACCAACACTCGGTTGAAGTGCTCAACTAAACCATTTCCTCTTGGATGGTACACAGGTGTTCTCAAATGTTTGACACCCCATTTTTTACAAAACTCACCAAATTCGTGGGAAATCAATTGAGGACTATTATCAGTTAGAATTTCAGCAGGACATCCTTCTCTACCAAATATTTCTTCGAAAAAAGCAATAATACTGCTGGTTTTTACACCAGTCACAAAAGCTAGTACAGGCCATTTAGAATAATAATCTATCATTATTAATGCATATTTATCAACTGTACCCAACCCTTCAAACGGGCCGCAAATATCTAATCCTAATCTCTCCCATGCTTTCTCAGGGAATCTCATAGGTGTAATAGGTGAATCCCTTAAAATATGAGACTTGTCACTGCAAGTACATGATATATATTCTCTCACAAATCTCTCTATATCTCTGTCCATATTTGGCCACCAAAAATCCACCCTGGCTTTTCTCTTAACTTCGGACATTCCTCCATGACCCTCATGCAATAAACCCATCAACTTTTCTCTCAATGATACTGGAACCACTAATTTCTCACTACATCTTACTATGCCATCCACCACTGACAATTCCTCCCAAACATCTTTATACATGACAATATCTTCATCCATTTTCCCATTTACAAGCAAAGGCTATTCTTTTATCACTTTGACTAGCGATGCATCTGAATTAATTGCATCCCTCCATTCACGTTCACTAATGGCTTGATGACATTCTTCAATTTTTGCAATTAATAAGTCATCTTCTTCATTGCCCTCATTGTGTTTGCCATCCACAGGCAACCGCGATAAACAATCAGCATTGATATTTCTTATTCCAGGTACGTATTTTAATTCAAATGAATACTCCTGTAGTCTATACAACCACTTTGCACTATGTGGAGTGGCTCTTCCTGCACCTGAAGTAGTAAAAAGATCTAACAAAGGTCGATGATCAGTGCAAAGTTCAAATTTGTTGCCCAAAACATAAACACGAAAATGTTGCACTTCCCACCAGCAGGCTAACGCTTCCTTCTCAACAGTAGAATATGAAGATTCCGCACCTTTCAACGTGCGCGATGCAAATGCTATTACATTTTCCTTACCATCACTTTCTTGCATCAAAACTGCCCCTAATCCATATCCACTAGCGTCAGTTACAATAATGGATTTATGTTGAGGATTAAACGATTTCAATGTCGTGGCATTAGCTACCACTTTTTTTACAGTAACAAATGCATCTTGGCATTCATCTGACCATTGAAAATTGACACTATTCTTCATTACGTCTCGTAGGGGTTGTACAATATCAGAAAAATGATGGACAAATTTCGCATAATATTCAGCTAAGCCAAGAAATGATCTTAATTGATCCTTATTCATTGGTGATGGAGCTTTCTCTAAATCTTCACAAAATTCAACTTTGTTTTTCTTTTCCTCTTTCTGAAAATGTATGTCCTAAATATTCAACTTCTTGTTGACAAAACCTACACTTATTTAAACTTATCGTCAGACCAGCCATTTTCAGTTTCATTTACACCATTTTTAACACTTCATCATGTTGGAACTCATCCTTTCCCCAAACCAACACATCATCTTGAAATACTAAAGCATTCTTAACACCTTCCAATACCTTCTGCATTATCCTTTGAAAAACGGCAGACGCCAAAGCTAAACCGAGTGGCATCCTTAGAAATTGAAATGCACCTTCAGGAGTAATAAAAGATGCTGGGTTTTGAATTTGTGTGAAATCGTACTTGATGGTAAGCACTTGATAAATCTAATGTAGTAAAGTACTTACCCCCCTCGACACACAATAACATTTAATTTATGCGGGGTAAAGGGTATCTATCCACCCAAATGCACTCATTTAAGTCTCTTAAATCCACACACATGCGGATTTTGCAGTTAGGTTTGTGCTCGATCACAATCAGACTTAACCAATCAGACGCTTCTATTGGTTCTATGATTTTTTCCTTACCTAATCTTTGCAATTCCTCCTTTAATTTAACTATCAAAGCCATGGGTACATTGCGCACTTTATGTACTTTGGGTTTGGCATCTTTTTTTACTATAATTCGATGTTCAAACCCTTTTAAACATCCCAATTCTTCTTTAAAAAGATCTGGAAAATCCTTCACCCATCTGCTATTATTACTACTATTGGTTAAAAACACTTGTTGAGGATGGTTGGGATCCAGAATGATTCCTAAGCCCTTTTGTTCTTTCCATCCTAGTAAATTCCAGCCAGACTAAACTACATACATTTTGCCAAGAATAGACCGATCCTCAAATTGTATTTTGGCATTGAAATATCCTAAGACCAGTAGTTTAACACCACAATAAGCAAGCGGTTCAACATCTGTGGGAATCCAAATAATTTATCCTCATTTTTTCCAATGGTTTCTATCTATTAAAGTAGAAGGAGATCATGAATCTGCCCATATTTGTACTTCATAATCGTTTACATGTATTACACACTTAGGAGGTTGATAACTATCCTTTGAATTGTTTTGTAAAGTGTTCACACTTTCTATTACCATAACTTCAATGTCACTTTCCTCTTCTTCATCCATGACGTCTCGCAGATGTATTATTTTAGATTCACTAATATTATTTATAGTTTTCCTACCACCTGGATTATCAATAGACTTACATACACGCGAAAAATGACCAATTCTCTTACATTTGTAACAACGACTTTTTGTTGCTGGACATTGTATTGAGTCTGCGCTGTGTCTATAATTACCACATCTGTAACAACCTTTTCTAAAATGTTCTGTTTTTTTTTCCATGGTATTATTTTTATCCCTGCTGAATTTAACCACATTTTTTTTCATTAGAATTTATCACACATACTTTGTTAGATTCAGCTTCTGTTTTAGAATTATTCTCTGATAACTCTTTTACATACCTAGAAGTATTCTCTATACGTCTAGCAATTTCGATCGATTTATCTAAAGATGGATCTTTTAAATCCAATAGTTTTTCTTGGATTCTCTTATTATTAGTCCTATTGATGAGTTGATCTCTAATAATTTCATCTCTTAGGTCTTTAAACTTACATGTTATAGATAATTTCCTCAATGCAGCCACATATTGTTCAATTATCTCACCTTGTTTTTGTGAGCGGGAGAAGAATTTATGTCTTTCTACCACTATGCTAATTTTTTAGCTAAATTGTCGGCTAAAGCATTCAAAGCCATTTCATACACATCCTCTTATTCATCATCAGAAGAATTGTCAACATTAGTAGCATTGGGCTGAAAATTTGGTAAAGTTTTTAACACATTCCTACCTTCAACGCCTAAACGTACCCTTAAAACTGCAAATTTTCTTTTAGAAATAAACACATCACCACTTATTGCTTCTAAATAAGTGGTAAAAGCCTCTTTCCAATCTTCCCAATCCATACATGGAGTACCAGGTTCGGGAAGATTTGGAATGGAAGATTGTGTGGCCATAAATATATTTTTTTTAAAAACAGAACAAAACAAAGTAATAATTATGTGGATCTTTGCACAAATTAACTATAATAATAATAATAACAATCATGTGTTTCTTACACATGAACAATATGTGTTTCTCAGTTAAATTTGATTACTATGTCCACATAAGATAATACCCTATGTTTCCTTTAGAGAAACTTTTCCTACAAAATGTTTCCTTGCTTTTATTCCTGTGTTTTATGTATTGAAAAAATTTTCACCTTGCAAAGTACTGTTTAAACCACCATCAATTTTTTCTTAAAATAGGAGTTCGTGAATATTTCAAAATGTGATGTTCAATATCACAATAAACAAAAAAAATCTGTTTATTTATAGCTGAAAGTCCAGTGTTTTCCACTTACTGTGCAGTTAAAACATCCCTGATGCACTATATTCAATGGCACCGAAGGAGCTATATTGATTCTTTCTTGCTTGCTGGATTTAACAATCTTCTTGCACTTTGTCTCGATTACCTCAGAGAGAATATTCTTTCCCTAGAGACTCACAGCGTATATGTTAGTATGCACTCCGTTCAGTTGTTGTTCAGTTTCGTTTCTGTTTCCGTGTCATGTCTTTTACGTGGACAACCACTGCGTTATTCAATTGGCTGTCGTCCACGTCTCCTATGTAGACCTCTGCCGCGTTGTTCAACTGGCTGCCATTTCCAGGCAACCTTCACTGCGTCGTTTAATGAAAACTTGCCTCACCGGTCACTTTTGTGCCTGACTCGCGAGCTCCTTGCAATTCTTGGGCTCTTCGTAAAGCACTACGACAAATCTCAACCTACTCAACTGTTCAACTGTTCAAAATTCTGCACCCAAAAGGACACTGGATGGCCACTGCAACCCTCACCAGTCCCGACACTTCATCACTGGCCTCCATGGATACCAGGCGCTACCACTTGAACTCGTGGCTCAGCACGCGATCCATCTCGTCACAAATTTTCGGGTACAGTTTTAAATCATAACAATCTCGTTTCCTCGTAATGGCACGCAGATTGATGAATTCTTTTACAGGAACAATCGCAGACTGACCTCAATAATAGTTGTTAATTAATCTGGGTGTCTTCTTCTTCTTCTCTTTTTTTTCTTTTAATTATATTTGTAAATCCAACATAACATGAAGAAAGAAAAACAAAAATTCTCCAAAATTACTCCAATCTTCTTCTAATGCTTATCTTCTTAATGCCATCCCATCCTCATCGCCAATTTAATGATATCAGGAGCCAGTTGAAGATAAATAGAGAGTTAATTGAAGAATATATAGAACGACCCCCAGAGCCAACTTCCCAACTCCACAGCCAGGTTTCTTCTGCTGGATTCCACAAACCGTATTCCAACAGCAGAACTCTGTTGCTAGGAGCTGGACAAAACTAAACAAATAAATAAAACATAACAGAAAGATTTCCATGTATCAATATTCTAACTGTAGGGGCTTGTGGGATTGAAAAGATTACCCTACAAAAGTTTTCCCCCAAATTGCATTTTTGTAGTACCTGAGTTAGATTAGTCCAGTTAACCTGATTGAACACTTTAGTAGCGTCCAGCGTGAGGATAGCCATTGGTAGGTTATATAGTGTCGCAAGATCTATGCCACCAATCAAATTATAGGTTAAGTCTTGAATGCCTCTCCCTCTAACAAAGCCCTTTTGATCTTGATGTAAAAAACCGCTCATAATACCGCTCAGCCTCTCTGCTAAAATCTTGACAAAAATCTTATAGTCAAGATTAAGCAGAAAGATTGGTCTATATGAATCACACTGGTTCGATGGCTTGGATGGTTTTAAGATCTAGGCCACAGTGGCCTCATCCCATGATGGGGGCATATTCCCACCTTTTTCAAAGATGAGAGAATAGTTTGTCCATTACTGGAATCAGAACTTCAGCTAGAGATTTATATAACTCAGCCGGAATACCATCCGGTTCCGGGGCCTTGCCTTCTTGATTTCAGACTGGCGTACAGGTTTATTAAAATTACAAGAGAGCTCATCAATGACTTTCTTAGAGGGGAAACAATCAAGCCAGGATTTTATTGTGTTGTCCTGTGGGGTTAGATCTTCTCTATAGACTTTGTCAAAATGCTTTCTAAAAGCTTCTTCTATATCTGCGGGAGTCTGACACAGTTTTCCAGTAGCATTGCAAACTACTTCTCTTATGTTGCTTTTTGCTCATTCCTGTTTAGTTTCCCAGGCTAGAAGCTTTCCACAGCCTTCCCCGTATTCCAAGTGAGCCATCTTACTGGCCTCCCACCTCTTCTTCAACCTAGCACCCAGCACCCCTTCCAATTTCATTTTAAGAGATAACAAACTGTCAGAGATATTCCCTTTTACCCTATCCTCTTGGGCGATGAGCTCCTGCTCTAGCTTCTGGATTTTATCCTCTATTTCTTTTACCTCTGTTTCATACTTCTTCTGTCTGGCGATTTGGATAGAAGATATGCAACCTCTCAAGAAAGCTTTGTAGGCATCCCATACTATTTCTATAGAAGTACTATCAATGTCGGTTAAGAAATAGTTCTTAATATCTGCCATTAAGATTTCAGTTATTTCTTCCTCTAACAGAATAGCTCGATCTAAGGTCCATGTTTTATTAGTTTATGTGTGGAAGTTTCAACGTTAGTATTGCTGCCACATGATCAGAGAGGTGACCCCCTAGATGTTTCATTTCTGTCTCCAAACTAATTCAAAAGAAATCTAGCCTGGACCTATGACCATGCTTCTTTTTATGAAAAGTATACCCTCTCCTGCCTCCGTTTCTTTCTCTCCATATATCTGTCCAGCCTAACTGCTTCATCGTGTTTTTCAGTAATGATCTCAATTTACAATTCTGCGGTATTCTGCTATTCAGGGATCTGTCCATCATCGGGTCTAGGACTAAGTTGAAATCTCCTGTCAATATTAGGGGATCTCGAAATAGCAATGACTCAGCACATAGGCCCGTTAAAGGAGCTAGATCATCCTAATTAGGACCAGAATATCCAGTTACTTTGAATTTATGAGTGAGAAACCTTATGTTTGCTATGGCCCATATTTTCATCTTATCAACTTTAAAACCTTCCACTGATAAAGCAGGCTGTTTCTTAATAATTATTGCTACTCCCTTTGTTGTTGTGTGGTGCAAATAACCTCCTTATTCCAGCTTTTAGTTTTGCACATCTCCTCATCTCCTTCTCAGTTAAATGTGTTTCTTGAAGAATAAGGATTTGTTCTGAAGTATCTTTTAAATATTGAAATATCCTTTCCATCCTGTGTTTACCCTTTACTCGTTTAGGTTCCATGTCAATACCCTCAGATATGTTGCGTGATCAGCTGAGGCTGGTGTCATTACTCATTTATTTAGATGGTAAGTTTCTTGTAAGATTTTATTTGGCGAATTGTAAAAAAAAATGTTCCCCCTATGCTCCCCACTCAGTGACCATCCCCGACCCCCCCCCACCCACACTTGAGAACCACTGGAGATCCCCCACTCTTTCTTTTATGGTCCTACCCTGGTCTTTGAGGCTTCCCTCTCTTTTGTCAGGACGGTTAATACTTTCTATAGCTCCTTATGTAGCTGCTGGCTTGTGTTTTCAAATATTAATTCAAGTATATCCTTCCGGCTCTCATAGTAGAATTGCCCTCGAGATTCAAAGTAAAGAAGACTACATTTTTTTTTTTTATCGAACTGATTCTCCACTGCTTTGTGCTGAAATAAGCTGCAAGAAGGTTTCTGCCCCCTCCACCCGTCTAAATACATGCATTTTATTATTAAACATGACTTTTAGTGTAGAAGGAAATTTGAGTTGTGCTGTTGCATACAGTTGTCTGAATGGGTCTAGTAACTTTCCCAGCCCCCACTGTTTAGATGCAGTTATGGAAGAGACATCAGACTGAATTTGGAAAGTAAAGCTTTCTGCACTTAGTTTTTTGATTTTAGAGCTTTGGTCAATATCTTTTAAATTGTACGTCAAAAATTGAATCAGATTTTCCTGGGTCTAGTCTTGTCTTAATCTGAAAGGGTCCCTATGCACCCTTTGAATGTCAGCAAAGAGGGCTCGTTCTGAGCAGTCAATATTCATTGTTTACTTAATCAGTTTTAATACATATTCTCTGATGTTGTCCCCTTCAACTCCCTCGGGAACTTTAAGTAGCAGAAGATTATTCCTCCGTTGAACATTCTCAATGGATTCCAGCTTGTCCTGGAAGCCAATTTCCTGTTCTTTTATTTTAGTAAGGTCTTTTGCATTTTCGTCTACTTTTGCTGTTAACTCAGCCACCGCCGTCTCTAATGCTGCGGCAGTCACTGTTAGTAGGTCTACCTTATCTTCCATTTTTTCACACAAAAAACCTTAATTTCAGCTTGTTTTTTTCTGAAACCTGAAACCTGTTTCTCATCTTGTCTATTAGAGCCTGTAGAAGGTCTGAAGCTGACCGGTGGGTGAATGAGATCTTTGTATTTGCACTTGATGCTTCAGAGTGTCCTATCTCCTTTCCACCTACTTGACTATCCATTAAAGAAGTCCTGTTTGTTTCAAAATGTAACACATTATTGTCTGTATCTTGCAGTGTGAGTTCCCCTACCCCCTTTTCTATTGGCAAGTCTACTAATGGCTGAAACTTGTTGGGGGGTAATATACCCTCAAGATATTGACGCAGCTCGGTAGTATTGCCAGGATTACTGAAGCTGCTTTCTTTGTGAGTAAACATATTGTCAACCCGTTTAAGTATCAGTGTACTGGGCACTGATTCAAAATAATCTCTTAATGAGGGTATGATTTCTTTTTTTTTTATCTTGAGTTAATATCTTTGCCTTCTTCTACCCATTGGGTTTAGATTTGCTAGAATTATTTGACTTTTACGGTTCGAAGTCTCACAGGTAGCAGTTTTTAGATGATCCAATGACTCAGCGAATGAGTAGCTACCTGTGCTTCTTAAGGCGTATCGTGATCGTGATAGTGAAGACCTCCCCTGTCCTGTTCCACCTCCGTAGCACTTACTTTTTGTTGTAAGTCTGTGTCGATATCAGTAACCTCCAAGGGGTCCGCTTGTACACCATTTCCCGTTATAACTTTATTAAGTTTCAGAGTTTCCGGCCTGTCACTCGTACCTCCTCTCCCCCTACCGCTGTCAATGGGGAGTCTCCATGCTGCCCTCCGTCCGCGATGCACTCCCAGGGCCGCCCGTGACCATAGAGCGACCTGCACCTCTCGAGACTCTCCTGTCTGCTCTTGCGTGGCTGCTGCCGCGTCAGGTGTGGAAAAGAGTAGCTCCGCCACCTCTTCCGTGTTCCGGGGGGGGGGCGCACCTAGAGAAATCCCGAAAGAATGCTCCGTAGAACCAGGACTCAATCCAGAGCAACACGAAGAGAAATGCACTGCCCAGCTCTGTCTGCTCAACCGCGTCCTCCGACCGCGAACACGCCCAAGGCTTGCCGGTAAAGTACCCTAACACTGATACTCACTTTCTTCCTTCGAGGCGATTATATTTCGGCCCAAGTTTGCTTATATATAAACTTTAAACTATACTAGCAGCTTTCAATAGACTCCAGCAAACATTGTAGCTATTGTGGTCTATTAATAAGATTCGTCCTGACCTCTCGGAGCCTCCGCGACCATGTTCTCCCTGCATTCGCTCTTCAAAAAAGTTTACCTATAGTTATTGTAATGCGTTACTCCTTATGCCTGCTTCAAGCTGGAATAAGGTTTTGACGCCGTGGCGTCCTCGAAGCGGAGGAGTGGAAAATTGTGGATTACATGGCATTTTTACGAGGCTTTTCTGCATGGGAACACCCACCCTGCACACATTATACCAGACGCAGGTATAATGTGACGCAGGGCTTTACAATGTGATGCATCTCCCTAGATGCGTCACCTTGTACATTGGCCACATTGTTTACGCCACCGTTGCATCACAAAAGTGATGCAACAGTGGCGTAAAAGTGTTGCAAGGGGCTTGTAAATCTGTTCCCTATGTCTATCAGTTTATTAATTTGTTTGACTGCACTCCCTGCCTCCCTTGAGGACCTATGGGCCATGGAGAGAAGCAGACTATTTATTAATTAATCGATTCAAATTTCTATCTTGCTCCCTTGCCTCCAATTGCAGCTCCATGAGCCCTAATTTAATCAATCTTTATAATATTGTTATTATGATGGATGATGTTGGCAATTACATGTACTGCATTGACAAGAATTGCAAAGTCTCACTCTCTTACTTCTTTATTGCCTGCAGGTGCATGAGAGACTATTTTTTAAAGGAACAGAGAGAAATCTGTGAATTATCTTACACCGGAGTCCAGAGACTTCTCTGCTAAAGGCCTGTGCTTGTGATGCTGACCCATACAAGAAGTAAAACAGATGTCTCCAAAGAAGTAGTTCAGTGAGGTGAAGAATATGTTTGCTGCCATTGCCAAGCCTGGTATCCAACCCTTATCCTTTTTCAGGCAAAATGTCATACCCGGAGATACCTCCACTGGGCAGGAAGAAGCTGGAAAGAGGATCACCCCTGGATCGACAATAGCACAGGCACCCCCCATCAAAATCGAAGCAGATGTCTCACATTGCTGCAATGACTGCAGTAATGGCAGAAAGCAGTGAGTCTGAAATAGATTTTTTTTTCCAGAGTGTACTGAATCTTCTTAAAAAATACTCAAAATCCAGAGTCACACCTGATCTTCCAAAGGTAGGAGCAGAGAAGGAGGTTTAGCTTGATGCTGAGCAAGATATTGTTGTGATTACTCTTCCATTGATCACATCGGGCACAATTCACAAAAGTAATCTGAGACAAAATTCTAACTTTACGACTTTCGGTATTCAGAGAAGGCATTTAGGAGTACTAAAGTTAGGATTTTGTTTCAGTTAAACTTAAGTTTGTCTTAAGTTGTTTTTTTTTGTAATATATTTTTATTGTTTTTCCTTAAACTTTATTTTTCAAATTTGCATTAGTACAGTTACAAGAACCCCCCCCCCAATTGGCATCAGAACAACACATATACACATCGACTGTCTCATTAAGGCACTTTTGTTGGATATAGGCTTCACCGAGATATGCGTAAACCCATGAGGCATAGCAGAATAACATACAAATATAAAGGTATAATTGTGAGTAAATAACCAGGCCCTGCACTATACATTATACTAATGGTGACTTAGGATACTCCCCAGGCCTCCTCATCCGTCCCCGATCCCTGTGGCGAAAATAACTCGCCACTCGTCCCTTCTGAATCGCTTTGGGAAGTTTGCCCCCTAGCTCCCAATCCTGTAGCACACATGGTTCGCCATGCAAGTAGGTCCTCTTGTAATTTCTCATCTCACCTGCTGTGCTGCATATGTGTTTCTTCAGCTAAGGACCATTCTCTCACGTCTCTGAGCCATATGGGAATCTCTGGGGCCCTCTGCCCCATCCAAGTGATAGCCACCCTGCGCCTGGCCAGCACCAACATCAATTGCAGTAATCTATAGGACAACTTTCGTTTCTCTGGCCTCGGGACCAGCGCCAGCAGACAGTGCAGAGGTGTCAGTGTGAAGAGGAGGCCTGTAGTGGCGGATGTGTGTTCTACAACGCCCACCCAAAAACTCTTGATTAGTGGGCAGTCCCAGGCCAAGTGCAAGAAACCCGCCCCTTCTGCGCTACATCTGGGACAATTATCCCCCCTGTCTGCGGAATAACGCTTCAGTAAGATCGGAGTAAGGTAGGTGCGGTGTAGGAAGTTAAAATGTATTAATTTAAAGCGTGCGTTACAAGAGACCTTCTGTGTTAAAGCTTCTATGCGTTTACGCTGCCCCTGGTCCAGTGGTGTACCCAAATCCGCTTCCCAGGCTGCCCAGGCTGGTGGCACCGGCGGGGCCGAGTCCCGTCGCATGGCTGCATATAGTAGGGAAATAAGCCTGCGTCCTCTGCCACAGGACAGAAGAATATTCAAGGTGTGTGTCATTGGGGGCGCCTCCGGAAACTGAGTCCAAATTGACCGAACTACATCGCGCAGACCCTGATAATGTAGATATTGCCCTCTTTCCAGGCCAAAGGCCTCCTCTACCTGTTCATAAGTTAGAAAGGTCTCGGTGGGGTACAGGTCAGCCAGGGACTCACAGCCCCCCGCCGCGCCAGGCACGGAAGGACATATGTTGTTTCATTGTCATAACGTGGATATTTGACAAGTAATCCTCCTCCCCTCCTAAGCGCCTTGAGACCCTCTGGGTATGTAGTGCGCTATATAAATTCTATGACTTGACTTGACTTGACTTGACGAGTGCCAGGATCCAGACCGTCAGGTCCCTATGGAAGGGCGCTGTTCGCAAGACTCTTTCTATGAATCGGTGCCAAACGCTTGCCGTGTGCCTCACAACATAGGGCAAAGTCTCACTCGCCCCCCTACCCCGCCTCAAAGCCACCCGTAGCTCCTGTACCGTTACTCTACCTGCCAATAGTTGCGTCTCCCAAACGTCTGCATCCGCGAACCATCTGGCAGCCGGTTGCAGCTGCGCAGCATAATAATATAAATCAAAGCGCGGGGCCTCTAGGCCTCCCTCCTCATAGGAGCGCACCACTGTATGAAGAGCTACTCTACTGCGGCGGCCTGCCCAGAGTAGGTACGTAAGCAGCATGTTCAGGGTCCTAAAGACCCTAGGGGGAAGAGGATGTAGCGCATTCTGGAGGACGTAAAGTGTCCTAGGCAGCATCACCATCTTGGCGACGGCCAGCCGACCCATGAGAGATAGGGGCAGAGTATTCCAGAATGACACTGATTGCTGCAGGGACTTAATCACCCGGTCAACATTGCAGGCCAATAATTGTGCTTCCGTTGAAGCCACCTGAATCCCCAAGTAACGAAAGCACTCCCTTTCCCATCGCAGCCCGAGCTCCGGGAAGTCCTCCTGGGGCACCAACTCGAGAAGACAATGAGAAGATCAGGGACTTGTGTCTATTGAGTCTCAGTCCCGACGCTTCGCCAAATCTATCTAGGTGAGCTAGCAATATTGGGAGCGCTACTCTTGGGGCTCTCAGATAAAACAAGGCATCGTCTGCATACAGTGAAATAATATTACAAGTATCTCCCACCCGGATGCCCCACAGCAACAACTCAGAGCGGATCTGCACGGCAAAAGGCTCTATAGCCAAGGCAAAGAGTAGTGGTGAGAGGGAACACCCCTGTCGTGTACCCCGTCCCAAGTTTGTCTTAAGTTTAATTTAAGACTAAAACTTAAGATTAACTGAGACAAAATCCTAACTTTAGTCTTCCTACAAGCATTTGTGAATTTGGCCCATCAACTTCTAAATTTCATGCAAGGAAAAGAAAGAGCACTGCCCCATCTTCTTCAGGCCTTCCCTCCAAAGGTTGTGGCATGGATTGGGCCCTGACTGAGATCTGCCATGAGAGATAAAGGAAATGGAAGATTCCTGAAAGCCTTGGAAATGTGAAGGATGATGAACGAGTGATTGATCATGTGGAGACTGGCACAGATGAACTGCAAATCACCTCTATGTTCCCTGGTCGGGGTCATGTAGTACCACCAGTACCGCCTATTTCTATATTTTCAAGAGGCCAACAATCTGAACCAACTGCCACAATCACTATTGCAAAGCATGCCCTAGAGAAAGGCAATTGCAGCTGCCTAGCTCCACCTCAAATCATTCTTCAGGCCTTGACTTGATAGGAAAGCTCTCCCCCGTCCCAGTTTGAATTCTTTTAAAATTAGGCCACATAAGGAGCACATTGCAGAATACTCACTTTGCTGTAAATGCAGGAGTCTAGGTAAGTGGACTTTGTCGTACCCAGGACCTGAAAAATCAACACACCTTGAAGTGGGAAGAACACCTCAAAAATGGTAGATGTTGGTGACAGAGGAGAAGACAATGACCTAATAGAACTAATAGAGTTGGTGGTGAGGTAGAAGATGTGTGAAGCAGCCCTGTTATTGTTGCTCATAGCGTGCAGTTATCACTCATATCAACCTCGACATGTCACAACGAAAAGAGGGATACAGTAACCCAAAGCATCCAAGCAGCTTACCAGTTACCAGTAGGCCACTGCTGGGGGATCCTACAAAGAAAACAGTAAAATCAACCCATTATCACTTTTATGATACACTATCTGCAAGCATTCCTTCCATTACCTTTTATGTGATTGATGTTAAGCTCTAAGCAGATGCTGGTATACCCAGACAAGGGTCCCTTTCTCATTGTGTCACTGGTTCCTCATGGAGTTCAACAACGCTGAAACTAATATGGTGCTGCTTTTGTTCCCTTCTGGAGATGGCCTCATCTGGCAATTCAGGATGGACTATACTCACAATGAGAAGGGTCAGTACTGAGTTGCATAAGGCAGGCGTTTGTCTGGAGTAGCACAGTGGACAAAAATTATGGATTGGAATGCTACCCTGAATGATTCTCAGTTGTTAGACTATTTGCAAGGATTCCCCTATCACCTTTAGTTTGATTGATAGAACCACCCCTTCCTCAAACACTCAAAAAACGATCTTAATAAAACTACCCTGTCCCCAACTTTCCCATTCTCATCATGCACAAAATCTAAACCCTCAAAAAAAGTATCCTAATAAAACCTATACCTTCTCATGCTTACCAATGACAACAGGCACACTACCTCCCTAATCCCTCAAAAACATATCCTAATAAATCTAGCTATTCCCCAGCTGTCCCATCCTCATCACTCACAGCAGGCCCTCCTCCCTATAACTTCTTCTCTATATCGTCCAGGCTTTTTGTAATCACCCTCTTTTTTTGTAGTTTCTATTTGCCTTTAACAGTTTTCTGGTGAGAGACTCTAGTTGAGGGAATATGGGGATGGGCTGTTCAAAGGGACTAAGACACAAGGTTCCACCGCTACAGAAATGGAACTGCTTGGGTTCTACTTGCTTGACACTGGATGCAGCTTCCTGCTCCTCCAAATCACTAACTAGTGGAAGGCTACTGCTATGGCATTAATTTTCTTGAGGCGCAGCTGAGTCACTATCTCCCACGAATGATGACCCTAAGCCTTACACTGAGATTCCAAGACTGGCTTATGGTGAGGCTAGCTGGATGGTCTAAGGGAAGAAAAAAGAGCATGAACTGTAATACCAACTAGTCAGACAGTCACACAGAGTTGGTGGTTCTCCAGGTCAGCTGGAATATGTTTTATGCAGTTCTGTATTCCTGGAACTATTTTTTGACAAATAATTCACATATTACTAATTGCAGTATGCACCATGAAATAATCCTTGAGTTGACCACCTGCTTCATTACAAGAAAAATAATTGTTGCTAAAATGGATGAAACGTGGGTGAAATGTTTTGGCCAGGCATGTAAAGTGTACTTTTTTAATTACTAAACTGCAAAAGTATATATATTTCCATGGAAAAATATGCCCGATTAAAATTATTTATTGCACTATTGGTCAGCATGAATTTGAACAACTATAGGTAAATAATAATAAATAACAATAAGTCCAGTGGTCCTGCTCCTTTCCTACTCTGGAGTTACGCATCAAGCTCCACTCCTCTCTACAACACTCTCCCCAGTACAACAAATATAGTAGTAAAACATCAGGACTTGGGCTAGATTTAGGTGTGGGTATGGACAGGTTGAGACATATAATATGGAATGTAGAAGACAAAATAAACTTAAGAAGAAGGGTTGGGACTAATATGGCACATGCTGGGATGGGACAGGATGGTAGTAGTAATCATGGGTGGGCCCTGGACAATGGGCAATGGGGAGCACACCTCTGTTAAACCATTCATTGAAATTGCAACAAGATAGAGACAGAAAATTGAAAACAGAATATTTCGAGAAAGCAGTATGGTGACTGCTTGAGACGGCAGTTTGCAAGCTAATTAAGAATCATCGTCTATTAAGGAGCAAGATGTTGGACATTGCTGAAACTTTGTTAGCTTTAACTTCACACAGATTATTGCCCTGTCTGAGCTACTGTAAAATCACTGTGCGACAAGCAGAATTGCTACTTGCCTGCAGAAGACTCCTGGAGGCAGCTGACCACGCCTGTTGCTGTACATTGGTGCCAACGGTAACGATGGGACCTAAGAATGCAGGCAATAGTGGAAGGAAGACTGCCGCCAATCCTGTGTTGAACGGAGTGAGCTCTGTCCTGGCAACTACAGATTTTGGAGTGGAAACCACAGCGGCATCCACATTACGTCAACCCGGGCGACGACTACAGGTGACCCGCACAGAAACTCCAGGGGAAAGAAAAGGGAAGGGCAGGACTGTGCCCCAGCAACAGCAATGGTTCTGGAGTTACTGTGTGGATCCCCCGCTGAGTGCGACCTGAATCTTGCTGGTGAGAAGGTGATGCCGTAGGAATAGGGCAACACAGATTTAACTCTCCTAGATAAGGAAACTCTCCCAGTATCCGCTGCTGCAACGCGTCCCCTCAAGGGAGCAGAAATACCTTCCACATTGAATGCCAACAATAAGGTAAATGCTGTAGCCAGTTTGTTACCTGGTGAGGGCTGTCTGGGGAATAGTTTAAGATGCAGAGACACTGCAAGAGACAGTGCTCAAGGTCAACTATTGGTCCTGGAGGCTAATTTTCAACAAAAATTGGGTACTTTGGACAAAATTTATATAAATCTGGCTCCAGCAGATTAGGAGAGTGATGCCCCTCCTCCAACTGCTATTCGGAAATCTAGGAAAAGCTAGCAGTCAATGGCACATTCCTTAGGGTTGGGGAAGGGGCTAACCATTGGGATTGCAATCATGAGACAAGTGATTGTTTCTTTTCCCTGTCGGATGAAACTTGGTCAGCTGATGGATGAGGTATGAGTATGCATATAAGTAAGAATGAAAGCATACCTGATACTAGTGGAGTGGATTCAGTGGCAACACCAAGCAAAGGGTTGAGAAAGACAGGTAGATATAACAGTAGCGGGGAGATCTCAATTGGGATTACTCCCCAGTAGAGCAGCTGGTTGCTACTATAGCTACTGGACCCTAAGATGCTCATTCAATAATACCACCTACCCTGGACACGACCTTACAGTGCATACTGTCCCACCATAAGGAAACTCTTCAAGACAGTCGCCAATCTCGGACTGCCAAATGCAAACTACAGGGCTCAATCAGGAAAATTGCCAAAACATGTAATGCTATCAGCGAGAGGTTGACAGACCTTGAGAGTAGGGCAGCTACCCTCGAGAGCGATATTGCAGGCCCCCGAGGACAAACAGAGGCCCATCAATCTCAACTAAAAGACATTCAGTGAAAACTGGAGGACTAAGAGTACCACCAAAGGCGCAATAATTTACTATTTTTAGGGTTTCCAGAAGGGAAGGAGGCAACAGATATCTGCATGTATATGGTAAATTTGTTAAGTGAAGCCTTTCCAGACCTAGACGGGTGGAATTGGTCCCAGGAGATCCAACGGGTCCACCAGTTTCCTTTTGCCCTGAAACAAGCAATCAGACCTGATATGAAGCCCCGTGCAGTGCTAGTCTATTTTAGAAATTATATATATTGAGGCAAAATATCTTTGAGAAAGCTAGACTGGAAGTCAGATGGCCTGGTGATTCTTTGACAAACCAGATTACTGTCATGTAACGGTCGAAGACGATGGCAGTTGCGCCAAATGATAAAACCATTTCAGGATAAAGGTGCCCTGGCTTTCCTAATGAACCAAGCGTGATTGACAGTGGTTTGGGAGGAGCGGACCTGGTTTTTCATCCCTGAGATTACAGCTAAGGAATTTCTTGCGGATGTTGGGGCATAGTGTATAGTTTGCCCAATATGGATTATTTTCTGCTAAAATGTTGAAGAGGGGATTAGGATGAGGGGCAGCTATAGATTCTGGAGTTACTAAAGAGGTCACTGAATCAGGGTTTTCTTTCCTATTTATCACTCTTTTATTTTCTTGATGATAAGGATTGGTATGCCAGAAGAAGTCAGAATACGGGTTCTTTTTTCTTCTTGCTTCTTTTTAAGAGCCGATGGTCAGGGGTAGCTGCTTTTATCTGTCACTGACTGAGGATAGGTCTGTTTGCTTTTATTTCTGTGGGGCAGTGGGGCAGGTGAGTGGAGCTAGGTGAGGGGGCTGGAGATAGGGGGAGGGTAGAGTGGGTAGTCAGAGAGGGTGGAAAAACAGAGAACCTGCAGAAATATGATTTGTAGTCAATCATTGTGCAATTAGTGAAATGTGTATCTCATGCTCATATGGGTAACTTATCCATATGCTCAATAAATGTGGGTGGCCTCAACGACAGAATAAAGAGCTTGAGGGTGGGCGAGACATTAAGATCCTTGTAGTTTGACATAATATGCCCGAGGAAACCCATATTCCATGAGGTAAGAGGGAAACCCTCATGATTAGTGGGTATAACGTGTATTTGTATGCTCAACTCAGGCTTGCACATTCATGGGTTGGCCATTCAAATTAGAAATAACATGGCACCAGCCAAACGAGTTTTGGAGGATAAATGGAAAAGGTGGGCAGTGGCTTCACTACCTACTGGATTAACGGTCTGTAATATCTATGGCTCGAACCAGGATGACCCCAGGGTAGTGGAAGATCTTGAGGTGGAATTAGCATCCGGGCCGGACCAACTGATAATTTGTGGAGATTTAGTTATTAATTTGGAGGTAGCTGGTGCCCTAAGTAACACATATCAGGGGAGAACGCCGAGGATAAATAGGGCATTAACAGCATTCATTGCTAGCCACTGCCTAGTTAATGTTTGGGCCATGATTAAACCATTAGATCCAGGTTTTATGTATTTTTCGTTCCCTCATAACAAATATGTTAGATTAGATAATTATTTAGTGTCCTCCATCCTCCTGGACAGGATTGGAATTAGGAACCTACCCAAATTGTCACATCACAACCTTATGATCCTTGATATTATGGTACACGGGCAGTGCAAGGGGCAGACTAAAAGGACAGTTGATAAGAAATTATTGGCCACCAATTTATTCATTGAATATATCAGGAGCTGGGTACAACAATACTGAAACATAAATAGATATAGCTCTTCGAAGGAAGTGGTCTGGGATACTTTTAAAGTAGGCTTAAGGGGAGAGGTTATTAGCTTTGTGGCGCAGAGGAGGAAGCAGCCGAAAGATGAGATGGATATAATTGATTGCCCAGCTTGCTCTCTTAGAGGAAGAACATAATACAGCAATAAATCAGGACCAGGAAGAGCAAAAACTACAATTACAGTTAAAAGTTGCAAGGGTTAAACCCAAGATTAACAGCTATTATACTAAAAAGAAGGCAGAAGGATATCAAGCTGATCAAAAAGACAATTATGAATATAGAGCGTCAGCTAGCAAGCTTTTAGCTTTACGTATGTGCCAGAAGATGGCTAGGAATAATATAAGTAGGATCAGAAGAAAGGACGGGTCATAAGCAATGGGCTTTAAGGAGAACCTTAAAGTATTTGAAGAATTTTATAGCGAATTATATAAGGACGGACCACTTGATATGGCTCAGAGGGGAGCAGCATCAGAGGCTCGGGAGGGAACAGTAGAGATTGATAAAGTCATGAGACAAGAGCTTGAGGCGGACATTGCACTGCAGGAAGTCATAGAGGCATTGCAGCTGATGGCTTCAGGTAAAGCTGCAGGCCCAGATAGAATTCCTCTTGAGATTTATAAACTGCTGCAATTAGAACTAGCTCCCCTGATGTTGGATCTGTTTGTAGGTGTCCAGCATAATGGCCTTCCTCCCCAACCCTGGATGGGGACAGATATAATTGTATTTTTTTTTTAAAGTAAACCCCCAGATTACTCAGACTCATATCAACTTATCTCTCTTATTAATTCAGATGCTAATCTTTACTCTAAAATCTTAGCAGTCCACCTAGGAAGGATTATAGGTAATCCTGTTACTACTTGGCAACATGGTTTTATACCAGGTAGGGGGACCACGGACTGTTTGATATAGCAGCAGTCACAGGGGATCAGATGGCTATGTTCATTCTTGATGACCAAAAAGCATCTGATCGAGTATCATGCACTACCTATGGGAAATCTAACAACAAATAGAGTTTGGACCTCGCTTTATTAAAGATATTAGAGCAATATACTATAGCCCATATGCCAGTATACAATGATGGACAGGGAATCAGACAGAATAGAGGTAGCCAGAGGCATAAGGCAGGGATGTCCATGCTCTCCTATTCTTTTCACCCTGTAAATCGACCCTTTTCTTTGACAGTCAACAGCTATTGTACTAAGGTGCTGGCATATACAGACGACATTGCCATAATGACCACAGAGCGCGATTGCACAAATAGAAATTTTGGCTGGGTAGTTCGTGAAGAGGTCTGGGTATCTGATGAAAACACCGATAGTATGCACTAAGAATACTGTCTCCAGGACTCCCGTAGGACTGATACAGCTATATATCTTTGGATTAGGATATATTAGAACATGGACTCTATCTGGCCAATAAATATGGACCCTCTAATTTTCAAAAATTAATGCTCACTTGAGGCGAATGAATAAGTTACATTTGTCAATAATTGGCAGATTTAATGTTCTTAAAGTGGTTGTATTTCTGAAGAGTCTTTATTTATTTCGATCCATTCCTCTAGAGGTGGAAGGTACTTATTTTAAGAAGATAGATTCCCTGTTGTCAAATTTTATATTGCAATATAAGAAAATAAGACAGTCTTTAAAAATGTTGACCCTTCCTCAGGAACAAGGTGGATGGGCAGTCCCAAACTTGGTATTTTATTATTGGCCTACGATAATCAAACAGATGGAAGTTCTGGTTACTGCCAGCAATCGGGCACCTGTCCACACACCCCTGTCTATATATGAGATGGTCATAGGAAAGAGTTCAGGAGGTGTATTACTTTGACAATTAGAGCCAATCTACTACAAAAAAACATGCTTTAAGTGTTTAAGAGTGGCCTGGACCATATGGAGAAAGGTTGGCAAATTGTTGAAGCTACACAGATATCACCCCTGGCAATCACCCCTTTTTCCTCATTTGTTCTATGAGGTGAATGGGAAGGCAATGCGAGCAAGCCGGTATAATTAAAATAGGAAATATTTTTCAACAGAGCAATTGGCTTTAGTTGCATAACTACAAGAGTGCTATGGAATGGACGATTGGTCTTACTTCAAATATGTGCAAGTAAAAGAATTTTATAAGCAATTCAGGGATGATCTCTTTCCCATAGATAAAGTTCCTCTCCTAGAAGTTATTGCTCGTAAAGATTGTAGGATCAAGTATATTGAATCAAACAAGAAAGAGTGTAAAAACTCTAATTGTAACAACAAGAGCAAGGAAAGTGGGGATACAAAGCCCAATTTGGTTTGTATAGAAGGCCCTCACTCACCGACCTGGTCGGTGACATGCTTCATCATTGGGCCCCACTGGGAAAGGCCGAATGCCTCCCCAGTGTGCTTCAACGCCAGATTTACTGCGGAGCGGGTATTGTGAGATGGTGAGTGCTAAGTGATAGTGGTGATAGTGGAATTTAAAAATGTCTAAGTTGTATCAATTTTTTTTTATTGTTTGATCAATTGGACATATTAAAAACGATGTGTAGGAAAATAGGCCAAATAAATTGTTTGGCTATTTCCAATAGCTTACAAGTGGGTCAACCTGTTTCTGCCATAGAAGGTGTAATTTTACCAGGCATTCGTCAGGACCATGAGTGGACTAAACCCCGGCGGTATGAGCACGCTAAGGCCCATCCTAACCTAGGGACGTGAAAGTGAAAAATTGTAAAAAAGTGCATGTGAAGGAAAAAAACCTTCTTTGGTACTCTCGATTTGAGAGACCGAAAAATTAATGTAATGCACTTGGGTGGTGAGAAACAATCACACCATGGATCTCGGGAGGGGTGGTGGCGAAATCGGCACACCGCCCTCGACGCCAGGCACCCACTGGAAACCTGCAATCGCCCTGAGCTACCGGATCCCGGGATCCGGTAACTGAGGGCGATTGCAGGTTTCAAGTAAGCATTTAAATTGAACTGCATTTACCAGGATGCAAAGGGGTGAACTGTGCTGGGAGGTGAAGCAGTGTGCTCCCATCCCCCTTATGCTATGATAAGTATGCACTGATTGCCATTTGTATAACTTGCTTGATAAACATGTAAAGTGTATAGGCAGTATTCTTTGATGAAATAAAAAAAGAGAAAGAGACAGAACATTTAGAAGGCGGAAGGATAATTTGAAATGGAATAGGGACTGGTTTAGAAGCAAGGATGTAATACCTTAACAATACATGGGTTGCAACTGAGAAAGGAAATTGGCTTACCACACTTTACCCAGTAGCTGCTACATTACCCTGTTCTACCTCTACAAGTTGGTCCTGAAATTCACCCTCCTCCACAGAGGTGGCATGGGTAGGAACTTCTACACAAAAATAGAACACACTTATTTAGCAATTATGTTACAGCCACCAACTACTGAATTTAACCAAGTTAAAAAACAACACTGATGGAACTTAAAATTATTGCTATCCAAAGTATTACTTTGAAAGGTTTACTTCTATATTTTAAAAACGAAATAATGGAGGGGGGAATGACTAGGAAACCAATAATGGAAGGAAGAGGAAGGGAATGGACAGCGAGGAGAAAAGTAAAAGAAATGTCTTCTCTTTGGCCCTTTTGACTTTGCCAATGGTTTTTAACGATTCTGCACTGCATCCCAGATTTTATTTTTATATATACTTTTATTGATTACAGATTAAACTTATGGTCATACGGTCTCAAATCGTAAACTTGTTATACATAGCACACTTCACATCACAACACTTCTGTCATTTAATCTATACAATTACTGCACTGACATTGTGAGAGTCTGACATGCTTCCAATCCTATTTCAGCTTGAGTCTATTTCAGACTTGGTCGGGTGTGGAGTACATATGTTCCCTCAATAAGCGTTCCAAGCTCCCCACACCATTCCCACATATAGGCCGCCCTTTTTGCAACCATAGCACCATCCATATCTCCAAATCACTCTCGATACGTCGGACACATTTGTGATCCCCAATGATTGGCTATGTTTCGCTTGGTGAAGATCATGCCCAGTGTTGCCCAATCTGGTGCTGCATGGTTAAGGTCAGTTGGCTCCCAGACATTCATTAGACATCTCTTGGGTTCCGGCAGGACTGTCACGCCAATAACTCCACTAACTTGCGTAATGGCTCGCATAATTGTTTCTCAATATGTCACTATTACCGAGCACCACCACAGTGTATGATAGAAGGTAATTGCTCCACATTGTCTCAAACAGAGTGTATTCCTAGTCTTGCCTATCTTGTGGAAGGTCACTCTTGTGTAGTAGATGCAATGCAGTTTCTACAATTGTACTAGTCTTAATTCTGAAGATATCGCCCCTTAGCGTGGGGAGGCTAGCTCCTCTTGCCAATCTGTCTCATCTAGGTCCCCCATTTCGGTCTGCCATTTTTCTTTTTTTTTTTTGTCCTCATTTGCCACTTTATCGATCATGGGGCATTCCTACCGCAGGACCCAGTAGCCTTTTTAAGGTGCCGTCAATTTTCCCTGGAAGGCTGGTCTGGTGTCATAACTGAGAAATGGAGCCCCACACAATCTAACTCCCGTACACACCCGATATGGGCTGATCGTCCAATATAGCTATGGCTTGGGGTGCCTCCCATTGGACATGGAGACAGAGGCTTAATCATCGGACCCGGGGAAAACCCCCCCCAAAAAAAAAAAACCCTGGAGTCCTAACTATTCCGACTCCAGTCAATTAAGAAATTTCAAAATCTTACTGTACGGGGACTACATGTTCTGGCCAAATCTGCTTTGGATGTAGTGTATAGTGAAGACAACCACTCTGCATGAGTTGGTGGGTTGATGTTAACCCAATTTTTGCAGATTTGTCTTCTTGCTAATAATATAGCGTAGTATAGGAACTCTCTTTGTAATCCTTTGATGTTATCACTCAGTTCAAATATTACCAAGGACCAAGAAAGGGGGATAGGGATTGTAAGGATTGACTCAAGCGATGTCTTTACTTCCTGCCAAAATTTAGAGACATTCGGGCATTCCCAGAACAAATGTATATCTGAGGCAGCTGGCAGGGAACATTTACTACAGCATTTCCCCGGTTGAAACTTGGAAAGCCTTTTGGGGGAGTAGTACGCCCGATGTAGTGTGGAGAGTTGATTATGCCTCAGCCAGGCTGGTTTTATGATCTTATAAAGGAGCGTAAAGGACTCAGTCCATTTCTCTTCTGCCTGGGGTTCACCCTCTCCACCCCATAGCTTTGTCGGAAGATAAAACTCATCCTCTCTTTCTTCCAGAATGCTCCAGTAATGTGCAGCAACCTCCTTTCCCTTATATGATTTTTCCATTAGATTCCTCTCTAATAAGCTGTCCCCTCCGAATTTGGTCTTTTTAGTTATTTGAGAACGAATCCAGCTTGAAAGCTGACTGTAAACAAGCCAAGATTATGGCGAGGTTGCACTGTCTGAAAATGTTTCCCAATCTATAAGAGAGCCATCTTCTACTAGTTCTCCCCATCGTGCAATTCCTGCTTCTTGTAGGACTGTTCTTACCGTCTGTATGGAATATGATGAAATCCCAGGGAAGTCCCATATGGGCGCGTAGTTAGAAAAGTATGCAATCCCCGCCTTGGATTTAATTTGCAACCATTCTTTGTATGGGGCAATATAATGTCTTCAGTCTGACTTTTTTGAAGAACCTCTGATGCCCGAATTTGAATAGAAATCCGTCCGATGGAAGGTCTGAACCCATTAGCATAGCTTTGAACATGTAGCCGTTGGAGTTGTCTAGTGGGGACTTTAATAACATCCTGGAGTGGGTCAGGTGAAAGGCCCACGCATAGTATTCCAGGTCTGGCAAAGCAAGGCCTCCTTTTTCCCTTCTTCTTCTCAGTTTCTTCCACGCCAGCCTAGATGTTTTGTAACACCAAACGAATGAATTTATGTTTTGTTGGTATTTTTTTAGTTGGTTCGTATCAAATATTAAAGGAATTGTGTTAAAGAGAAAGGTGTATTTCGGGAGAATGGACATTTTTACTAAGCTGGTCCTACCATAGATGGTGAGAGGTAAAAATGACCAAGACTTCATTAATGTTTTTGCTTCTCGTGAGATCTAGGTTATTCTGAGCCAAAAGGTTAGAATCTTTCCCCTGTTTTATCTTCTTAATGGTACTTTCAACTTCCCCCTGGGTTATCTCCCTGTCTAGATTCTCGCTCTGGTGCTCTTTTCCAGCCAATTGTTTCTTTCCTCAGTGTTATTGATATTATCAGTTATTTCATCAGTGTACATTTTGTGAAAGAAGGTGCTAAAGGCTTCACCAATCTCTGTGTCAGTTTTCCTACTGTTTGGTTCTCCATCCACTCTCACTTCTTTTATATATTTCCTTACCTGGTCTGCTTTTATTTTCCAGGCTAATACCTTTCCTGCTGACTCGCCATATTCGAAGTGGGAGAGTTTACTAGCCTGCCAACGTTTATTTAATCTCTCCTGTAGTAATGTATCTAATTTATCTTTTAGCTCTTTTTTTTATCTGAGTTGGTAGAGGGTGCTTGATCTACCAAATCCAGCTTTGCCAGATCTTACTCTATTGACAGTAGTTCCTCTCTGTACTTCTTTTTCCTGTAAGATGCCCTATTGGTGATACAACCCCTAATATACGCTTTCCACGTCTCCCACACACTAACCAAAGGGGACGAGTCTAAATTCAACTCTAAGAAGGCAGTGGTCTCGGATATAAGATATTCTCTTTCCGCTTCCTCTAATAAAAGAGTACGGTCGAAAGACCATGAGGCAAAGCTATGTTCGCGGTCTACTGTTAGGGAGAAAATGATGGCAGAATGATCCGATAAGTGCGGTGGTAGATATGTGATGTTCCTTATCAGGTCTTTTAGCGATAAGCTAAATAAGGCATAACCAATTCGGGATTTATGCCTATACTTGTAGTTATGAGAAGAGACCCCCAATGTTTTCCCGGCTCTCTGTCTCCAGAAGTCCTCCACTCCCAAGTTAGACATACAGCGCAGTAATGCTTCTCTTGATTTGTCGTGAATTATTGCCCTAGAACTAGGGGATTTGTCTAGTTTAGGATCTAATACTAAGTTGAAATCACCTGACCATATTATTGGGTTGGTGATGGTTATCAGATGATTTTGTATTGCGTTTAAATAAGAAGGGTCGTCTTGGTTAGATCCGTAATATGCTACTAGGGTAAAACTCCTAAGATCTAGCTGGACATTAGCTATTATCCATCTCGCGTTTGGATCTGCCTTCAAGTCTTCAATCTGGGCTCTAGCACCTTTTTTGAAAATGATGGCTAATCCACGGATGCTGGCATTGTGATCCGTGGTAACGAATTTATCGACCCATCTTAATTTTTTAAAAATATCTGAGAACTCTTTTTTATTTAGATGTGTCTCCTGGATTATTATGATCTGCGCGGGCGAGTCTCTGAGGTACTGCATGATTTTATTTCTTCTCCCTCGTACGCGCAGACCATTTACGTTCCAGGAGAGAAATGTAATGTCTCTCATTTCACTCTAACCGTCCTTTGCCTCTCTTTACCCATTCTCCCTTTATTAGTATTTGGTTTTCTCTTTACTTGACCTTTTAGTATATATCCTTTATTAGTTTGGATCTTGACCGTTCTTATACTGTAGACCCTGGAATCGATGAGTTTTTGATTTTTGAAAATTTGGTTCTGAGGACTGCCATTTTTCACTGAGAGCTTTCGTGGGATCTGGTTGATTATTGATGATTTAGCGATAAGTGATGGATATGGCCTTTTTGTCCGTGCATTCTATTAGGAGCCTATCCTCCAACAGGGAGGCCTCAGGGTGTACAGTACCTGCCGGAATAGCTGTTATAAGTGCCTATCCAATCTGAGTATATCTAAATATTTGCGAGGGTGACATCTTGTATTGATCTTGGAGGTGGGCAAAGGTAACAACTTCACCCTTGCTCCACAGATCACCCACCGTTAAGATTCCAATGTAGTCCCATAGTTTTAAGCCTTTACTAGTACTAAGTCTGCCTAGACTTTGTGTTTCCCAAAGTGGGGTCATCTGTGTTATAAGCAGTAAAGTGTGCAGTTCCTAATGAATACTGTAGGTCGACGTGCATGAGAAAAATTCCTCCTTTCGGAAAGGAGACCCTCACAACCCCCCCAACAGTGGGATGTCTTACTTCATCATCGGGTCTGCTCCTAATCGGGTCGGTGCTGCAATACCCGATCGGCGCCCTTGCCGGGGCCTTTTGGCGGAGATCTTTATTTCCATTGCCCTAAGGTGCCATGTGTGTGAGGGCCCTAGTGAGTGTGGATTGGGAGAGTGTAGAGGTGAAGTTAAAACAGGAACTAGTGGTCCACCCAGAACTATTTTAATGATTGTGGCCACTATCCTGATGAAAAATGTGAAAGTTGGCGCAACCCTGTTATAAGATCACAGGATTGTGCGCATTTATGGTCAGCATGTTTCTTGACACTACTTCAATTAGAAGGCAATTCTTCAGGACCTTAAAAGTGATCTATCCACACTTTTTGGTGGTGGTACACCATTAATAACAAGCATTGGCATAGCCAATAGGTCTCGCCTTTGGGACCTTATACGTTTTAGCTATGCAACAATTGATGTTGTTGCACTAAGGATATTGTGCTGGATAACTAAACATTTATCAGGTCATATTGTGTATGGCAATAGGTTTTGCTTTTGGGACCTTATAAGTATTTAGTTATGCAGTATAATATTATTGGTGCAATATTATGAACTGTTGTATTTCGAAACATTTGTAAGGCCCTAAAGGCGAGACCTATTGGCTATGTGAATGTTTTAGAAAGTGTTTTTAAGGAATGGTTTTTGTAATGTTAATTTGTAAAGGCGCAAAAGTGTGGTTGGTAGATTGCATGGGATAGCTGGATGCTCTGGTCAATGAATACATTACTGGATTGATGGATGCCTGTATAAAAGAGTGTGTCAGGTTCTACAAATATGGTTGGCTAAATGCACGCTCTAAATAATGGATAGATGGATGGGTGTGACAAAAAGGAATGGATAGATAGATGAAGAATATAAAAAAAAGAGAAATAGCGAGAGAGTGCGAGCAAAAGACAGAGTGAATGAGGGGGTAAATACAAAAAAATAAAAAGAGAAAGCGAGAGGGAGTGCACGAGGGAATAAGTAATGCTATAAGTGTAACAGCAGCTTGTTTCAGGAGAGGATGCATTTTTTAGGGGGTAGATATGGACGAATAAGGAATTAATTTGCAAAGAAACACAGGATATTACGTCCACTCACAAAACTCAAACATAGTTGACCAGCTCCAAAGTTGGAAACTCAAACAGTTAAGCCACATACTTTTAAAACTGTTACAGCTGTGTTTTTTTTAAAAGCATAAGCATTCACGCATATCAAAACAGTGCCAAACTTTATTAAAATTGCTCATGGTTTAATGGCTGACCACTTAAAGATGAATTTTAGGTTTTTGTATACAGAAACATGGATGGGTGTGAGAAAAGATAACGGTGCGAAAGTGTGGATGGTAGATTGCATGGGATAGCTGGATGCTCTGGTGAATGAATACATCACTGGATTGATGGATGCCTGTATAAAAGCGTGTGTCAGGGTTAAAAGCTTTAAATACTATGAAATGCGCAAGAAGTTGACGTCAGAAACAGGCTCCTGTATCTGGTATTGGATGTTTGTGAGAATTGCAAAGCTTGTTTGGCCATGACCCTAGGGGTGGGTGCTAATGGCAACCGAGGGTAATGATGGCGCAGGCAAAAGGGATCAAGGCAACAGAGAGAAGGGAAAGCAGCCCAGTCGTTCTCTCCCCTCCTGAATGAGGAAGAGGCTTCTGGAATTTGAACCCGACCAGCAGTCTATTGGCAAGTTTGGAACTATAAACAAGCATCACACACACATAAACACACTCACTAGTTACACACAGGACAAGTAACAGCACAGACACACAAACCAACACTAGGTACACGCAGCATAGCAGCACAGACGCCAACTAACACTGGGTGCACATAAAATAGCAGCACAGACACACCAACCCACACTAGGTGCACATAGAATAGCAAGACAGAGAAACCAACCCCCACAATGTGCACACAAAAGAGCAGCAAAGACACACAACACTTGGTAAACATAGCAGTGTTAGTGGCACCGCCGCCTGTTCCTACAGGATACACCCTGGCGCCAGACCACCCGGCGCTGTTACGTTGCCCAGTGCTGCCGCCAGAGCACTGTTCCCCCCGTCGTGAGAGTTACCAGATCTGACGAGCAGCAGACACCATGTGCCTATGGTAAACAGTGCAAAAGCAAGGCACGCTCCGCATAATTATGGATGTGCCTCATTTGACACATAATTCATCATCATCTGCAACATAAAATTTTGATTATTAGCGCAAATGGTTCAAATGTTACTAAACACGCTATCACGTTACCGTGTAGTGTTAAGCCTTTCCTTGTGGATAAGCAGGTCACCTTTCAGTTGCTGAATAGGGTGTTAAACTCACACTGATGAAGTGAAGTCTTTGTTCGTACAGTGTTAATGATAACAATGCCAAAATAGAGAAGTAACACTGCTTCAAAATGTGCTGCATTATGTCTCATAATTAATTTGCCTCTTCATTTTTCGTAATTTAGTTCCCACCCCGCATAATTTGGTCCTCCCCTGCCGCATAATTTCAGTAGCTCTGACTTTCATTAGTCCATCCAGTGACGTTAAATTGGGTTCATGCAACAAGCTGAAGTGACGGTCTCAGATACCCAGAATTTTAATTTACAAAACCTGTAGGCTGCCTTGCAGGCACTTAAACCTAGTGCCCTCAGTTGGTGCTGTACTTCAGGATGATCTGCAGCATGTGGGAGAAGATTTAAGAGGCTGAGAAACGTGAATCAAACCTCCGCCTTGCACATCTGTGACTGATTGCCGTGAGCTAGCACCGGCCCACCACTCTCTGCTGTTGAGACCCGTCGAGAGGACGTGAGCAGGTACATTGTGTTCCCTCTCCGGTGTCATAGTGCGCAGTGTGCCATGGCACGGATGGGGGTTTCGGGGGGTGGAGTGGAGGAGCATATAGAATGGAGATAAAATCAGGGACATGGATAAAAAACATAAACAAGCATTGACCGCGCGCCTGTAAATGTAAAGCCACGCGGCAATAAAAAAAACACGAGTTGGGCGCACACACTCACGGAATGGAAAAAGTGCTGTGCAAGTCGCAAACGCTTGTGCGCGTAATAGCAAGCTGGTGGCCGGCAAGGTAGCACTTTTGAAGCAGCTACTAAATGTCTCGCCAGGTCAGCGCATGCTCTGGCTCTAGATAGACCTAAAAATAGTGACCACCCTTACAGAACCCTAAAAAGTGGTACCTGTAGATCAATTTGGCCCAGCTGGTACCAGCAGGGCCGGCGGAGCGAGGTTAGGTCTGCCGACGGGAACACAGCTTCTTCCTAGACACTGAACTATTCAGTGGTCGAGCCCTCCGGCTACTGATGTAACATCACCACAACCCAACCAGAGTTGACTCCAAATTGATCTACAGGTACCACTTTTTAGGGTGCTGTAAGGGTTGTCACTATTTTCATTAATGCTGTACCACCACCAAAAAGTGTGGATAGATCACTTTTAAGGTTTTGAAGAATTGCATTCTAATTGAAGTAGTGGCAAGAAACATGTTGACCATAAATGTGCACAATCCTGTGACCTTATAACAGGGTTGCGCCAACTTTCGCGTTTTTAATCAGGATAGTGGCCGCAATCATTAAAATAGTTCTGGGTGGACCACTAGTTCCTGTTTTAACCTCACTTCTACACTCTCCCCATCCACACTCACTAGGGCCCTCACACGCACGGCACCTTACGGCAAAGGAAATAAAGATCTTCACCAAAAGGCCCGGCAAGGGCGCCGATCGGGTATTGCAGTGCTGACCCCATTAGGAGCAGACCCAATGATGAAGCAAGACACCCCACTGTTGGGGGGTGTGTGAGGGTCTCCTTTCCGAAAGGAGGAATTTTTCTCCTGCCTATAACTGTGTGACCCACCACACACCTTGTGTACGTCGACCTACAGTGTTCATTAGGAACTGCATACCTTACTGCTTATAAACTTGCTTGGGCATGTATGCTGGACCTGGATAAATATTGCCCATAGTCCTCTTTCTTGTTCAATAGTCATCGGTGTTATGACATCGTCCCATCCCAGTTTTTTAAGCGCTATGTGCCAAATCTGGACTGTGTGTCCCATTAGTGGTGGTTTGCGCGTTTTAGTGAAAGTGCTCTCTTTACACCTCCCTCTCCCAAACTATGTCTCTCTGAATGGAACGCTGGGTATGTTTGTGGGGCATAAAGCCACTGATTGAGCACACTCAGTTGGGAAGCCAGTAGTGTGATTGTATATTGGTAAGGGCGATCCCGCCATTGTACCAACCCTTTATCAATTTAGTCATGACTATGCGTGCCAGTTTTCCATCCCAAATCAGGTTGTTTACTTCTGCCTTGAAATAGTTTGAGGGAACTAGAAACGGGGTATTTTGGAGGGCATAGAGAAACCTGGGAAGCGCCATCATCTTGAAAAGTACGGCTCTTCCTAGCAGATTCAACGGTAGAGATTGCCAATGCTCGCATCTTGACAGAGTCTTTATAGAGGTGGTAGGAGTTTTTTCCATAAATCCCCCAGGTAGTGCTGTGATATAGATTCCCAAATATTTAAAGCACCCTTTTGCGATTTGCAAACTACATCCCTTTGGGAGTTGTGGTGGGGAGCCGTGCAGGACATAAAGAATCGACTTGGACCAGTTGATAGTTTAACCTGACAATTTGCCATATACTTCACAGATGCCCAGAAGTCTGTTGATGGAGCGTTTGGGGGATGACATATATAATAGCTCATCATCCGCATAGAGGGATATCTGGTCCTCCCATTCCTCCACCCAATGTAAATGTAAATGTAGTATACTTGTAAAGCGCACAGCTGCCCCAGCAACGGGGCGTCCCGGCGCTGTATAACTCTGGGGAACCCGTCCTGGCTTTCCCTGTGGGATGGTCCCTTGCTGGGAGTCCCCAAGGTGGAGCCAGGCATCCCCGGAATTGGTGGGGCCGTTGTGGAGATTAGGCAAGCTAATGCCCAGAGTTGCCGAGTGGAACCCCTGATTAGAGTAAGCACCGAAGCGAGAATTATCGAGTCCGCTGACCAAGGTCCACGACCCTGCCGCGTCGGGAATTGAACCCTGGTCCCAGGCTGACTTCTGCTCTCAGGCCTGCCGCCTCTAACCAGTGAGCCACACTACTCCACTGAGTCTACACTACTCCAATGGAGTCTGCGGATTCCTTATCCAGGCTGCCAGTGGCTCCAGTATGAGGGCGAATAACAGCGGTGATAGGGGGCATCCTTGACATGTTCCGCGCCCCAGGGGAAAGTCGGCAGAGACATTGCCATTTGCTACTACATGGGTTAGGGGTTTTGTGTATATTAGATGGACCCAAGCACAAGATTTGGTGCCAAAGCCCATATGCTTGAGAACAGCAAAGAGAAGGGGCCACTCAACCATATCAAAGGCCATACGTGCATCTAAGGATAGGATGACAGCTGCTTCTTGGATTGTGGGTATATGAGCCATGACACTATGTAGGCGTCTCAGATTGAGGGCAGTGTTTCTTCCCGGCATGAACCCTGATTGACCCGGATGTATTCATTTAGTCAGATGGCGTGTCAACCTAGCCGCCAGTGTCTTAGGTAGAATTTTGGCTTCTGCATTAAGCAGAAATATGGGCGGGATGATGTACATTCCCATACAGGCTTTCCGCGTTTGTGAATAGCCACTATTGTCGCCGTGCTTTGGTCCCTAGGGAGTTCTCCTGCCACGAGGCTGGCTGCATACATGTTTAATAGGTGTGGCATAATAGTATTTGCTGTTCTTTTGTAGAGTTCAATGGGTATGCCATTAGGCCCAATCGCTTTCCCTGACTGTATGGCACCTATGGCTAACAGTAGTTTGTCTGCTGTGAGATCTGCCTCAAGTGTCAGGGCATTGTCCGGTGTAAGTGTGGGTGTTCGTATGTCTTTTAGGAATGCTTGTGCCTCATCGACTGTTGTCGAGGAGGTCATTGTGTAGACATTTCTGTAGTGCTTCGCTAGTGCATTCACTATTCTCTGCGGGTCAGTTATGGTTTCTCCCTCTTCCATTCGTAATTGCGCCACCCACCAGCAAGCTCGCTCTCGCTTGTCTAACCAGGCCAACAGTTTCCCTGCTTTATCCCCTACCTCACAGATTTTTAGTGGCGTAGCTAAGAGCCTGGCTTTTGGATCCTCCCATACGTACTCTCTGTAGCCCTTTTTTAGGTTTCGGCTACCGTCCCACTGCGTGAGCAGTGGGTGGGCGGAGCCGAAATCTTATGTCTCTACATATGGGCTTTGGTCCCGCCTTGTCTTCCATTGGCTAGCTCCATAAATGGAGGCTAGCCATTGGAAGAGATTGGCTGTCACTCATGCTTTCCCCAGAAAACGCGATTCGGGGGCGTTTCTGTGTGTTTTTTTAAGTTCCGCCCTCTCCTCTTCCCATTGGCTGGAATGTTACCTTCCAGCCAATGGGAAAGGGAGAGCGCGAAAAACACGCCCCCGAATCTGCCGGCCCGGACACCCCCGTGCCGTCATTCCCCGGGCCGCGCTGTGATTGGCTGCCGGCCCGGGACTGACTTGTTAAAAGTTTTCTCCTCGTGGCTCTCGGAAGCCGGGCGCCAGTCAGGGGGGTAGAGGTGCGGCCCCTCCCTGGGGGTATAAGGGGCGGGGGTGACGGAGGGCGCTTTAAATCGAAAGGCAGGGGGGTGTATATGTATTGCCGTACGGATCATGGGGAGTGAAGCACATCATTTCTTCCTGCTTCCTTCTCCCTCTGCCAAAGGTAAATAGAGGGGCAACTTGGCAAGTGTGATGCTCCACATTTGATTTTGGCGTGGTAGTCGGAGGTAGACTCCCCTCCCGATACGTATCCAGCGCAAGGACTCCACCCACGGCTGCGGGCCACTATGCCCGTGATCCGCCTGTTGTTGGCCGCCGCCCTGCTCTGCTGCCCGCCTCCTGGTGGTGAGAACCGCTCCAGATATTTCTTTTTATCAAGTTACTGTACTGTTAATGTAACCTGTCGCTCTGAAGCCGTGGCCGGTGTGGCGCTGCTAGAAGATCCCAGCTCCACGGCGAGCTCGCTGGCTGCTCTGGGGCATGCCCGGAGGCACCGTGGACCCCGCAGGCTGGCAGAACTCTGGCATAGGCACGCTCTAGGTACAGGCGAGCTAGGCAGGGTGTGTTCACCCTACCGCCCGGTCTGGTCTCTTGACACTGTTCAGCCTGTCCTTGGTGCCCGTTACACACCCACACACATGAAACACACTCACACACTCTGCTTTCCTTGCATTGCCCCACTTTAACGATCCTCTACCCCTCCTCACACCCCCGCACTCTATCAACGCTCTACACGTGACACTGGTCCCTATTCCATACCATACCCTGTCCCTACAGACTACCACGGATAAAGAGATGTACAACTGTTCGCATACCTACCACTGTCCCTACACTCGACCACGGTCCCTGCCTACACTCTGTTACTATCCATAAACCTGATCACTACCCGCGCACTTTACCCCCGTTCTCTCACTCTCACTCCAGTTTCTCATCCGCAGCCCCCTGTCCTGTCCTGCCTGAGCGCTCCATGCCAGGGCACATCTCCGGGACCGCTGCCTCAAACTCCCCCTCCCCCATATGTATATCTGCCTGACGAGAGTGAAGGGTATCTCTGCCCGACGAGAGTGAAGGGTTTTTCTGCCTGCCTGTATGGAATGTGTCCATATGATGGCGGCATAAAACACAACACGCCTGCTTGAAATGTGACTGCTGTGCATGTGTAACAGGGGCACCTGCCCCACTAGGGACACGTCTGTGCACTTGTCGTCAGGGTAAAATGCATTTATAACCTACCCATGTGAATTACACACCTGTTCGGCTTGTTTGGCACGCACACACCGGCCATGCTTGTGTGAACTGAACATCTGCCCTGTCTGTGAAGTGCGCCTCTGTGAAGTGCGCCTCTGTCCTGTCTGTGAAGTGCACCTCTGTCCTGTCTGTGAAGTGCGCCTCTGTCCTGTCTGTGAAGTGCACCTCTGCCCTGTTTGTGAAGTGCATCTCATCGCTGCATGTGTGAAGTGCACCCCTGCCCTGTCTATATGAAATGTATCTGTGTGAAATGCACCTCTGCCCTACCTGTGTCAAGTGCACACCTGGTCTGTCTGTATGAAGTGCACCTCTGCCCTGCCTCTGTGAAGTGCACCTCTGCCCTGTCTGTTAAGTGTGCCTCATCTCTGAATGTGTGAAGTGCACCTCTGCCCTGTGTGACGTGCACCTCTCCCCTGTCTGTGAAGTCCCGCTCTTGCCCGATGAGCCATGTTCCACATAGCGCAGCATGTGCAGCCCTGTGTCTTATCTTGGCACAGGATAGGAGCAGTGTTCCACATAGCTCTGTCTTTGCAGCCTCTGTACCCTATCCTGCTCGCAGCCCTCCTCCGTCCAGCTCTCGCCCCCCCTACCCTCCGCCCGCAGCTCTCCTTCATCTCGCACCCCCCTTCTCTCCGCCCGCAGCTCTCCTTCCCAGCGTTTCACAATTAAAATAGATTGTCAGCTTCGCCAGTGGTCACGGTGAGATATTAAAGTACAGATTTTCAGAGTTTTAATGCGTCAATGGCAGCTTTATCGGGTGTTTGGTGTCCGATGTAAAACAAGGGATACTTTACTTGTTCAAATTGAGGTGTTAAGAGTCAGACCCTGCTAAGAGTCAGGTTTTCCAGTGTGTTAGTGTGAGAGATAAAACAATAGGTTCACGCGGTTCCGGGTAAGGCGTTATAATTCGGATTTTCCAGTCCTTCAGAGTGATATATTAAATGTAATTTTTTTGGGAACTCAGTCAGATATGAAAAGACATGGACGCTTTTCCAAAGGATCGGAAAAATAGCTTGGCCCTGCCGATCAACTCACTCTGGTTGGAGCTGCCCCTGCACAAAGGGTCAGCCTGACGACTCAACCAGAAGCGCGACGCCCACCCCGCTGCGACCCACCATGCTCTCGTCCCAGCTGAACCCACCTCCTCCCCTCCTCTTGTTGTCCCGTCTCTCCCCTCAATTGCCTCCAGCCCCTCCGCCCACTCTCGTTTGTTCTCGTGGCTAAACCTGCCCCTCCCTCGCAAAATGGTATCGTATTGTCTTTGTGTTTGCCCCCCCCCCCGGCCCTCCTGCCCACACTCCGTTGTCTGTGTGCTTTGCCCATGCCAAAAAATTGAATTTGTCCATGTGCTTGGCCGTAGCCCCACCAGCTCACCCTCCGTTGTCCATGTGCTTGCCCCAGCCCTTCTTGCCCACCATACGTTGTCCGTGTGCTCACCCATCCCCTCTCACCTATTCTCCTTGCTCTCTGCATCCTTCTCTGACGTCCTCCGTCCCCCATGTTGCTTCAGGAGCACACACCTAAAAATAAAAAGTGCTATGGCATGGCCAGTGCTAAAGCACTTTTGGGGGAAAAAGCATTGGTATTGGCTGCATCATAGCGCTTTTATTTGTATTACTTTTAGACATGCTGCATTGTAGCTTCGCTGCTATACAGCATGGTTAACAAACATTTCCAAAGCCAGTAGCTCTCTTAAGCCAGACCTTAGTGGCTTTGACAATGCTTGTTTTTTCTTATGTCAGTCAGTCAGTCCAGGTGCATTGCTTGAATTATACTCCTGCCCAAGTCTACCACTTTACTGGTAGTACTGCTTCTTGACGTGGCATTACTTTAATGTCTGCCCAATGTGTGACTACTCCTGTAGTCCCTGTGTATGGTTTTATTTGTTGCATCCCTTGCATGGCTTTACTTGTAGCCCTGCCACAGTGCATAACTGAGCTTGTTGTTCTGTGCGCAGGACATGATTGTATGTGTAGTCCTACGCCATTGTTTGGCTTTACTAGTCATTCTGGCTTGGGTACATTGCTTTCATTGCTGTCTTGCCCAACCCTATTGTTTTATTCAGAAATCGAAAGCCCTTTTATCTGTCACTGAATTCCCCATTTTTTCATAATACAGGAAACGGGAATTTCTGTTTGATTTGAATCTTATGTTCGGAGCATGTGCCGCTGTTTATCACATTCTGTGCACACTCAGCATTGGGATTGGATGCTGGAAGTTGTTTTTCTTCGAAGAAAGAATTTTTGTTTCATGTTGGGATGTGCATCTTCAGCTGTGTGACCGCTGCGCTACGGAAAAAAGCTCTTGCCACCGACAGATACAAAATATCAAACTTGTGAAATGAGATCCCTATAATATCATACTTTCACAGCCTAACTCCCTGATGATCCTGTGGCCAGGATATATACATGAATGACTCGTATGTGGTGGAGGGTATGGTGAAAACACCAATTAAACTTTGCCTTCATGCAGCTGTGTATTTATATGTTTGGAACAGAATTGTGTCTGTAACCACTGTCTGCTTAGGGACCACAATGAGAGCTTCTGTTCATTGTCCAAAGTTTCAGGTCGAAAAAGATGATTCATTACTGAAAGGATAGAGGGGGGCACATTACTACATGCAGCAACAGCACCTTGTCAAGTCTCTATCTGTTGCAGTCACCAAGAAAGTCAAAGTGCTTGAGTCTGACAGTGGAGTGGGTCCATCTGTCCGCTTGGTAGCCTTAATCATAGAAAGAGGACATCAATGTGTCCGCCACTCTGACACCCATTGCAGTTGTGCTGCTGCATATTAGAGGGCTCCTAATCAGGGGCTCCCTCCGCACTCCCCTCCTCCCTGTTCAAAGGCAATTGATGGGGCACTATGCTTTTCCTTTCCGACCCTCAGAGGAGGTCAGAGAGTATTAGTGTTCAGGTCTTTGAAGAAACTTCTGGGTAATAGGATGGGTAGTGCTGAGAAGTGATTAAGCAATCTAGGCAATACTAACATTTTAGCTATAGTCACTCTGCCCATAGGTGATAGCGCAAAAGGTTCTCGAAACTGCTATATTTAGCAGGCTCGGCACTGGTGCTCATTTTCAGGTTGTGCAGCGTATGCTGAACGCGTTAGCAGGCCTGTGTTTGGCGGCGCTCTATCTCTGTAAGAGCGAGTCTGTGCAGGTAGCTCTTTTACAATGACTGTGTAAATAACTTTGTGTGACTAACTTTGTGTGGGTGGCTCTGTGTAGGTGTAAATGCAATAGGTCCTGCATTTGCAAACTAAAATTCTATTAACATTGTAAATGACAATGCCATTGATTTAAGAATTAAGCTATTGCCTATGTAAATAACAAGGCCATTTCTTAATGAAAACAAAAAAAATAAAAAGCTATGCCAATAGCTCTACCTTTGCTATTGCCGAGACCATTGCATTGTAAATGCTTGTTTTCAAGTTGAGTTCACGGGCAGCGGCTACAGTAGGATTTAGAATGTGCAGCCTCTTTCCGTGGGTCACTTCCTGTTCTAGGGCTTCTATTTGTTTCCTTTTTTCTTTTTTATGGCCCAAAATTAATGAGATGGCCTGGCCTCGAAGAACTGCCTTGTAAGCCTCCCAAAGGATTACTGAAAATATGGTTGTGCTTTTTTTTACCTTTCAAGATCTTGGGGTTTCATAGAAATCCTGGATATATTTGGAAGGTTCGTCCATAGGCTGCAGCACAAAGCGTCTATTTCATCATAATCTGGGAGTGATCGGAGATACCTCTAGGTAGATGAACCGCTTCTATTATCTTTCCCAAACTATCTGCTAGCGTGAATATGTAGTCTATCCTAGAACAGCATACCAGATTTTGATGCGGCTGAAAAAGAAATAAAAAAGTGGCCATGTCATGTGCAAAATGATGCAGCTGCTTTTTATTCCTTTTTAGTTAGAGATCTGAGTTGAATTAGTAAATAAAATTAATAAATCACTCAAAAGCGTTTTTGTATTAAGTGGGTGGAGAGAAACAAGGTGGGGAGGCTGTAAGCAACATAGGGGATATGGGCAGAAATAACACAGGGAAAGGGGTGAAAGCTTGGGCACAGATTGGGGGTAAGCAACATAGTCGGGGTAGTGGAGGGAAGCAACACTGATGGAACCTTTAGGGTGAAGGGACAGAGAGTGAGAGGAAAGTGGAGTGCTAAATGAGCAAACAGTTGAAAGGACCAGGTTGAGCTGGTGGGGAGAAGAGCATGGGTGAGAAAGCAATGAAGTTTGAGTGAGAAACAAGCACATGGCAAGAGAGAGGTCACTGAACTGTGCCTAGAACGCTGGGGGAGAAATGCTTGAGGGAGATAGCTTGTGGAGTGTTGAAACTAAAAGAAAAAAGTAGCACCTGAAAAGTGAGAAGCGGAAGAACAAAAGTAACTAATCGATTTTCCAGGGTAGTGACAAACACATGAAGAGGAAGGAAAGCCCAGACAAGCTAATGAAATGAGAAAGACAATGAAGACAACCAACTTTAAGCAATGGGCAGGCTCTAAGCCCACTGCAAGTTAACAATAACTCTTGCTACAAACAGGGCATGAAGGAGGAAGTAGGCTGCAGAAACAGAAGGGAATATGAAAGGAAACATTAGTTGGTGTGTGGGGATAATGGACACTAAAGCAGATAAAGGGGATGCTGGGAATAATTTAGGAAAACGCAAAAAAGAAAAAATGCAAAGGGCCATTCTCCATATTAGGTGAAATGAAATTGTTAAATCTAAGAACAGTAAATAAATAAATATGACTTGTCAGCACAAGAAGGAGTGCATAAGGGGTGGTGTAGGCTGCAGCATCATTGCCGTTGGCCAAGAAGGACCTGGCTATGGTCCTCCTCTTCTTCTTTGGTGGTCCTAAAAAGAGGAAAAGAAAAAAGACACTGATTAGTGGAACAGTCTACAAAACATTTAATAATTTACAGGCAAAAGATCTATTGCTCGCATAACCAATCCTATTCCCTCCTTTCAACTGTCCTCTTTGTATATAGATTACATAGTGACAGTTGCAATTGTGTTGTTGAAATTAGGTGGGAGTTTACATAGGAGGAATATTGTTTGTTTTGCTAATAACGTTGGTGCCTTTTGATGAATCTGCATGAAACTTTAAAAATAAATCCATCCACTTATTAATCCTTAATGAAAATTTCCGCACTGATCAATAAAGTGAGATTGGGGGACAAGAAAAAGGGAAATTCCAAAGGTGCGATTTCTCATGTCAATTCCATAGAAAGAAAGCTTTGCTCTCCAATACAGATACATCGGACTTATATCAACTTGACCCAGAAAGTGCACTTTTTGTGATATGGTGTGCATCCATTATGCTGTTTTTGTGTTAGGCATGATGGGGGTTAAAAAGTTAGGTATACCCGAACCATTGGTGTTCTGGTTTGCTCGGATTGTCCAATTTAAAGGGGACTAGTCAATCCTGATGTGCTGGCAAAATATGAATAAATATAAGTGGCTGCCATGCATAGAGATGTCATCAATGACAGAATCTCAAATGTCATCAGTGATGTTATCAATGATGGCGTAGAGCATGTCATGAGTGATTTAGTATGTGAGGTCATAAGCATTGCATAGCAGAGGCGCAAGTTATGGTCACTTGAAATAACTATAACTGGTTAGTTGGGGCGCTAGGTGGCGCTGGTGCGGAATGGCCGACTTTGTGTGGGGCTCCCGCAATCCAGCTGTGATCCCTAAGTTATCCTATGTCCAAATGCTTTTATAATCCCTGAAAATAGCGGATAATTGCAGCGGAACGTCCTCTGAGGGAGCGGAGCAGAGAAAGAGGGCTCCTGCTGCGATAGGAGGCTGAAAAACGCCGAGTGCTGCTGCGACCGAGACGCATCACTGCCCTCCTGGGAACTGTGAGGCGGGCGAGGCTCCTTCGCGAGGCCCTGGTCTTGCATGCAGGCACTGGGCCGCTAAATCATGATGGCGGTGTAGATGCGTGGGTGTACCACAGAAGGCATGACTTGGCAGTTCGGGATGGACTGTTCCCATGAGGCACAGGGTCAGACTGATTTGCATATGGCCATGTCTGAACTGGGGTGGCAGAGCGGGCTAAAGAACGTTGATGGATTAAACCCAGATCTGTTGACTGGGTGTGAGTGTTTGATTGGTTCAGATGCTCCGTCCATCACCACCCCCTTTTGTACCACTGTACCACAGAGGCATCGGGCTGCTCGGGCCCCTGAACGTAACGACTTCACCTGGTCGGAGAAGTGAGGAGGGCTTGCGCATGCCAGCGCTTCATATGTGTGTAAATTGGGGCAGCGTGAAGAACTCCGAGGCGTGGGCATATTCGGCGCCGATGCGGCAACACTACGCAGCTTTAGCGCCCACCAGGCGGGAAAACTAAATCCCCACAGAAACACCTCAAGGATATCAGAGGGGACAGATAGTTGAGTGCCTCTAGAACTGGCACAGCATGCGGAGGGGCAGCTGAATGAACCAGGGCATTGTGCACATGCAAAGGGGCACCAGGCTAGAGATGCCTCACTGCTCAAGGAGGCCATTGAAGAGCACGAGTGCGTGAATGGGCATTGGCGACACATTGCCTACATAAAGATTGACGGCTGGGAGGTGCACTAGGGCCAGTGACAAAAGACAACGCTAGATTGAAGGGGGTCCCCTTCGGGATTGCTATCGCTTGAGTTTAGGGGAAAGATGGTTGGAACCGGACCCTACATCCACACAGTATAAGGCTCATTCGCAGAAACACAAGCTACAGGCGCCAGCTGAGAGTCATGAAAAACGCAAGGTGACTGGCCGGGAGTTATACAGAAGGTGTACAGCTTGTGAAAGACGCCATTATGGGGAAGCCAGACACACATCAGCTGCGGCTAACATTTGAATATAAGAAGAACACTCGACAGCAAGCTGTCGATGGGGACAACAAGGCAGAGGGTATACCACAGGCTTCTCAAGGAGAATCTGGGGACAAACTCAATTCTATACTTACAGAGGTGCGTCAAGGGTTTGTGACCATTGCAGATAAAATGGACACCTTAACGATGCACATGGATGCCATAGAACGCAAAATTGAAGGACATGATACGCGAATAAAAGAGACTGAACAAAGTATATCTGACTCGGAAGACGCGACAGCTCAATTGCAAAAAACAGTCACACAAATGGTTAAACTGTTAAAGATAATAGCCACAAAGAACGAGGATATAGAAGCGCACAGCAGACGAAAAAATATTTGCATTTTGGGAATTCCGGAGAGCACGAACACAGGAAAGCTGAAGGAATTTGTGGAAAAGCTTTTCCGAGAAGTGGTAGGAGTGGAATCCCTATCCCCACACTTCATCGTGAGGCGGGCTCACCTCTCGCTTAGGCCCAGACTGCCTCCCGGAACTGCGCCTCGGCCTATAATTGCACGCCTATTAAACTATAGGGATAGAGATGCGGCATTAAGAGTGGCTAGAGAAAACAAGGATCTAACTTATGATGGAGTGTCCTTTACAATGTACCCAGACTTCACATTACCGGCCCAGGAAGAAAGACGGAAATTCCTTCCTATCAAACAGAAACTACGACAGGCGCAGATACCTTATGCTCTCCTGAACCCAGCACGGCTACGCATAACACATCAGGGAAAGACAATGGTCTACACTTCACTTCAGCAGGCAGAAGAATTCCTTAAGAAGCCTAAGAAGCAGAAAAAAGTGTCACCTGCTTTGGAGGACTCCCCAAGGGCACAGACATCGGATGTGGAATAAGTGCTTGTGGAAATACTCGATGTGCCGTGGTGACCCCTTGAGCAATCAATGGACATTTGACATTCCTCTGCTTCCACAGATGGACAAGAAACAGGAGTTCATTACCTCGGGGGCGGAACACGACAGAACCATAATATTCCATCTTTAGGACGGACAATAATAGAGTAACCGGACACCCTCAGAGCTTACCCAGGAACTTGGCCAGACACAGCGGCCACCTGGAGAGGAGAGAGGTACACGAGGGCCACCCAGCAGAATACTCCCACATGGGTGCACCCCACAGTTTTTCTTCCTTCTTGTAATTGTTTATTTTGGAGGGTTTTTTCTTTGTGTATGTGTAGTTTATTTGCCTTCAGGATTTGTTGGGAACAACTGTTTAAATGTATAATGACAGTTAAGAAGTGGCATGTTGGAGTGGGGGGTGGGATGACAGATATTGGCATGATTGGGATGCTTCAGTGGGAAAGGCGGGGTGTTTGGGGGGATTACATGGTTTATTGTTTGTAACCAGCTCGGTACATTTAGTCAAATAGACTGTACACTGCTAAATCGAATCTACATAGGGGCATTGGCATCATCTGAACAATTTGTACCAGAAGGGCATGATGGCCTCTGGTGACGAACATATACTGAAGGTATTGTCATGGAATGTTAGAGGATTGGGCGATCGGAGGAAAGATAGACAATTGATAGCATATCTGGATAGACAGCAGATACAGATAGCAATGTTACAAGAAACACATCTGAGTCAAAATTCCCAGTCTACATTTGGTAGTAAATGGCCATCTGTAAGATGTTTCGCCTCCTACTTCTCATACGCCCAGGGCACAGCAATATTGATTAAAAAACAGACACCATTTGAGGTGGGAGGCATGCAAACTAACCCTCACGGGCGATATGTTATAGTGTGGGGGCGGCTTGGAAGGGAGTCGGTTACCTTAGCCAACTGCTATGGCCCAAATGTTGATACTCCAGAATTTGTTACCACCCTATTGGGGAGGATACTCAACATAGGTTCCACACACTTGATCTAGGGAGGGGACTTTAATGTGGCCTTGAACCCGGCTCAGGATCGGTATCACCAAGCGAAGCATCACTATAATAAGACCCAGGAGGTGATGCAGGGTATTATGGAAGAGGGTGATCTCATTGATGGCTGGCGTTACCCTCACCCACTGCAGAATGAAGGAACCCATTTCACAATGCACACGGGGACGTGGGCACGCATAGATTACTGTTTGCTGTCAAAGGGGCTAGGCAATGCCATTCAACAAGTGATTCATCCTGCTAGGACTTTTTCGGATCATTGCCCTGTGAAGTTGATGGTGGCACTCCCTGGGAATGACAGGCTGCGGCCCCTATGGAGACTACAACAGCAGGCTCTGTTGGATTGGGTGTTTCAGGCTGAATTGGGGGAGAAAATAACATATTTGTTCATCAGGAACAAAGGATCAGTAGATAGTGTAGAAGTCATATGGGAACCATTTAATGTCACCATCAGAGGGTATTGTATCTCAAAGAGTTTTGGTGTGCTTAGGGATATACAGAGGCTTATTCAGAATTTAGAGCAGGAGTTGAAAGCCCTGGAAAGGCAGATGGAGGGAGAAGGATCAGGTCAAGCACAGAAAGAGTTCCGGGGAAGAGTTAGGGGGCTCTATTGGATGGCCCATAGATATGGCAACGGGAAGAGGCCAGGAAGGGCACTAGCAGAGGTGACGAGAGGCCCACAATTTGCAACTCATATACTTGAAGTGGAGGGACTGGGAGAGGTGATGCATCGGGGTATGCTTGATATCCTGGAAGAGTTCACTGCCCACTATAAAAAGCTATACACATCGCAGTGGCAAGGGACAGTAGACCTGGATGATTTCTTGGGGGACGTGGAGCTTGGGTGTCTGAGCGACACGCACAGGGAGTTTTTAGGGGCGCCGTTAGAAATAGATGAAATACGGGAGGCGATCATGCAATTAAAAAATGGGAAGACACCCGGGATGGATGGCCTACCATCAGAATTTTATAAGTTATATATAGACATTATGGCACCGGTCCTCAAGGAAGTGTACAAGGTATCCCTTGAAGTAGGGATACTCCCTCATTTGATGAGAGAAGCGCTTGTGACGTCACTCCTGAAGCCGGGCAAAACTCCTACATCTTGTGATGCGTACCGGCCGCTGTCATTGATAAATTGTGATACCAAGATCTTGGCCAAGGTGTTAGCTAACCGTCTCTCTCTCTTAATGGAAAAGCGTATTTTACCAGATCAATCCGGCTTTGTGCCGGGCAGGCCACCTCCCATAATCTTCGTACCCTCTTCTCCCTGATGCAAACAGTGGCGCCCGACTTTCCGCTTGCTGCAGTTTTTTTGGACGCCACCAAGGCGTTTGATTCCGTGGAGTGGGACTACCACTTCGGGGTATTACAGCGCATGGGATTCCCAGTCATATACATATTGTGGATCAAATTGTTATATAATCAGCCCCTGGTTAAAGTACTGATTAATGGTCATGTGTCCTCTGAATTTTCTGTATTGAGAGGCACTTGTCAAGGGTGTCCCCTATCCGCATTGTTATTTGCCTTGGCAGTAGAGCCCTTGGCCTCCAAGTTGCGCCAGATCCACCAGGATAAAGCGTTTTGATGCTGCTTGCGTCAAATATTAATTTCCCTGTATGCGGATGACATGATGTTTTATGTCAGGGACCCGCAAGTTAACATCAACCCCCTATTAAGGGAGTTTATTGTGTTTGGTTGTATGTCCGGAAAACTGGGAGAAATCAAAGGTATTTCCACTTACCCCTGCAGTACATAGATTCCAACTTAATTTTCCCTTGGAGTGGTGTGACACGGAACTTAGAAATTTGGGAATACAGGTGACTAGGGATAGAGATGAGACGGTCCGGGCGAATTATGGCACAGCCATTACAAAACATATCAACAACGTTACGTGCTGGATTTCCCTCCCGTTATCGTTTGCAGGATGTGCCTCTCTAATTAAAATGGTAGTGCTCCCAGGATTTTTATATCTTTTTCTGAATATACCATATCATCCAGGATCCTATTTTATAAGACCTTGCGTACTGAACTAAGACAAGACTGTTGTGGGGAGGGAAGCAACCATGACTTCAGTGGAAGACACTGATTAAGCCGTATGAACATGGTGGGTTTGATATTCCGGATTTTGAGACCTACTATCTTAGTGCCCAAGCCCACTACGCTTATTGTTGGATACACCCTCCCAGATATATGCCACAGGTAGCCACTGAGGACTGTCTCGCAGATCCAATCCCACTCAATGGAGTAATACACGAGCCTAGTCGTTCGCGGACAGACTCACCTACTACAGTCACGAGTACAGTAGATGCTTGGCATCGAATCATCAACATCCTTTCTTTGCCACTTTTATATTCACCACAGCTACCCTTGACATATCACCCCGCTGTGTCCTTGTTGCAGGAACAGGAGTTTCAAAATCTATGTAGACTTTTACATATCTTGGTCTGGGGAGATCTATTTCCTAAGGGGCAGTTTCGCTCCTCGGAAGATCTGTTTCATGGGACACAGCCTACGCCCCTGAACATTTGTCTTTACGTGCAACTGAGGCAGGGGATGAGGGCACTCTTACCAGATTTCCCTCGGGAACTGGCAACTCTTCTCCCACTACACAACATGCTGGGATCCGCAGATGGAACACATCTAGTGTCTAACCAACAAGAGAACATGCCAAGTTCCGCTCGCTCATATTGGAGTGCAGAACTTGGACAGGAACTGACTGACTAACAATGGGAATCTTTCCATCTGCAAACATCGCATATTTCTGCCAGTTGCAGATTGCGGGTTATACATTATAAGTTCCTACATCGATTGTATCATACACCTGCAATAGAAATGTCGGTTTCATTTACAAGATCACGATAATTGTGATATGTGTGGTAGAGCAGGAGCAGGATTTTTCCATTTAGCCTGGGAATGTCCGACAGTGCAGCAGTTCTGTGATCAAGTGCATGAGGCGCTGGGAAAGATGCTGGGTTGTACATTAGAAAGGGTTCCCGTGCTTGCCCTCCTGGGCCACACGGCCCAGACCCCTAAGTCATATAAAAAATTCCTTGCTATATCGATGTTGCTCGCCATAAGTAGGGTGGCTTGTAGATGGGGTAGAGGGCAGGCACCTAAATTCAAAGAATGGTTTGCAGATGAATTGTATTGCCAGGAACAGACGACTATATATACAGAAATGCTTCCTGAGAAGTCCAAACCAAGAGACATTTGGGGACTGTTGCAAAGTTTTCTTCTCCAATGGGCGGTAGGAAATGGCGGTCATGGAACAGGGTAATGAAAGCTAATGGACGCAGTAAATCCCTGGCTGCTATGGATGGCTTGAGAAAGGGGTGCTCAATTCAGATAACGTTGAGAACTATGATATGTGGAACCTAGCTACTTATTAATAGGCATGTTACGGACTGTGACGACCCTGATTATCTGATGTACTGCAATGCCTTCAGGAATGAGGGGTTTTTGCCAGAGCAGCAGCAGCAGCTCACCTGGAGGAACATTGCACCATTGCACCATCTCGCCACCTGGACACGCAGCCTCACGCCCCTGGGTCCGGGAACGCTGTTGGTCTCGCCGCCATCACCATCTCGGCGGCTGGAGACTACAGCTCCCAGCGGGCTTTGCGTGCACTTCCGGTCCCCGTTGACAGCGCGCCCGGAGGCGCTTCAAAAGCGGGCCAGCCCCTCGACGGAGCGGGGGTTTTTGCCAGAGCAGCAGCAGCAGCTCACCTGGAGGAACATTGCACCATCTCGCCACCTGGACACGCAGCCTCACGCCCCTGGGTCCGGGAACGCTGTTGGTCTCGCCGCCATCACCATCTCGGCGGCTGGAGACTACAGCTCCCAGCGGGCTTTGCGTGCACTTCCGGTCCCCGTTGACAGCGCGCCCGGAGGCGCTTCAAAAGCGGGCCAGCCCCTCCGCGTCGCGGACGCGCGCGGACGCCGGGCGGAGCCCGGGCAGAGGGCGGGCCGTCAGGGGCCGAGGGAGGCCGGGCTGGGCCACGTCCCTTTCCACGACGACGCACGCCTGGTGCCTATTGCTCTCCTGTTGCCCAAATCATGTCTACACGATCTGGTAAGCCTCTCAGGGGTGAGATTGAAAGGGGACTTAATGCCGCGAGCCCCGTGATAGGGTCAATGGACCGCTTCATTACCAGGGTGGCGGCGGTGATTGAAAAGGAGATTGCCATCTCTGAGCGGCGTCTATCTGAGGTATATCTCCCCGCAAGTCGCTCATTATTGGGGATAGACGCCCAGCCGCTCACACCATCCACTACACGGGTTCAAGGAGGTACCTCCCCCAGTATGGACAGTGCTCCCTTGGAACCCCTTTATCGGTCTGGTATTGAGCAAAACATTGACAGATTGGAATTCCAGGCTGCTCCTCCTTCTATAGACACTCTGGAAGATGATGGCCGTAGTAATTGCTCCGCATCACTACCACTTATTCTGTTAAGTGATGCTACTGGAGACCTAGAGTCCCCTAATTCCCTTGTATGTACCTCAGCTGTATCTGATGGAAAGCTGGTTGGGGCATCTTCTATTAGCGTGTCTTGTTATACTCGGCAGGAGTTTCCCCTCGTAGGTAAAAAATCACGTAAACGCAAGAAGGGTAAGCTAGTGAGACAGGCCGCCCTCTACCAAAGAGTAAGGAAGTCTCCTGTGCCAAATCCAAGTATTACAAGGGGTACCCCTATCCAGAACGAAACTGATACAGAAGGGGACATACTGATCTCTCCAAAGGGCCCTCATTCAACTAAAGTCCCAAAGCGAGCTGACTTGGTAGTGGTAGAAAATATTCTGGAGAAGGTTTATACCCTCTTGAAACCATTAATATCTCAAGTGAAGGGTCTAGGGGAGAGGATCGATAAATTAGAGCAGTCAACTCTGGATGGGTTACATTCACTCAAGACAACAATTAAACTAGCAACCAGAGTGACTGTAAATAAGGATGTGGGTGCAAAAGGGAATGAGTTGTTAGCGCAGAAAGGCCCTGAGCCCCAAATAACCCAAAATAAAGCTGCTCTTAATAATCGAGTAATTCCAGCTCCGAAACCCCCTCCGATTTTGAATCCAGGGCCAAGCGATAAGGGACTTCCAACAAATAAAGAGCCAGAGAAAAATCAGGCAAAACCAGATTCCCAAAAAAATCAACAGACATCTAAGGACAAAAAGGCGGTTCAACAAAAATTAGTAGCTAGTAGTAAACCCAGTGGCCCAACGACTAGGAAAGCTTCCAGGCCTGCAACACAAAGTCCTGCCCCAACAATCTTTTCACAGGCCCCCAGTATCCGCCCTCGACGGATTCCCCCAATTAATCTCCCACCTGACTGTCAACCATTTGTTGCAGTCATGGTTAATGTGCCTCCTCTAAAGGATGGCCAGTTGGAAAACCATCAATCACTTAAGAATAAGTGTATACACTGGCTGAAGGCAAATAAACCAATCCCCCCGGGTATGGACGGTATTATCTTAAGTGTCCGTAGAGTGGGATGGGTGGGGCAAGGGAAAAAAATGCTGGAAGGGGACTGTGTTATTATAAATTTCCAAGATTATAGAATGGTGCCATCCATTTGTACTCCTATTATAAATATGGGGGCCCCGGGGGTGAAACTGGTAGACCTCACGTATTTCTACCCTAGGCATCTTGTGAGCCCTATTGGAGGAAGTGGAAGTTCTCTCAATTCGGGCCAAAACTGGGCCGGGGTTGTAGGAGGCGACAGGGAGAACTATATGCGGGCAAATGGCCCCTGTTGACTGGAACCAGTGAGGAGAGCAGAACGAGAGGAAGTATCATCCGCCCATACAAACCCTGTAAGTGAAATAGGAGGGTCTACAATAACTCCACAAGATCCTTGCTCTCCTCGGTTATATAGAGGGAGCCCCAGGGATAGGGGCCTTCAAGCGTCCTGCGACTTTCCACCTGTGACGGACCTAGTCTTTAAGGTTTTCAGCTGGAACATCGCAGGGATTGCTGGAAAATTGGCGCTCCCAGATTTTACTGCATGGGTCGACAAGCACTCCTTGTGTCTATTTCAGGAAACTTGGAGCTTGATACCGGTCCATAGGGTGGGCTTTTCCTCATACTCCTCTCCTGCGCGGGCCTCAGAATCCGGGAGAGGCCGCCCAGCTGGCGGCCTTCTTATTTGGGTCGCGGCACCTTTAGACTGTAGAGTGGTGGACTATCCCACAGGCTCCCCGGACATACAAAATATTACCCTTATAGACCGAAGGGGAAGAATTGTTTTAAACATCTTTAATGTGTATGCCCGGGGTACAAAGGGTGGGAGAAAGTCTCCAGTGATAGCTCTTCTTGAGACCCTGCTAAATAACACCCCCAATAAGACCCGCACCCTGGTTGTTGGTGATTTGAACTGCACGTTCGAGCCTTTGGGCTCGGATGTTTCCCTCGACCAGGATGAGGAGGATGCCAGGTGGGGAATACCGGCTCTGGACATCGTACCGATCAAAAAGTGGACAGAAGTGGCGCTCCAAATTTACTCCCTTACTCTCGAATTTAATTTAAGGGCAGCGAATGGGAGGACTTCCTTGGATAGGGGGGGTGCACATACCTACAACAGACCAGGGCACACCTCTAGGCTGGATTATGTCCTAATAGATGTGTGCTTGTGGCCTTATGTGAAGGACATGCAGGTGGTCCCCTCGACGGAGAGTGATCACAACCCTCTCTCCCTAGAAATGGAGCACTGGTGGCAACCCCAATGGAAGGCCAACATTAAAGAGGCGCTCGTACCACTAGATGAATCAGAAGTCTCCCCATGTGGCAGAAGAATTAAATGGGCGAAACTGGTCCTATCCGAGGCGAAGGTTGGGGAAATTCAATCCCACTTAAACCGCGCGGTAACATCTTTGGAATCTTCGCTAGAAGGGGTTGGTAAAGTGAGTGGGTTGTTTCTGTCTCTGGTTGAAGACCTAACCAATGTCTTTACCCTGTCCTCTAATAAGCCGGGCACTACAGGAATTAAAAAGAAAGTTTATGAGGGGTGGTATACCCAAGCCTGCAGGACCCATAAGACAAAGCTAGTTGAGGCAGTTAAATCTAAATCCCAAAGTGTGATCCATGAGGCTAGGAAGGCTTATAAAAAGATCCTTAATTCGGCTAGAAGGGAGTGGGAAGAAAAATACTGGGAGGACCTACTCCAGGCTAGCAAAATCAGGGATTCCGGTGTGTTCTGGAACCTCATAAGGAAACGGACCAAATCCGATGCAGTCATGAGACCCTGCAGCATTCCACCTCAAAGTTGGGCAAAACACTTTGGGTCTTTATACCTCCCACCAGACGGGGAACTGTCTGTGGGGACGGATCTCACGCTAGCTATTGAACCTCATGCCTATGACCTTTTCACTCCTTCAGAGATTGAGGGGGCAATAGGCTGGGTGGCACCACGCAAGGCACCGGGCCCGGATGGCCTTCCGGGTGATCTGATGAGGGCTTACCCAAGGGAATGGGGAAGGATTATAGCTGCTCTACTAAATGACATTATGAGAGGAGGAGTAGTACCAGAATCCTGGAAAGGGGCGATGGTAGTCCCCATCTACAAAAAAGGTTGCAGGGAAACCCCGGGAAACTATCGACCTATAAGTCTGATAGACTCCACCCAAAAGATAGCTGGTAAAGCTATCCTAGGTAGGATCCTCCATTGGGTGGAGGAGAACAAAATCCTATCAGACTTTCAGGCAGGTTTCAGGGCTGGTATGGGGACTATAGAGCAGGTGTTCAGGTTGTCCCTCTTGGGGTGGAAGGTGGTGGAACTGGGCGGGGGCAGTCTTTACTTAGCCTTTATAGACTTGAAGACTGCCTTCGATCTAGTTCCCCGGGAAGAGCTTTGGAGGGTCCTTTTTGAGATGGGGTTACCACCTTACATCTTGTCCCTTCTTATAAGCCTTCATGCCCACACTTTTGCACAGGTCCGTTGGGGTAATAACGGAGAACTAACGGAAAAAATACCAGTGTCTAGGGGCGTAAGACAGGGCTGCGTCTTGGCGCCCACCCTATTCTCGTTATATCTGAATGGGGTGGTAAAACATCTCCTACAAGAACCAGCTGACGCTCCCTGTCTTGGAGGTGTCCGCATCCCAACCCTGCTTTTTGCGGACGACACGCTCCTGATCTCTAAGACCCCACAAGGACTACAGAAACTTCTAACACGATTCCAGGAGTTCTGTGCTGCAAAAGGTCTTACAATAAATGTGGACAAAACCAAATACCTAGTTCTCAATCCACCTAAAAAACTGGGCTGCTCACCTACACTTAACTCTATTCCCCTGGAGAAAGTAGCCGAATTTGACTACCTTGGCATTCGGATTACGGACAGGATGACATGGGCAAACCACATTGAAAAAATGGTCCTTAACCACCGGAGAGTAGGAGGAGCTCTCATGAGGGAATATAGGGCCTCAACTAGGAGATCGCTAACCCCAGTACTTGACATTTACAAGGCCAAAGTAGCTACTTCAGCCTTGTATGGGGCAGAACTGTGGGGTCATTGCCGCCTGGATGCCCTAGCTACTGCTGAGAGCAAGCTATTAAAATCCTTCATTGCTCTCCCCCTGAGCACACCATCAGTACCTGTGAGGATGGACACGGGATGTAAAAATATTAAAGACCAGGCCCAGCTTCGCCCGCTCCTGTTGTGGACACGGATCTGGAGGTGCGAAGAACTAAAATCCTATGCTGATGCACTGAGGGACATAATGAGCCAAGGGGGTTGGGCCAAAATTAAATGGTTAAGGGACACCAAAAAGTTGTTGGAGAACATAGGCCTAGGGGATTGTTGGCCATCCCGTTCAGCCCCCCCAAAAGAAGTTGTCAAGGCGCTTTTTTGGAATTGGATTGCTGAGCGCCTAATCGCCAGCCCAAATCACTGCAAGTCCACCGCCACCTTTTTACAAATTAAAGACAACGTGGCCTTTGAACCTTATTTGGACTTGATTACTCTCCCCTTTGATCGGGCCCTTTATTTTAAATTTAGAGTTGGTTCACTCCCGTTGGGTGCCCTGGTGTCGAAATGGGCAACAGCGGACCGCACTTCTCCCAACTGTGCATGTTGCCATACTAGGATAGAATCTATTGTGCACGTTCTATTTGAGTGCCCGGATTACGCAAGGCCTAGGAGCTTTTGGCTGAAACCACTCTGCCGTAACATGGGCACACGCAGTTACTTAGTAGCCTTGCGTATCCTAAGCACGGACACTTCCCCCTCAATAGTCTGTGGAATAGCTAAATTTTTAAAGCAGTTTTGGCATATTCGATGTAAGAGACTGTCAGTAGCTGTTTAATTCTTGTTTTAGCTAATTTATTAACGGATTTATACCCTTTTATCACTCTTAAACATTCTAAATACTTTTTACTGACTTCTTATGGCATAAACTTTTTTGTATACTGTATTGATTGTATTATGTATGTGCTTATAAGATATCTCTGAGTATCGAATAAAAGCTTATGACTGACTGACTGATATATCCTTCTGAGTAATGATTGCCATATAGGTCATCAGGAGGTTATACCCAATGCCTTGTATTTCTGAGATTGTTGAATTATTATCTATTAATAAGATTGTACGACTTGCTGCACAGTTGTTGAGATGTACTGCCATGCTATGTTATAAAATAAAAAAAATAAAAAAGATTTAAGTATTGGCATGTGATGGGCTCTCCTGTAGTCCTATCAAACGTACACAGGCTCACATGTCATGTGACTGACTCTCCTCTAGATCTACTAAACTTTCAAAGACACGCATGACATGTGACTGACTCTCCGCTAAGCCCACCAAACTTTCTGAGGCTCAAACACCTTGTGACTGACTCTAGTGTAGTCCTCCCAAACTTTCACAGCCTCTTACAGCATGTGACTCACTCTCCTGTAGTCCTACCAAACTTTCACAGCCTCTTACGGCATGTGACTGACTCTCCTGGTGTCCCACCAAACTTTCACAGCCTCTTACGGCATGTGACTGACTCTCCTGGAGTCCCACCAAACTTTCACAGCCTCTTACGACATGTGACTGACTCTCCTGGAGTCCCACCAAACTTTCACAGTCTCTTACGACATGTGGTTGTAATATATGTAACATTTGTGATGTACTTTTTAAGATCTTGGTGATCGACAATAAAGTTATGATGATGGCTTTCAGATGCTCAAAAAAACAATAACTGGTTAGTTTCAGTGTTTTTTGTAGTTTAAAATTTTACCTTTAAAGTGACATTTTCAACTAACTATAACGTCTCTTTAGTCTTCAATTTTTTCCGGGAATTTCTGAGTTTGTTTTATTGTAAAGTAAGATAATATTACCTTATCTAACTATAACATAACTTTAACAATTCTTTTTTATCAGTCAATTTTTAGCAGCTTTTAAAGCAGCATTTAATTTTCTTATCATATGTAACTATGCCAACCCCTGTACTTGATGTGGCTTTGGCTGCAGGGCCTGGCCCGTGGCCAGACCCAGCACCCAATCCCTGCAGGCCACCAATCCCCCCAATTGTGCACAGCCAAAGGCTGTATGTTGCAGTGGGTTGGCCACAGGTGTAACTTGTGGCCAGGCCCTGCATTTCCCACCACCTGGGCATCCAACTGTCCCAGACGTGTGCAGCATGAGGTTGCCTTTAGACTCTAATACTCCCCTTTTTAAAAAATGTTTTTCTGGCCCCACAATACTCTTGCTGAGCCCCTGTGCTCCCTGTGGACTCACATGGGGTCCTCACGGGCTCTTGCAGGATATCCACATAATCGCAGAAACCACAACTTTTTTTCAGTTTGGTCCCAGGGGGATTCTCTTTGGGAACCCCCAATACATTCAGGTTCAGGAGTCAGAGCATCCCTCCCCTCCCCATAACATTTTTTTAAAAAATATTCGAACATGGATACCGAGTACACATGTCTTAAAATGGTTGCCACAAATTTCTCTCCATGTTGCTGCCAGCCAAATCAAGCCTTTTTGTCTATTCAGGTTGCTCTAATATTTGAAATTGCATGATTGGGGGACTCTTGCAAGAGTCCTGTGAACCCAACCATCCAAATATACAAATATGCTGAACTTTAATTTCTTGAAAACTACTGAACAGATTTAAGCGAATCACAACAAAAACGCGCTTTCTTGATCAAGCTGTAGCTTTCACCAAATTCGGTGTAATTCAATTCACCCAGATGCACGGTGAATAATTCTATAAGGAAATGTCATGGTAAAGTTGCATTTTGGGACACCCTTTTTTCTCTGACCCTTCATAACTGATCCCAACAAAACTTTACAGGAAGAAGCTTAACAAAAAAGAGCATTTAAAAAAAAAATGTTTCGTAATGATTGGTCAAATGGTGCAAAGGTTATTTGCAAACCAAAAACGCTGTTTCCTAACTATAACTACCCCGTTGCAACAATCACTGGATAATAGATACATTACCCTGTGTATGTATATATATATATATATATATATATATATATATATACAGTTCCACAATGCTCCAAGCTTTAGGATGCACTCCCCATCTGCAAACCTCCGGTATATTGGGCTGCAACAAAGACCATCATAGCATGAGTTCAATTATTAAGCCTTACGCGTTTCAGACATTCAATACTGTCCTTGATCACAGGCTGAGTGGCAGTAAGTAAATGGCAGAGACTAGGCATCACATCACCAGTTCTTTTATTGCCCACCGGTGTAGGGCACACATGATCAAAAATTGCCTTCTGGGATACGTAGTCTCTATAACACCAGAGTTCGTAATAAAGACTCACGCTGTCATCTCAAGATTGCTAAAAATCAATATCGCCATTAGTGGGCTTCTCATGCATTGAAGCCTCCGTTGCACATCAGTAAACGCCCAGCAGAATGGCTGATAACCAGGCTCCTTATCAAGGGCCCGCCGGGCCGCTGTGACTGCATGCGGTGGTGCAATCCCCCCGGCAGAGCCGCCGGGTATTAACATACAGTTCCACAATGCTCCAAGCTTTAGGGTGCACTCCCCATCTGCAAACCTCCGGTATATTGGGCTGCAACAAAGACCATCATAGCATGAGTTCAATTATTAAGCCGTACGCGTTTCAGACATTCAATACTGTCCTTGATCACAGGCTGAGTGGCAGCAAGTAAATGGCAGAGACTAGGCATCACATCACCAGTTCTTTTATTGCCCACAGGTGTAGGGCACACATGATCAAAAATTGCCTTCTGGGATACGCAGTCTCTATAACACCAGAGTTCGTAATAAAGACTCACGCTGTCATCTCAAAATTGCTAAAAATCAATATCGCCATTAGTGGGCTTCTCATGCATTGAAGCCTCCGTTGCACATCAGCAAACGCCCAGCAGAATGGCCGATAACCAGGCTCCTAATCAAGGGTCCGCCGGGCCGCTGCGACTTCATGCGGTGGTGCAATCCCCTCGGCAGAGCCACCGGGTATTAACATACAGTTCCACAATGCTCCAAGCTTTAGGATGCACCTGTGCGCAATAAAAGAACTGGTGATGTGATGCCTAGTCTCTGCCATTTACTTGCTGCCACTCAGCCTGTGATCAAGGACAGTATTTAATGTCTAAAACGCGTAAGGCTTAATAATTGAACTCATGCTATGATGGTCTTTGTTGCAGCCCAATATACCGGAGGTTTGCAGATGGGGAGTGCATCGTAAAGCTTGGAGCATTGTGGAACTGTATGTTAATACCCGGCGGCTCTGCCGGGGGGATTGCACCACCGCATGAAGTAACAGCGGCCCGGCGGGCCCTTGATAAGGAGCCTGGTTATCGGCCATTCTGCTGGGCGTTTACTGATCTGCAATGGAGGCTTCAATGCATGAGAAGGCCACTAATGGCGATATTGATTTTTAGCAATTTTGAGATGACAGCGTGAGTCTTTGTTACGAACTCTGGTGTTATAGAGACTACGTATCCCAGAAGGCAATTTTTGATCATGTGTGCCCTACACCTGTGGGCAATAAAAGAACTGCTGATGTGATGCCTAGTCTCTGCCATTTACTTGCTGCCACTCAGCCTGTGATCAAGGACAGTATTGAATATCTGAAACGCGTAAGGCTTAATAATTGAACTCATGCTATTATGGTCTTTGTTGCAGCCCAATATACCGGAGGTTTGCAGATGGGGAGTGCATCCTAAAGCTTGGAGCATAGTGGAACTGTATGTTAATCACCGGCGGCTCTGCCGGGGGGATTGCACCACTGCATGAAGTCACAGCGGCCCGGCGGGCCCTTGATAAGGAGCCTGGTTATCGGCCATTTTGCTGGGCGTTTACTGATGTGCAACGGAGGCTTCAATGCATGAGAAGCCCACTAATGGCGATATTGATTTTTAGCAATTTTGAGATGACATCGTGAGTCTTTATTACGAACTCTGTTGTTATAGAGACTACGTATCCCAGAAGGCAATTTTTGATCATGTGTGCCCTACACCTGTGGGCAATAAAAGAACTGGTGATGTGATGCCTAGTCTCTGCCATTTACTTGTTGCCACTCAGCCTGTGATCAAGGACAGTATTGAATGTCTGAAACGCGTAAGCTTAATAATTGAACTCATGCTATAATGGTCTTTGTTGCAGCCCAATATACCGGAGGTTTGCAGATGGGGAGTGCATCCTAAAGCTTGGAGCATTGTGGAACTGTATGTTAATAACCGGCAGCTCTGCTGGGGGGATTGCACCACCGCATGAAGTCACAGCGGCCCGGCGGAGCCTGGTTATCGGCCATTCTGCTGGGCGTTTACTGATGTGCAACGGAGGCTTCAATGCATGAGAATCCTAAAGCTTGGAGCATTGTGGAACTGTATATATATATGTATATACACATATATATATATATGTATATATTACCTACTGGCGGTCGCCAATAGGTATATATAGTTAGGATTTTTTCTCTATGGGATTTTTGAAAATTCTATGTCTAATAACTTTGGCGTTTGTGGACGGAATTGGCTGAAATATTCAGGAAAATGGCACATTTTGTTTCTGAGCAGCCCTTGAAAATTTGGGGGGGGTTCGTCAAGGGGGGGCCGAGACAAAAGGGGGGTCCCAAAACGTGTTTTTAACATTGAGTTTTCCATAGGGCGGTTGGCCTCACTTTTAGCCCGAACGGCTGAATGGATTTGCACGAAACTTGGCAAAATTGTAGGGACTGGTAGCCCGATGTGCCTTTTGTAGGTCTCAATATATGTGCTCCAGTGGATTTTGAGAAATTAACGTTTAAAAAAAGATATATATCTGTAACAGCGGACCTGGCAGCGTCCCAGGACGCGTACTTTTCGCGCAACGGAGCTTTGTGAAGCGAAGCTGATTGGTTCTCCGGCGTCTGTCAACATTCCAAAAAGTCCGTAGCGGCCGCCATCTTGTCTCTCGGTAGGATCGAGAGACAAGAGGAGGTCAAAACAAAGGGGGAAATAACTATAAGGGGGCATAGTAGATCCTCGCTGACCCCCTAGGTTTGATGTGGAGGTTTTAAAAGGGCCCCGCGGGACAAAAAAAAAAAATAATAATAATAATCGAACGGCTGAATGGATTTGCACGAAACTTGGCAAAATATTAGGGACTGGTAGCCCGATGTGCCTTTGCTAGGTCTCAATATATGTGCTCCAGTGGATTTTGAGAAATTAACGTTCAAAAAAAGATATATATCTGTAACAGCGCTCCGCTTCGCGTAACGGAGGTTTGCGAAGCTGATTGGTCATTCTGTCACTGGGCTATAGTTGGGCTACATCTGGCTGATATTTGGGCTACATTTGTTTTTTTGTGTGTCTGGCGGCCATCTTTGGGCTACATTGGGCTACATTGGGCTTCATTGGGCTACATTGGGCTACATTTGGGCTCCAACATATATATAGGCCAATGTAGCCCAATATATATTTTTCAAAGTTAATTTTCGTAAAAACCACTGGAGCATATATCTTGAGACATAGCAAAGGCACATCGGGCTACCATTCCCTACAATTTTGCCAAGTTTCGTGGAAATCCATTCAGCCGTTCGAGCTAAAAGTGAGTCCAACCGCCCTATGGAAATGAAGGAAATGAATGGGTAATTTGTAATTAGCAAATAGCTAATCGCAAACTAGGAATGGTAAAGAATCGCTATTTATTCCTTAAAGTTCGCTATTTAGGAAATGCAAAAAACTTTGATGATACATATGGCGGTTCATCTCTAACAAGATAAGAAGCATAGGGATACATTTATGATGACTGGCGCATCACCAGGGATGTGTTAGTCATTCTGTGCCGCTGTTCCGTCACCTATGGTGTGCTGCATTTACAATGCGGCGCATCATGGGGCAAAAACAGCACAGATGCGTGATGTATCTGTGCCGTAAAGGTGGCGCATTGCTGGAGTTGTATCGCAAGTGTGATGAAGCTCCAGCAAGGGTCGGGGGTGCCCCTGTCGCAGGGTTTCTGTTCTCACACAGAACTGTGGACAGAGGATTGGAACCTCGGCGAATTAGGGTGTCCCAAAACTCACGTTAGTAATCAAAAACTCCTTAGCAAGCTAGGTACAGTGTCACATTGGATATAACAAACTCTCAATGTTTAGACAATCCAGAATATGAACTTATAGTACCTCAGGATACGTGGAACTCATGAACAGTCGGTCGTTATATATTTCTTAGAAACCAGAACATGGAGTTAAGAAGAACACATGTGTATTTGAAATGTTTATTTACTAATGCCGTCTTCTCAGGCGTAGTATCTTAGATAATACAAGTACACATATTATCAGTAGCAAAATTACCAGCATAGTTACTAGTACATAAAAAGCGAATGGTGATAGTATGTTAACATGCTGTAAATGAATAAGAGTTAGCAACACTTATAAGCAGCCGCGGGCCGTGGAGGGAGTTACGGTGAGGCAGGGAGGCGGGGAGGGCGAGAAGCAGGGTGGAGAATACAAGTACACATATTATCAGTAGCAAAATTACCAGCATAGTTACTAGTACATAAAAAGCGAATGGTGACAGTATGTTAACATGCTGTAAATGAATAAGAGTTAGCAACACTTATAAGCAGCCGCGGGCCGTGGAGGGAGTTACGGTGGGGCAGGGAGGCGGGGAGGGGGAGGGGCAAGGTAGAGAGGGCTCCACCCTGCTTCTCCCCCTCCCCGCCTCCCTGCCTCACCGTAACTCCCTCCACGGCCCGCGGCTGCTTATATCTCACCCTCCCTAATACACATATTATATTATTTGCTAAGAAGGTCTCTTTGTGTTGGTTTAGGGCGTGCCCATACTTTAGTGTCTTAGATTTGAAGGAATCACATCAGCATACACCAGCTCTCTCTTCATGTGAACCGCATCAACTGTTGTGTATGTGTGTTCGGCAAAGCAATATAAAACCCGCCTCATGCCCAGAATTGGCAGAAGTTGCACTTATGTTATGAGTATGAAGTCGTGGAGATCAGACCTCATAACAATTCTGTATCGTGTTGTTCTTGAAACTTTAGCACTCGCTGTACAGATATAGTTTAACAAGCAAAGCAGATAGTAGAGCAATAACATATTATTCTCATGTAAACCACGATGAACTACTAGGTGGAAAGCTAAAGCAACAACTAAGTGTCGTGTGCAGAAGTTGCAAAAAAGGAAAAATGGCGTTTAAACCGGTAATGAGCCCATGCTAACTTAACACGGTGTAAAGATATCCAGGACCTAGATGACACCTCCCCATGATCCGGAAACGAACTGAATAAGATAATAGAAGTGCCATCTCATGAGAGCAGATTGCAAGTTTATATGTGGACGGTCCGCAAGGTAAAGCATTAAAAACTAGGAAAATTTAATGCTAAAGAAAAATAAAACAGCCAAGTACTTTATCGAGTCTTAAGCCAATAGGCAAGGTAAATAATAAAAACTTGACAAATAAGTCAATGAATTGTCAATGAAATGCTAGTACTCAGCATATCAAACATGAAAAAGGTCTATGACATAACTGTGTATGCAAAATAAGCTGCAACAGCCTCCAATAGGAAGTCACCGTCTTCATCCGAAAACAGTTCAGCCATCCAATTTAAAAGCGGAAAAGAACATACGTGCTCTCCCAGCACCGGATCCTCTATCACCATCAGAGGACAGCTCGGTGGGTTTTCAAGAAAGCTCTGTTCCAAGAAAGACTGTGCTGCCGCCAGTAAATTCCAGGGACCAAGTAGTCCATGCATCAATGCCACAGCCATAATCCTTTCGCCAGGACAAACCAACTCGTGAGTAATGATAGGAGTCATCAGCTGATTAAAGTCGACGTCAGGAGAAACCGGTCCGCAGAGACACAAATCAATGGCCCAATCGAAATCACAGGTCAGGCAGTGAAATACAGGCTGGACACAGGTGAAGTAGGAGAATCGAAAAGATAATCCATATGCCGTGCTTAATATCGCCAACGGCATTGTGCCATAATATTCTAGCATGCGATTGCGGAACAGTGTCAGCAGCTGCAGGGTGGGAGGTTGCATAGGAGGGACATCCATATTTAAAAATGTAAAAAAGCACAAGAGCGTCCGCTGGTAATGCAAGTAAAAATGCCAATCCACGAACCAGAGTGGAGAAAATAGAATGAAAGGAAGCAGGGATGACTCCAAAGATTTTCTCAAATGAAGTCACGAGACCACTGGTAACAACTTTAAAAAAGTGCGCCAGGGTCTTTGTGGAGGATGCGTTAAAGATAGTCGGAACCATCTTGCTGAAATTGAAAGGCAAATCTGAATTGAAAAGGGTCTGCACCTCTGTACGGGTGTTCGCTATGCGAAGCACGAAAGTTTCACGGGCCGAACTCAAGGCCACCTCTCTCTGAGACAAAAGAGCTCTTATTCTTGCCATGCCGTTGAAATCTGTCCCAAGGTTGGTATTTGTGGCCAGATTGAAAACTCCCTATGTTCATGTGTGGGAGGAAATAGAACATTTCTGCAGCAAATAACCCGTTCACTTACTGTTACGATAAAAGGAATACTTTTAATTAACTCAGAACAATCTTCATTATTGAGCATCAAATAACTACCATTTTCCAACAACTTGAACGTGGGGATGATAGCAGGAACTGGCGTGCCTTGCAACACGCAAGCCATATTTGGTCGGTGTTTGTTGCATGAACCGTGTAACTGTATGTGCCTACACATTAGTGAATGATCTGGCGTCTCAGTGCATTCCTCTCCATTCAGATAAACTTCTTGATCATCTTTGAAACATCTGTATGTGTATGGAAGCGACCAGACCTCATGAAGAAAAGCACTACCTAAAGGTTCATAACGACCTATTGGTATATATTTCATACAATTTGAAAACTTATATAAAGCAAAAGGCAGCGTTATTAAACCGTGGATAAGGCACGTTGCCAAAAAACCCGCAATCCTCTGCTGATGATGTCACTGAGCATGTCATGAATGATGTAATATGTGACATCATCAGCAGTGGATTACGGGTAATAGTATCTCTAGTTTACTCCCCTATAGCTGTCTTTCTTTTAACATAAGTGTCTGTTTCCTTCCCTTATACTTACTGTTTTTGGTTCGCTTCTGGTTCGCGTACCGGCGAGCGAACTGGGAAGCGAACTAAGAGAAATAGAGGTTGGCACAGTTCCAAATATTGTACCAATTTTTTAATAACGGGGAGGTAGTTCTGAAAAGAACTTTTTTTTTAATTGTTTTTGTTGTTTTATATTTTTTTTATTATTTTTCGGAACATTTTTTTACTTTTTTTGAATTTTTCTGAACAGTTTTATATTTTTTTTGGTTTTTCTTGGAGGGGGCAATGAAAACGATTCATTGTAAAGGGCTCAACAGGAGCAACAAAACAAAAAAAGAAGTATTTATTATTTTGGGCGTTTCGTACAAACTTGCATATGATAGTCAATAGCTCTGTTGATCAGAGTGATGCTTCTTTCTCCGTAGCAAATGAATCCATCGCAAAATACGCAGATGTGTTTTACTTCACCAAATCTCATTTGTATATTTGGCACCATCTCCCTGCCCTCTGGTCCCGTTACTTCCGGTACAACAGATCTTCTGGCCATAATAGGGAGATTATCTAGGTCGTTCCGAAACTGTGCAGCACTGTAGTTGTTAGGATGCCACCTAGTCATATGGCGATGCATTGTGTAGTTTCCGAAGCTGTATTTTTTGTCGGTCCCTCTGGACAGTCTATCTTGACATATAAGGCAAGTTACGTATCTTGCATTTACTTTTTTCTGACCTTTGGGAATTTTAAAAAATTGCCAAATGAAGTTTTCTTTCCGGTGAGACGTCCTGGGCTGCTCAGGCAAAAACTGCCTCTCTTCGTGCTCGTCGTCCTGTTCCTCTTCTTCCTCTTCTTGTTGAATTATAACTTGAGCAGGTGGTCCACTCTTCCTTGGATGTGGTGGAGGTGGTGGGGAAGCACCAGCTGAAGCTACTAAAGAAGCCATTGCTCAGTGATCACAAAGGGTCTTTCTCTCACAATGATGAAAGTCAGAGTGAGGAAAGAAGGAGGGATTTTCATCATTTGGGAAAAACAAGAGTTCTCAACCAATCAAAAGTGTTCATTTTAGATTATATGACCTAGTCTTACATCATTAGGAAACCAAAAGTGAAATGAACCAATGAAAAGTGTTATTACCAAGTCACATGACTTGCTGTGTTTACGTTAAGCGCTTTGCAGGGCCTCCCGGTTTGCTTCCAGAAACCTGCGCTTTGCGACTCGCTTCGCGTACCAGTTCGCTAACGTAGCACGTCATATGACGTATCACGCGAGAACGTGAAACGTCATGCGGACGGGAGGCATCACGATGTTGTTTTCTAACGCGGCACTTGCGGTAAAGAAACGTTTACCGGCTCGCGGTCTATTTCGCGGCATCAAGGTCAGCTAACGGGAAGCTTCCCGATTCGCGAAGCGGGAACGAAGAAAAAAAAATATTTAAAAAAAAAATTATTCATAAACATATAAAATATATTTTTGGATTTAAAGAAGAATACATTTTACAGCTACAGATATTAGCTGTTAAAAAACCAATGAAATTCACAGAAAAAACCATAGGTTATAGACCATATATAGTTAGGAATTAGCATTTACAAAACCTTGAAAATTCACTGAAAAAACCATAGGTTATAGACCATATATAGTTAGGAATTAGCATTTAGAAAACCTTATTTTACTCACCCAAAACCATTGAAATTCCATATATAGTTAGTTGCACTAACTATATATCGCGCACCCGCAATCCACTGCTGATGATGTCACATATTACATCATTCATGACATGGTCAGTGACATCACTGATGACATCACTGATGACATCTCAAATGACATCACTGATGACATCATCTAGTGTCTGTGTGTTTTTGTAAAGTTTAAATACGTTTTACATATTGAAGAATGAGTGGATGTATGGAAGACTGGGTGTGTGTGTGGCTGGCTGGGAGGTGTGTGACTCTGTGCATATCAATGTGTACTTGTATCAGTGATTGTATAAGAGAGTAAGTATGTGTTAGTATATGTGTGAAAAGTATGGTGTTCTGTGTTTAACTATAGATGAGGAAATTGAAGTGTGATTGATTCTTCACAGGACTGACTAGGTGTATGAGTGCATATGATAGTGTTCTAATAATAACTGACTGTATGTATGAGTAATTGTATGGGTGAATGAGTGAATGTATGTGTAGACGTACGAATCAGTGAGTGCGTATGTAGTAACTGGTATTGGTGTGTCATGATGTCATCAGTGATGTCATTTGAGATGTCATCAGTGATGTCATTTCAGATGTCATTAGTGATGTCATCAGTGATGTCACTGAAGTATGGTGTTCTGTGTTTAACTGTATAGATGAAGAAATGGAAGTGTGATTGATTCTTTACAGGACTGACTTGGTGTGTGAGTAATTCCATGGATGAGTGGCAGTGTGTGACTGTCTGCATAGGTGTATGAGTGCATATGATAGTGTTGTAATAATGAGTGACTGTATGTATGAGTGATTGTATGGGTGAATGAGTGAATGTGTGTGTAGACGTAGGAATCAGTGAGTGCGTATGTAGTAACTGGTATTGGTGTGTCATGATGTCATCAGTGATGTCATTTGAGATGTCATCAGTGATGTCATCAGTGATGTCATTTGAGATGTCATCAGTGATGTCATTTGAGATGTCATCAGTGATGTCATCAGTGATGTCACTGACCATGTCATGAATGATGTAATATGTGACATCATCAGCAGTGGATTGCGGGTGCGCGATATATAGTTAGTGCAACTAACTATATATGGAATTTCAATGGTTTTGTGTGAGTAAAATAAGGTTTTCTAAATGCTAATTCCTAACTATATATGGTCTATAACCTATGGTTTTTTCAGTGAATATATATATGTATATATATATATATATATATATATATATATATATATATATATATATATATATATATATAGATATATATATATATATATATATCGGTGAGACAGTGAATCCTGCATCACACTTGCTCCCAGTGCTCCTTCCTTTCTGTAGACACTCATTGCCTAGCCTGCTGCCAGCCAACCCAAGTGAGAGGCGGCGCTGCACCAAAAACACAAGTGCTGCCATTTCCTCCTCCAAAGAAATGTTGTGCAGGTTACTTCCTTGTGCTGATGTCAGGAGTGGCACGGGGAGTGGGTGTCTTGAGGTTCACTGCCTGCCTCTGGCATAACTGTGTGGTGTCACAGAAAATTAACTAAGCAGGCTGGGGCAAAAACAACAAAAAGGTTCAGGGGCATGAAAAATAGACAAAATGTACAAGGAAAGTACAGAAAATGGGAAGGATCAACACAGATGGGATGGACAGAGTAAGATTAGTGAGGGAACTTAGGGAACACGAGGCAGGCAAGATCGAGCTGGAGGCTCACTGTTAAAATGGCCAGGCATATATGGCTTGATGTCGCACACTATTCTTTTATTTTTATTCACTAGACGCATTTCATATAATTGAATGTAATTTTGTGTAACTTTTGGGAAATTTCATGTAATTACACTACCTCAAATGTTGCAAACCCATAATTAACACTGCTAAAGTGATTGAGGAATATGTGCCCTATGTAAAAGAAGTGAACAATGATAAATAGGAGGGTAAAGGCTTTGTGAATAAAGTGATTCTACCAGCTATAAAATAAGGACCTCATGCTACAGAAGAGGGATAATTCCCATTTGCCAACATTTAAGAAATATCCAGCATTAAGCAGCAGGTACAACATCTGTGGTCGATTTGTCCATTTTCCTAAAGATTTTTGTGAGAGTAAATGCAAAATCAAACTTATAGGTTATTTATTGGTTATTTCCCAACAAAGGCAGGACACAGTGGATCAAGGTGGAACAAGATTAGTGAGGAATGAAAGTGAGTTCTTGTGCTGGATTGGTGAGACTAAAGACTACTAAATATAACCCTTGAGCAACCTATCCAGTTCTGGCTATTACAGAAACCTAACTTGAGTAGGCAAATCTTTAAACTAATTTCCTGAACTTTTCAGTGGAAGATTTGGGTAAGCTGCAAGGGTTTACTCATCAAATAGAACAATGGAAGAGACCACTCCAATAAAACAGAAGGGGCGGGGGAGTGCTCATACCAATGTGTTTGTGCAGGTAATTACTAAACCAACTTGAAGATTGGCGAAGTGAAGATCGGGGAGATTGAATCTGATGGACTTCTCCTATTGGTTTAGCCAAATAATAACAATGGAAAACTGTGCCTCTGTGTAGATGTTGGATGGGGCCACTATGTTTTCAATATTAGACCTCAATAATGCATGTTACCATATCAAACAAACAGAGGATTCTAATTCATTAACAGCTTTCATAACCCTGTTGGGTTTTTAACAATAAAACACAATGCCATTTGGGTGTATGCCGATGGCATCTGTCTTCCAACGAGCTATGTACCATTTTTTCAAGGATTTGTTTTATGGCAGAGTAAGATACTTCAAAGATAAGGTTTTAGTTTTCTCACAAGGCAAACGAAAGCATTATAATTTTTGGTAGGAAGTCTGTTCCAAATGGCCTAGTTTTATGTGCATAGAAATGGAAATGTTCAAGATCCATACCGAAAATACTAAATATCTGGGACATATCATCTCTTCAAAAGTAGTTGTTTCAGAGGAATCTCTGTTGAGTGCTACAATGCCCTGGCACCTGACAATAGAGAGGAAGTTATGTAATATTCTGAACTTTAGGAATATTATGGGAAATGTGTCAAGAACATTGCTACTACATGGAACCATTAAGGAAACTCCTTCGTAAGGGTGAAACATTATTGTGGCAGCATGAACAACAGGAAACATTTGGAAGAATAAAAAGACAAATTACCCCAACCCTACAGCCCTTCTCCACTGGCAAACAGCTTGTTACCACTATGGATGCAAGTGTATATGGATTAGGGGCAGAGAGCTAGGAGAGAGTTATAGGTTATGCTTCTAAATCCTTGAAAGAAACAGAAAGACGTTATGCAATAATTGAAGAAGAGTTGCTGGCATACATGTGGTCCACAGCCACTTTAAGCACTTCCTATGGGGGTAGCAAGGTCCTTCCTGATCATAAACCTTCAGTACATATGCTGTCCTTGGGTAATAAGGTGAGTTCAACATCATGGATTGCTAGGTTCTGCTCAACGGTCCAGAAGTGCACCTTCTTGTGCCTGAATGCAGAAATCCAACTGCAAATTGTTTGTCTTTTTTTCCGTGCCAGAGTGAGTTTGGATTTGAAACAGTAAGGATAAATTGGATGCCTTTACAAGCATTGACAATGTGTGTTCTATTCAAAGGCAAAAGTTAACTAAACAGTAGGTTGGCAGAGGATGATCAAGATTATGTCAATATGCCGGAGCCCTCCACCAAAACAGTTTAAACAGTTTTCTTTTTATAATTTCAAAAGGAAAATCCAGAAACAGGATATTCTTTTTGAAAATTAAAAAGTCAATGCTCCTCTTGCCATGGGAATCCTCTCTGCCCCTTACCACCAAGGTTTTCCTGACAATGATGGGCAGTGAAAAATGACGTCTTATTTTGTGCCTCTAAATCAGTCAGGTCCCCACACTCAAACACTACCCTACACGACCCCCCAGCACAACTCTACCCTAAAAAACTACCCTACACTACACAAACACCACAACACTACCCTAAACCCTAAAACACGACCCCCAGCACAACCCTCCCCGACCCCCAGTCCGGTCCCTAAACTCAAACACTACCCTGCACGACCCCCAGCACTACCCTAAACCCTAAAACACTACCCTACACTACACAAACACCAAAACACTACCCTAAACCCTAAAACACTACCCCCAGCACTACCCCCCCGACCCCCAATCCGGTCCCCACACTCAAACACTACCCTACATGACCCCCCAGCACTACCCTACCCTAAAACACTACCCTACACTACACAAACACCACAGCACTACCCTAAACCCTAAAACACTACCCCCAGCACGGTCCTCCTCTGATCCCCAGTCCAGTCCCCACACTTAAACACTACCCTGCACAACCCCCCAGCACTACCCTAAAACCTAAAACACTACTTTACACTACACAAACACCACAACACTAAACCCTAAAAAGCTAACCCCAGCACAACCCTCCCTGAACCCCCAGTCCGGTCCCTACACTCAATCACTACTCTGCACGATCCCCCAGCACTACCCTAAACACTAAAATACTACCCTACACTACACAAACACCACAATAGTATAATAAATAAGGCATAAAATTAGTATAATAAATAAGGCACCGATCTACCATTCAGCATGCAGCTTGAATAGAATGTTCATAGTAGTCTGGGTAAAGTCCAGTAGTATTCAAATTGTTTGTATTCACTAAATGTTCTGCATTGTAAATGAAGACTATGCGATTACAAATAAGTATGTGCTTAGTATTCTGTTAGTATTCAAGAAGTACCACTCACATATCAGTAGTCTTCATGCTCTAGCCTTCCCAAAACGAACACTATTGAATACTAAAATTGGCATAAAATAGTCTTTGAATGCTATAAAAAGACAGGTTAACCACAAAATTTAGTATTCGACTTCGGTAAGGGTGACCTCATTGTCTTGTTCTGCTCTCCCTGCCCCTCTTTACATGTCAGCATTGTAAAGGAGGGATGGGCTATCCTTTTAACATTACAATATGTTTAGGCAATACTGTTGCTTTCAACAATTCTTAAGTGATTTTGAAATCATGTATTACATGGCAATTCTTTTGAAAATCCATATGAATTTTTCTAATTACACTTTTTATTCTTCTGGAAACCCTCAAGAGCTGTTAACATCTTCTCCTGATGTGGACTGTTGCACTGGACCAGAATCTTTCCAATAGTCAGGATTGGTTCAATTTTACCATGATCCGTCGGAGGATCTAATGTGCAGAACTGCACAAAACACTACTTAGCGAGCCCAGAGATCTAGACATAATACTCCACATCCCTGTAACATTTGGTGGGGTAGCAGCAGTTTCTCCTTATTTATTGATGCCACCCTTCTCTCTGCACAATATCATTCCATCCCTTATAGAGAGTTACAGGACAGTTTCATTTTCAGGAGCTAGCCACATTTCATACTCACATAATTGTTTCTGGTTGGAGTATGTTGTAATGAAACGAAGATCCAGTTGCATGGTTACTTAAGATGGTATTTATTCAGATAGTAGGTTTAGGATAAAAGGTAAAGAGAGCCTCACCAGGAGCAGCCTTCCTGCTTCTCAGCCCATTCTCCAACTGACAGTCTCACTCATCCAACATTCCACAGCATCATCCACACCAACATTCCACACCACACACACACTGGCTGAGCAGCAGGAACAACAGAGTACTGGTGGGAATCCCTTGCATTTGTAAATATAATAGAAGGCCAGGTCTTAATTTGTGCTGGTGGCTGCAAGTAGTTGGCATCATGTTTCTGGACCAGGACTAATTTATCGCCATCAGATTTTGACACAAATCAAGAGGGAGAAAGGCAGAATTGTATAAAGAAGGTGCAAAAGAAAGATAGGAAAACATTGTGAAGTGAAGAAGTCGGGGATGAAAAAGGACCTGCTAGAGTGTGAAAAAGAGGAAATGTAGGGGGGTGGAAGAAAGAGGCATGAGGTGAACTCAAAACTAGGGTGTGGTATTCAGCAACGCCATTATTCAGCAGCACCAGCCTGGGCTCCCTAGAAAAACTTCGGGTATCTGTACTTATTTTGCACAAAATAAGCACTACAAAAAACTGCATGGACTAAGATGAACAAATATACTAGTTGCGCTGGAAGTGACACCAAGCAGACTTTGCACATTATTTACATCACAATGCTGTACCATGCTCTACCCTAAGCCCCACAGCACTCTCCCATTTCCTTCTACAGGGTTGTGGGGATCCTTTCCTGTTTAGCCAGGCCAGTGCTGGGAGTACCAGGGAGGCTGGTGAGTTGAAGGCTTTCGAATGCCACCCTCGATTGACATCCATGAAGGGCTGCCAGGCTTAGAAAATTCGTAGATGTGCATGTAAAGTAGGACAATTGGTGATTCAAGTTTGTGAGCTAACATCTAACTGTTCTCAGTGGCCTAACGAAACGCGAGGGGGCCCCCCAGTACAGTACATGGAGGGGGCTCCCTCTGGACAACCTCAGGAGCTCTCATGCCAGGGTACTGTGCTGAGGGGCCCCCTGAAGCTCAGCGGCCTGGCACTGCAGGGGCTGCGGGTGCCTTTGTTACGCCACTGACTGTTCTGTGTGCTAAAGCTCCTTTCCACTATAGGATGTTTCTTGCTGTGGGCATAAATGATAATTATTCACGGTGCCAATTCGTGTAATGTATTAATATGTATTCCAGGACATTTCAATTATTAAAATTCATTTTACCTGTAACAGACACATCTGTGTATGCTTAAAGAGGTCGTGTGATCTAAAAAGTGGCAGTGATGGAGAGATGGGTCATGTGTTCGCATTGTCTTGTGTACCCGCATAAATATCAAAAAACGCAATTTTGTTGCTGTTTGAAATTCTGTGTAAGGTTCATAATTATTTATGACAAGAACAAATGTTTGCCCTCATCATGTGATATGAATAATGTAAGATAATCAAAATACTATTTATTTAGCGCATTTAAGATAATAAACCTGTTATTAATCTCAAACAAAGCGGATTTGATAGATTTAATATGAGCTCAAGTGGAGACAAACTGGCTACTGGTAGACTTGCAGTCTGAAACAGTGTGGGTTTTTGTTTGTGCTTATATAAAATTGTGCATATTAACAAGATCAAGAATATGGATCTATACTCAAATTTACAGGTGTACACTTATCCGATATTATTGCATTTGAAGAGATTTTGATACGACCTGTTAAATAAAGTGGCCTTTCCTGCCTTATGCTAACTAGGCTCCAGCTAAAGCGTGATGCCATGTTGTTCAAAATGGATGTTTCACCCTGCACATTGATGGCCATATGTATTAAAAAGTGGTGCAGCGCAAAAAAACACGTCACCTTGTTGCGATGGCTGCGTCACTATGAAAGGGAAGGAATGCACTGTATTTAAGGCAATAAAGCACATTCCTATCCTTTTCCCCGCGCTGGCGTGCTAGCGCCAAGCCAGGCACCCTTGCACAAGGGTGCATGTGTTGCGTGCAGAATTGTTTTAGTGCAGTAAGGGGCACCTTCCTGCAAAAAAGCAATCCTGTGAGGCGCTTTCCCTTTTCTTTGTGTGCAGCATACATAGAGAGTGGAAAAAAGAGGAGAAATAAAGATATTGTTCCTCGTTACGCCTCTCCTGGGGAGGCGCATCTTTTTGGCACATTCCTAGGTTTACCTGTTCTGGTAAATCTGGGAATGCATCAAAATCCATGGGTGTTGTGTGGGAGCCCCACACAACACACATGAAAATGCCTCCCTGGTGCAGAGGAAAATAACTAAGGGTGGGCGGCAAATTCCGTTCCCCTCACGGAACTTGCGAAATTTTGGCATTTCCATGTTCAGCGCAGAACGCGGAAATGTCGAAACTTCCGCAATCGGCGGCAGAACGGAATTCGGGGGCATGAGGTAATATTAAACCTCACCAGGAAGTGTGACCAGGTGGCTGCTTTCTCCTCATCTGCTGCTCTGATCGGTGTCTGACCCTTTATAGTCAAGAGTCATGTGAACTCGCATAGGAACGGAAGCACTTACAGATATAAATAAAGCAGTTGCCCGAGTTGAAGCTCAAATTCAGTAACGCATTCATCAGCCCAAAAAATTTGTGAGCACTGTTGAGGCTAGGCAGGTGTGCTTTCTCCCCATATCTACCATCTACAATTAGCTGTAGTCCTTGATGGAGGTCTTTGCATCCATGAGATTCTTTAGCACAATCCCCGTGTAGTTCCTGTGACCAGGAAGCTGCTTTCCCTTCATGTGCTGCTCTGATCGGTCTCCGACCCTTTATAATCAAGAGGCATGTGAACTCGCATAGGAACGGAAGCACTTATAGATATGAAAAAATAAAGCAGGTGCCCGAGTTGAACCTCAAATTCAGTAACGCATTAATCAGCCCCAAAAATTAGTGAGCACTGTTGAGGCTAGGCAAGTGTACTTTCTCCCCATATCTACAGTCTACAATTAGCTGTAGTCCTTGATGGAGGTCTTTGCATCCATGAGTTTCTCTAGCGCAATCCCCGTGTAGTTCCTGTGACAAGGAGGCTGCTTTCCCCTCATCTGCTGCTCTGATCGATCTCTGACCCATTTTAATCAAGAGGCATGTGAACTCGCATAGAATCCCTGCCCGTTCGGCCCCGCCCCACACACACTAGTGGCATGCAACGTCTTCTGTATTATCAGGCAGCATTACTTCCTATTCCTGGTGGTAGTAAGCATAAGGAAAGAAGGAATTTCAACCTTATAAACAATGACACTCTCTCGCCTTTCCTGAACAAGTTGAAGCTCTCCAATCAGTCTGATGCCAATTCAGCGGCCTTGGAGCTTTCTCACTCTCTTACACTAGCAATGGATGCCCTTGCCCCTGTTAGGAGGCATTACTCAGCTAGGAAAAGTCTGTCTGCTCCCTGGTTTTCAGACAGACTCAGAACGCTGAGACAAGCGTGTCGTAAACAGAAGAGGCAGTGGCGTGCCCACTTTGAGACCCTGGAGAAAGAACGTCATAAGCACTGTCTGAAAGTATATAAGTCTGCTATCCTGGTAGATAAAAGATCATACTTTTCTGGGGTTACAGCTCGTTAAATTCCGCTAGGTATCTTTTTAAGATCATTGATTCTCTAACCTCTCCACAGGCAGCAGACTCCACAGAAGGATCCCAAGAACTTTGTGATAAAATCTCCGGCTTCTTCCATACTAAAATCTTGGAGAGTTTCGTTTCACTTGAAACAGCAAGCTCCTTTATCAGCTCGGGCATCCCAACCCCCACCCCTACAGGAGAGAGTCTGCTTAGGGGGCCTACCCCGAGACTTCTCAACTTTCCCTGGCTGTCAGCAGAGATGGCGGACAGGCTTCTTGACAGTGTCAGCTCAGGCTCTCCCTTGGACCCCTGTCCCCTTAAGGTACTTAAAGCTTGCCGGGAAGCTGTCATTCCCCATCTTATGGAGGTCATGAACCGCGCCATATCTGAGGGAGTTTATCCCTCCATGTGGAAGACAGCGACTGTGAAGCCTCTGTTAAAGAAACCCTCTCTGGACCCGGGTAATTTGAAAAAATGTTGGCCCATTTCCTTATTGCCTACCCCTGCTAAGATGCTGGAGGCTTATTTAAATCTCCACCTCAGCACCTATTTACAGGACAACCGCCTTCTTGACAGATCTCAACACAACTTCAGGAGATATCATAGTATGGAGACTGCCCTTACGGCAGTCCTTAATAACATCCCCACCGAGGTTGACCTTGGCCATACCACTTTCTTGATTCTGCTGAATCTCACCGCAACCTTCGCCACGCTGTCTCCCCATATTCTGCTTTCCAGACTGGGAGAGATAGGTGTCGAGGGTCCGGCTCTGAGTCTCCTTGCCTCCTTTCTCTGCGAAAGGGAATAGAGGGTGAAGATGGGCCAGTTCCTCTCTACCCCTAAACCCTTGCATTGTGGGGTCCCTCAGGGCTCCTCTTTAAGCCCCACACTTTTTAACATTTATGTGGTCCCCCCTTGCTAGGGTGGTGAGATCATTTGGGCTGGAGGTGTTGTCATATGCGAACGACACCCAAATAATGGTCTCCATTACACATACGGTAAAAGACTGTGCCCTCAACTTCAGGAACTGTCTGGAGGCTGTTTCCCAATGGATGGTGAAGAATTTACTGAAGCTGAATGGAGAGAAGACCGAGGTCCTACTCTTTGGGAAAGATCAGGAAATCTGGTCCAGTGAGTGGTGGCCGTCTGTGCTCGGGGAGTGCGCCTGCCCGGCCTCCCATGGGAAAAACTTGGGTGTGATAGTGGACACTGCCCTTTCTTTAGATCTTCAGGTAAACAGGACTGTCTCCACCTGTTTCGGTATTATTAGGACCCTCAGGAAGATCTCCCACTATCTATCCCCCGATACACGTAAGCAGGCCTCTATGGCATTAGTGTCTTCAAGACTGGACTATTGCAATGCCCTTTACTTGGGCATTAACAAGAGCGTTATCCACCGGCTCCAGATGGCATAAAACGCGGCAAAGCTAGGCTGGTACTGAATCTCCAGAGACACAGTTCAGCCAAGGCCGCACTCAGGAGCCTGCACTGGCTTCCGATGGACTGCAGGATCACTTTCAAAATCCTGTGTCTGACCCACGAAGCCTTTTATGATGCTGGCTCTGAAAACATTAAGTCGCTTGTGCAGCATTATGCCCCTAGTAGACCCCTTCGATCTGTTCATAAAAACCTTCTTGTTGTCCCTAGGTTCCAGAAGGCCAAATGGGGTGGTAGAGCCTTTTCCACGGCCACGCCCAAACTGTTTAACTCTCTCCCTCTAGAGATCTCCGGCCAGGCCTCTCCTTTGGTATTTCGTAAGGCCTTAAAAACCTGCCTTTTTCCCTGATTCCTTTTCTTAAGCTCTATTTCTCCTGTGTCCAGTTGCCCCGCACTAGCGCCTTGATGCCCTTTGGCTAAGTCTGCGCTTTACAAGACTACATTAATTCATTAATTCATTAATTCATTTCCACCATTTCCCCACTATGATGGACAACTCACTCAAGGGACTGCGGCGACTTTCGGCGCTGTGACAAAGTTACAGACACATATGGTCACTGGAGACAACTCTTCTGTCCATTTACGCAGCTGTAGTGTAGGAAAAAGGCAAGCACTATACATCTACATAACGAGGTAGCACTAGTAGAAAGTACTCCAGTTGACTAGAGGTATGGCACAAAACGGTGGCATCTTCTTGGTAAATATTAGGGCAGGATTCATTCTGGCACGATGCTCGTCTGCCCCAGACTCCCTGAGAGTGACCCTGCAGTGCCCCTGCATAGCAGCAAAATCTCCGCGAGCACGCGAAATTCCGCGTGTTCGCAGAGATTTCTTGCCGTTTCGCGGAATTTTTGCGGAAGGCAACTCCGCAAATTCAGCCCACCCCTAAAGATAACGCAGCAAATTGCATTGGTCTGCATTAATCGAGATTTATGAAGCCATGCTAGGCCATGCTAGGTGGCCTTGTGTTGCTTCATAAATCTCATTTTCCATTTGAATCACTCTTACACCACATTGTGTGGTGCAAGAGTGAAGCAAAGAGGCCCATACATATGCCCCTGATTGTTTATTATGTTTGGGGCATTAGAGGTCGAAGTGGGTGGGATTTAAGGATCAGGAGTGCCCAAACTCTTAATTTTACAAACACAGTTCCACTAATTTATTTGAAAAGGTAACATTTAATTCCTACATTTGAGAAGAGGTGGAGGGGAGAGAGTCTCTTATGTCGTGAAGCCAGGGAGAGACAACTGAACAAGAAACAGGCCTTCTTGCCACAGTGTCTGCTGCCTAAAGGAAATGCAAATGTGCACATTTGGTTAATCTGCAAATATAAAGGCTTCTTGGCTTTAATTGATGGAGTCACTCAAAGTGTATTCTTTTTGGGAGGTATTAAAAACTGGCTTGATGAGCTTTGGAGTGTGGCTTTTAGTTGACAGTTACAAAATATGCCTGAACTAGGTAAAATCTGCACGTTACTCAGATATATATTTTGGAGGCACATTTTTTAAACCTTAAATCTAAATCTTTTTTGTGCACTGTGTGGCAGCTTATCTTATACTGTGTGTAATGCAAGTTTAAAATAATGACTTACATATTCAAGGTTCTTTCTGTCATAGGCTGGGACCTCGTAACATTAAAAGCACTCATGCCACTATTTCCCACTGCATCAATCAGAATTCAGTGCTGTAGCTCTCGGGTTACTCACAGAGATATCTGCATTAATTGCATTAGCCAAAAGTGGCTTCACACATACAAAAGAGCATCTCTCACTTATTAGTTTAACATGCAATTGTTTTCATTGAGGTATGTGTTATTTTACATGCAGCTACTTTTTTTATAGTTCAAAGAAGATTTTATTGAAAGAATAAAGGTGTCAATATACAATATATAAAATGAATCATGTAATTGCATTACATGTTTGCTCCAACAGAAATACATGCATTGTATTAATAAGGGAGAATAAAAAGAATAAAATGAGAAAGAGTGGTATAAAGAGTATTTAGTTAGAAAACTAAAAAACATCTGGGGAGTTCATGGAGGTTTAAGTACTTCTTGTTGAGAAGGCTACATCGAGGAGGATTGTTTAGCACATGCATCAAAATACATTGTAACAGGTAACCATAACTGAGTATGTTTTGTAGTCATATGTATAGGATAAACAAAGGAGTTATCTAACCTATGATTATGGCAAATAGCGAACCACCAAGCTTTATAAGAAATTTTTGTGAAGTCCTTCCAATTCCTGTTAATTTGTTGAAAAGCTACCACTAGTAACAAATCAAGAATATTAACATTGGGGGGTCGATTCCGATCCGGTAAAAAGCGCTCCGAATCGTCGTACGGAGCGTTTTTTTCCCCGTACGAATCGTACCTGTAAACGTCCCGTACGTACGACGAAGTATGATTCGTACCAGGAGCCGTACTCCGTACGAGTCATACAAGACACCGTACGACTCTAATCTCCGTACGATTCTCCCTCGGAACCCGCTGTACGCGACTTCTGTACGGTTCGTGGCTGGTTTTTACGACCCAGCAAGTACGATACGTGTCGGGTACGCACCGTATGACCCTTTTTCTACGGGAGCTGAAAACAGCCGTAAAAGCAGAATTTGCGCCGAAACAGGTACGCAACGGCCCCCCCGGGTACGGTTCGTACCTCCCATGATCGATGGGGTACGCACGGTACCCCTACGATCATGGGGTGTACGAGCCGTACCCCCATTGTACGATCGGTGTACGAGCCGTAGCCCCATTGGAGTACGGCTCGTACACCGATCGTACATGGGGTACGGCTCGTACACCGATCGTACATGGGGTACAGCTCGTACACCGATCGTACATGGGGTACGGCTCGTACACCGATCATACATGGGGTACGGCTCGTACACCGATCGTACATGGGGTATGGTGCGTACCCCTGCGATTATGGGGGGTACGGACCGTACGGTGTGTATGTGTTTGTGTGCTTTTCCGTACGACTCGCCCTTACCTGACGTGGACCGTACGAATCGCGTCCTCAAACCCCGGTCCGGATCGTACTCGTCGGGTCGAACGGCATGTGTACGAATCATACGGTATGTGTACGAGTCGTACGGTTCACAGTTTCAGCCTTGCAATACATACGGATCGCGACGATTCGGACGGATTCACGGAATACAGATCGTACTTTGCAACTCGGACGGACGGGTACGATTCGTACAGAGAGGGCTCCGGATACAAATCGTCCGAACGTTTTTTTTCCCGAATCGGAACCGACCCCTGAATGTTCAGTTGCTCCAAATAGATGAGAGACTTCCTAGAAATACATGAGTGTAGGAGAAAGAAGCATTGGTACCAAAAATTAAATTAATCTGAGACAATACATGTTTCCAAAAGTTATGTACAAATGAACATGAGAATAACATATTGAAAAATTCAGCATTTGAAGAAGAGCATGTCCAATGCATATCTGATACAGTAGAAATTTTTTACTTAAGATATCTGGGGATAATAAAAGTATATTATATACATAAAACAACGTTTTCGGTAGATTAGCTGCTCTTGAGGACTTTCGTATCTTGGTACAGATGTTATTCCACATAGATAATGGCCAAGATACATTAAAGTTCTGCTCCCATGTACTTTCAAGATTTGATTTTATCTGATATTATCAGTACATTGTAAAAAATTATATATGGTGGATGCTTTGGGTAAGGTGTGCTACAGAGTGGATAGGCCTTTAAATGAATCAGGAGTATGAAAATTAACAGATGAAATGGTAAAGTGAGTGCTGGCATCTAACACAGCCTTCTTAAGGAGATTATATTTAGAGTGGAACGAAACAGGGAGATCAAATAATTGCCTGAGTGTGGGAAAGGATATAAATTCTGTTTGTGAGAATAATTGATGGATCCAAATTAAACCTTTTTGCCTCCAAGTTTTCCAGTAGAAGGGTTTATTACATATTAATAAAGTTTTATTGTGCCATATAGTTGAACTGAGGAAGGACTCAAGAGTCTCGTGAGCTAAAGGGTAAAGTAATCCAAGGTGTTTAGACGTAAGCTTAATTAAAGGATGGGGAAGGGATTGGGGTTTACGAGAAAAGGAGAGATACTCCTTAAAAGAAAAAGGGGATAGAAAAGAGTTTTCAACTGATGTCCATAAAGGGCACTCTTCTGTGGAAGTAAGTAGCCAATATGAAGCTTGACGTAGAAGAAATGCTTTTTGATAAGCAGAAAAATTGGGAATATTAACTCCACCTTCATTTTTAGGACAGATTAGTTTGGAGATAGACATACAAGGTTCCTTATTACTCCATAAGAAAGAGGAGAGTATGGAGTTAAAGTTTTTTTTTTTTCTTTTTTTTTTTTTTTATCCTCATTTGCCGTCTTGCCACCCATTCTTCTATCTAATCCACCACTGGGCTGTTATTGTCACTTAGGCTGGATTTAGAGTAATGGGGCGTAGACAACACATTTTTTGGGCCTGGCCTTCCTGTAAACTATCCTTCTTGACCCCCTGACCCAACATGTGTGTCCTCCACCAACTCTTTTTATCGTCCTGGGATAGTTCATATACCAGCGAGACAGGCACGGGCTTAATCATTGGACTTTAACATAAACTTAACTTTAACCAAAATTTAGCAGGAAGGGTATCCAAAATCCTCTATTTCTCTTAGATCGGTCTAACATATCAAGCTTAGCCATGTACCTCATAGCTAAAACCCAATCTAATAAAGTGGGGCTAAGTGGTGAGACCCAAAGTTTACATATCTCTCGACGTGCCAACAACATAGCATAAAAAATAAGTCTGACATTATTATTCAAAAATCTATTTTGTAAATCAATTCTCCCAGTAATAATTAATTCAGGGCTTACCTCAATAGGTTGGTTCAAAGATTTGGAGAGAGAATTACTCACGTCAAACCAGAATTTCTTGATATTTGGGCAAGACACAAACATGTGTAGGTCATCAACATTTGGAGCTTGACATTTTGGACATCCGACAACCCCTCCATCTTTAAATTTAGAGAGCCTATACGGAGACCAGTACGCCCTGTGGATAGTGAACAAAAGATTTCGCCTTAGGTTTGCCGGTTTAACAATTCTGTATAGCATGCTCATAGTTACTTGCCATTGGTCTTCTGTCGCGATCCTTGGCAAGCTTTCCTTCCACAGGGTCTCTGGTAGATCGAATGTTCCATCCTCCATATCTAGTATTCGCCAATACCAGAAAGCTACTTCCTTCTCGAATGCCCCCGTCTCCAACTTTAACTCAAACTCATTTTCCACTCCAATCTCTACTTCCAAATGGCTTGCCCAGCTTTGGATCTGTAAGTATTTATATTTTGAAAAAACTGAGCCCCACTTTTGCTGGCAAATACCCCAAGGAATTAAATTGCCGTCTTGAAACAAGTCCTTCCACCTTTGCAAATCAGGTTCCTTTTTCAAATTTAAAGCAAGCACATCTCTTGTCCAAGAAGGGGCTCCAGGAGAACCCCATATTGGGGCACTATAGCTGAAATACGACAGCTTAGATAATTTCCTGATCTTATACCATATCTCAGCCAAGTCTCTCAAGATCTTGAGTTTCACCTTTTTAAAAAACTTAGGGTCTCCAAACTTATACAAAAAACCAAACTCATGATGACCTGATCTCTTCAGCATTATCTCAAAAAGTCCTCCGATCTGAGAACTAGCAGGGGTACCCAACAACATCCTGCAGTTTTTTAAACAAAAAGCCCATGCATATATTCGTATGTCCGAGGCCGCCAACCCTCCTTTTTCAACTTTCCTCCTTATTTTCTTCCATGAGATTCGAGAGGTCTTTGACGCCCAGATAAACGATGTTATCATGCTTTGTAACTTCGCCAGCCATTCCTTTTTAAAGCCCAGCGGAATAGTCTCAAACAGAAAGGTAATCTTAGGAACAATCACCATCTTTACAAGGTTAGATCTTCCATATATTGACAGGGGTAGATTCATCCAGCCTTTTAACGTGTCACTAACCTCTTTCTTCACCCTATCAAAATTAGTTTTTGCCAAATTTGGAGATAGACATACAAGGTTCCTTATTACTCCATAAGAAAGAGGAGAGTATGGAGTTAAAGTTTTTAAATAATTTAGCAGAAATAGGGACCGGTATATTGGAAATGGTGTATAATACTATAGGGGACATCATCATCTTTATAGTGTCAAGGCGCCCCCACCAAGATAAGTAGAGAGGGTGCCATTTAGTTGTAAGCTCCGAGATCTTTTTAATACACTTGTTCATACATAGTGTCACTGTACAAGGAATTGAAGGCGTAAAATGTAACCCTAAATACTTAATATGATTAGGGCTCCATGTGAAGTTAGCCGAGTTAAAATCTGCCTTAAAAGTGTATTTAGTCAGAATCTCACAATTATCGCTATTTAGTTTATAGCCAGAAATTAAGGAAAAGGATTGTACTTCTGCTAAAAAAGAAGGAATCGAATCACTAGGATTTGAAATAAAAAGCAATATGTCATCTGCATATGCTGAAAATTTAATATGTGATGTTTTTGTTTCAAAGCCATCTATGTGTGGAATTTGAATAATTTTCGACATAAAGGGTTCAAGGGCATAATTGAAAAGAAAAGGGGATAAGGGGAATCCCTGATGTACTCCTCTGCCTAAATCAAAAAATGGAGATATTAGGCTGTTAGCGTAAACAGCAGCATGAGGATTAGAATAGAGGAGAGAAATTAGGGAAATAAATAAATTAAGCCCGAAGCCAAACCTTCTAAGGGTGTAAAATAGGTAAGGCCATTCAACTCAATCGAATGCTTTCTCCGTGTCTAATGCTATTGCTGCAAGGGGATGTTTTAGATGTGAGGTTTTAGATAAAATGTTGAAAAAGAGTCGGGTATTATCAGTGATAACTTGCCCTTTAACAACGCCTAATTGCTCCTTACCTAATGTATATGGCAAATAGGAATCTAAACAAAGAGCTAGTGCTTTGGAGCATTTTTTATAATCGATGTTGACAAGAGAGATGGGCCTGTAGTTTTTACAATACTTTGAATCTTTACCATCTTTAGGTATGAGGCATCTGTGTGCTTCTGAAAAAGAGCCAACCGAATTTTCCAAGGAGCAAAAGGAATTTATAAGGAAGTGCAATTTGGGTAATAATAATTTAGAGAAGTAAAGAAAAAAATTGACAATGATGTTGGAGAGCTTCCAAAGGTTCCTGTTGTGTTAGATCAGATTCCAAGGAGGATAAATTAGGAGGACTATGTTGGGGTTTTTGTATGGTGGAGAAGAATTGTGACAATAAAAGATCCGTGGGGCTAGTTTCCAAGGAATACAATGATTTACAAAATAGAGAAAATTCATTCAACATTTCTGCATCCTTAAATTTTAAGACAGAATGTTCATCGTAAATAGACTCAATGTTTAGCTTGTTATTCCTAGTTTTTAAATAATTAGCCAAAACCTTCCCTGCTTTATTTTTACCACCGTAAAATTTCGCACTACATTTCAATAGATAAAGTAAGGCATTATCTGTTGATTCTTTATTAAACTGTAATTTTGCATTCATAAGAGTGGATAAAACATCTTTTGAGTTAGAAGTATAATATGAGTTCTCCAGTCTCTTCATAGCTTGAAAAAGAGTTGTTACGTTTGCGTGCATTTCTACGCTTTTTGGCAACATCATTTATGATGAAGTCTCTCGCTGAGGCCTTAAAGGCATCCCAAATGGTCGAGAAGGAAAGAGAGTCACTTTGGTTTATTGAAAAATATTCATTAAATAAGGTATTGAAGGAAGAGGTAAATGCTGGATCCAAAAGAAGAGTATTGTTAAAACGTCATCTTCTGGGAGCATTAACCTTAGGTACTATATCCAGGCTAATTGAGATGGGGCCATGATCCGATAATAATATGGGACCAATTTCTGCACTCATAAGCGCTTGTTAAATATTATGGGATACAAAAAACGAATCAATTCATGATTGAGTATGGTGAACAGGGGAATAAAATGTGTATTCTCTAGTGACGGGATTATATAATCTCCATGCATCTAGGAGTTTATGTTGGGTGATAGCGTGGACAAAAGATTTGTGGGGTTTATTAGGGATGAAAGGAACTTTGGAATTTCGATCTATAAATGGGTCAAAAATTTGATTACAATCACCCGCTAATATAAAATTGTATTCAATACAAAGAGTAATTTGCTTAGCTAATGAAGACCGAAAAGATGAATCGCCACCAGTAGGGGCACAAACATTAAGAAAAGAGACTGGAGAACCCCTCAATTGTAGTTTAACACTAAGCCAACGACCATCTGTATCGGATTCTCGTGATATACATTTAACAGGGAGCGATTTACGACAAAGTATCATAACTCCATTACGTTTACAATCACCTTGGGTAAAGAAAACTCTCCCCACCCAGCCCTTTTTTAATTTTAATGATTCAATATCCTTGAGATGAGTTTCTTGGAGAAACACGATATCAGCTTCTAGTTTAGCCAAGTGGGTTGAGACTCTCTGTCTTTTATTGGAGAATTTAATCCCCTAATGTTCCAAGAAACTAATTTTAATAGCATAACATGTGAAAAGAATGGAGAAATGAAGAGATTGAACAATAATAATCCAATTCAACAAAACAGTAATAGGAAATATAGAAGGAGAGGAGTATCATATATATGATCGATTTAACTATAGGGTTAGGAGATAAAGATAAGATAGATTACTTGCTATTTGCACTGAATCATTTGTTCTTGGCACAGCTTTGTTTTTTAAGCTTTGTATGAAATTGTTGTGACCTGTTTTAAAGATTACTTTTTTAACACCTACCTGACTTTGAGGGCTCGCTACCGGCGCTAGGAAGCCGGTTCCCGCTCTGTTCTGAGCGCGCCGCCATCTTGGGTTGAGTCAGGGTGAGCAGTCTAGGCTTCCCAAGTCTCACACCTGACTCCCTGTTTGTTCGAGCACTGTATAAATCCGAGGCTGGCGCGAGCGCGCAGCGTTACCTCTCCTGAGGCGTGAGCCGGGAGATAGATAATTGTGTGAGCCTTGTGTTTTTATTATTAAATACTTGCTATTTGCACTGAATCATTTGTTCTTGGCACAGCTTTGTTTTTTAAGCTTTGTATGAAATTGTTGGGACCTGTTTTAAAGATTACTTTTTTAACACCTACCTGACTTTGAGGGCTCACTACCGGCGCTAGGAAGCCGGTTCCCGCTCCGTTCTGAGCGCGCCACCATCTTGGGTTGAATCAGGGTGAGCAGTCTAGGCTTCCCAAGTCTCACACCTGACTCCCTGCTTTTTCCAGCACTGCATAAATCGGAGGCTAGCGCGAGCGCGCTGCTGGCGCGCCAAAGGCAAGCCCGTCTGCGACCATCTGCGCTAGTTCCGCCCTCAGCGCCAGGACCCCTATCGAATCCACCTCAGGTACACCGCCCCTTTTTTATGCATACTCACGTTCAGATTTAATGGCTATGAATACAGTGGAGACAGATATTAATTGTCTAAGCTTATCGCTACTCACTCGACCTATCTTCTCGGCAATGACCTGCCCTAACTGTGGGGTGAGCCTTCCTCGTATTATATATCAGTCAGTTAGACCTAGGTGGGGTATCAAAGCTAGGGGGCCTAAGATGGTTGTTTTAAAGGGTATTCTGCTGAATGCCAGATCATTGGTGAAGCATAGTGTTGAATTTGCCAGGCTTATGGAGGAAAGAGAAATAAAATTGGCGTTCATTACAGAAACCTGGACTGATGAAGCTTCAGGCCCAGAACTGGTGAAAGCAACCCCGCCTGGATTCTCCTGCCATACTTTAAATAGGCTAAATAAGAAGGGGGGAGGACTGGCAGTCATATATCCTAGTAGTATGAAGGCAACTTTTTGCTCCATGTCTAATTCAAGCTGTGAATCTCTGTCTTTCAATCTGAGCCTAGCCCACCATCATACGCTTAAAGGTATATTGTTGTACAGACCTCCTGGAAATAGAAGTTATTTTATTAATACAATTGGCAACCTGTTAGAAGAAGCAATTACCACAGATACCTATGCCATCTTGGGGGATTTCAATTCTTATCTGGAGGCGACAAACGATCCAGATACAGTGATTCTTACAGATTCGATGAAAGGCGTCGGCCTGGTTCAATGTGTAAGCACCCCCACCCATAAAGCGGGTCATACACTTGATGGAATATTTACTAATCACCCGGGGCTTAGTTTCACTGGGGCGCTGCCGCTGGTCTGGACAGACCATTTGGCTGTCCAGTTCGAACTGATACTAGAGAATGACCTTAATGGGGGCAGTTGCCCCAAGAAACAGATTAAATTCGAGGCTTGGAATAAAGATAACAATGTCAGGAACTCCTAACATCCTCTGCAGGATCTATTCCCGCTAAACCAGAGGAACCTACCCTGACCTATACTGAATGGTTGAAAAATGCCTGTAGGAAATAAGCACCAATAAGAACTATTGTCCCGAAAAGATCACTTCCTTCCGCCCCCTGGTTCACGGAAAAATTGCTTAAATGTAAGAATCTTGAACGATGTTGGCGGAAAGACTATAGAGAGACTGATAAGGAGACATATAAAAAGAGCCTCCAAAGCTATAAACAGCATCTGTTCATTGTCAAACAGCAGTACTTTGTTACTAAAATTGACCTGGCCAAGAGCTCATCAAAGGAACTTTTCAAGATCATTTCAAGTCTGGTATTACCACCTCCAGTTAAAGTTCACACAGTCAGGAACTTTGTGATGGGTTGGTTAACTTTTTTCTAAACAAAGTGGAGACTATTCTTTCAGTGTTTAAGGATCCTGGAGGGGCGGGTGGTCTCAACACTAGGGAGGTTTTGAATTCATCCTCTCTTCCATACCTCTCACTGGATGAGTTTTCTCCCTTATCAGTGGAAACTATAAACTACTTCTGGCAGCTCTATCAGGTTCCCCGGACGATTCATGCCCAGTGGCAGTGGCTCAGCTTGGCGCTTGGCCTATTTCACGTGTCCTCACATCAATTTTCAACATGATGCTGGGAACCGGTAATTTTCCCAAACCTTGGAAGGTGGCCTCGGTTCTACCCCTCCTGAAAAAATCCAACCTGGATGCTAAAGACCCAAACAGTTTTCGTCCTCTATCGCGTCTTCCTCTGCCAGCAAAACTGATAGAGAAGGCCATCAATTTACAGCTTAGTGCAACTTTGGTGACCAAATTAACGCAGTCTCATCTAAAACAGCATTTGTTATTAAAACAATAACAAATATTCTGCCTTTTCTGCCGTCAGGTAGTCAATGGTTACTGCTTTGGTTTTATCAAAGCTTGACTATTGTAATGGCCTTTATTTAAACATCCAGGAACGCTTTTTGAACGAGCTCCAGATGCTGCAAAATGCTGCAGCTAGGCTTCTCACTGGTATGCCAAGGTTCGCCTCAATTTCTGGAGGTATGAAAAAACGTCTTTGGCTTACCGTGAGAAACAGAGTTTGTTTCAAGGCTTTGTGTACGGTCTATAAGGCTTTACATAGTACTGGACCGGAATTCCTAAGAATACAATTTACATGGTACGTACCTTTAAGGAATCTTCGCTCTTCTGGGGCCAAGTTGTCTCCTGTGCCAGTCATCAAAAAGGCCACTTGGGGAGGCAAAAGCTTCGTACTAGGGGCAGCAGATGTTTGGAACGACCTTCCCATTTATCTCAGACGGTCTACTGATTTAACATATTTCAGGAAAAACCTGAAAACATTACTGTTTAACAAATAGCTTGGTGTAAACTCTCACACCCCCTCTTTTTTTTTTCCTTACGCCTTCTGCTGGTATCTGTGTATTGGAAAGGTAACAAGCGCCAGGACACCTCCAGGTAATCGCGCGCTATATAAGTTATCATAACATAACATAACATAACATAAGGAAGCCATGAACAATAAAGTTGATAAGAGAGAACATTTGTATGATTAAACATGTTAGAGGAGTTATGAGTAAAAAAAGGAACAGAAGAAACTAGATGAGTACTGACAATAATATTTGAGAAAATGAATACGTTGAAAAGAACGTCAATATTGAAGACACCTGAAAGAAAATGAAAAATAGAGTGAAGAAAGAAGCAAAGAAAAAAAATATCATCGACACCTGAGAGAAGAATAAGAAAAATATTTGGAGAAGAAGGATGAGGAAAAGATAAAAAAGGAATATAGAGGAGTAACATACCTACACCAAGAAGATTCTGAGAGACACGGGGGGTGAAACCACATGGAACAGACTAAACATCCAGGTTCAAGTACACGGAGGACCAGGGAAAAACCACGCCATGAGGATAAAAAATCTGTGAAAGCGAAGAACAACAAGTAGTAAAACACTTAATAAAACGCACTATGAACAAGAAAACCAGTGAGAACACACCAAGCAAACTAAAAAAAATTTAAGTCTAGATTAAAGCAATAAGCTCGTCTAAGTCCAACAAATAATGCTTCTTGTGAGGAAAATATGCTGCAAAGAAGAAAACAGCATCTGAAGAATCTATGAGGAAAATACATAGAATCAGACATTGAATGAAGACAAAGGTCCGGAGGTGGCCTTTATTCTACCCCTCCTGAAAAAATCCAACCTGGATCCTAAAGACCCAAACAGTTTTCGTCCTCTATCGCGTCTTACTCTGCCAGCAAAACTGATAGAGAAGGCCATCAATTTACAGCTTAGTGCAACTTTGGAGACCAAATTAACGCAGTCTCATCTAAAACAGCATTTGACATTTAATGAAGACAAAGGTCCGGAGGAATCCATAACATCTGTAATCGCAGTGGGTCTTCATATGTTGTTGTCCTGTTGTTGTACGTGACCTTAAAAAGACAAGGATGAAAAAGTCCTTAACGGGCTCCCATCAAACGGAGATCAGGTCTCGTATTAAGAAACACCTTACGTCTGTTGGCAGTAGCTTTAGCATAATCCTGTGCAAAAAATAAGGTTAGGCCTGACCAAGTAATTCTTTGAGAGGATTTGACCACTGACAAAACTTTTAACAAATCTGTGTACTCTAAGAAGTATAAGATAACTTCTCTTGGTCGTTGTGAAGGTGAAGTGTTAGATGGAGTGCAACCCAATCTATGTGCTCATTGAATGTTAAGTATAGTTCCTTCTGGCATATGAAGTAACTTGGGGAGGAAAGATTTAAAGAAGGTAAGAGAATCTGATCCTTCAAGTTCTTCTGCCAGGCCATAAATACCGAGGTTATTTTGCCTATTATGATTTTCGAGGTCTTCAACCTGTCGCTGGAGCACAGAGACTTGGGAGTGAAGTTGAGAAACATTAGCACATGTGTCTTTAAAGGAAGAGACGCTGTGTTCAACTGCAGAAACTCTTGTATCAAGTTGAGACCAGTTATCTGTAAGGATTTGCAATTTTGCATTAGTTTCTGCCATAATGGGTCAAAGGGCCCTAATTTCCCCCAACAGCAGCTCCATAGAAACAGACGAGACTGATTTAGGTGGAGAAGGAGGGTCATTTTTTAGGCGTTTAGTAATGGATTTCCCTGACGGTGCAGATGAGTTGTCTATTGTAGTCTACGAACTCTGAGACAAGGATAGCAGAAAATCTTCCAGCTTTGCAAACTCAGTAAAGATTTTTGAATTCTTGACAAAAATATGCCTTGGCTTTGGGAGCCCAGAAATAGGTGCCTTAGGACCAGATGTAGGTGGGTAAATACCGGTTGGTAATGCCAAAATTCGGTAAATTTCAGCATTACGGACCGGTATTTAGCCATTCCTAATATAGGTAAGGAATCAGTAAATAAGGAATCCGAAAATACAGATTCCTTAATACCGATTCCTTATTGCTCTTGCATTTAAGGAATCGGTAATACCGATTCCTTAAATGCAATGTAGGAAGCACATTGAAGAGTGCTTTTGAGCCTTAAGAAACCGGTAATTACCACCAACTTCAAGTTGGTGGTAATTACCGATTTCTCTTAAAAAAGCACTTTTTTGCTTTTTTTAAAGTGCCATTTGGCACACATCCATGCCCTTAGGGCATGGTTGTGTGCCACATGTGCACACATGCACATTTATGGGGTGCAACAAGGTGTCCTTTGGACACCCTGGCACCCTTGAAATACCTCCCGGTATTACCGATTCGGTAATACCGAATCGCTAATACTGAATGTCTTCACATTCATTCCTATGGGCCTCCAAGCCCATAGAAATGAATGGGTAGGTTTTCCTTATTACCGAATCTCAATTACCGATTCGGCAATAAGGAATAGTAAGGATTCAGTATTTTTCACCGAATCTTTACCTACATAGGAAATACCGATTTCTTAATAGTGAATCGGTAAAATTAAGAAATCGGTATTTCTCATTTACCTACATCTGTCCCTAAGTTCTGCCCATAAAGCATATGTCAAGCGCGTCTCCCAGTTAAAAATTTGCTTAAGAATAAACAAGGTAATATAGAATTCATGAAGGAGAAAAAACCTTGAAGAAGAAAGTCAGTTCAGCAATTGTATCAATATGGCCTAAAAAGCTTGTCCTAGCCCCGCAATGGTGCAAGATCATTAACAGCTCACTGAGCTCTGGAATCGTACCACATTGCCTCAAAGTAGGTCAAGTCACGCCACTGCTAAAAACAAGCATTGAAAATGCAATAGGTCTCGCATTAGAAAAGTTGGAGCTATTGGTTTTGTAAATGACCAAAAAATGTTAATGTGTTGGTCTTGAAAATAGCAAATTAATAGCTTTGTCATTTACAATGCCAATAGTTATAACTTTTGCAAATGTGACACCTATAGAATTTGTAATGCAATATTTTATTCTCGTCTTCGAGAGACGAGAATAAAATACAGGGAAACTGGGAGGGGAGAAAAAAGACACAAGGGAAGAAAAACAGATTGTAAAATGAGGAAACAATTTAAAGAAAATAGTAGGGGAACAAAAGGAGAGGGGGACCGGGGAGAGTGGGAAGGGGCAGGCGGGCGGAGGGGATAAGAGGCAGAGGACCTGTGACGTAATGGAAAATTATTTTCTGTCTTTAAATATTTGTTTACCCTCTTAATATTCACACAGATAGGCTTAAACCGACGCATAGACCCTTGGACACAGCCCCAAGACAGGGGGTCCGGCGGAGAGGCGCATAAAAGAGAAACGAAGAGAAGGAAGGGGGGGGCGGGAGTCCAAAATAGACAAGTGCGTGGATAACGGGAAAGGAGGTTATGGGAAGGTTTTGGAGGAGAGAGAATCACGAAAGGGGGAAAAAGTGAATCGTTTTTTAAAAGAAAGAGCAAGAGAATAGAGAATATAGCGCTAGCTTGATTTACGGGTCAAGCTAGCGCTATATAAAACTTTTAAAATAAAGAAAGGGATAACTGGCAATGACGTAATACAAAAGGATGCCCACCCCTTTCCGTGGTATGTAAGGAGGGGCCTTCGAGTCTGAGCCATTCTGATTGCCCTTAGCCAGAACAGGGGCTCGCTTTAAGATGGGGGCCTTCTTTAAGAGTAGGGACCCCTGGGGGAGGGGAGGGCTTTGATGCCCCCCTGCAAAGACACCGGTAGATAGAGGATGGTGAGAGTCAGTTCGAAATGCCGAGAGAGGGATAGAGGAGAGAAACAAAAGCTGACAGAAATACAGAATGGAAGAAGGTGAAGAGGAGTGAACAACCGGGGAGAGAGAAATAAAAGGAGAGGGTGGAGAAAGATGGTAGGGAAAAAGATGAGTCTAGCGAAGGATTAGGTGAAGAGAGGATACATTAATGAAAGAAAGCGGCTCGAGAAGGCGAGGAGACACAGGAAGATAACAGAGAGAGCGTGGAGGCGAAGACCGGAATGAAACAAAGAACGCGGAGGAGAAAAAAAGATGCTGAGGAGAAGGAGAAGGGAAAATGGTGGAAATAAAGAGCTGATGGAAGTGCGAGGGAAGAGAGAATCGCGCAATTCCGGAGTGAGCCAGCTAGGAATGACAGGCAGGCAGGAGAGAGGCAGCAGCAGGGTGAAATACAAGCTGCGCAGTCAGCCAGCCAGCGCCGGGCTTTATACAGACATGACAACAAAGCACTCTCGGAAGGAGGGGGTGGGGGGGCTGGCTCTGGGGGAGGGAGTAGAGTGGGGGTGGGGTAGACAGTGATGGAGTTGTGGGCATGGATTAGATAACGGAGAGAGCGAGAAAAGCGCTTGTGTGAAAGCCTACAAAAAGATGCCGGCCCAGAGCAAATCTAAAGAAACAAAACCAGGAGCAATGACGTGCGCTGCTGAATGTAAACAAGCAATTCACCGGCCACGGTGAGTGACACACGCCTTCCTCTTGACATACACTGAGAGTGCACGTGCTTATGTATAGAGTAGTGGACGGTGTATTATGAACGCGATAAAAGCGGATATGGAAAACAAGAATAAACAGAAGGGAAAATAACGTGATGGGGACCGAAAATAATGACCATAACCCTTCGATGAGGACAAGTACCCTTTACGACGAAGGAATTCGGCAAAGCAATTCACCGGCCATAGTGTGCGACACGTGCCTTCATCTCGACATACACTGAGAGTGCAAGCGCTCGTGTATAGAGTAGCGGATGGTGTATTATGAATGCGATAAAAGCGGATATGGAAGAACGCTACATTATTTGAAAACACAAGAATAAACAGAAGGGAAAATAACGTGGTGGGGATAAACAAGGGTGAAATAAAATAAAAAAAAGCTCTTGGCATTGCTGTGGGGAGGATAAAAGCGAGACATGGCCTGGCGGCCGTGAAAGTGAAAGTACGGCCGGCCGGCCGTGAATAATTAGGGGAGGAGGGAGGAGCTGGGGAACAGATGGCTGGCTTTGATGTGCCCGCGCTTTTTATGTCAATGCGCTTGCGCATTGAGCTTGCTTTTCACGGGCACTGCATGGAATCGCCCGATGGTTAAGCTCTGGATAAGCCCCTATATTCTCGCAAGCTCAATGCGCAAGCGCATTGACAGGCGAGACCTAAAAACAGGGCTAGACACTGAGGATCTGAATAACTTTAGACCTGTATCGAACTTACCTCTTCTGTCCAAAATCCTGGAAAGATGTGTACTCCCTCAGCTGATCCAACACCTGGATAACATCAATCTCCTAGATACCTGTCAATTGGGCTTCAGAAAAGGCTGCAGCACCAAATCCGCAATCCTCAATGTCATAGACGATCTACACAAGTCACTTGACTTGGACCAATGCTGCCTTCTCATCCTCCTAGACTTATCGGCCGTGTACGATACAGTCGACCACAAACTGCTCATCAAGGTTCTACAATAAAGGGCTGGTCTTGAAGAGAAGGTCCTTCACTGGTTCTCTTTCTTTCTCCACAACCGCTCTCAAAGAATAAAAATTAAAAACTTCCAGTCCGGCCTTCACCCCGTCAACAGAGGTGTTCCACAAAGTTCAGTGCTCTCCCCTCAGCTTTTCAACATTTACATTTAACCCCTTACCACATTACTCAGGAAATCTAACATCCCTTTCCACTTATATGCGAATGACACGCAGCTATATCTGGAAACCACCTCCATTGATGACATCCAGAGACTCAATGCCACGCTCAAAGAGGTTCAACACTGGCTCACAATCAACCACTTGAAACTCAATCAAGCGAAAACGGAAATACTCCTCATCTCCAACAAAGACGAAAACCCCCAAATTGAAGAATGACTCAAAGCCATTGACACCCTCGATGGTAACCTCACCCTGGCGGATTTGGTAAAATCTCTAGGTATCACCCTAGACCCGAAACTGGACATGAAATGCACATTACAAGTGCTTATCTCAACCTGAAACTACTGTACAAAATAAAACCCTTCCACCCAAGCACTGGGCTCTCCAGAATGTACTATGGGATTGCAGCCCTGACTGGGACAGCAAAATCACATCTCGCCCCCCTGAAAATGGCTACTTCAATGCTGCAGCCAGAATGGTCACTGTAACTAAGAAGTTCGAACACATCTCTCCTGCACTCAGGGAACTTAAATGGCTCCCAATTGAATTGCGAGCCAGCTTTAAAACAGCCTGCCTCACGCACAAAGCCCTGCACACAGGCAAACCGGAATACTTGGCCACCAAACTCAAAAGGGCCGGCCAGTCCAGGAACCTCAGGAGCTCCAACACTCTGCTACTCATCCCGCTGAAAACTCGTAAGCACAAAACCGCAGTAAAATAATTTGCTGGAAACTCCCCAAAAATCTGGAACTCCATCGCCCCCCACAACGACCCCCTTGTTTCCAAAATTCAAGAACATGCTCAAAGTCCTCTTCCTCGACCGCTCTCGAGTGAACCAATAAGAGCCAAGGAAGTACCTTAGCCGGCTCTCCATCTTACCTTCGTTTTGTGACTGTTGACACTGACTCGGATCAAGTAAACTTCTTGGACACCTGTCCTGTTTGAACAAAGAAACCTCTTGGATGCTTGTCTTGTTTGATCGGCACCCTACACGGCCCTTTGCTCGTTGTCTCCTTTGTCTGATTTATACCCGGCTCGAACCCTCATGTTCCACCATACTATCTGTACTGTCTATTTGCACATAATTGTACGTGCTGTGAAGTGCTTTGATACCCTCGGGTCCAGCTAGCGTTATATAAAACTCCTAAAATAAATAAAAAAGTCACCATTGGAAAAGCATGAGTAAATATATTATTAATGTGGGAGTCGTACCACTTTAAGTCAATTAGGAGGGAATGAAATGAAGCCTGTGACATAAAGAAGAGTAGAATTCCACAAAATGACTGTCATAATTGTTACTTCACAGCCACCTCAACATAATGGTAACAATTTGAATATTCGGCCAGTAGCAAAGGCTCCAGAGTAAAATGTGACGAAATTAGAAGGTTATGAGCCTGTTGAGCGCTGCGAGGCCTCAGGGAAGCGCTGCGAGGCCTCAGGGCAGTTATGCGCTACACAAATGCAATTTTTCATTTCATTTCATTTCATTTCATTGATAGTAAAATCAGGCAACTGTCATTTACAGAAAGCTCCGTGAACGCAGCGGTAAAACAAAATGTCAGCTGCGAGAACGCATCGCCATGAAAGAAACTCACGGCCGAGAAAAAGCTTCTTCCATTCTGCAAGCAGGAACAACTGGGAGCATGTTGCACTCAGCAGACCTTCCGACATCTCGATTTTCGCGGAAGATGGCCAAATAGCGCGTATTCTCCGAGGCGCACTGGAGAGCTTCACCCTGATACCACCATGCTTCTCAGGTGCCAAGCCACACCCCTACATACAGCTACTTAAAGATGAAACAAAATAGTGACAGAATGTTTTGCTCTTTTTAGCCACGCCTTTGATCTGGCCTCCCACGCTCGATGACCCTCCCGTTGGACTCAGAATGATAGTTCCCATTTTTTTTTTAAGTGTCAAGCACTTCAGCTGACTAAATTAAACGCTTTATTGCATGATTAATTAAAACCTTTGCAAAAGATCCAGACTGCTGTTGGGCACCCAGTCAAGCAAAGCAATGTTTGCTTATTCCCAAATGACGTTCTTTTGGAAGAAGTCTAACATGGGCTCAGTGTCGTATCGACAGTCAAGGTGTATTCCGCCTGCTCATTATATTGCATTCATTCACAATAGTTTGCAGTTGTTTTGTATCTAGTTTGTCCTGCCATCACTGAATGACATTAGCATAGAATGGGAAGAATCAATATTCATGTTGTGGAATAGTGCTTAGGTGGTCAGGTATTGTAACAGTCAATAACGCTGTGCTCTGATTTGCTGAGATTGTACTCTTTTGCTCACACCGTGATGATTTTGTAGAAATCAGTACTTTACTATGCAAGAAAACTGTATATAAACCCTCAAATGTAGTGGTGAGACAGGGAGCTTCTGAAAGGCCTTTGCAATGCTACTGGGGATTTTGTCTCCTTTCTTCCTAATTTTGATGGTGATTGAGTCTTAGAATTTGCTATTGCCCATAATTATATTCTGCCCTACTGCTGAGTGTCTTTATGGTAATTACTTTATGCATCTGAAATTGCAATGTATGTATTGCACCCTTTGAATTCTTTTAATAAATCTTTAATAATTTCTAAACCTGCCCTAGACCTCGCCTATTGCCTGTCCTTTCTTAATCAACTGTATTTTTGGTAAACTGTTTTGCACCCTATCTTAGGAGTCATTACCTAATGACATTGAGGTTTGACACTTTCCCCGACCCATCCACCCGTGGACGTATGCGTGCAGTGTCTTTTAGGGGTGTAAGGTTTTTAAGGGTCCACGCACCCACAACAGTCTAACTTGACAGAAGAGACACACTCGTTTTACTGATGGGCAACAAAGTGAATGTTATGTTGGTGCAGCCAGACCAAATATTTTGACCAATTAGTAGCTTCACACCTTTGACCAAAAAACTGCCTTTTGACAGGATCATGGGTGTCACTAATACACCAAAGAGGATTTAAGAAAGGTTGTGATGCTTTCTGTTTGACAAAATCTCTTGTTTATCCAGATACAATTTCACATTTTGCACCATTTTATCCACATCGGCCACTTGTGTTCTACTCATTAATGCTGTTGCATATTAAAATAAAAGCATTTCAGGATGTTTATATCTCTGAGTGACTTTGTTTTCCAGGTGTTGGGGGGTCATTTTATTTTTTTGTCCCTCACCACCAAGCTTCTATTGCAGTTGAGGGGCACAAAAAAGAAAGAACATCTCACCTTCCATTCTACGTAAGACAGACAGTGTAAAACCCTTCCTCTGAAGGACTCTACTCTATGAGGCTATCGGAGGAAACTTTCTATTGGCAGAGTCAAGTAGAGGCTCTGCTGATAGAAAGCTTACTGTTTGGCAAACTTTAAATGAGGAACACAGACCAAGAGTTAGGCACACAGGGTGTTATGTTGCTTCTTCATTGAAGTACCCTGTCCTCCAATCTCTAATTCATTCTTTGCAAAAAAGGCCATTCAAATAGATGAAGAGGGGGTACAGAGTACAGCAGGTAGTGGATACTTAGAATGTGACACCATTGGGTAAAGCCAAGAGAAATTATTGAAAGGATGATGACACAGACTTTGTGTACATGAAGAACATCAGTATCCTGAGAATACTGGAGGGAGAGGGATCATGCTGTCTGTAGGCAGAAGTGTTTTTGAATGCGACAGAATGGTCCACTCTTTAGGGGCTTCTGAAATCCTTGGAGGTAGGTAATGGATCCAGAAAAGTAAATGCTCTGAAAGTGGATATTGATCTTGGATATGGCACATGCATGGGATCATGGACATCCAGTTATGTCCCAGTACTGACTATGCAATTCCTGATCACAGGATTCAAAGAGGTATTGGCTGAATCACAGAGTAAGCAGGCTTTTAGAGATCTGTTCACTTTCTGTATGTAACACTACTTGTCCTTCCCATAGGCCCTCTGCAAAAAGATGCCAGCTTATGGGCCAAGATTGGGACAGTGGGTCAAGACCATGAAATCATGGGAGGGAGGTTCAAAGGGTGCATTAAGCTACTTCCTCTACCACTGGCTTTTTGAAGAACCAATGTCCATGGCTGTAATGTGCTGTGTTGCTGAGTTCCGGGTGGGTGTGGGAGCATAACTATTAATATTGACAGACAAGCAGGGATTGCTTCATTCACACATCTCTTTGAAGACCAAGCTTAGATTTCTGAACATAGTCCTGTTCTTTGGAGAGAGATAGCCATTCCCCTGGTGATAATAGAAGGTGGGGTTGCCCCAGAACCTATAGGTGAGATTTGCATGGAAACTGCTATAACTTTGATGATGGAATGAATGGTTAAATGTCAGAGGGCTATCAGGAAAATACTGCTGTTGTTAATTTTGTTATGAAATGATTGTTAATTAGAGTCAGTTCAGTTCAGTTCAGTAGATCTTTATTTTGATGATTAAAAACCATCATAAAAATACATTTTACAAAATTCATTAATTACATTTCTGAACCGTGTTACATTAAAAACAAAGTTTATACAATTAAAACATGTGGTATTATATACATCATTGCTCAACCTCTCGTACTTCTTAATCTTACTGCTACTTTTAGAAAATTCATAATAGAGCATAGAGTACGCATGTCATTTGCTCTTTGCAAAAAAGGTAGTGCAGTTTTAGCATGCCGGAATTTTGCCTCTTTTAAAATATCCACAAGAAATCTGCGCCGGGGAATCCGATAAAAAGAACACAAGAGAACAAAATGAAAGGTGTCCTGCGGAGACCTATTGTCGCAGCCGCAGGCGCCCTTCTGCTCAATTGTTAAGGTAAAACCTGAAGGATAAGCTAAAATATTAGGCAACAAATTGAGCCTAAAACGACACATTAAAAATCTGTCCTGCTGGTTGTGCATCAGAAATAAATAAGGTTCCACACCCTCCCTGTTGCTTACTAAACAATGTGCCACAACTGATCTTTTTAGTGAGTTAGAGTTTAATCTGCCCAATTCAAGTTTTTCTAATAGCAGTTTTTTAATTCGATATTTACAAGAGGTGGCAATTGAAGTCGTGTCACTAAAGAGTATCTGCTGATCAATGATCCCTAGTGTATCCTTAACATAGTTTAACCATGGGATTTGGAGGCACTTATATTTTTGTAAACAGTCTCCAGCTGTTACCCTGCTTAATTCGGCTTTGGGGTTTACCCAGATTCTGAGCCATGTCATATTGGGTCTCACCTTCACCTGATCTGTAATATATGGAATCCCAAGCTCAGTGTGTGCAATTTCTGCTGGGGTACTCTGCGATATCTTCAGGATCCTGCATAGGAATTTGTCTTCCTCCAGTTGTAATTGTCTTGCTTCCCTAAAACCCCAGACCTCTGCACCATACAGAGCCTTTGCAGTGCTTACAGCTCCATATAGATTCATTACTTGCTCTACGGGCAAAGTTTAGTATCACACCGTTTGCGGAAACCAGCTTTCTGCACCTTTCCTCGATTAATTAATCAAACTTTATCTCCCCATCAAATAAAAGACCCAGGTAGGAAAAGGTGCTTACGGTTTCTAATGTGTGGGACCCTATTTTAAATGCAAATTTCCTAGAAGGTTTTTTGCCTGCCACCATCACGAAGGATTTGCTCAAGTTCACGGACAAGTCTAGATTGTCCATGAACTTCACAAAACCATCAACGAGGTGTTGTAGACTCAGGGCTGTTCGTGCAAGCAGGACCGCGTCATCCGCATACAACAGTACCAGAATATTATGCGTTCCTGCTTTGGGGCAATCCACATTCAAGGCAACCAGTGTTCTCTCCAGATCATTTATGTACAATGAAAATAAAAAGGGAGTAAGGATACACCACTGCCTCACTCCGCTGGTGCACGGGAAGGGATCAGTACTCCCCCCCCTGTGCTATAGCGGACCTTGGCAGTAGTGTGCCAATGTAGTTCTTTTAGGATATTTATGAGTCCAGGGTCAATTCCCAGATTACTCATCATGGCCCACAGTTTGTTCCTATTTACATTATCAAAGGCCGCAGCCAAATCCATAAAACCCATATAGACTGTTCCATTGCTAGCTTTTGTGTATTTAGCAACTAATAAATAGAGGTTAAGACATTGATCGCTAGTTGAGTTACACGATCTAAAACCATATTGGGTGTCTGCTATAGTGTGGTGCTCTTCTGTCCAGGCCATAAGGCGATTTAGTACCGCCCTGCCCAGTAATTTAGCTGTCACATCGATCAGCGATATTGGTCTATAGCATTGGGGGTTGTCCCTGCTCCCCTTCTTGAAGATAGGGACAATTAATGCGGTAGACCAAGATCGCGGGAGCCCAGATTTTATAGCTGCATTTAACACCCATGTCATGATAGGAGCCCAGAGGTCGATGTTACTTAGATAAAGGTCTGGTGGCGTGCCATCGGGCCCTGGTGCTTTGTTTCGGGTCAGACCTTGGAGAGCTTCAATTATTTCTTGAAGTGAAAATTCTGGTTCCATGGACCGGACCCCGTCCCAACCCCCTACAGAGACTGTATCGCAAGTGTGATTGTAAAGGCCCTTAAAATGAGTCACCCACTGTTCGGGGAGTATATTAGTGCTAATCACCGGGGCACTACTGTCTTGAAAACAAGACCTGTTGATAATTTTCCAAAATTCATTGTAATCCCTATTCCCCCCTGCCTCCCTCAGGTCGGCCCAAACTTCCGCTTACAGCATAATCTTCCTCTGTTTAACCTTGGTTTTAAATATATGTCTACAGAGGGCTACTTTCTGCTTGTCCCTGGGGTGAATTTTGAGACATGATTTTAAATCTCTCAGTGCTCGAGAGCAGTCTGTGTCAAACCATCGTGGTTGTGTTATGTTCTTTTTAGAACCTTTTGTTTTCAATAGTCCGTCAACCAAGTTGGTTAAAGACTCGAACGCTGAGACCAGCACACCTCCCTCTACTGTAGGTTCAAGACAATCTTGTATCTGCTTTTTACCCTTTTCTATTAGAGTTCTATAGAATTCCTGGGCATTCATTTTTGACCACCTTAGTCGCCTCCCCTGATCCGCTGGCCGCACCTCAATATCCACCGGTTTACTCCTTGTAGAGCGACCGCTATATATTAATTCCAGAATTAGGGGGTTGTGGTCACTAAAGGGACTCCAGTCTGTTCTCACCTCTTTAACCTGATCTTTTGAAAAAATAGATATCATCGTATAGTCTATAATAGAGGAGCATCCTCTGCCTTTGAATGTTGGTGTAAGAGTACATTCTTTTCCCGGGACCGCCAAATCTATTGTATGTGTGAGAGTGTAAGTGTCTAATAGCTTCATTAGTGATGTTCCCTCCTTATTATGCTCGAAATGTGGCCCACTCTCTATCGGGCAAGATGAACAATCAGCGCTTACAGGAAACAGCTTTGGGCATAGATGGCAATTTAAATCACCCATCACCAGGACAGTTGGTCTCCACCCCCTTTCCTTTGCTCAATCTCTTGATTAAGTCTGCTGTCTAGTTCCTCAATTACTGCATTATTCCCATCTACAGGCCCTGAGGGATAGATATTGAATATCAGTAACCTCAGCCCTTGCCCTTGAAATACAACTGCCTGGAGGGTATGCGACGTCCAAGAGGGTTGTGTCCATGTGCCTTCTAGATCAAGGTGAACATACAGTGCTAGCCCTCCCTTTGCCCTGCCTGATCTGCCTTCTTGAGCTGGAACAAAGAAACATTTATAACCTTCTATTTGGTAGGGGGAGGATTCAACCGCCCACGTCTCCTGGAACGCTAATATATGGAAACCGCGAAGATAGTTCCTCCAATCCTCATTTTCAAATTTCCCTGCCAGGCCTGCTATATTCCAGGACAATAGAATCAGTCCTTCCCTGGGTACTTTTCCACCCTTTGCTCCCTGATTGTATGGCCTGAGTTCATCCTTCCTAAGCAACGTAACACCTTGGTCTCCCTCTCCTCCCATTACTAGGGGTTCTTCCGCCCTCTTTGCTTGATAGCTTTCCATGGCCCCAATTGCACTAGGTTCATTGCCCACCCTTGTACCCATCTTTTCTTGCCAATTCCCTGTTTGGGGTAGTCAATCGTTTTCATCAAGGGACAGTAGCGGGCTGAATCTGTTTGCCCACTGGGGGTAGCCCTGGTTTGGAATAATCGGGCCTATCTGCTCGTGCATTCTACCCCAGTGTCTAGCTGGTGCCCTTCCTGTACTACAGTTGGTATAGCTCGGAGTGTGTATAACACGTCTCCTAGGGTAGAAGTATCCTAGTGGTAAAGTACGTATAGTACTAGTCTGGTTCCTGTTACAGTTACCTAGTATGTATTCCACTAGGTTGATGTTCCTAAAATTCACCACAATACAATCTCCTGTGATGTCTTTCCTCCTGCTACCTAACCAGTTTGCTCTTCTCACATGAAGAATCTCCCCACATTCCCCACCTTTCAGGGGCCTATGTATATTAAGCCACTTAATTATCTTATTTTTCAGTTCCATATGTGATTCTTTCTCCGCTGCCCTAAGTTCGGGTGCCCCTGCAAAAACAATAACATAAGGGCATGCTTCAGGGGGCAAGTTTATATGTGGTGAAGGGTAGTCTGCTCTGTCATTCGACTCATGACCTGTCTGGTTTATTTCAATCAAACTATGAGTTGTGGAATTCCCTGTTTGCCCTATCAACACACTAGTTCGCTGTTGAACCTTGTCTGTATCCTTGTTTCCCCCCTTCTGGATGTTTCCCCTCTCTACCTGGGCTGTAGGTTTGGATGATTCATGTACTTGTGCAATGATACATTGCACGTTACTAACACAGTTATTATTGCCAGCTGTTTGCCCGGATGGTGTAATAGCTGCTGGGGTAGGGTTTGCTGTTATGTTACTGCTTGTGGGGCCCTTTGACTTTACCTGCTTAGTCAGTTCATTTGCCATTTTATCTAGTCTGCTAATTATTGGTTTTAACTGACTCGTAATAAAGGCTTCCAGGCAATTTTGGAGGTCTCCTATTACATCATCCATGCATCCTGGTGGACCTGGGTGGCATGACGCTACTACTTCCGTAACCACCTCATCCCTTTCTTTTGGTCCGTGTGCGCCCGTACTTGATTTGTTTTTTGAGGTTGGCCCTTCCTGCAGCCCCCTTGTTTAGATCTTTTACTTGTAGCTATGTTTCTAACCCTAGTTGTGTCTGCCGCTACCTCTACTACCAGCTGCGCACAGGGAATACCTTCAGTTGAGTTTTCCAGGGTGTCAGTATGAGAAATTGCTGATGTATTTGAATCCGTAGGTTGTGTGGGTGTGGCTGGGATAGGTATCGGTGAAATAGACAAGCTCCTCTCCGTACGCTCAATTTCCCCGATGACTTTCCTCAACATCAGGTCAATCGCGGTAGGTTGTGCTTTTTGGGGCAACGCAACATTTGTCTCGAGGCCTGAAGGGTTTGGGGTGCGGGACGAGTGTGCTTTGCCTGTGGCAGAGCGCGTTTTTGCTTTGTTAGACATAGCGAAACTAAAAGGAGGATGCAAGAACTTACACTATCACCTATCAACCACTGCTCTCCCTCCTTCGCTAGTAAGCTAGTAAGTTCTCCCTATTATGAGACAGATTATATAAATTATCTCCTCCCCTTCCCACAATTGCACAATAGTTTGTAGTCCGCTATTTATACCGTCCTTTAAAAACAGTTCAAACTTGTTTGGGCATTGTGGTATCGTACTAAGTGGACAAGCTCGTTGTAGTGTACCTTTTGGAAGGGTCCAAAGAGGTGGCCCAGCCCAGCCTCCTCTGGCCGCTGATGGTCGCAGATGGTCCCACCCTTGTCCCGGGCTTCTCCCAGCGACGCCCACGCGCGTCCCGCGACGCGGGGGCTGTGCTTGGATTTTGTAGCGCCTCCAGGCGCGTGATTGGCAGCAGGCGGCTGTTGAGGATACCGCTGGGGAGCCTGGGGGTGGTAGTCCTCTCCTCCGCTCGGCGGCCGCTGTGCAGGGCTAGCGGCGGCGGGAGAGAGAGTCCGGTGGCAAAAAGGCAAGTGGCTGTTGGAAACAGAGTTCGCCCCCCAAAGTGGTTAGAGCAGCCCCCGCTCCACCGGAGCTGTGCTTGGATTTTGTAGCGCCTCCAGGCTCGTGATTGGCAGCAGGCGGCTGTTGAGGATACCGCTGGGGAGTCTGGGGGAGGTAGTCCTCTCCTCCGCTCGTCGGCCGCTGTGCAGGGCTAGCGGCAGCGGGAGAGAGAGTCCAGTTGCAAAAAGGCAAGTGGCTGTTGGAAACAGAGTTCGACCCCCAAATGCTTAGAGTCTTTTGTTAAATTGTAAGGAAGATGTGCCATGTTATTGTGGATATTGGAATGGTAGAGCCGGCTTGCTTTGCAGGTGAGATGCTGAAGGAGGGACATTTCAGAGTTTTGATGTGATCTTTGAGGTTCCTGGATGAAGATGAAAATAGAAGGATTTCAGACCGAGCAATTGAGAAGGCAAATAGGCACGCATTTCAATCCAAATCAATAAATATCTGAAACAATTCAAGGCAGATCTTCAAAATACTGCATGAAGTTTACGCTCTGGGATTGTTAAAGAATGCTGCTATCATCTCAGATTACCTTTACAAATCTTGAATGCCTTTCTTTGAGAATAAAGTATGTGAGTTAAAATCTTACAGAAGATAAAAATGTCTTATCCACCAACCTACCCGCCCATGATCCCAAACTCATTTTTATTCTTCCCAGCATTGAGTTTCAAGTGTGCAAACCAGTCAGTAAATGAAAGAAAAATTTAAATATCTCAGTAGAGGCGTGTCTACACGGGAAACAACCTTTACAACGCAACTTTTACAATGCACTACTGTTAGACCCGGCCTCGTGGCGTGGTCCTCCCTGACCCTTAGCCACCCCCTTCTGAGCTGTACCCCACAACAGACCCCTGAGTCCTCCGGCCTAACCAACCCTTCCCTCCATGTTACACACACCCGTTCCCGGACTGCCCCGTCCGTGCCTCCATCTTCCCGGCCCGTAGGCCCTGTGTGCCCACTTTCCGGCATCTAAGATGGCCGCCCGATACAGCGCGGCCTAGGCCGAGAGGCGCCACCCTGGCTGGAGGACAGCACGCTCCCCTTGAGTGAGAGAAGGAGGAGCAGTTTCTCTCACACCTTCGACCTCCCCTCGAGAGATGGGTTTCGATCGCCCCTCCGGCCACCCTGAGGGCTGGCTCCATGCCTGCTGTGTGTCTGGGACTCCTCCCGAACCTGACATGAATGGATCAAAGGGCCGCGTGGCAGGAAACCCCAACAAGCGGCCCCCAGGTGTCAAGACTCCTGCATACCAGAACTCCGGAGATCAAAGAGGAACAGTCCTATAACTGGGGATGCTCCTGGACTATCGACAGATTCGACTCTGGAACGACGAGAGCCCTGCTGACGTGGTCGCGGCTCGCTTGGCGGAGAAGGAATTCTGCTGGAACCACCTGAGCCCTGCTGAGTGACTCGCGGCTCCCCTGTAAACTTTGGAACACCTGAGCCCTGCTGAGTGACTCGCGGCTCCCCTGCAATTTTGGAACACCTGAGCCCAGCTGAGTGACTCGCGGCTCCCTTGCAACTTTGGAACATCTGAGCCCTGCTGAGTGACTCGCGGCTCCCCTGCAAACCTTGGAACTCCTGAGCCCTGCTGAGTGACTCGCAGCTCCCTTGAAGATCACAAGACCTCCGACATCTTGCTTGAGCCCGGCTGAGTGACTCGTGGCTCCCTGACTCTCCTGGTCCGGCTGTACCCCAAAGATCGCATCGTATCCCCCGGCTTGAGAATTGAGAGCTGTGCGCCGGATACGCACCGATATTGACATTGAACCATAAGACTGTCCCGCTACCCCTACCTGACCGAGACTCTATGGGCCCTTGCCCTATTTGTAAATACCTGCCTTTGCAGATCATAAAGATCCTTTTGAATCCCGAGATAAAGAAACGTTCTTAAGAAGCTACGGTGTGGTGTCTCTTTGTCGTGTGGTGCTTGTAGAGTGTGTACGATCCTAGATTCGAGACTCTCCCCCTGAGAAGTCTCCCGCCGGTGCTCGATTTTGTACTTAGGAAGGTGGGCCCCAGGGTGGTCAGGCACACTTCCTGCTCGCCCCCGAGGTCGCCCTCCAACATTGGTGGTAAGCGATGGGATACGCGTCCAAAAAGCAGCCCAAGAAGGTGCAGTGGACCCCAGCCTGCCAAGGGGCATTCGACGCCCTCAAGAAAGTCATGCGTACTGCCCCCGTGCTACGAGCCCCTGACTACTCCAAAGAGTTTGTGGTACAGACTGATGCTTCGGAACACGGCATTGGGGCCGTACTATCCCAAATGAATGAGGAAAGTCTAGACCAACCTGTAGCCTTCATTAGCCGGAGGCTACTCCCCAGAGAGCAGTGGTGGATCACCATCGAACAAGAAGCGTTCGCAGTAGTCTGGGCCCTAAAGAAGTTACGGCCCTACTTGTTCGTAACCCATTTCCGAGTCCAGACGGATCATCAACCATTGCGGTGGTTGATGCAGATGAGGGGCGAGAACCCCAAACTGCTGCGATGGTCGATCTCCCTCCAGGGGATGGATTTCACTGTAGAGCATCAACCTGGTACCAACCACGCCAACGCTGACGGCCTCTCCAGGTTCTTCCGCCTCAGCGAAGAGAACCCCCAAGAGGATGGGTAGTTCTCCCCGACTTTCAGCTGGGGGGACGCATGTTAGACCCGGGCTCGTGGCGTGGTCCTCCCTGACCCTTAGCCACCCCCTTCGAGCTGTACCCCACAACAGACCCCTGAGTCCCCCGGCCTAACCAACCCTTCCCTCCATGTTACACACACCCGTCCCAAGACTGCCCCGTCCGTGCCTCCATTTTCCCGGCCCGTAGGCCCTGTGTGTCCACTTTCCGGCATCTAAGATGGCCGCCCGATACAGCGCGGCCTAGGCCGAGAGGCGCCATCCTGGCTGGAGGACAGCGCGCTCCCCTAGAGTGAGAGAGGGAGGAGCAGTTTCTCTCACACCTCCGACCTCCCCTCGAGAGATGGGTTTTGATCGCCCCTCCGGCCACCCTGAGGGCTGGCTCCACGCCTGCTGTGTGTCTGGGACTCCTCCCGAATCTGACATGAATGGATCAAAGGGCCGCGTGGCAGGAAGCCCCAACAAGGTGTCAAGACCCCTGCATACCAGAACTCCGGAGATCAAAGAGGAACAGTCCTATAACTGGGGATGCTCCGGGACTATCGACAGATTCGACTCTGGAACGACGAGAGCCCTGCTGACGTGGTCGCGGCTTGCTTGGCGGAGAAGGACTTCTGCTGGAACCACCTGAGCCCTGCTGAGTGACTCGCGGCTCCCCTGTAAACTTTGGAACACCTGAGCCCTGCTGAGTGACTCGCGGCTCCCCTGCAACTTTGGAATACCTGAGCCCAGCTGAGTGACTCGTGGCTCCCTTGCAACTTTGGAACATCTTGAGCCCTGCTGAGTGACTCGCGGCTCCCCTGCAAACCTTGGAACTCCTGAGCCCTGCTGAGTGACTCGCGGCTCCCCTGAAGATCGTAAGACCTCCGACATCTTGCTTGAGCCCGGCTGAGTGACTCGTGGCTCCCTGACTCTCCTGGTCCGGCTGGACCCCAAAGATCGCATCGTATCCCCCGGCTCGAGGATTGAGAGCTGTGCGCCGGATACGCACCGATATTGACATTGAACCATAAGACTGTCCCGCTACCCCTACCCTGACCGAGACTCTATGGGCCCTTGCCCTATTTGTAAATACCTGCCTTTGCCGATCATAAAGATCCTTTTGAATCCCGAGATAAAGAAACGTTCTTAAGAAGCTACGGTGTGGTGTCTCTTTGTCGTGTGGTGATTATAGAGTGTGTACGATCCTAGATTCGAGACTCTCCCCCTGAGAAGTCTCCCGCCAGTGCTCGATTTGGTACTTAGGAAGGTGGGCCCCAGGGTGGTCAGGTACACTTCCTGCTCGCCCCTGAGGTCGCCGTCCAACAACTACCATTACAACGAAATGTTTACAACGCAACATCCATTACATCGCATGCCATTACAACGCAACCATTACAACTCATGACACTACAATGCATTCCACTACAACGCATGTCATTACAACGCATACTATTACAACGCATAACATTACAACGCATAGGACCCTTACACTATCCAACACTTACCCTACTGTTGCCCCCCTGGAGTTAGAATAGTAATTTTTACCCCTACACTATCCAACACTAACCCTACTGTTGCACCCCCCTGGAGTTAGAATAGCAATTTTTACCCCTACACTATCCAATACTTACCATACATGCAATGTAATGTTATGCGTTGTAATGGTATGCGTTGTAAAGGTAGTATGCATTTAATGGAATGCGTTGTAAAGGTAGTTTTTAAATATTTGTTGTAATGGCATGCGTTGTAATGGAATGCGTTGTAATGGATGTTGCGTTGTAAAAAATGCAGTGTAAAGGTATGCGTTGTAAAAGTATGCGTTGTAACGTCATACATCCGTCTGCACACCATAATCAAAGGTAAATTTCAGATGCTTGGCACAGAAATAACTATGAATATATACCTCATTCCAACAAGGACCTCTTCTAAAAACTCGAAATGAGTAATTATTTAGACACTGCTAAAGTAACCTGATGACAATCATCTTGAATATCAATTTGAGTTCCCCTAAATGAGGACCTGAATTTCCACACAAGAGCCTGACCTCTTTAAACATGTCGCCACTCAGCACAAAGGGATTTGGGGCCAGATGTGCGAAGCATTTTTAACTCGCAAATCAGTCTCAAATTTGTTTGCAACCATAAAAATGGTGCTTTGTGATGTACCAAAGGCATTCACAATTATTTTTAGGTTTTGGCCTGGCCGTAGCACTGCGAAACAGTGCTCCGCCCAGGGCGAAATCTTATGTCCTACAGTATGGGGCTTCGTCCCGCCTCTGTCTTCCATTGGCTAGCTCCATAAATGGAGGCTAGCCATTGGAAGAGATTGGCTGTCAGTCACTATTTCCCCGTCGGAACGCAATTCGGGGGCGTTTCCGTGTCTTTTTTTAAGTCCCGCCCTCTCCTCTTCCCATTGGCTGGAATTTTACCTTCCAGCCAATGGGAAGGGGAGAGCACGAAAAACACGCCCCCGAATCTGCCGGTCCGGGACACCCACGTGATGTCATTCCCCACTAATGTACTTTGAGCTTTATAATTACCGAGCATGTTTGTCAGAAGGGAACAACTCTTGTTTTAAATTGTGTTTAATTCAAGCAACAAAAAAAAAGCAGCAGCAGAAGCTCCGCTCCTTGTCCCTGAGCAGAGCTGGGAGCAGAACAGCCTTCATCCGGGCCCGAGTGTGACTACTGCCCTCCTCATCCTCGCTGCGCCTTCATTAGGGTGGTGGGCAGTGAATAAAACGGGGATACAGGAAGAGCAGGTTTGTGTATTTATATGTGTGTGTCTGTGAAGTTTTCGGGAGCAGGTGCAGGGCGATCGGGGCCGGGGTTTTGGTCTGGAAGGGGAAAGAGAACTTTTTTCTGCGTTTCCTGGTGTGTATGCCGGGGGGGGTGTACCCTGGTTGTGAAGTGGGGGGCTGGCCGGGGGAAGGCTTCGGCTTCCTTCCCAGAGAGAGGAGCACAAGGGCTTTTGTAGTGAATGGAGTCAGTCACGGCTGGGAGTAGGGGAGGGGATGTGGGGGGAGGGGGCAGAAGGAGGGAGAAGGGATCCATTTGCAGACAGCCGGTCAGTGGGAGCCGCAGGAAACAAGCAACAAACAAATGGGGGAAAATAAGAGACAGATTTATGGGAAAAGGAGGAAACGGTGTTGCAGGAAATGAGAAGGTGCAGGAAGTGACCTGTGGATGGGGGTGGGGGTAAGTTGCACAGACCTCGGGACGGATGGGGGGAGGGTGCGTCGCCATGAGGGTAGGTTCCGGGGTTGGGACGGGGGGGGATTATAAACCAGGTGGGGCGCCTGGCTCACCGCCGTGGTGGAGGTGTGGGGGCGCTATCGCTCGTATATTTTTCATCTGCGAGGGTGGGGGTGCCCTTGCTCGGCCTGGGGTGGCCAGAGGGCGGGAGTGCTTGGGGACGTTTGCTTTCTGCTGTTTGGCTTCCTTTGATTGTGTTTTTCCGATTGGGTTGTTAGGGTAATGGAGGACTGGGGTGAAGGGGACTGTGTCGTCGGTCGATCCATGAGAAACGGAGTGCATCATGGGTCCCAAGCGGCTCCGTTTCTGGGGGGATTGACGCGCGTGCCCGGCGGCAGCGGGCCGATGGCCCTCCTTTTTGGGGTGTTCTATAATATCTCCGTAGATGGCTTGAGCAGCAGAGTGAAGCCGGGGGTTCTTGGTTTTTAAAATAGTCAGAGCTCCTAAAAAGTAGGGTGACTGTATTGGGGTGACCCGTTTTGAGATGGGAGTGGGTGTACACCTAGGCTTCACCTAACGTGTGGTCTGGGTAAGTGTTGGACAGTTTACGTTTGGGTGCCGGAGGGGGGGGCCTGGACGCGTATGTGAGGGAGGGATCCCGTACAAGTAGATGTATATGTGTGTACGGGGTTGCCGATCGAGTGGTGGGGTACCCTCTTTACCTGGATCCTGTACCGCTGCCTTTCTGAGTTGAGGGTTTCTGTGCAGCTACAAGTCTGTTCGTGTGTGGTCTTTTTGAGGGGTCACACACTGAGAGTGTGACCCCCCTGGTGAGAGTGGGAGTGGGGGGGGGGTTTATTGGCGGATCCAGCATAGTTCGCGATCAGATTTTTTTTTTGGGGGGGGGTGTGCCCGCTACAGCCAAGGTATTTCTGTTTGAGGGGTGGTCCTGCACAAATGGGCTTGGTCGGGGGTATCCAGTCTTATACGGGGGGCTGATACACGGCTAAGGGGGTCTGCAGCACGTCTGTGTCAACCACGATAGAACGATCCACTGACACCATGTACAGCTGCGTTTCTGATTTCTTTGAGAGCGTGGGGGAGCAGCAGCACTGGTTTATTGACGCTGGGGTGGTCTGCAGCGATGTATGTGTTGTGCGGGGGTGCTAAGGTGCTGTACTAGTTAATGTGTAGACGGGTGGTGATGAAATATTCAGGGCTGCCTCAGTCTGACACCTGCTCCTCACCAGCCCTCTTAATTTCCTGTAAATCTTGATTTATTTTTCATTTTTCTCTCTCTGTATGGAGCCGCCCGTGGCCTATTAGAGACGGGCGCCCCCCTTCAGTTGCAGAGTTTTACTTATTGATGGTTTTGTTTGTGTTATTGCAGAGCTATATCAGTTAAACTGGAGTGATATTTTGGCCAATTAATTTATAGTATATTAACGTACATGAGGCGAATTTAAACTACTTAGATTTTAAGTACATACAGTAGAATATACCATGTACATTGTAGTAAGTATATTCATGTTTTTGAGGTTGTTTGTACAACCCGCCCCCTGGTTCCCCTTCCCCTGGCTGTGCTTGCTCCCTTGCAACCTGGCTGTGCTTGCTTCCCCGCCACCCGGCTGTGCTTGCTTCCCTGCCACCTGGCTGTGCTTGCTTCCCTGCCACCTGGCTATGCTTGCTTCCCTGCCACCTGGCTGTGCTTGCTTCGCCGCCCCCTCGCTGTGCTTGCTTCCCTGCCCCCTCGCTGTGCTTGCTTCCCTGCCCCCTCGCTGTGCTTGCTTCCCTGCCCCCTCGTTGTGCTTGCTTCCCTGCCCCCTCGCTGTGCTTGCTTCCCTGCCCCCTCGCTGTGCTTGCTTCCCTGCCCCCTCGCTGTGCTTGCTTCCCTGCCCCCTCGCTGTGCTTGCTTCCCTGCCCCCTCACTGTGCTTGCTTCCCTGCCCCCTCGCTGTACTTGCTCTCCTGAGTGTGTGTGTGTGGCTCTGGGTGGGTGTGTGTGGCTCTGGGTGGGTGTGTGTGGCTCTGGGTGGGTGTGTGGGGCTCTGGGTGTGTGTGTGTGGTAGTAATTGCTGTCTGCTGAGCTCGTCCGTAGGGTACAATAGGTCTCACATTTGCGAGAGATTAAGCTATTGGCAATGTAAATGACTATGCCATTTATTTATCTGTTTTCAAAACCAACACATAAATACAAATTTTGTCATTTACAATGCCAATAGCTCTAACTTTTCCAAAGGCGAAACCGTTGCATTGTAAATGCTTGTTTAGCAATGTGAGCATTTTCTGAATTATATTTTTTGCGACCCAGATTTGTGAGTCGCAATTGCCAACTCTATATGTGCTATTCACAAACCTTATGTTCAAGTCTGTCGCAATTTGTAGCTAGTCCCAAAAAAACATGCAATTTAACACCAATTCATTTCAGATGGTAACTATGTGCAAACTATAAAAGCTGGCCCAGAATGCATCAATGTTTCCACAATGGCTGCTCTGTATATTATTGTGAGGAAGATGCGACTACTAGCTGCTCCGCAGAGGAGGAGAATGAGACAGGAGAGGGTATTTAGAGCCATGATGACCATTTTCCAAGAGGAAACATATGAGAAATTCAGGCTAAGTAGCACAGTGTTATTAAATGTAATCGAATTGCTGAAACCACAACAAGAAAGCAGTACTCTGTACAGCAAAGCACAAAATTGAAATTTTATAGCATTGCCAGTTTTTCACGTGTTATAGGGTGTATAGATGGAACACATGTTCCAATTTGCCTCCCACGCATCTTGAATGCTTGTTTAGGAATAGGAAAAGTACCCATTCCCTCAATATTGAACTTGTTTGTAATGCAAACAATGTAATCAAACACCCATGACTCATTCATCTTCAGGCACAGTGGAATACACCAACACCTGGAAAGAGGGGATTTTGCTGATGGCTATTTGTTAGTTAATATAATGCAGTAGAAACACACATATTTTTGTGCTAATCAAATACATAATGAAAGCAAGCTCACAGATATTTGTTTGTTGCAGGTGACAGTGTGTATGCCTTAAGGCACTGGTTGTCAATTCTATTGCCTTCACAAAAGTGGAATTACCCTATAGTGTGCTCCTGGAAACGCCTGTAAGATAGTGGCAATGTGTGCCATCTTACATAATATATAAACCCATAATATAGCCACCAGATGAGGCCTACGAAAAAACTCTGACTGACTCTGATTCTGAGGATGAGGATCCTGACCCTCCTCTGCAGCAGCCAAGAGAGGAGAGCGCAGCAGTGGGCGGGAGACAGTAATGGAAGCTCATTGGAACCTTTCAAGGTAAGTCATATGTGACAATACTCTCTCCATAAACTGCTGAATGATGATTTGAGGCCTCAAAGTAAAACAACCTTTGTTGTCAGGTTTGTTATCAAATTGCAAAAATTAATTGTAAAGTGTCAAAAGCAAATCATCATGACTATCCACAGATGATGTGGGTTGCATCACCGAAATGACAAATACACAACATTATTCATACAACCTGTGTCCTTCAATGCTGCCCGTGGCTACATTCCAAATAGGTTGGACCCATTTCTTCAGCAGCAGGAGTACGGCTACTGCTGCGCTGCTTTGAAAGTGCATCCGTGGTAGAGATGATGCTCACACTCGGCATGTCTTCACTATCTGGAGCGGCAGCAGCAACCCCACTAGCTATGTTAGCATGTTGTAATTCCTCAACTGCAGAGGTTATCTGCCCTAAGCCCCATGCAACGTCGTCACTGAAGAGTTCCATTTCCACCTGAAGGGTTACTGTTTGTCTGAATAGGCTGGGAGTGGCATGTGCCAATCTCCTGATTGCACAGGTTAACCCCGCCCTTCACCCTGCAGTGCATTATCATCCACAATGTGTTTGCATATTTGTTCTATTGCAGTATTGAGGCTGTCCATTTTAGTGTTTCAGTTAGCCTGATTTCTCAGCCAATTGAATAAACATATCTTGGAATCCAAAAACATGCATGGCTGCATGTTCTTCATTTTTGTATTCATTAGTTTCATCTGCCTGTGTTGCAGATGCTTAGGGGCATATTTACAAGCCCCTTGCGCCATGTTTACGCCGCTGTTGCGTCACGCAAGGTGACGTAAATGTGGCGCATCCCTGCGAGGCATTTACAACGTGACGCATCTATGGAGATGTGTCACGGTGTAAGGCCCTGCGCCACATGAAACCTGCGTCAGGTTTCATGTGGGCGTGTCCACACGGGGGGGGGCGTTCCGTCGCAGGAACGCCCGTGAAAAGTGACTCAGTGAAATCTACAAGATTTCACTGAGTTACTTTCCCAACGCTGATGCGTCAAAACCCTGCGCCTGCTTGAAGCAGGCGTAAAGCTTGACACACCACGTTAGAAATAGGGCAAGTTGGAACAGTGCTGGAGTTGCATGCCGCTCGCAACACAACTTCAGCACTGCGCCAACTTTACGCCTAAGATGCGACACGCATCTGTTTATTCCTGCGTCATGGTGCGCCGCATTGTAAATGCGGCGCATCATGGGTGGCGCAAGGATAAACTTGCGTGCCGTATCTTTCCTAGTGCATCTCTGCTGATTTGCACAGATGCGCCAGGCAACGTAAATATGCCCCTTAAATTGTAGCAGGGAAGCCTCCATGCATTCAAACTTCTCGCCACTTAATTTGGAAACTACTGGCAACAATGGTTGGTTGGCATGATAGGCTGCACAGTGCGGTCTGCGTGTACGTACTGGAAGACACTGCTGTCGAGGCCTTTCAACTTGTTCTAGGATTGGACTATAAGGCTGATTGTCATCATCATCATCTACTAATGGTGGCTATGGTGAGAATGCATCACTGCTACAGTGGCCATGAGATGTGCTTACCTGGCTTCCACTTTCTACTGGTTCTTGAGGCGCTGTGTGTGTCACCTCCTCTCCCTCCAAATGTGTGTCCTCAAGGTGATCTGCATAAAAAATACACTTACAACTAGTTTTTGATATGAGGGAATATCAAATGTTAAGGTTGTAAAGTTTTCTTTAATCAATCTCTAACACTGACTAAAGTGAGTGACTTATTGACTACATATCCTATAATGCACTATGATGGTAGATTTTTGTACTCCTTAAAACAACCCTCTAGATTATGGTACATTATTAATGGATGCTGGGAATATATTTAAGCTAAGATTGTGCAAAATATATGTCTATTTGTAACACTTACTTTGTGATGTTACAGGTGCAGAGATGTCTATTCTTCCAGATCTCACAGCCGCCTCAGACTCCAAGTAAGTCTCAACCATAGCCTCCACTGGACTGGGTGGGGGTAGAGTCAAGCGGGCACCCCCTGTTGCCCGGGACTCAGTAAGTTGCATCACCACCCTCTCCTTTGTTCACAAACTGATGTCATACCACCTCTTTCTGATCTTTTTAACGGAGCAGTGGGTGACTGACAGCATTTATTTTATGCTGCATCTCCTGTCATATTTTGTGCTTTTGTGCCTCCAGGACAGACATGGAGACCCTTCCAAAGAGCACATCATGATTGTTGCAGCTCTCTTAAGTCAGGTTCTTCAATTCTTCTCTGAAATCTTCAGTTTCCTTTTTCTGCCCCATGCCTGGTTCTCTGCACGGTGGCTGGCCATTGCTGTGGCAGAGGCTTGTGCTGCAGTTCCAAACTGTATTTGTTATGGCAGCTGCTCTCCACCTCCTCTCCACATCCACTCAAGCTGGTCTCCAGGCAGTTAATGAGATGCACTTCCTTGTTCAGTGGTCATAATGACCAGGTGGTGTTTTTCCCATCTTTGCAGTCGCAATTTAAGACTGCATTCACAATTTTGGAAACCGCTAACTGTAATTACGATTATTGTGTAGTGACTGACTAGCGAGTCACAAATTGCGGGAGGAAGTGATACGCACAACTGATTAGTGATTTCCTATTTGCGATTCAAAACAAATGGCTTTTTGGAAATTGCTAATCTGTATGTTACTACATCTGGCTAATGATCTACTAAACAGCTTGTCATCTTCTAAGCCACTAATGCTATAAAACGGATGAAGAAAGAAAGAAAGAAACAATCAAAGAAAAAAAAAAAAAGCAACCAAACAAACAAAAAGGAAGACAGAAAAGAAGAAGCAGATTTCCAGGTAATGGAAATAAAAGTAGGCGAGTCTACTCAAAAATTGACTGAGAAAATTTTTGGAATCTGTGTGAAATTGGAATAAGAACTTTGATCAGTATGCTATATATGGAGAAGCTAAGAATCTTGACAGCCATTACAAACCTCGGTGCTCAGGTAATGCATTTTTCCAAAAGGTATGACGTTTGGTGTAACTGTGATAAGAGCCTATTGGGTCAGCCATGATACTAGTCTGGTGAAGTTTTAGGGAAAAGAAAGCAGATAGTGTTGGAGTGCCATGGAGGAAATGATGTGTATGGCTGCCAACCACACCCTGAAGTCTTGAATAGGATTCACGGCATGCCCTTTAATTGTTCACCTCCTGTCTAGCCAAGCAACACATTTAGCTCACATGGGCAACTAAAGGTCCAATAAGACCCAAATGACCTGATACATTAGCCAGGGTTCCAGCTTGTCCCCTGTCATTTTCAGCCTCAAGATGGAGCCCCCTGGAGTTCCACTCACACATAACCTCAAAATTTACCATTGCAACAATGACACACAACTATGCGTGAAATTGTCCTCTGCTTGGGAAATCCAACTCCTCAACCGCAGCTTGCATCTCATCCAAACCTGAGTGTCTGACACCTACCTGAAGCTCAATCTGACCAAAACGGAATTTCTAATATTCGCTAAAAACAATAGGCAACAACTAGTCCAAACTTGGCTCAACAACATGAACCTGGACAGATTAGGACCCTAACCTTCACTCAATGTCACGTCTCTTTGATTCACGCTGGATTCTGATCTTACCTTAAAGGAACACTGCTAATAATACTAAGATGGCCTGGGACCAGCTCTCTCTACTAAAGAAAGTGAAACCATTCCTCCCCAAAAGTGACGTCAGAACCGTCATTCATGCCCTCGTACTCTCGCATCTGGATGCTTTATGGCCTATCAAGGGCCTGAAGAAATTTGATTACATCATTCACACCGCATAGAATTCCCCTGGCTCCCTTTGCCAGTCAGCATCCATTTTCAAACTCAACTACATCATCTGTAAATCCATCATAATCGACAACCCTTCTCATCAGGCTTCAATGCTGACAATCATTTATGGCTCTTACCACACCCACAGCCAGAACACCATTAGACAAGAGAAGAAGTGCAAAACAGAAAAACAAGGCAACAGACATTCTACATCTACGCTCCCAAGATCTGGAACAACATCCTCATATCCATCAGGACTGTCTCAACCGTGCTCCAATATCAGAAAGAGCTAATGATAAACCTCTTCAAAGTACATGATTGAATGATGCAGTAACAGTCCATGTTTACTCTTAGGAATGAACTGCACCTCCAATCACAAATGTTTGTATCTTTGCTTTTGACCCTGTGTAGCACTCCACTGCCTTTCAGCTTCAACTATATAAATACCACATACATACAAACTTGCATGGAAGAGTTGAATATCTGTTATAGAATCATAAGAGCACAGTTTGGGAAGTGATCCAGTAGGTGACATATTCTTATACACTATGAAAAGTACCTGTCTTTTGATGGAGAGGTAACTATTGGGTGATAAATCCTTTAACATGGGGCTGCCAGTGCATGGCTACATCTTGGTCATATTCCACTGATAGTGTAAGAAGTGCGAAGAATCTCATAGGAGCTAGTAGCACCCGAAAGCATAGACTGGCTATTAATCTATTAGCTAAGACATCAATTATTGTCATCGTGGGTGAGTACGAGAGCAGAAGCAGAGGGCTGAAATTTCAGGCGAGCTAGTAAGAAAAGATGCATATATTTCTATAAACCTCAGGCAAATTCTCACCCAAAGGATTGCTTAGCAAAGGAAGGCTGCAGCTGAAATGTGTATCAGAGTCTAATATTTCTTGCGGATTTTTTTTAAAGAAGTGTCTACGGTTCTTTATGGAACATGATAAGAGCAGTGATTCATTTGTAAAAAAAAAAGAGTGTCTGAATTGCTGTTCAGAAACCAGCAGGCGGTGCAATTCAAAATTGGTGCACTGAATACCAAGACTGTTAGTCTTAAATTCACTTTATGCCACTTTGATCCACTATCAGACACTCCGTGTGCCTTTATCTTACTCTTGCAGTTTCCAGCGTTCTCCCTTTGTGACTGCTTTGCCATCTTTCTCCCTCTCCATCTTCCTGAACTGTGTGTTCTCCCTCTTTTCACTCGATAAATGGCTTATGCAGAAAAATAAGTGCTGGTTGCTAAAAATAAGTGCTTTTGGCCCCCACCAGCAACTACCAGCTCAAATTAGGCATTTGAAGAGAGGTGCAGAGCCTATTTAAAATAGAAGTAACTCGGAGAGCAGCTTGAGAATGAGCGAATAATAATCTGCCATTTTTTGAAGCTCTGTATTTCAAGACTCATTTTTAGGGCTCGCCTAGTCTTGCAGCACGCATGCGCTGCTCGCTTTGCTAGACATATTGTGGATGAGGATATTTCAGAAGGGGGCTTGAAGCCCTGCCCCTCTTTTTCATTGGCTGGCGTAATCGTTTATGTAAAAAGGTGGCATCCGATTGAAACTGAGGCTTTTTGGTTGCCTCACTTTCCTCTTTTTCTCCCGGCCAATCAGGACTGGATCATCTGCTTTTCGGCTGTCGTAAAGCACTTTCTTATCTTTTGGAGGCGTGTACTGCCGGATCATGTTTCCTGTGAGCTCATTGTAGGCACGAACAACGCGCATTGCGCTCTTTAAGTTTCCTATTTTTTTCTTTTAATTGTGCAATGGCGTGGCAACAGCTTGTTTTATTGTGTTTCCTGGAATGCGTGCAAGAAGGAAATGTAAAGCCACATGTTTACATGGAGAGCCACAATTGGTCAGAAAAGTGTAAAATCAGCAATCTAAAGGTCCTGGTTCGTTAGTGCGATGGGAGCCGGGCAGGGAAGACACATGTGAGCAGGGAAGTGCTGTGTGCAGCCGAGCAGGAGCAGAGCTGAGCCCGGGACAGCCTGAAGCAGCAACAGGTGCCTGAAACAGAGCAGAGACACCCCAGAGCCGGCCAGGGAGGGCATGTGTGAGCCGAGAGCGCAGTGTGTGCCCAAGGAGGAGCTGGAACAGACACACAGGGCTGGAGATACTCGTGAGTTAAGGAGTCCGTTCAGCAGCTGAGTGGAGATCAGACCTTGGAGCCCCCCTCACACACCAGGATATTCCATAGCAGGCAGAGACAATCTCATGGTGAGGTCTGCAGCACCAAGAGACCCCGGAACTGGTGAAGAACCCCCCAGATTCTCAACTGACTGAATTGAAGGAGACTGCAGGGCGAAGGAGCCCTTGAGTCCATTATTATCTGTTAAAGCCCGCGGAGCCAGCAACTTTATGATGGAAGTCTGAGCCAGCAGGGTACAGCTGAGACCCATCCTTGGACTTTGGCTGTTCTTAGACAGAATCTCCCACCCCTTTGCCCAGCTTCGGAGGATAATATTCTGACACCCTCAGACTCTCGACTCTTCTCACCTCCACGGGCTCCCTCTCCGGACCCTCCCTTCCTTCCTAATCCCCTGAACCCAGACACACCCGATCCTCTGAGCCTCCTCCCTCTGCTCGGATTTCCCCCCGGACCTGTGGATGTCCCCATGAGAGACCCAGCCTTCTCTGGAACTGCCATGCCCTACCACCTGTTCCACGTGGTGCCCCCCTGCCTGGCCGACTTCCCCATGTCTGCCTTCCTGGCGGCAGCGCAACCTTCCTTCTTCCCAGGGCTGGTCCTGCCACCCTCGGCGCTGGGGAATAGGGCTTTGGGGGGGGCGGCCGACCAGCGGGAGGCCTCCCCCACCCGGGGAGTTTTGGGGCCGGGAAAGGGGGGGGGGGTGCCAGCACCGTCCGTGGGCTGGTTTTTGGGCGGGTTGGTAGCCTTGGGCTGGGGGCGGGGCATTTTTGGGCTGGTGCCCATTAAATCCGGCCATTTCGTACTGCAGGCTACCATTTCGTTGGTGACACAGCTGCCGGGCGGGGGGTGGCGGACATGATTATTTTGGGCCCGGGTACGGTGGGGGGGTGTCTGTATTGCAGTGATCAGTGGAGCAAGGGGCGGCGCGCATCGAGTCACCGCAGGGCTGGGACGAGGTGGGCCACGCCGACTGGTGCGGCCTGACGTGTGGGTAGGGCCGCGGTGGCGAGCGCTGGCAACGCTGCGGCGGCCGGGTTGGCGGTAGCGGCGCTGAGTGCTTGGCATAGGTAGGTGGTGGGGGCAGCGCTGGGCCGGGATGGTGGGTGGCGTGGCCGGGATAGGGGGCAGGGGGTGGGGGGCGGACACGTGGGGGCGAAGGCGGCTGAACTTCATTGACATGACGGGGCCGGGGAGGTACCGCGGTGGGGGGGTGCACGGAGGGGGGGGCGGGGGTTTTGTAAGATGCGGATGGTGTGGGGGGCGCTCGGCGTGGGGAGGGCAGGGGTGGGGGACTTCCATAGTTCTGGCGGAGCGGAGGGGGGTGGTGGGGCCTCCGGGGGGAGGTGAGATTGGTGGGGCCCGCGGGGGGGGGGAAGCACCGAGGGAGGGCAGAGGCGAGTCCTGGGGGAGAGGGTTGGGCGGGGGAAGCGGTCTGTGGCGAGTGTGCGATGGGGGGGTTTCGGTTTAGGGAGGGGGGGCGGCTCGGCGGCAGGGGGGGCTTTCAAGTGGGGGGTGGGGGGGAGTCTGTGGCGAGGGGGGGGGTTTGTTGTCCTGGCATGCTGGACCTCATCGCTGGGCTGGGATGCAGCAGTTGGCGCTCGGGAGAGCAGCATGCGGCTCCACGCGGCCGAGAGGTTGGGCTGGCTCTGCCTGGTGCGGGCGGTCGTGCTCCCACGAGGGACCTGTCTTGGAAGCGCGACGAGAAGGGGGCGGTGCTCCCCCGCCACGCCCACCCGAAGGGTCAGTACGGCCGCCGGGGCTCGAGGACGTGGAGTATGCTGGACTTCTTTATTGCATTATTATGGACTTATTTATTGCATTGATGGCGCAGACTTTGCCCGAGGGTGTTTGAGCTTTTCTTGATGGGAATGAACTGGATACAGGGGAACGTTGGCAGAAGGTACGTTATAGTACAGGAGGGATAGCACTGCATGGGAGGCACCGTTTCTGTTCATGAGGCGGAGTGGAAAGCGTGGGCGAATAACATGCATGAGGTGGTGTGACGGGGGTAGTACAGTGGTGCGGATTGTGAGGCACCGTTTCTGTGCAGGAGGCGGAGTGAACATAGTGGGAGACCAACAGGTGGGGGTGATTCGGGGGGTAGTACTGAGGGGCGGATTGGGAGGCCCTGTTTTTTCTGTTCGGGAGGTTGGGTGAAAATTGTGGGCGAACGACACGGTTGAGTGGCGTGATGCAGGGTAAAGGCGAATTGTATGGCAGCGTTTCAATTCTGAGGCGAAAATGACACTTGTGGGCAAGCATCGGGCAGGAGATGGCAGGCGGTGCGTGCAGGGGAGGGGTGGGGGAGGCGGGGGGGGTCAGAACATGGGAATGTATTGTGGAGCAAGGTGTCGGAACTGGGGGCTTAAGTGACTCTTGTTGGCAGTCTGCAGGCAGGAGACGGAAGCGGTGCTGTACGGGAGAGGAGTGGCGTGATACGGGGGCAGTACGGAGGGGTGAATGGTATGGCAGCGTTTTGAGCAGGGGGTGACAGTGACAATCGTGGCCGAAAGAGATGCGGGAGGTGGTGAGCGGTGCGTTTCTGGTAAAGTGGCATGAGGGGGGCAGAATGGAGGGTCGACTGGTGAGGCACCGTTTAGAGTATGGGGCACAAGGTGATCATTGTCAGGCCACGGGCAGGAGGTGGCACGTGGGGAGTTACTGGGGACAAGTGTCATGTTGGGGGGGGGCAGTACGAAAGAACGACATGTGTGGCACCATCTGTATATGAGGCGATGGTGACATCTGTAGTGGCACTATTGGCGAGAGGGGCAAGCGGTGCGTGTGGGCCCAAAGGGGTCTGGGGTGCAGGTTGCGGGAGCGGGCCGGCAGTGTGGATAGGTGGGCTATACACTGCTGGACGAACACTCGAATGCGAGGGCGGGATTTCCGTGGGAAGACGGGCATTTGTGCAGGTGCAGAGGCCGGCGTATTGTGCGGGTAGCCCACGGTGCATTACAGGGGGCCTGTGCGGCGGGCAGGTTTCAGTCAGTTCCGATCCTGGGTGACGGTGTATCATGTCAGTCTGGGCAGCTCGCAGCTCTTCCGTACCCGGTTGGTGGTGTGCCTTGTTGACGGGGCGAATTCGGGGACGAAGCATGGCCCAGGGGCTTTAGGTGGCCTTTAGAGGTAGTTGAGAGTATGAGCAGTGTTTTACAGTTGGTAGAGAGGGCTGGTTTAGTGTTGGAGGTATGCTTGAATAGAGTAGAGGGGATTGAGTGGGAGGCGATAGTAGTTAGTGAGTGGGGTATATTAGTGGAGAGTAGTTTAGAGTGGGTAGTGGATAGGGCGGAGACGAATGTAGGATGTGCAAGGCCAATGGTGGAGTGTAATTAGGGGATAGGGAGTGGAATTCTGTGGCGTTGGCAGGTTGGAGCGTTCCATGTTTGGAATACCACAACATCATTCGTAGAATGAGGAATGTAGAAGGGGATTCTGTAGGGACCTTTAATTGTTTTCGAAATGCACTGTCTCTTTTGCAGTTTTTCCCACCTCTTAGTTTTGACCCACCCACCCACAACAAGTGTGTCCACCCCTTTTGACATGCCTTTTATCAAAATTTCTTTTGTACATTTGTTGTGCCTTACTGGTATTTTCTTTGACATTCTTTGGTGACCATTGAACGTATTTTGTCCGCTCCATCCACTGCTTCTTGACAGGCGTGTTGTGGATTATTCTTTTTTGTGATGTGGAATTATAGGGTGAGGGTGGGAATTATGTGGCGTGGCATGGAGTGGCATGGTGGAACTGTGTGTGAATCATAAGAAAGTGGGTATCATTCCTGGTTGTTGGGCCCTGGTGCTCTTTGCTATGCCACATGGTTTTGACCCCAATCCCTTTTGTTACTTTGGAGGTGTAATATCCACGCAAGTTGGGTAACAGGTCGAATTCTTTAACATAAGTACAGGGGTGCCGCTTGGGCGAATTTCAAACTCTGGTCTGAGCGATGGAAGTATTTAGCAATGGAGGAGTCCTCAGCCTGGGGGCATGGGGTGTTGGGGGCAAACCTCAGCGCAAGACGGCTGATTGTGGCACCCGGGAAATGGGTTGTATGTTGGCCATAGCTTTAGGGTTTGGCTTCGTATGATACTTACTTAAACAGGAAGTGTATATTGTTTCCTAATGAGTATTTCAGGTCCTCTCGGTTCCTTTTGGTAATTTTAGTGGAATCTGGCGCTAGGTCACGGTCGAATTATGGACTACAAGAAACCTTCACTAGAATGCCCTTTGTGTAGTGTGCAGTAGAGGATGCAATAGTTATTGTAGGTGGATTCAACAATCACACGGCGCTTCGGCATGCTTAGGCACCTGGCACGTTAAACACTGGGAAAGGCTCCGTGTCAGGCCTTTGGCCCTGTAAAAAGGAGGCTTGGAGTCATTGTGCAGACTGCATTCATGTTCTGTGTTTTAGACTTCTAGAGTGGCTTTGGAATCTATTATAGCATATACTTGTATTGGGATCTTACGGACTCAAATGGAGCGCACTATATTAATTACTAAGATTAAAGCTTCCATTTGTCCCTGGCCGGACATGTGTCTGTCTTTGCCTCAGTGTTACTGGACTTTCAGACGGACTTGTCATTCTTAAACTCTAGCTTTTCTTGCTGGGCAACCCGCTTTCAGGTGCGTCGTGGGGGCGAGCAATTTTGGTGGCGGGGGGGCTTTGCATGGCGGACAGGCTCTGACACGGTGACACCTGATCTGGATGACTACTTTCTGGTGGGACGGCCGGGTTTGACGGACTGCCAGCGGCAGCTGGTCGGTTTTACTGGCCTCGTGGCTTGCCGGGGGATGCCCCTGGCGCCAGAGAAGACGTGCGGTCCCAGACGGTGCTGTCCTCGCTTGTTGTTGAGCTCGACTCCGGGCCATGGAACCACGCCCGCCGGGGCATGGGGGGCTGCATGGTTGGCGTGGGGGGGCGATGGCGCTGCATATGGGATGTTCGATTTAGGGGGCGCGGTGTGTGACATTCAGTGCTGTTGCAGTGGGTTTTCCCTGGTGGACAGGCTGGCGGGGGCACACTAGCTGGTGACTTCTCTCTGGTGGGACGGCCGGGTGTGATGGACTGCCAGCGGCAGCTGGTCGGTTTTACGGGCCTCGTGGCTTGCCGGGGGATGCCCCTGGCGCCAGAGAAGTCGTGCGGTCCCAGACGGTGCTGTCCTCGCTTATGGTTGAGCTCGACTCCCGGCCATGGAACCACGTCCGCCGGAGGCGTGGGGGCTACGTGGTTGGCGTGGGGGGCGTCGGCGCTGCATATAGGATGTTCGGTTTCGGGTGCGCGGTGCGTGACATTCAGTGCTTTGCAGTGGGTTTCCTGGCGGACAGCCTCTGGCGGTGGCGCACTATCTGGTGACTTCTTTCTGGTGGGACGGCCGGGTTTCGACGGACTGCCAGCGGAGCTGGACGGTTACGGGCCTTGAGGTTTATCTGGGGGGGCCCAGGGCACCAGAAAGGAGGCACAGTCCCAGTTCGGTGCTGTCAGTCGTCGGTACAGAGCTCGACTCCGTGGCCATGGAAGCACGCCTGCTGGAGCTAGGACCGCGGCGGTTGGGGGTAGAGAGGCAGGGGTGTGGTAGCATCAGCAGGAGCAGGGGGAGTCGACGCAGGCGGCGGGGGTCTTGTCGACTGTCAGATTTTAGGTCAAGATGATTTTTGGAGAGTAGGGCGGTTTTGACAGGAGGGAGCACCTGGAGATGGGGCAGTGTACTTTCGGGGGGACAGGGGTACACCTGGCCGCACGGAGCGGATCTGTCGGTGGTACACGTGCTGGAGGCTCTGGAGCAAGGCATTGGTGGGGCACGGGTGCCCGGAAGTGCAGGAGTCCTAGGGGGGGGTCGAGGGCCGTTAGCACGTCCCTCGAGTGGCGGTTTCCTAATATATATGGGAAGTGTAGGAGATCTGTTTGGATTATCGGGGGCTAGGTCAAGCACAAGAAAGGGTGTAGCCAGGTGGAGAGGCAAATTGACGTTTTGCTAATTGTTTACTGTTTCGCGGATTGGGGGAACCAGTTTAGGGGAGGGAGTGGGGGGGGTGTCAGGAAATTACATATTTAGTGAGGCCTAGTTTTGTGCGGTGCAGGCCAAGGGTTTTCATTGTGTAGGATGCACCTGCTTCCAATAAAGCGGCCTTTATCACACCTAATTTTGAGTCTCTGGTCGGTGTTTTGCCTCACCCCCCCTTTCCCCGATGGGCCCCAATAGGGCTTGTGGGGGGCGGCCGACCAGCGGGAGGCCTGCCCCACCCGGGGAGTTTTGGGGCCGGGAAAGGGGGGGTGGTGCCAGCACCGTCCGTGGGCTGGTTTTTGGGCGGGTTGGTAGCCTTGGGCTGGGGGCGGGGCATTTTTGGGCTGGTGCCCATTAAATCCGGCCATTTCGTGCTGCAGGCTACCATTTCGTTGGTGACACAGCTGCCGGGCGGGGGGTGGCGGACATGATTATTTTCCCTCCCGCCCTGGTGTTTTTTGGACAGTGAAAGGGGGGGGGGCCCAAGGGCGAGGTGAACCCCCTTTTTTCAGAGTGGTTTGGGTGTCTGTTGGGGGGTTTCGGGGGAGTGTGGTGGGTTTCATTGGGGGCTGGTGCAATAGGGTCTGCTTGATGGTTGTGGGGTTCGTCGTGCCGCTGGAGCAGGTGTGGATGTGATTTCTGCCTCTGGGGGGCGGTTTCCTAATATATGTGGGAAGTGTAGGAGATCTGTTTGGATTATCGGGGGGTAGGTCAAGCACAAGAAAGGGTGTAACCAGGTGGAGAGGCAAATTGACGTTTTGCTAATTGTTTACTGTTTTGCGGATTTGGGGTACCAGTTTAGGGGAGGGGGTGGGGGGGGTGTCAGGAAATTACATATTTAGTGAGGCCTAGTTTTGTGCGGCGCAGGCCAAGGGTTTTCATTGTGTAGGATGCACCTGCTTCCAATAAAGCGGCCTTTATCACACCTAATTTTGAGTCTCTGGTCGGTGTTTTGCCTCACCCCCCCTTTCCCCGATGGGCCCCAAAGCGGACGGCGGGCTGTCGGAGGCCAGCCTGCACGCCGTGACCTCGGCCCTCTTCCACCACCAGCAGCAGCAGCAGGCGGCCGTGGCCCACCTGCGCTCCCTGAAGAGCCTGGAACCTGACGAGGAAGTGGACAACGACCCCAAGGTCACCCTGGAGACCAATGAGCTCTGGGACGAGTTCCACAAGATGGGCACCGAGATGGTTATCACAAAGTCAGGCAGGTGAGCCAGGGTTCCTCCCTAGCGCTGCTCCCATCCTTTAGCCATGTTCCATAGGATGCGTCCTACCACTTACAGCTCCTTACACTGCTCCGTGCCACCTCTTCTTGCTGCTGCTCCTTGCCATCACTTAGCACAGCTCCTTACACTGCTCACTACCGCCTCTTCTTAGTACAGCACCCTACACTGCTCCGTTTCTTGCTGGTGCTGCTCACCGCCACTTTTTACCTCTTCTAGTTGCCGTGCTCTTTCATGGCCGGCCACTTCTGCCGCTGTTCCTTGCCATAGTTTTTTACTGGTTCGTTGACACTGCATCTTACTAACTAATCCTATTGGTGCCCCTTTGAAACGGTCCTTACGGCCTGTTTTTACACCGCTTATTACAACTGGTTCTTACCGATGCTATTGAAGGCCGTGTGGCAAAGGGTATCTCCACCCACTCGTCTACAAGCTCAGCTCAGGCAGCACTCGTGCACCTCAGGGCTCCTTGTTATTCCAGTGCTCGTTACAGACACCTAGACGTGAACCTGCACATTTTACACTTTTCCCAGCACGAGGCTGAACATCCAGTGGTCACACCTCTAATAACTACCACAGTATAGCACACAGACCTCTCTCTCATGGCACTCGGCAGTCCCCTAGGTTCAGCAACACCTCTCTAGTTCACAGCACTACAAAGCCAAGACCGTGTGCAGAGCACTATATTGAAACAAGTATCTTAAAAAAAAAAAAGGCAGTGGACAACCCTACACACACAACAAAGGACTACCAACTCTGCACATTATTCAAACTAATTCGACCCGTCACCAGGCTGCAAAAGTCATGGAATGTGCTCACCGTACTTTGCGTTATGTTATGACCAGCTGACATTTTGGGGACGTTTCACGACCGCAAACTGAGTGTCATTTAACTTCCAGCAGACGTTTGTTTTTTAGCAAATGCCGTAAGGTGTGGATCCCTGGTATTTAGATTCAGGTGATGACGTCTCCTGACATCCTTTAGGACAGTTAAAATACATTAGAACCGAGATGGTGTTCTGCCCCATGGGAGGAGATCTGCGCATGGTATTTATATAGCGCCTACTACCACTGATGAGGGGCTGAGGTGTTTAATGCAGAAATGTTCGGGGTTATATCATGGACTGGACTAAAATATTCAAAGCGAACTGAGAAATGTAAGAATAACATCTTATTTGAATGAATTCAATGTGCTAATATTATGAGAATATAAACTTTATTTTATAATTTAATTTAGAACCACGGTGAAACTATCAAATTGTTGCAAAATGTTTAAGATGCGATTGTCAGATATTCCTTTTTTATGACGGGCACATACTGATGAGCTTTGTGGGGGTCAACAGGGGGTAAACAACATTGTCATTTACAACGCCATTTACTATACCGATAGCTCTAAATTAAGCAAATGCGAGACCTATTGCTTTTTCAATGCCACCAGTTAAATAGTAAGATTCACCTGTTATAACCAGGGCGCAGAAGCCTCCCTTCAGTCCTAAGAGGCGGCTCTCCATCCATTTATTTACTTATAATCAAGGCTTCTTGAGTTCCATGTTTGTGACCTCTGTGCTTTTTCCATACAATTGTGGAATGCCACATTTACCCCATAACCGATCACCTGCTGTGTAATATGCAGGTTTGAACAAAGAAACGTTTCTAGTTGAAAGATATCTGAACCTGTTAAGCACTGCCCATTTCATTACAGTGCCTGGATACCTTCAAGGGTGATTAGCGGCGCTCTACAAATTCATATAACACTACAAATGCAGCTCACGACAGTTTATGAAAGATTATGGGCCTCTTTCGCCTGTTAATTGTAGAGCTGCAAGGTCCCCCTCAATAACCACCAGTACACAGGTAGTGGTTTGCAGGATGTGCATTTATTTATACACAACGCACAGGGAAGAGCGCCGGGCGTCTAGCTCTGATCGCGCTCCGACTCGCTCTCCAAGGCGCGAACCGCTGTTCACGCATGCGCACTCGCGTGCGCTCTGCCCCCAGTGCGTGTTACGTCACACGCACATCAGCGCGACTGGAGCGCTGACACCACATATCTCCTCCTTTTACACAAAGGGAAAGTTCAAGTCCAAAGTCTAATGTTCTATAACTCAAAGTCACTGAGGTGTGCAGGTCTGACTATCACTCTCCCGCACGCGTGCCCCTTACCGGAGTGGAGGCTTCGTGGACACCCTTGGCCGCTGGGCTACCCTCATTTACTCTCTCCTGACCTTGTTCATTCTTCCAGGGTGTCGCTTCTTCATTAGCTGATGACTCACTCACACTCGGATCGCTCGGTTCTCCACTTCCCCTACACGCACCTTCTTCCTCATTGCTTCCGTCGCTGGATGCACTTCCTCCTGCTTCACCTTCTAGTCTCTGGACAGGAGGGCTGTTACTTTTCTCCGCCGGCCACTGCACGATTTTATTTATCTTCGCCATGCGATCCTGGGACCACACTTTGCCATCGCTAAGAAGTGCTGCTCTGCTGTACACCTCTTCCGCTTGTAGGGGTGGGCTGTACTTGCTTTCTCCTTTCTTTCTTAGAACCGCTTGCTTGACTCTCACCCACTCTCCCTTCTCCAGAACCAATTCCTTCACCTTTCTCCTCTGGTTGTAGTGTTCCGTGTATACTTTCTGGGCCTTCTCCAAATTATGTTGGACTACGGCAGGTGACCATTTACTGGTGATGGTCTTTTCCCTCCATACCACATTGTCTTTCGTGAACGGGTGCCTGCCCCTTAGGATCTGGAAGGGACTATACCCCGTTGCGGTAGGGGTGATTCTGTATGCCCACATCATTTTCTGAATTTCTGCTTCCCAGTCTTTGCCCTGCATGATGACCGCTAGGATAGACCCCATGAGGACTCGGTTAAACCTCTCCACCTGTCCGTTGCTTGCCGGATGGTACACTGAGGTGTGCTTGGATTTTATGCCGTTTCTCTCGGTGTATCGGTGCCACTTCTCGGATGTGAACTGCGGACCATTGTTTGTCAATATTGTCCTTGGAATTCTCTCCCTTAGGAACACCGAGGTGAGAAACCTGATCACCACCTCTGAGTCCATCTCCTCTTGCACGTGCACTTCCGGCCATTTGGAGTACTTGTCAACAATGACACATATGTATTTGGCCGTCCCATGACCATCCAATACTGGCCCTAGTATGTCAACCGCCAGGTCCTCCCAGGGATTGCGGGGTTGTTCAAATTTCCCCAGCGCAGGTCTCAATGGCTTGAGTACTTTGTCTGACTCCTGGCACTGACTGCAGTCTCTAACATGTCTCTCAATATGGATATCCATTCCTGGCCACCAGTACATCTGTTTCACCCGTGACTTGGTCTTCACTATGCCCAGGTGACCCTCATGTAGCAGGTTCAGCAGGGTCGGGATCAGCTTTTCCGGCGGCACCACTTTGTCACTGCGATATAGTAAGATTCCCAAATCACTCATGGATAATTCTTCTCTTATTTCATACAGTCTCCTGGGTACCTCCTTCAATCTTGTTTTTTCCAGCCATCCTTTTACAAGGTTCCTCTTCACGTCTTCCTCGTACGTTTGCTCCCACTCCTGTAAGCTGATAGCCTTCTCCATGTCTTCCATCACCGCTACCATCTCCTCGTTCTCCGCTACCGGCGTCGGCGCATCCTCCATGGCTGAGGCCCTGCTGAGGTAGTCGGCCACCTTGTTGCGTGTCCCCGGGATGTACTCCACGTCATACGTGTATTCTAGGAGCTTCAGAGTCATTTTTGCAATCCGCGGGGTGGCAGTGTCGTGTCCGCATGAGGTAAGCACTTTAACCAAAGGCTTGTGGTCGGTCTGTACGCGGAACCTTGTTCCCCACAGGAACTGTCGGCACTTCCCCATGGCCCATGTGACAGCTAGCATCTCTTTTTTGATCACGCTGAACTTTTGTTCGGTGTGTGACAATGCTCTGGACGCAAAGCTGAGTGTTTCCACGGTGTTGTCATCTCTCTCCTGTGCCAGGACTGCACCTAAACCTTTCTCGCTGGCGTCCATGGTGAGAATGGTCTTTCCTGCGGGATCATGCCCATGCAGAGGCACGGCTTGGCTGATGTTCCCTTTAAGCTCCTCAAACTCCTTCTGAGCCTCATCGTCCCACTGGAACGTTATTTTGTCTCTTACCAGTTGTCTCAACTTGTGCGTTTTTGTTGCAAAGTGTTGGACGAATTTGCTATAATACTCGGCCATTACAAGGAATGACCGCACTTCGTCTTTGTTGGCTGGTGCTCTGGCTTCACAGATTGCTCTCACATTTTCCTTCTTGGGAGTGATCCCGTGTTTGCTTATCTTGTGACACAGATAGGTGACGGATGTCATCCCAAATCTGCACTTTTCCCATTCTGCAGTTAGCCCTTTCTCCTGCAGCACGCCAAGTACTTTGTTCAGTTTGTCGTCGTGGTCTTTGCGATCCTTCCCCATTATTAGGATGTCATCCTGAAAGTACTGGATGCCGTCGATGGCTTTGAACAGGCGGTGCATGAGTTTTTGGAACACCGCTGCGGCGGACGCTAGCCCAAAGGGCATCCTGCGAAACTGGTAACATCCATATGGTGTGATGAAGGACGTCAGTTTTCTGCTTGACGGGTGCAGGTTAATCTGATGGTATGCAGACGTGAGGTCCACCGTTGAGAACCATTTCACACATCTTGTCTTGGCCAGCATTTCCTCGATTCTTGGGAGCGGGAACTTCTCTACCACCAAGCATTTGTTCAACTCACGCAGGTCCACACATAGGCGCACTTTGCCATTGGGTTTCCTGGCAACCACCAAGGGGCCAACCACTCCGAGCTGTCTATGGGCTCTATGATCCCTTGTTCTTCAAGTCTACGCAGTTCTAGTTGCACAGCTTCCCTCACCGCTATCGGCACATTCCGGACTTTGTGGGACACCGGCTGGGAGTTTTCTTTGAGGATGATCTTGTGCATGAATTTCTCGAGTTTCCCTACCTTTCCTCCAAAGATCTTTGGGAGCTCTCTCCTCACTCTTTCCAGGTCTGGCCAGCTTTCATTGTCAGTGAGCAGTATTTGTTCCGTGCCGCCTGGGTCTAGTTTGATTCCTAGGTCTCCCTGGTCTCTCCATCCTAGGACCGATGGACCTTTCTCTGCCACGTACAGCTTAAATGTCGCTGTCCTCCCTCTGAACTCAAACCTCAGGTTCCGGTATCCTACCATCGGAATCAGGTTGTTTGTGTATGACACTGGTCGTATGTCCGGTGGCTCCAGTTTGGGGCCTAGGCTGGGTTTGAATTCCTCTTGCCATACCAACCTATGCACTATGGTGTATGGGGATCCCGAGTCAATCGTGATTCTAATTTTTACTCCCCCTATTAGCATGTCCGCTCTCGGTTTGTCCGAGCAATTGGTGTCAGTACCTAGCACTAGTTCTTCGATGCACAGCATTCTGTCGTCTTCGTCGGATTCCTCGTCAGCTCCATCTTCGTGCTGCGGTTGCGCAATGTACTTCACAACCGATCTCTTCTCTTTCCTTCGACACACCTTCTCGTAGTGGCCTACCAGACCACAGAATGTGCACTTCGCGCAAAACGCCGGGCAGCGTTTGTCTTGGGCTGCATGGTTCGCACTCCCACACCGATAGCACGTGGAATTGGTGTGCGGGAACTGTGGCACCTCTGCTGTCTCCGGGCGCCATCTTATGTCTTCCCGATGGTTCCACGTCATCCACTTTGTTGACCATGATTCTTTGCGCACTCTCCCTTTTTGCGGCATCAGCACAACGCTTAGAAAGTTCGGCCTTCTTCACCATCGCAATTACTTCCTTTAGCGTCGCCTCACCGTGAGCCCACAGCTTGTCCTGTACGTTCCTGTTGGTGGTGTGCATTACTATCTGGTCTTTAATAAAATCTTCTTCATACGCCCCATACTTGCATGTGACCGCCAACCTTCTCAGGGCTGCCACGTAGTCGTCAACTGACTCTCCTTCTCCTTGCTTCCTCTGTTGGAAATTGTACCGATCAATTGAGACACACACTGCTGGGCGGTAGTGGGCATCTAGATCTTCCAGAGCTTGTTTGAAAACATCCACATCGGCTGCTTGTAGGGGTGTCGTCGCTATGTTCGTGAACACCCTTATACCTTCCTGGCCCAGGTTGTGTAGTAGTATGCGTTTCGTTCTTGCGGGGGTGAACTCGTCACTGTATTCATCTTCTAGGGCTTCTAGGTAGTTCTTGAAGTATTCCCTCCAGTCCTCCCACTTCATCTGGGGTTCCCCCGGCCTGGGTAGGAATGGGATGGGTGCCCTGAGTGAGGACGCCTGGTTACTCATTCTGGCTTGTCTGTCTGGCTCACCGTCCTGATTCCTGGGGCTGCCTGGCACGATGTCGTTCTCTCTCTGATTCCTGGGGCTGCCCGGTGTGCTGGCACTCACTGCTTGCGACGTGTTGGGGCTCGATTCTCCTCTCCCCCCTTCCACATGGTCACCCTTTTCTGCCAGGCCTTTGTGGGGACGCTTGCTTACCCCTGCCGTGCTTCTGTGCAGGTCTCTGCGTTGCTGGGCTCTTGGCCACGTGGTGTGTTTGTCTAGGTCGCTGTGCCTCTGCCACGCTCTTCCCTTTGTGTCCTGCGGCGGTTTGTGCCTCACCCTCTCTTCTGTCGGTGGGCAATATCAGTTGGTGTGTCTCGGGTCCTTGTTTTCCTCCACTCTACTGTTTGTCTTCTTTTTTTTTGTGTGGAAACAGATCCCACTCTTCGTCACCACTGTAGAGCTGCAAGGTCCCCCTCAATAACCACCAGTATACAAGTAGTGGTTTGCAGGATGTGTATTTATTTATATACAACGCACAGGGAAGAGCGCCGTGCGTCTAGCTCTGATCGCGCTCTGACTCGCTCTACAAGGCGCGAATTGCCGTTTGCGCATTCGCACTCTCGTGCGCTCTGCCCCCAGTGCGTGTTACGTCACACGCACATCAGCGCGACTGGAGCGCTGACACCACATTAATCACTGTTTTTAGGCATTAAAGATGAGTGAATTCTTAGATAATGTTAGTGCGACAGTCTGGGCCAGGGTCTTCAACTACAATGTGTAAGGGGAAGTGTAAACATTAAAATGCAGTTCAAACATGGTGAAAATAATGATTTATTCTCCGTCTTGAAACTTTCCACCTTTCATTTTCTTTCAGTGTTCTCAAAGCAACACAAATTGGGATGCAGTAAAGGTTTTGCAGGATCGGAAATATTCGGCACCTGTGCCTAGAGGACCTCTGAGGGGGAGAGCTTCCAAAGAAACTAGTCCGGCCAACTGGGCTTTATTCAGAGAGTGTCACTGCCATGGGAGTGGACATTTTAGTGTAGTCAAAAGGTGAATACATTAACTCCCCCCCGTTTCAACTTTAGAAAAATATAAGTATGCTACCAAAAATGATGCAGTGACTCTTTATTGCCAGTGCCCTATTACTTCATTAGTTACCTGCCCCATTGAAATAACAAGATCTGAGGGATCACCGCGGATCCTGTGCAATTAACCAGATAGTTACGCTGATGAAAGCGAAATTGTCCCAGTAAAATGAGAAATAGCTCATGGAATTAGGTACAGAATTACTGATTCCACCAGTAATTCCTAGTTTTATAAGGCAACACCCAATAAGACATGACAATTCTGCCTCCAGTTGTAACTGATACCTCGGCTCTATGTATATTGGTATATTTGCTGATGTGTTATAAAAGATTATGGAGTTTCGAGAGAGAATGGACTATAGTACAAATGCAATGCAATAGATTTTGCAAGTACAACAAAGTGAGCTATTGCCATTTTCAATTACACCATTTGATTAATGCTTCCTGAAGAGGAAAAAAACAAAAAATGTTCAATGCCAATAGCTCAAAACAATGTCACTGCTAGACCTATTGCATTGTAAATGCTTGTTAGATCTTGCATACACAGCGCATGTGCTGTCTCTTTGAGACATTTTGCATTCTATCAGTGGGCTTGGAGTCCACTCATTACTTTCCATTGGTTGGCTCCATTGTCACTCTCATTTACTTGGTTCTTATAGGTCAGCTGACGTATGCTCCCTTCCTCTTCATGTGCTTGTCTGTCCTTTGGAGGATGGCTGCCTTACTTCTATCCTCCCACTGCCCATTTTATAGTTGCTACATTTTTCTTTGGGTTTAAGCAATCTACAAGAGTGCAGCTTTCTCAAAGTTCTCCCTCCTGTACTTCTCGCCCCCTTCATGATGCTTGACCCCCACCCCCTTCCCCCTGTTGATGTCTATGTAGTTGCTTGGCACAGGCTGTCCCTCTTACCCTCCATTTGTTCTTTCGCTTTCTCCCACCCCTTCCATCCCAACATCTGCTGTCCGTGTTGACCCACAGGAACTTCCCTACCACCATTTGCTGTCCTTGTTGCCGCTCCCCACTCACCCTGCCTCCCTGTTGCCTATCAATCTGCCCTTCCTCGTCATAGCACTATTTTTCCACTTCAGCAATGTTTCTGTTTTATCTTACTAAGCCCTGTTTACCAGCATGTGGTTAGTTTGAAGGCAGCCCCCATTAGCCATTATTCTCAAAACGTCTAAACTCCCAAATAGAGTAGCAGGTCATTAAATGTAATAATTTACAGAAGTGCTACTTAAAAACATGCAATTATGCAAGTCAAAATGCAGGAGCAGCTTTGTTTAGACGAAAGTTTAATGGGAACACAAATAGGCCTGGGTGGAGTTTGCTGAGTTCCGCATAGGAGAACTCCGTGAAGTGAAAAAAATCTCTGCCGCGCTATGCGGAGTTCTGCAAGCGGTAGAGTGCGTTAGGTCACACCGTTCGCACTGATTTTTAGAGCTGGGTGTTTGTTCTGCACTGGAAAATCAGAGGGAACTGCACCATGTGAAGCACAAGAGGGCGCTGCTTCTTTCTGCTGCTCGAGTAGATGTTCTAGTCGAGAAGCATCTTCCTCAACGCGAACGGAAGGTTTTTCAACGCGAGTGGTAGCGGCCATCCGTAACCGCCTGCATTGAGAAATCTTGCAAGGAGGTGGTCTGGAGTAAGATTTTCCTCGCTCACACTTGCCTATTTAACATGTGCGAGTGAGGAAAAAACTCTGCTTCACTCCACAGAGTGGAGTTGTCCAGAACTCCACGAGTTGCGTGTGGTTGCAAAAACTCCACAAACTCCCAGGCCTAAACACTAATTGAATAAGAAAAAACAAACTCCCTCTTTAACCAGCTGTCCTTGGACACTGCTGAAAGCAGAGGCTAAGAAACTCCTCGTCTTATCCCCTCTACTTTTCCGTAGCTCCAAAACAATATAAGGTCATCACACAGCATAGCGAATTGCAGCTTTACGAAATGCATAGTAGAAGTGCGTTCATCTAAACGATTTTAAACTTAAAGAAGCCGAGCTTGAAGAGCCAAATTTTGATTGATCTACACAAACTCAATGCAGAACAAGTTTACATAATGGATGTGAAGCTGATAATGTTGAATCTGGAGATTAATATTTAAGAAGAAATGTGACTTTTTTCATATTTAAAAATGCATATAAAATACTTCCATTTTCACTCGCAGAACCATTGTTGGTTTTGATAAAAATTTGTGCTTGTTTTTATTTACCACCCTGGTAACAGCAATAAGGAAGACTGTTCACAGTCTGCGCAATAAGATCTTCGGTGGCTTCCTCTATGCATATCTCGACTCTGCCAGGGCTGGACTGGGAACTCAAAGCAGCCCTGGTAAATTTGATCATACCAGCCTCATTCTGTGCATGGAAAGCGGGCGCAGCTTGCGAGCATGACCCCCCTGCAAGACCATAGCTGCCAAGGATTCAGATTGCTATGTGTGACATTTTCATAATTTCAATGTAATTATGAGTGACATTTCCACAAATATGAGTGACACTTCTCACAAGCAAAATCAAGGAATGAAGAGGAGGGAAAAATATAATAAATATCAGAAATAACACCCATTTGATCAATGAGAAACTCAAAGTTAACTGCTGCAAATTACCAGAAATGGAGGGCATCAACTAAGTGCCATCAATAATGCAGAGGAACATCCCATGTGATGCACCCAGGCAGAGCCGCCAATAGGATGTGAGAGAGGTCCCAACATGGATTTAAGGCTGAAAATATATGCTTGTGAGATCATGAGACAGTCAGTGTGACAGGGAGTGCGGCTACCCAGCCTCTGTTTGCCGAAGCATTGAAAGGAGCTGCACAGGTTCATAATTAGTTATGATCGCTGTCGGCCATTACGACACCCAAGTTGGACAGCCGCTGCAGAGATGTTTGACTGGCCAGGGCATTTCAAACAAATGTGTTAACGACTCATTTATCAATCGAACTATAGCCATTGCGGAAAATAAATAAAGTGGTCTGGAAAACATTAATAATTTAATTACAAAACCTCTGAGTGACTCGCGGACTCCCTTGAATGCCGCCGGCGACATAAGTAGTAGGCATGGTTGCTTTGTAAAGCTGAGAGTGGGAGGCACTCATTTAGGTCACAGCTAGGCAACTGTAATTTATTTGTTGCCTGTCCGGCGCACTGACAGTGGTGCTATAACCAGGCTAGTTGGACAGTCACAGTGTAGTCAGTGACTAGTAGTCACCCCCTGCGCCACCCAAAACAACTTGAGTTAGTCCGTGCGCTGGTAACACAGCTGAAAAACTGAGCAAACACAGACTGCGTGACTCACAGAACAGGGGCACAGGCAGCTCAGAATGAAGCCAGATGTCTACAAATTTAGCACTTCTACATGTTGGGGCATATTCTCAAGAACGTGTGATAACCATCTCAAAAGTAACTTAACGCAGCTTTCAACATCGCAGTTTATCGCGGGAAAATTACTCTGTGTTAACTAAGTATTCACAACACGGCGGTACCATGCGATAGTCACCAGATAACTCGTCAAATAGCCGCCTTAAAATCAATGCAACACCGCAAAAAAGAGAAACACAAACGCAAAAAAAGCTGCCATGAGGCCAATCGTGATAAAAAAATCAGCAAAAGCCAGCCACAGGCCTGCAATTCACAAGCGTCAGGCGGGAAAAATCACCATAAAAGTAGAAAAAACAGACAGACAAATGCCAAACAACAGCGAAGCACAATGGATGTTGCCGGAACAAGTACGGAGGAGAACCAGAACCCCACAGGCCCCCCGGAGGACCAGCCTGGGACCTCGGGGTCAGGGAAGGCCAAGGAGAAGAAGAGTAGGAAGAAGCGGTTCAGTCCGCAGGAAAACAAGATCCTGATAACAGAGGTGGTAGAAAACCATCAACTACTGTTCGTCACCTCCACTGTGTCATTGGCAACCAAAAATGGACTATGGCAGTCCATCGTGGGCAAGGTGAATGCAGAGGGAGTGCTGAAGAGGACAATTGAAGAGGTCAAGAGGCGCTGGAATGATGTCAAGCGCAAAACCAAGCTGAAACTTGCCAAAAACCGGAAGGCAGCAATGCAGACTGGAGTTGGCAGTCCTGCACCACAGGAGTAGCTGGACGATATGGAGGAAATGGTGTCCACAGTCATCAGTGGGGAGACGGTGGCAGGAGTCGGGGGACCAGACACTACTCAACTTGACCGGACAGAACAGCACCAGGGTGAGTAACAACCAGGGACTGTGGGGACGGGGGGAGATGGGCAAAATGGCACACATGCACAATTAAGTAGAGCACATCTGGAGACAAACCATGCCCCAGACCACCAACTCCCACCAAGAGACCAATGTACCCAAGTATGCAACATCTCAGCACTGTATAAGCACAGAAGTGAAAGGGAGAAGGGGCAGCAAAATCAGAGCTGCAGGGGCGACTCCCCCAAAATGCAGCACACACACATAACATGCAGAGCACACCAACGCTGACAACAATGTGGGACAAACCGCAAAACACCTACAACAGAACACAGGACACCACTGGTGCCACTTGGGCATAGACACTGGAAAATCACATTTGGCATTGCAGGGAAATGTGAGTTGATATTGTACAAGTACAAACACACACATGTCTGTTGTTGAAATGTCCACTGTCCCCCATCAAATAGGCTGCTCTTCCCAAACAGCCACAATGTACACAGTCATGCAGTCTGTATGTAAACATGAATAATGCGACAACATACATGTGAACACATTGTTAAACTGCATCTCCCCTTCAGATTGCAGAGGGAGAATCAACACCTCTTGCAGAGTAGCCCGACCCTCTCTTCTCTGATGACAAAGAGGACCACCACAGCTTTGACTCCGATGCCCTCCAAGAGTTCAATAAAGACCAAAGAACTGAGGGTAGAAGCTGATTAAATACGCACACAAAAATGAATGATGTGTCTAAGTATTGAGCAGTGCACAAAACCAGGTAGTACTCCCCTCTATACTCCCCAAGAAATAGGAACAAGTCCAACAACAACATCCAATGCAATAAGTTTCAGCACTATGTACAATTATATTAGAGTATCATGTCAATATTCAAAAACAGTGACACATAAAGAAACGTCAAGATCAAAAATGTATGCTTCTTGACGAGATTTTCCTCTTTATTTTTCACAGGCAGATTTTCTTTTTAACATTCCATATATCATAGCCTCATAGCCAACGCGTTTTGTCTCCAAAGAGACTTCTTCAGGGCTATTAAAAAAATACACATATAGTTTAAAAATAATTAGCCTAGACTCATCGATAACAGATACATAGACTAAAACATACATTACTAGTGACTTACATTTTTACAATCATAATGTGCAGTTACTTCCTTCTAGCTACAGCCTATGAGCCACATTCATAAAATATACACAGATCAGAATTTGAATACAGTCAAAGGTCAATATTTATCTATAAACATGTTCCTATAATCATGATCAGTGAATTGGATAACTAGCAACATTCATTAAAAACAGTAACAGTAATGAAGTATATCATAACAAAAGAGAGAAAAGAAGCTCCATATAATTGTTCGTATTATAATAATAATAAACACCCCATACCTTCAACGTATGGCATACAAGGTATTCCTTATGTAATCGTTAGATTTCAGATCCAATGGTCATGGTATATCTATAGGTCACAAAGTATTCTGCAATAATAGACATGAAAGATATATATGTATTATAAGTGTAAGTATATATAACATACAGCGTAGTTTTATCTTTTAGATTTCTGATTTATTTTCTTATTATTTATGCATTCACAGAACTATTTTATCAGTCTATACCATGCCTGACTCGATTTAAAGTATGGATCCTATCTCTAATTCAAAGAAGTAATGCATATAGGGCACTCTATTCCCCATCTTGATATTAAAGAATGACTACCCTAGTGAAAAGCAGAAACCCAGGGAAGGCAATACTAGATGGGGTACGGTGTGTTTGACAATTGTTAAAACAACCAGAGTTGGGAAAAACTCGACAGACTTTTAATTGCAACCTCAGTTAGTAACTGTGTGTGCAATAATATAAATCTTCCATATGACTGGACTTGTTCAGTTTAATCATGCTTAAATGCTGTAAAAAGCGTCTGAATAAGAACCGGGCAAAATACACAGATGTCATCCGACTTTTGATTGCAGCAGTCCTAGTATCACTAGGGACTATACATGCATGCAAGCCCACTATCCATAAACCCAAAAGTTATTCAAAGATGGAGTGCAGTGATACTCTGTAGATTTTGAAAGAGGTTCAGTCTTGATACACCAATTTCATAGTGATGTTTATACTACAGCGGCGGCCATCTTGGTAAAGATGTAGAACAATGCGAAGGAACGCACCTTGGCCCATGAGTTTACAAGAAAAACGGCCATATGACTGTACCCGTATTTCATAAAAATAAGTGCTTAACCAAATAAGTTTGAATATTTTGTCTCATTCGTAACGCGATTTTATTCACAGCGTGATTTTAAATAAAAACAAACGACCTTAAGTGTGTTCATTTTGCCAAATTCCCTACAAAAAGCAGAATCTTAGGGTATACACCTCCCATATTATAGGTAAAAAAGTTAACAAGAAATTACATGTATCCGGTTAGAATGTTACCACGGGAGATAGAATTACCCATAGCGGTTTGGTAACAATAGCAGCCATCTTTAAAAACATGTTCCCCCATATTATATATAAATGCATGTCCATATATCCTGAATTACGACACTTCATTATCTTATACATATATAGAAAAAACATGGTGTGTAGCTACCCTAGCCACATCACTTGTATATAAAGTTATATCCAAAATAGCATTTCAAACTTTGTTCAAGCCCGATTTAATAATCCCAATCAATCAGATACATATAACATAGTAATACTTCTCATTACAGCTTACCGGCAGCAGCATAATAACCGACCCTCCAAGAGTTTATTGACAGCCCTGTACAGACCACACAGAAGGCAGCACCCACCACCACGGCTTCCTCCCAGGGCCCCCACGAAGAACACATGGCCTTCCAATGGCGTGTGTTGGGGTGCCAGGAGCAGCTTGCTGAACAGGTGCGGATGGGCTTCAAACGCATGGCAGACAAACTAGATGCCATGTGTGGGTGGCTGAGTCTCATCAGGGACCACTCATGGTCCCTAACGGACACCCACAGTCCCTTCCATGCTCTCCAACGGACCATGGCTGACATCGCTGTAGCCCTGACTCAGAGAATTGTACAACTGTCCAGTCAAAGTGGCTCTAGTGATGTCACACGGGAGTTGGGAAACATGCAGAGGATAATAGAGACCAAGAAGCGGGCGAATGTGGAAAGAGCGCCTGCCACGGCTGCACACCAGCGAGTGATAGCTGGGTTCCTCAATGACCTCAAAACCATCCTCATGGCATTGCTGCCACAAGGCCTGGCGCTGATGCATGCTGCTGCTACCACTACATCCACATCTCCGCCTCCTGAAGTGTCAGTGCCACACAGTGCGGCAGACATTCCACCTCAGGCCCCTGAGGTATCACTGCCACACTGTGCTGGAGACAGAACACCAACACCCACATGTGAGGTACATGAAACAGCAGAGGACGAAGATGCTGATGATTCTGCCTCTGTGGTCAGAAGTATGCAGTAGCATTCCTCTCCACCATATGGCCTGTTTCAGCTTGGTTCTCCCCTCTGCATCAGCACCTTCCACTTCCCCCGATGCACCCTGAGACACTCACCTTGTACCTCGACATGGACTGCCACATTCTGTTTGATCGCCAATGACACAGCAATCAGACTGTGGACTGAACTCTTCCCCTTCCTTTGGACTTGTCATTCCCTGAAGGACTCTGGCTGGCCTTCCACGGCCAACATCGTCATGTGGGGTTTGCACGACCCTGTACTGCTCCAGATGCAACACTCCACTGAATGTGCATTAAACATTCCTAATCACACAGATGTGTCATGTCTATGGTCTTTCAAGTGTGGAAGTATGGATGGATGTAGGATAAGTGAATTCCTCTTACGTCCATGTGGCTCATGCCTCTGGACTTGGATCACAGGGTGGCACATTGCTGGATGCGGTCCGGGTGGCGCCGACACAACAACAGAGATACGCGCATTAGTTACTTTCTTGTTCAGCCCCTTACGGAACCACGCCCAGAGCCCGGGGTCATTGTTAAAACCCTTACGTTGGACTGGCATACACCAGGCCAGCCCACTCCACTTATGCTCACAGGGGGGGACGGCAACACTAGACGTCCCAGGCCTGCCCTGTAGTAATCTGCTGATCAAGGTCTAGTTGTCAGCATGGCACAGCCACTCCCTCACGCCTGGTATACACCCACACCACACCCATGCAGCACACGCATCTCAGGACATGTGACCCTGCCAATAAAAATGGCCAGTCGCACGTGCTCAACGCCATTTCCAACCTCTCTCGGGGTGTATCCGTGTGTGTTCATGTAGGCATGGCGGGCCAGGGCCCTGCAACACCACATTCCACCGACCCGGAGGTGACATGATGGCATCCACATCACAATATCCAATCATACAGGGTCCATGACTTGCAGGGCACATACTTGGTGGCACCGGATTTACTGCGCCGGCACAGGCACACCGCCATGGGATGGTGAATTTCGGTGCACTGAGGTAGGGGCACCTTAAGTGCTGAGAAGGTGTGCAGCCTGCGATGATGCCCCGTCCCGGCGGTCTGGACTGCTCAGGATTTGTGTGCCCTGCTGGACCGCAGTTTAGGCCAGAGCCAGAGGGCAGCACGGGCCTACCGCCACCTGGCACTGCCTCCCGGATCACAGAGTTAGTGGCACCTCAAATGCTGAGCGGGTGTGCAGCCTTCGATGATGCCAGGTGCACTGGTATGTCCTTTGCCATGGCGAAATCAAGACCCAGAATCAAATGTGAGACCTGTTGGCCTGCTGAGCGGGGCTGCATGATGTGGAGGGTGCATGTCCGCGGGCCCCAGGCTTGTGGCTTGAACCGGCACTTGGTAGGCCCTCATTGCTACACACCGGTGGCGGAAGGTGAGCAGTGAGCCCTGGGTGCGCAAGGGCGAGCATGCACTGCTGGGTGGTGGTAGGGGCTGTGATGCATCTACCTGGGTGCGCAGGGGCGGGCATGCACCGCTGGGCAGTGGGAGGGGCTGGGGTGCATCTGCCAGGGTGCACTGGGGTGGACAGGCGATGATGTCGTGTGAAATTGTATGTACTTTGCCTTTCATGTATCTGGACTCTGTTTCAGATGACATCGGGCGGATTATTTAGTACATGATTCCGTGTAGTTGATGTGGAATGTCTTTGACCGGGAGGGTTGGCTGGGGAGAAGGGGTCCTGTAGGTGGTGGTGGGTGTTGTGGCCCTGTTGGGGCTCCCAGCTGCATGATCAGTGGCTCTGTGGCATCTGTTGCACTTCTGGTGTGGCTGTGGTCTGGGCTTCCTTTTCTGGTGCAGGCCGTGGTCTGACTTTACACCAGGTCAGAGCAGGTGTTAATTTCCTGCTGCTGATGCACCTTATCGCATGTTTTGTGGTTGTATCGGCGATCTGACTGGTTGTTGTGAATGTTGCGGAGTGTTGTTGTCACAGCTTTTTGCACGGGAACGCCTACTCTGCATCTCATTAGCGATAGTTGCGGGGGTCATCTGTGACGATGTTTTTTGCGGCTGTTATCGCAGGTAAACTGGTGCTATGGGCTGCACCAGCTTGTGAATGGGGTGATAATTTTATCGTGACTTTGGCTGTGATAAAGTGCAGATAACTCGACGATAACTCCGTGAGAATATGCCTCATTATCTCCCAGTGACCTGACTCTCAGTACACTTACTTCGAGGGAGGGGCCCAGGCAACTGCAGGCATGTGAGCAGCGAGCTCTGCAATGCCATGATTGTGTACTGCAGACAGCCAGCAGTACAAAAGGGGGTGGCGATGAACGGAGCATCTGAATCAATCAAATACTCACACCCAGTCAAAAGATCTGGGTTTAATCCATCACCGTTCTTTAGCCCACTCCGCCACCCCAGTTCAGACATGGCTATATGCAAATCAGTCTGACCCTGTGCCTCATGGGAACAGTCCAGCCCGAACTGCCAAGCCATGCCTTCCCTGGACCGGAAACAAGCTTCCGAGGACCGGTTTCTGGCATTCCAGCCGTCTTCAGTCCGGCTTGCTTGAATCCAGTGGCAGAGTGAGCAAGGGACTCACGTCTGAGCATACCCCGCCACACTTATGGCGGCCAAAAGAGGTACAAAAGGGGGTGGCGATGGACGGAGCATCTGAATCAATCAAACACTCACACCAGTCAAAAGATCTGGGTTTAATCCATCACCGTTCTTTACCCACTCCGCCACCCCAGTTCAGACATGGCTATATGCAAATCAGTCTGACCCTGTGCCTCATGGGAACAGTCCAGCCCGAACTGCCAAGCCATGTCTTCCCTTGACCGGAAACAAGCTTCCGAGGACCGGTTTCTGGCATTCCAGCCGTCTTCAGCCCGGCTTGCTTGAATCCAGTGGCAAAGTGAGCAAGGGACTCATTGTTGAGCAGACCCCGCCACACTTATGGCAGGCATAAGCGGTACAAAAGGGGGTGGCGATGGACGGAGCATCTGAATCAATCAAACACTCACACCCAGGCAAAAGATCTGGGTTTAATCCATCACCGTTCTTTAGCCCACTCCGCCACCCCAGTTCAGACATGGCTATATGCAAATCAGTCTGACCCTGTGCCACAGGTCAAAATTATGTATTCAAATTATAATAATATAATAATTATAATTATTTATTCAAAGTGACCAGCACAAAGGTACTTACTACATTTTCTTTAGACTTTTGTGTCTCTGAACAATATCTAAACATTAAATCACATATATACACAAAATACAACATAAATAAATTACAGAAAATATTTTTGTTTCTTGTCCATTGTTGTGAGTTTTAGAATGTACAGGTATTTATCTCATCAGTTAGTTCATAATCAACCTGGAGGTAGTCAAAATTGCAAGAAGTCAGACAGCGAGATTTACGTTTATTACTTGCTCAATGCTGTCTAAATTAAAAGGACCCAAACCCATTTGATACACAAGGACCTCTCCAATTAAAAAGTTCAATGCATTTTAGCCATGTTAAATTGTGGTCTCCTTAGGACCAAAGAAAGACAAGATTACATATTCCATCAGCACAAATGCATGGCACATATACTAGTGATGAATGTTCTTGAATATCTACAAATATACACATTTATATATAGCGATGAGTCCTGTTGTGAACATATGCAGTTTTCTCACACTAAACCCAATCTACTCTATTTAGTAAATTGGTTTAAGCATGAGAAACTTTGGGTGGTTTCATGGGAATGCCCATGCTCCACCATTGGTATGCGCCATGGCGCTAAGTAATGTGAAGCAGGGCCTTGCTCTGCTTCGCTTTACTTTTCTGTTATTTCCAGTGCTAAACAAGTGTAGCGCTGGAAAGTAAATAGGGAAAAAATGATTTTGCACTGATTTGTGTCACTTTTGTGATGCAAATACGGTGCAAAATCTTAGTAAATCTCCTCCAAGGTGTGCATCATCCTAATAACATCTTAGTAACAGGAACCAAGAAACAGAACCAGAGTAACTTTTCAATCCGTCTGCATGTGGTAAGATTAACCTTGTTACATCGAGCGACCATAAACATATGTCAATCAATGAAAACTGTGCCCAAGTACTAACTTTGCACTGTGACACTTTTCATGCCCTAGTGGCAAAACAGAATAGCATGCAGAGCTCAGTTTGTGTCTGTAACCTACAACACATGCTTACAGCCCAGAGAATCGAGGTATCATGGACTAATAAAGACATGTACTCTAAAAGGTGAAAAGCTGGTTTCTAGATCAAAAATAGGACCAACCAATGGAGAAAGGGAAACCCATAGCCTAAGTTTTGTCTCTTACTTGGCTCCCAGTCCCCACTAGATGCACCATCACTCAAGCCCTCAACACCAGTCACTTAGACTACGGCAACACACTCTATGTCGGAATTACCACACACTTCATGAAGAGACTGCAGACCATTCAGAACTGATCCTCGACCTCCTCAGACAGGCCCACATCCCCTCTAAACTGAAAAAACTCCACTGGCTCCCCGCGTACAAGAGATGCCTATTCAAGATTCCGACCCAAGCCTACCAAGCCCTGCACAACTAAGGGCCAGCATACATCAACCACCACCTGAGCTTCCACCAACTTCCCAGACTCCTGAAATCCACCTCTCTCTCCCTCACTGGCATCTGCCCAAACTACAGTGAGGAATGCTCCTACCTTGCTGTGAAGTCCTGGAACAGAGTACTCCTCCATCTCCAAACTTCACCCTCTCTAAAGGAATTCATAAGGGGACTCAAGACCTGGATATTCAACTGATGCCACCCAACATCTTGGACCTCAGCACCTGGATACCCTCGCCGATGATTAGCTGCACTTAATAAATCCTGATTGATTAATTCATTGATTACCCTACTTATGTTTTTCAGGATGGGGATCGTCTTCCTCAACAAATGCAAGGAGCTATTTGGAAAGACTGAAAAGAAAAGGCTGCTTCTGCTGTGCTCTAATTTTATATGGTAACCGGGACTGCAAAATCCTTGCACCCTCACTTACCTTGGGCAGAAATATGGAGTTGTCCACGTCTCTCCTAAGAAAAAGTGCTCAGAAGGTTTGAACTAGTGGGCTGACCTTGGGAGGCGATCCCCAAGCAGGGATACCCCCACTAGGCACCAGGGAGCTGGGAGAGGCCCCTTGGGCAAGGGCCTTTGCTTCCCTACATATTAATTTAGGTGAATGCAGTCTTTGGTAAGATGGGGGAGAAAGCCCACTAGAAACCATTGATTTCTTCCCAATTTGAATTAGAGGCTGGCCATTGCCCCCACTTCCGCTGCAAAATTACAGTCTTTCTGCCCCCCGGGGGGCAGAATGCCCACTAGACACCAGGGTTTTTCCAGTTGAATAAACCAGGGATTTTTTCCAGCCTGGTGATCCCACAACTTTTCTTCACATAAATTTGAGAAAAAAGTGTTTTTTTTCTCCTAAACTTTAGGTTTACAGGGGATTCTGGGTGGAAAAACTTTGGGGGGTCCTCGCAAGTCATACCTCCCTAAACTCCCCCAGTTGTCTAGTTTTCAGAAATGTGTGGGTTTGGTAGGTTTCCCTAGATGGCCCCTAGCCCGGGCCAAAAAACCCAGGTGAGCCCCCTTTGCAAAATCAGGTCGTTTTGATTTCTCCTCAATAGGTTTTTGGCCCTTGCCTGTCATGGCTACTTGGGCCGCCCATACGAGTGAGGCACCATTTTTATCGGGAGACCTGGGGTAATGCTGGGTGGTAAGAAATTAGTGTCAGCCCAGGGATCCCACAACTTTTCTACACAGGCCCACCCACACGACTGAGGTACCATTTTTATCTGAAGACTTTTGGGAATGCAGGGAGGGTGGAATTTTGTGGATGCATTCAGAATCCTGAACTTTCCATCACAGAAATGTGAGGAAAATATATTTTATTTACAAAGTTAGAGGTCTGCAGGGGATTCTGGATAACAGGATCTGGTGAGAGCAACACGAGTCACCCCCTCCTGGATTCCCCTGGGTGTATAGTTTTCAGAAATTTATAGGTTTGCTAGGTTTCCCTAGGTGCCAGCAGAACTAAGGTTCAAAATCTACAGCTAGGCACTTTGCCAAAAAAGGGTCAGTTTTCACTGTAAAAATGTGGTGTGTTTACATTGCGTTTTGGTCAGCTTCCAGCTGCGGGCATTAGGCCTACCCATGCAAGTAAGGTAACATTTTTATCGGAAGACTTTGTGGAACATGGGGTGGGTGGAATTTTGTGGACCCACGCAGATTCTAGAACTTTCCATCACAGAAATGTGGGGAAAATGTGTGTTTCTATACAAAGTTTGAGGTTTGCAGGGGATTCTGGGTAATAGAACCCGGTGAGAGCTACACATGTCACCCTCATCCTGGATTTCCCTAGGTGTCTAGTTTTAAAAAATTTATAGGTTTGCTAGGTTTCCCTAGGTGCCGGTAGAGCTAGGGTTCAAAATCTACAGCTAGGCACCTTGCAAATAAGGGTATGTTTTCACTGCTTTCATCCATTAGTAGGTCCCGCTGCCATGTAATTCAAACACCCACAGTGGGTTGGTGTGTCCCCACAGTGTTGTTGTCATGCTGGTTTCCATTCACAGAACACCATCTTGTTCCTTCTGCGACGTATTCGTGACGGCGCTGGACCCGCACTTCTGCAGGGGGGTTCTCCGCGACCGCTCAATATTCCATATGAATGCACCCAAAGATTGGAGACCCTCGCACGTCGTGTTCAATACTTTATTCTTTTATTCTGACAAGCAGCACTGCACCCACCTCCATAGGCACAGCCAGTTCATTGCCAGTGATTCTCCCTTCACGTTTTAGGTGTCATCCTGCCCTTGTTCACAGGGATAGCTTGTGAGGAGGGGCAGCGTAACAGGTGATCTTTATTTGTAATGTTCATTGAGGTTCCGCCTAGTGGGCATGTTGGCTCAGTGCACCCTGGTACTTGCCGTCTTTACGATGCTTTCATCCATTAGTAAAGTCCCGCTTTTACTCCGTTGTCAATTTGAGACCTCCATTGTCAGCACCTGTCCTGTTGCCGGTGTTCGCCGGTTGATGCCACCACAGGTCCGCATACATACAGTGGGGCTCCTCCACGGCTGGGCCAGCAGTACAAATCAACAAAAAGAGATTGCCCCCAACAGAAGAGCCCTCACAGGTAAGTCGAGCTTGTTTGTTTTAATGAAGGTTGCAGCGTGGTAAAATAGCAGCTTTAAAATCCTTATCCTCAAGTCGACGCGTTTCGGGCTCCAGCTCTTTGTCACAGGCATAGTTTAGGACGTACATGGCAATTTGTGCACTTAAATTCATTGCTGGTACTGTAGTGTAGTTCCCATATTCCCAATAGGCTCTGTGCATTGGAATAATATATCCCATACATTAGACGTAGGACTGAGGTCGACTAGGTCTCTATTGAATACACTAGACTTAATTGTGTGTGCCAGCTAGCTCAGAGGTCACTAGAAACTTTCTCGAATTCACAAGAAGGGATTAGTCTCTGACAACCGCATAAACATGACAACTTTGTTTCCCCAAGATAAAACGTATCTTCAGAGTTGTGGAAACAATAAATAGATATTTCACTCAGTAAACCGTGCATGCTTCGTTTCACTAGAGGTGCAGAGAAATTAGAAAGACGGGAGTTTTCAATAAAAGGTTTTATTGAACAGTCTTCTTTCTCAAGCATAAGAAATGAACTGCTACAATCATAAAACTGGTTGTAAAATATAATGCATACAGTATAAATAGTAGAATAAAATAATACTGTAAGAGCATTGTATGGTTCCTAAACCATATATAAATACATACATAAATAACAGAGGCTAAAAGTACTCAACTGGTGCTTCTAAAATACGCCTACCCCGGTGTACCTAACCTAAGCTTAGTACGAGGGAAGAAGTAAGTGAAGTGTAGCATAAACGTAGTATTCTTTTGCCAAGAATCTGCTCAAGATTTCTCTACGGGTCTAATCAGCTCCGTACCTTAGCTTAGAATGAAGAAGGTCGGTCTCGGGACTCGATTTCCCAACAACCCGCAAGGGTAGCATGGAAACACTGAAGCTGGAATTCTCGGCAGGAGAAAAGACAGCGTCTCTCTCAGTGCGTCTGCTGGAGGGTCGGCTTCCTTCGGCACTTGCTGTAGCAGGGCACGTCGGGCAAGTAGATAGTCGAACTGCTCCAAACCACCTTGTGTTTGCTTGGGCGAATGTGGGCATATTTATACCTTGAAGGTGCCGACTTTGATGTACGGTTGGACATAATAACGTCATCAAAGAGTATCAGTTCTTTGAAAACTCCATGAGTTCTTGGATAAACCAATATTCAAGCAAGGGGAAGTCCCTAGCTGCTTAAGCTGAGTTTTCCAAGAAATCGTTGTGAATTTTCGGAACTAGTGGTAGTAGCCCTGCCGTATTTGGACTGCATGAGCTATGCCTAAATATGGTTATGATTTCTATGCCTATATAAGGATATGGTGATTTATACCTATATAAGGCCATGAATCAGGAAACTTTCAATAGGGTCCTAAAATAATACATAACACCCCCTCCACGTTATCATGTTCATCTAAGTTCAAGAACTAAAAAAATATAATCTAGAGCATGTGTTTACAAACCCCAAAAAATCATATAAAATGCATTTGAAATGGTTGTACACAAAAAATTGAGCATTTTGTACAGTACATATTTAAGGGAAATGACTTCACTGTAAGCATATGATATGATATTAGCAATGCTAACTGAATGAATCATGAAAATTACATTTATGAAATGGCTCTTAGTTACAGAAGAAAAAAAATCCAGACCATCCCATAGCAGAATATACAAACTGTTTATGTTTGTGGATTGCTAATATTGTTTCAAGGAAGTGTTCAAGGAATTCTTGTTCTTTAAGAATAGTTCTACTTTAAGCAGATTACTTTTTGTGCCAAAGTTTAGCTTGTTTTTTGGAAAAAGTCAAATAAATCTGTCGTTAAAATAGAGTTCCAAACTTTGTAGCTTTTGTTTTGAAAAAAATTGAAGGTCTAATTTCAGAGTTCGAAAGAACGCTGTGTGCAAATTTCAAAAGTTATTCTCGGTGTCAGGAGAAAACATTAAGTCATCAAGGCTGGCAAATAAATCGTCTACCACAGTAGATGAAAGTTCAACTACTTCATTAAGAAGGTAAATTGTGCACAGATGCGAAGCATCGCCATCAGCGTCAGCCGTGTTAGCAATGTTCATTTCAGATGGTACCATCTTAAATACATGTGCAATACTGCTGGTATCAGACATGTTAAAGATACGACCTAACATTTCTGCAAAATGTACTGGGCAGTTTGTTGATAAAAATGCATGTATCTCTGCCGAGGACCTTGCAACTTGCAGATCATACGTCTCTCTGGACGAGGTCAGTGGCACAGTTTTTGTAAAAAAAATGGCTTTCATTCTGCTTAAAGTATCAATTCGTATAGAAGAGATGTTCAATAAAGGCCAGAGCGGCGACTCCCCGCCTGTCTTAGTTTTAGGAATCAATACTTGCATACAGCAAGTGACCCTGGCTGACACAGTAACGAGATAGCTTATTCCTGGCATCATTCCACAACAGCTGTGATCATTTAACATACTGTAGCTACCATTGGAAAGTTGCCTAAAAACTGGATCTATCACCGCTGTGGGCGAACCCTGCAGGTGGCAAGAAAGGTTATTGGAAGAACCTTTGCAGGCTCCGTGCAAATTAATACCTAGACACAAAAGTGTACCGCTTGTGAGTTCGCACAAATGTTACCACTAAGAAATACTTCCTTTCCCCCACTCCAACATTTGTGTGTGTATGGTAAATCCTAGGTCGACTTAATGTATTCTTTACCCAACCTTTCATACAGGCCTACTGGTATGTGTTTTAAGCAATACTGAAACTGAAAAGTCGTCACTGGTATCGTGACGGTGCCATGTATTATCCATTCAACTGATGGTTTCTCAGAAACGGTCAATGGTAATCTCTCTAGTTTTTCAATGCTCAGCACCGTATAGTCTGCTCCCCTCTGTGCCAACGAGATTTGTTTATCTGTAAGGTTAAATACAGTAAACAATGACGTGGTGTTGATTAGAAGCCAAAGCACATATCCAGAACGAAGGTTTTGCAACGTCCAGCCTAATAGCATTACAGAACGTAATTGAGACTGGCCATGTTGTAGCATTAGCATGTCCTGTTCCATTATATCTATGGCAGATGATACAATGCTGTCCAAAGAGTAAATTCTGGATGACAGAGTTGTTAACCCATTGTCAACTAAAGAGAGTGATTTCTCTAAATTAATACGATCAATTTCTCATATTCCTTCAGCTGTTTCCATTTGTGTGACTTTCCAAGCTTCATTGTAAGCAGTGTATATACCGCCGAATATGAAACGTTTATGACGTGGATTACGAGGTCCCATTAAGAATTCTTGTAAATCAACACCATCTTTAAGCAAAGATAAGTGTGGTTTTATTTCTGGAAGGGTGGATTTCTGCAGCCATTCAAGGCATAGTTTTCCTACACTATAAGTTGTTATTATCCCTGGATGTTGTCTTTGGATATATCTTGGATCTGGCCGAGTTACTGTGAACCCTTGTGTCTTGTTCAGGAATGTATCTTGACAGTTATTTGTGTCTGTGGGCCAGATTAACCATTTTTCCATTCAGGATTTGTTCTGTTCTGTTGTAAAATATAATTTACGTCTACCTCCTCATCTGAAGTTAAATTACTATCAGGTGTCGGCCTAGGTATGGACGGTTTGTTTAACTCTTTTATCTTAGCAATGCCAAGACAAGATGTCTGTTGAACAGTGTCATTTAGGAACATCATTTGTTCTGGGATGATGCAGGCTCTGAACAATGCTCCTAAACCTTGTACCTGCCAGTCTTTTGTGCCCCAAACAGTTTTTGTCTCAATGTTGTCTTTCCAAAAGTCAAAGCCTAAGGTGGACAATTGAACATAAAAGGCAGCAGAATAAATTTGTTTAGTATTTGTCAACATACTTTTCATGCCTGTCTTATTCACATTTTTAAAGTAAAAACTTTCTGGGTTTGTAACATTAAAACCTGTGAAATATGGACATTTTCTAAGAAACGTTTTAGAACTACCTTTTGGTGGAGTTGGGCAACGTTCCCATTGATTAAAAGTTAAAACATTTCTAGGGTTTGCAGATTTATGCAAGTAAAGATGGCCAAAATTATTAAAACAATACATTTCTTCATAATTTGATGAACCTTCTCAGTATTCATGTTCTGTAAATTTTGCTGACATTTCTAAGTCTGCCAATATGTTATTAACAGTCTCAAAGTTCCAGTCATCAGAAAATGTGCTTGGTGAGACGAAATCACTCAAGGAAACCTTATATTGATGAGGAATATTTAGCAGCTCAACAGGGCCATAAATGTCATAATCAGTTGTATCCCATGCTATTCCACCAGGTAGTGGGAGCGCTGTGATGTTTACTGATGACAGGTCCCGTTGTTCACGATGAGATGATTTGTGTGGCTTCAGGAGCAAGTTGATGTTCTTACTTGCTGTGTCCATTTTAATGGGCTTTCCATCTATCAGCTTTCCCAAACTTAACACAAGAATGAGCCATAGCAGGAGATAAAGTACACCTAACACAATCCAAAGTTCAACCCAAGGTGAAACCAGATATGTATTTGTAAGCTCTTGACCAAGTTCCTTTACTTTTTCCTTGAAAGATTTGTTTGCTGGCGTAGTTTCAGGTTCACTGGGATCCTCAGAAAAGTTATCAAAGTTGATAAAATAGCCAGAGGCAGTTCTGTCAATTGTTGGTATCGCATCCGGATTCATTGCAATCGCTGGAGCTGTTTTTTCCCTTGACATGTTTGTATAGTCAGATGCTACTTCATTGTAGACGGGAGTTTCTTGACAAACTGTTATTTGGGTTTCAAGAGGCACAGATTCCATGGCTTTATTGCATAGTCCTTCTTTTCTCACTTTAGAATCTTCAAAGGTGATGAGTCTTTCAGTTTGAACCTCTTGGACAGTAGCAAGATTTGGTCGTCTACTACATCTTAGGAATCCACTGGGCCTTCTACTTATTATCGGTCACATGGTGTAGTTTTACCAGGTCAATTGACACAGACCGGTTCTCCTTTTTGCAGCAAGGGGTGGCAGTAGTCCTGTTCTTAATCCGTGGATTGCTAGTACAGGTACTGGTTTTCTGTAAGAAGGCCCAAATTCCTTCTTGTCCGCTATTTTCTCCCTGACCAGATCCCCAATCTTTGGAATCCAGACAGGTCTTGCTGGGAAAGGTGGTTTTTCTTCAGTGGTCATTGGCTTTTCGCTGGTATTGCTTAGACTTCTTCTTGTTTCATTTAAGTCCTGTAAAACAGCAAAACGATCTTTGATATCAAAGGGTTTTTGTTGCACCACTGAAGTCTGACGATCGAGGTCTTCAACCAACATTCTAGTACCAAAAAGGATTTCATATGGAGTGATTCCACCCAGAGAATTTCTTGGCAGGTTATTAAGACTACATTGGACATTTATTAGGTGTTTGACCCACCCATAACCCAAACCTAATACCCTGGCTGTTATAGATTACTTTCTGTCACGTTTTCTTTCTCTCCACAACCGAATTTCCCTCAGGATGGAATGGACTCAAAAAACGCAACGCAACGCCCACGCTAGCCATGGCCTCGTTGTAAGCCCTAGAGCTAAATGCAGGACCCTGGTCAGAATGTAGCGTGCCGATTGCGTATGTGCCGATAAAGACTCACAAATCTTTTATAACAGTTCGGGCGTCCGCTGAGGCCACATCCAAATGAATCTCGTCTTAATATTTGTGGGACTGCATCAGTCCATTCGGACGTCTGCATGTAGATAGCCTTATGCTGTCTAACAGTGGTGTCTGTACTGGGCTGGCTACGCTGTAATCAGGAATCTGGTGGTGTTCAAAGCTGTGGTATTTGGAGCAGCGCACATTTTTCAAAAAAGTTGCCTGCCAAGCTTTTGCCTTCACTCGAAAGTTTGTATTCCAAGAATAGGACGTTGAGGTGGGCAATTCTTGATTTTTTTAAAGTTGAATTCATACCCTTCTGAGGCGAACCCAAGTATTATGGTGTTCACCCTGTTCAAGTGCCTGTCCAAATCATCATCTGTAAGGTAGATGTCATCGACATAAGATAATGCCTCATCATCATACGTTTGCAGTTACTCAGTTACTCTGGCTGAAAATAATCCAGGACTGTTCTTGAATCCCTGGGGGAGACGACAGAAGTGTTGTTGTGTCCCCATTATTGAGAAAGCGGTCAAGTACCTGCTTTCTTTTGCAATGTTTTGACAGAAAAAACTGTGTGAATTTTGTACTGCAAAAGTTTTGCAACAGGAGTTTAAATGTCTGTAATCCAAAACTAGACGATAAGTTTCGTCTTGTTTGGAGACAGGAAACAAAGGATTGTTCATTGACGAGGTGCATGTTTCAATCACCCCTTGGTATTCAAGTTGATCTAAGATCTCCCTGACTTGTTTTTTAGCTTCCTGCTTTACTGGATACTGCCTTTGAGCAGTAGGTTGATTTTTCAACTGGATTTTATGGTGAGGAGAATCCTCATCCTATCCCACATGATTTTTATATAATGCTGGAGCCTGGGCCACAGCCCATTTTCTGGCATAGGTGTATTTTTTATGAATAGGAATATGATTAGAGAAAGCTGGCATAATGATCTCTTCAACATGTGGGCACTCCCTGACAAATTCAGGTGGCCAATCTTTTTCAGCTAGAAGGATGTCATAACCCATAGTTTTTCCCAAAAGAGTGCTTTTATCTTCCTAGTTATATCCCCCTATTCGGAGTGTTACTTCATATAACTTATGGGTTACACTAACCCTGGTGTCGGCAGTTTCAACCTGAATGCATTCATTCAGTTCCACTGTCTCCAGATGATCTTTCAGGATCCTGCGAGCTACGGTGACCTCTGCTGCGCTGTCCAGCATTGTCTGGGCCCACTCCCCATTCTTGAGTTGTGTCCTCAAGATCCTCGGCATGTCTGATTTTAATACTTGCGACCTTCTTTTTGGAGTATTGAGTTTTCTTATTTTTTGGAACGTGTTGATTGTTTTTGACCTTCACGCATTCTTCTTTTTGTTCTGATCGTCTTCTTCTTTCGGATTTCTGCGAGGAAGTCTGAAAGGTACGAGAGGATCTTGTATCAGTATCTTGATATCTATCAGGTTTTCTTATATTATCCCTATTTCTAAGGTTATATCTCTTTTCAGAGTGCTCCTTTTGAGGAGATCTACCTCTGAACTGAGAGCGCTTCTCTTTAGGAAGCGACTGTCCATTATTTTCCCATTTCTTTTTTAGGAGTAGTTAGATTGTTTTTGATAAAAAAACTTTTTCAGGATTTTCTGTTAGTTCAGGCTTTACAGGTTTCCCTCCCAAACTATCTCTTCCTAGTTCTTCATAGGATTTTTCAATAATTCTGGCAAGTTCATACGGTTGCTCAGTGATATCAAGTTCTTTTAATTTTTGGCGGATTGCCACTGATGCTGCTTCACCTTTAATGTTAGCTAATAAGATAGCTGAGACCTGTTTGAAATCTTTCAGTAATTTCATACCTAGATTCAAGGCCGGTTCTGGACCGTATTCATTTTGAATCTGTCTCAGAACGTCTGGTATTACTGCCATAGACAGGACACCATGTGTTTTTGTGTAGATTGAAGCAAAGACTGTACCCCAAGTGTCACAGTCCTCTAAGTGTGATGCAATCCCCATTGGTAAACAGATTGTTGGAATCCTGTGTTTCTCATGAGATTTACTATTGGGAAATACTGCCTCTATTTGAGTAATTTTCTGGGCTAACCAGAATGGAATTTGTTCCCTTTATGTGGGCAACTTACCGATTACTGACTGTATAGTCTGTGGTGTGATTTTGTTTGTGTTCCCCTGAAGAGGGGTCTGCTGTGGAATTCTTATAGCAGGCTGGACTGTTAAGGTCCGCATGACATATTGAACCAATTGTCTATGTATTTCAATTAATTTTTTTAGCTGAGCTAACAATTCTACATCTGACATTTTTTCAATGTTAGGATGTGGTGTATAGCTGGCTAGTACCGGCCCTGTAGCTCCTGGTCTACCTAGTGGACCAAGCCTGGTAATGTGATTTTGATGTTGTAGGACACCTTTAAACCAGAGCTGATGCTCTTGGTAAGTTAGTGGAATTTCAACATCCTCTAAAGGAATGTATTCTGTTGGATGTTCCTCCATCTTGTAGAAGTGGAACACATGTGTCGTTGGATTTGCTTGTGGAAAGATAATCATGAATAGCATACATCTGTCTGCCAATATTCATGTGCCTCTATGACAAATATAACCGTACCACCTCTCGGTGATAGGATTATCCCCGTCAGAAATTTTGTTAAGAGGTTTTGCAGAGCAAGTTTCATGGAAATAAAGATAAGGTGGACAATATTTTGGAACACTGTATCCTTCAACGTTGAACAAAACCAAAAACTAATATATAGGATTTTTCGTCTTATTCAGTTTAAGGCGGATATTTTATCCTTTAACCCACTCCAGACGTCTATTGGAGTTTTTACGGGATAAAGGAGTCGCTGTGAAAAGCACAACTGAGTTACTCTAGTATCTAGCCTTAAATTAGTACCTTACCAAACGTTGGGCGCCATGTAGTATAGTTCCTATATTTCCAATAGGCTCTGCGCATTGGAATAATATATCCTATAAATTAGACGTAGGACTGAGGTTGACTAGGTCTCTATCGAATATACTAGACTTAATTGAGTGTGCCAGCTAGCTCAGAGGTCACTAGAAACGTTCTCGAATTCACAAGAAGGGATTAGTCTCTTACAACCGCATAAACATGACAACTTTGTTTTCCCAAGATAAAACGCATCTTCAGAGTCGTGGAAACAATAGATAGATATTTCACTCAGTAAACCGTGCATGCTTCATTTCACTAGAGTTGCAGAGAAAGTAGAAAGATGGGCGTTTTCAATAAAAGGTTTTATTGAACAGTCTTCTTTCTCAAGCATAAGAAATGTACTGCTACAAGCGTAAAACTTGTTGTAAAATATAATGCATACAGTATAAAGAGTAGAATAAAATAATACTGTAAGAGCATTGTATGGTTCCTAAACCATATATAAATACATACATAAATAACAGAGGCTAAAAGTACTCAACTGGTGCTTCTAAAATATGCCTACCCCGGTGTACCTAACCTAAGCTTAGTACGAAGGAAGAAGTAAGTGAAGTGTAGTATAAATGTAGTACTCTTTTGCCAAGAATCTGCTCAAGATTTCTCTAAGGGTCTAATCAGCTCCGTACCTTAGTTCAGAATGAAGAAGGTCTGTCTCCGGACTCAATTTCCCAACAACCCGCAAGGGTAGCTTGGAAACATTGGAGCTGGATTTCTCGGCAGGAGAAAAGACAGCGTCTCTCTCAGTGCATCTGCTGGAGGGTCAGCTTCCTTCGGCACTTGCTGTAGCAGGGCGCGTCGGGCAAGTAGATAGTCGAACTGCTCCAAACCACTGTGTGTTTGCTTGGGCGAGTGTGGGCATATTTATACCTTGAAGGTGCCGACTTTGGCATATGGTTGGACATAATAACGTCATCAAAGAGTCTCAGTTCTTTGAAAACTCCATGAGTTCTTGGATCAATCAATATTCAAGCAAGGGGAAGTCCCTAGCTGCTGAAGCTGAGTTTTCCAAGAAATCGTTGTGGAGTTTTGGAACTAGTGGAAGTAGCCCTGCCGTATTTGGACTGCATGAGCTATGCCTAAATATGGTTATGATTTCTATGCCTATATAAGGATATGGTGATTTATACCTACATAAGGGCATGAATCAGGAAACTTTAAATAGGGTCCTAAAATAATACATAACAGTACCCGCCCAGTGGGCGTAGCCTTCCCATGGTCTTCTGGTACCTGTAGTGTGCAATAGTGTTCCTCTAGTGAGGTGTCACATACTTCCTCAATAAAAAACCAATAAAAACTTCAGTGGGTTGATGTAAAGTCCCGTTTTTACTCCGTTTTCAATTTGGGACCTCCATTGTCAGCACCCGTCCTATTTCCGGTGTTCGCCGGTTGATGCCATCACAGGTCCGCATACATGCAGCGGGGCTCCTCCACGGCTGGGGCAGCCGTACAAATCCACAAAAAGAAGTTGCCCCCAACAGAAGAGCCCACACAGGTAAGTCGAGCTTGTGTGTTTTAAAGAAGGTTACAGCGTGGTAAAACAGCAGCTTTAACATCCTTATCCTCAAGCCTCTTCTGTTGGGGGCAACCTCTTTTTGTGGATATATATATAAATATGGGCCGGCACACTCTGCCTTTAGAGCGCCACAACATTGTAAATATGCCCCCCTAGTTGGCAGATGTTCAGATTAAAAGAAAAAGAAGACATACATACCAAGTGAGCTGCTGCATGTGACGAGACTACCACTGTTCTCCATCCATTGCCCACAGCATTCTAAAGTGCTATAAGGACTGAAGTTGAGCTTTCACTATGGATTGCAGCCACCTTTATGTTTGCAGGTGTTGAGAGGTGGCGTTTGCGATTTATTCTTGATGTGGTTTCACCACCATCACAGTCTTAACATTGCTCTAGCGGCACTGGCCAGTAGCGAACTCAGTCATAACAATTTGCTGAGTGTCTTACTTTTGCCTTTCACTCGAACTGTTACGTTTTTTCATGTGACTCCAGTATTTTGCAATTAATTAATGCACTGGTTCTTGCTGCTCGCAGTGAGATTACTCTCAGAGTCAGCAGGGAGAGAAAGGATTCGGTTTGAAATGTTTACAGTTCTGCCACTGAATGCCAGAAAATGAAAAAAAATCGCAGCTTACCTGCTTAAATTGTGTGCTCTTGGGCTACATGACTAAAATACATTACATTTAAGAAAGCCAATAGCTCTTGCATTGTGGTGACCTATTTGCTTTGCCTATGCTTGTTTTAGACATGGTTTCACTGATCACATGCATACACCCTCTCTCTCGCTCTGTCTTGTTAATCAGTTATCCATGTGGGTAATTACCAGTGGAGATAGAAAAAACACATTTTTAGGTTGAGCCAATAGCGGCAGCGCGCGTGCGCTGCTTGGTTTGCGAGTCATGTAGTATTCAGTATGGAGTGGAAGCTCTGCCCACTCTCCACTCATCTTTTTCATTGGCTTAGTTCCTAAATGCTGGCTTCCAATTGGTTTTGGGTTTGTTAGTCCCTCCTCATGAGGGCCATGTCGTCATTTGTATCCTTCCATGGCTACTGGCCCCTTTACTTTGAGTGTTGCACAGTATGTTTTATTTAGACTGTGAGCACTATTTTCTTCCTGTGCCTCCACCCCTCCTGCAGTCTGTGCTTTCTTGGGCCCCCCTCGCACTCCCGTAATTCATGCCTTCTCGCTCGCCCGCACACCTGTTTGCAATGCAATAGGTCTAGCGTAAATGTGAATCCTATTGCATTGCAAATACTTGTTTTTTAAAATGTTCAATTTTGGGGGAAATAACTCTAAAAGGGAAGAGATGGCGGTGGAGTAGCAATGGAGTCAGCTTCGAGGGAACTGGATCTACAGCAGCAGAGATGATTATGTACGATAACGGAACCCAAACTTAACGACTAAGGAAGCAGTCCATTTTTGCAAGCAATTTTGCTTTGAGTTACCTTGAATTGACAGATAGTACATAGAACGAGAGCAGCTGTACATGCGTTCTACGATGCCTGACTCCGTGGCGGAAATGACATACAACCCGGAAGCATTTCTGACCTGACTCTAGTTGAACCGTGAGCGGAATAGGATGGAGGACCCTGCGCGATGGTACAATGTGTGGGTAGGAACCGAGACCGGTATCTTAAAGGGTAAGAGGAGCAGTATTTAACTACATCATTACCGATGTATGTTATGGCTGTGGCCAATCCTCTGCTTGGAATGCACATTGAAGGCGTTTGCACAGTTCAGCTATTATAATTGCATTTGTATAGAGCTTACTCCAACAGACCAGGGTTTGAAGCTTTTTTAAAGCGAACTTTGGTTTAGTTGTTAGTCTGTTATTTCATTAACACCATCACACTTGGTCGATAGCTGTCCTCCAAATTGGTTATAATAGTGAGCATTGTTGCATTGGTCATTGGTACTTTGGTAAGTGCGCTTGGACGTAGGTTAAAGATAAACTGTGAGTAGTGATGCGGTGTATCTGATGCAACATGGGCAAGTTGTAGAATGTTTAGTGTGGAGGCTGTGAGAACATATTGATTAATGGCATTTGTTTGCTGGATGATGCCTGGAAGTTGATTCTAGTTAGAGGGAGAATGCAGCCTTCACAGGACCTGTCGGGCTATCGATGTGACTTTAAGACCCTAGCATGACTCCAGACTTGTATGTGAAGTGCACTGCTCGTCAACTACAACTTGTTGGTGACATGTTGTTAAAAGACCTCACCTTGACTTGCAGCAGGACTTTGGCAACAGTTGGGACTTGGTCTTGGCCGAGGAGGAGGGCTGCATAGTAATGGAGAGAGGCCCTGTGAGCATGGAGGAGTGGTGTGGGATCCCCCACTCTCAGATCCACCTGCAAGTCATGTCAGTGCTGGCTTCCTTCCAAATTAGATGTGCAGGTGTTGCAAACCAGCAGCATGGGGCATATGGCCCTTCTCCAACTCTGTTGCCCCAGGTCATTATTCACCAACATATTTTCCCCATTCCTCAACTTGCAGTTTCGTATCTTCCTATTTTGGACATGATGGTGACAATTCAAAACATACTGGCCCCTATGATAAAACTTCAGACGAAGCAAATCGCTTGCAAACTCACACTCTTAAAATGCTAGCATCCATATTTAGTGCTTTCAGTTCTAACAAAGTGGCCTCTACACACAAATCTTAGAAAAACTGGGCAAACGTTTATTGTCTTCGCATGAAACGTCTTCACCAATTTTATTAAGCATCACCAATCTTCAGAGTACTCAGTACTTGATCCAGTGTGGGGTTCAGTGGTTGAAGATGTTTGCATGTCGTTTCTTGGTTTTATATACGCTGCACAATCTCAAAATCTCTGTAGTGAAGACTAAAACAAAGGAAGGAAAAGTCTCAGGTAATTCAAAAATCATACCAAAGAATTAATGGGAGTTGAATGCCTAAAAGCAGTTTAAAAAGAGAAGAATAACAGCCTATGGGCGAGATATTAGCTTTGTCAGTGCAGTGGGGGTGGTAAATGAGAAGGCTGGTAAATTGGTGGAGAGCAGATCAGTAAAAAAAAACGCTTTGACGCGGCCAGCGTTTGACGCGTAACATTGCTTTTTTAGGTCGAGCATGCTACTGTGACCACACAGCTGTGTCTACCGCAGCGATGCCACACTGTGAGCTGCTCTTACTGCATTAATAATGGACACTAACAGCACTACACATTCACTGGCAGCTGCCATTCCATAGTGATATCACGCTAGAGCTGCTTTCACTGCAGAGATGGCACTGGTAGCTGAAGTGCTGCTGTGACACTGGACACTGCCAGCAAAACACTGCAAGGATAGGCCAGAGTGAAAGTCAAAGTGCCAGCACACTAGAATTGGCCTTTATGCAGTGGCTATCAATCAATCAGAAATTTATAGAGCGCGCTACTCACCCGTTAGGGTCTCAAGGCGCTGGGGGCAATGGGGTGCTGCTACTGCTCGAAGGGCCAGGTCTTGAGGTGCTTCCTGAAGCTGAGGTTGTCCTGGTTCAGTCGTAGGTGAGTGGGGAGGGCGTTCCAGGTCTTTGCTGCTAGGTAGGAGAAGGATCTTCCTCCAGTGGTGGCTCTGCGGATCCGTGGGATGATGACGAGGGCGAGGTTGGTGGAGCGGAGCTGGCGGTTGGGTGTGTAGAACGTGAGTCGGCTGTTGAGGTATTCCGGGCCCATGTTGTGGAGTGCTTTGTGTGCGTGGGTGAGCAGTCTGAAAGTGATCCTTTTGCTGAAGGGTAGCCAGTGGAGATTTTCAGGTGGGTTGAGATGTGGCTATGGTGGGGAATGTTGAGGATGAGTCGTGCGGAGGCGTTTTGTTTGCGCTGCAGACGGTTCTGGAGTTTGCCGGTTGTTCCAGCGTAGAGGGCGTTCCCGTAGTCCAGTCGGCTGGTGACGAGGGCCTGGGTGACTGTTCTTCTGGTTTCGGTGGGGATCCATCGGAAGATCTTTCGGAGCATGCGCAGGGTGTTGATGCATGAGGATGAGACGGCGTTAACTTGTTTGGTCATTGTGAGCGAGGAGTCCAGGATGAAGCCCAGGTTGCGTGCGTGGTCCGTGGGGGTCGGTGCGGTGCCCAACGCCGAGGGCCACCAGGAGTTGTCCCAAGCCGAGGGGGTTTGTCCTAGGATGAGGACCTCCATCTCTTCCGAGTTGAGTTTGAGACTGCTGTGCTTCATCCAGTCTGCTACCTCTTTCATTCCTTCCTGGAAGTTTGATTTGGCGGTGGCTGGGTCCTTGGTGAGGGAGAGTATCAGCTGGGTATCGTCAGCGTAGGAGATGATGTTGATGTTGTGTTTTCGTGCAATGGTGGCGAGGGGGCTCATGTAGATATTGAAGAGTGTTGTGCTGAGTGAGGATCCATGGGGTACGCCGGAGATGAGTTCGGTTGCTGAGGAGCGGAAAGGGGGGAGGCGGACTCTCTGGGTTCTGCCGGTGAGGAATGAGGTGATCCATTCCAGGGCCTTCCCCTGGATACCCGTGTTGTTGAGGCGGTGTACTAGGGTGCGGTGGCATATGGTGTCAAAGGCTGCTGAGAGGTCCAGGAGGATGAGGGCTGCTGTTTCTCCGTCGTCCATCATGGTTCTGATGTCGTCTATGGCTGCGATGAGGGCGGTCTCGGTGCTGTGGTTTGCTCGACATCCGGACTGGGAAGGGTCAAGAGAGTTGTTGTCCTCGAGGAACGCGGTCAGCTGTTTGTTGACGGTCTTCTCGATGACTTTAGCCGGGAAGGGGAGGAGTGAGATGGGCCAGAAGTTCTTGAGGTCCCTGGGGTCTGCGGTGGGTTTTTTCAGGAGGGCGTCATCTCAGAGTGCTTCCAGCTCTCAGGGAAGGTGGCTGACGAGAAGGAGCTGTTTATGACGTTCTGTAGGTGGGGTGCGATGATGGTGTCGGCCTTGTTGAAGATGTGATGGGGGCATGGGTCGGAGGGGGAGCAGGGGTTTTGGTGTTCATGATGTGGATGGTGTCTTCACTGTTGATGGGGGTCCAGGAGTTGATGGTAGCGGTGGGGGTCGTTAAACTGGTGTCCGGAGGTGGGGGTTGGGGTCCAAAGCTGTCGTGTATGTCTGCAATCTTGCGGTGAAAGAACGTGGCGAGGGAGTTGCAGAGGTCTTGCGAAGGGGTGATGTCGTTGTTGCTGGCGTCCGGGTTCGAGAACTCTTTGACGATGCTGAAGAGTTCCTTGCTGTTGTGTGTGTTGTTGTCTAGTCGTTCCTTGAGCGATGTCCTCTTGGTGTTCCGGATCTGCTGATGGTATTCGCGGGTGGCGGATTTGAGGGTTGTCATGTTTTCCGTTGTCCATTCTTTGCGCCAGGTCTTTTCGAGAGTTTCTTTGCGGCTTTGAGAGTGTCCGTGAACCATGAGGGTTTTCTGGTGGTGTTCTTGCTGTGGGTGTTCTTGAGTGGAGCGAGGTCGTCAGCACAGTTGGTGATCCAATGTGCAAGCTTGAATGCTGTGATGTTGGTTTCGGGAAAGTTGGTGTCGGCAGGTGGGTTCTGGCTCAGTGATGTGGTGAATTGGTCCATGGTGATTTTGCTCCAGCATCTGCGGGGGATCCGAAGCGTGTGGTGGTGTGATGTGGTCATTTTGAATGTGAAGTGCACGCAGCTGTGGTCGGTCCAGTGTAGTCCTGTGGCGTGGTTGAAGGCGATGTGGTTGCTGGCTGAGACGATGGCGTCGAGGGTGTGGCGGTTAGGTGAGTGGGGGAGTCCACTAGTTGCTTAAGTCCGAGCCTGGCGAGGTTGTCGAGCAATGTGGCGGTGGCGCTGTCGTTGTTGTTTTCTAGGTGAAAGTTCAGGTCTCCTAGGAGGATGTAGTCTGGTGAGGCTAGGGCGTGCGGGCTGATGAGGTCGGCGATGGTTTCGGGGGTCTGTAGATGAGCGTTCCTCTGAGGGTGGTCTGGGGGTCGGTGTGGATCTGGAAGTGTAGGTGTTCGGCGGTGGTGATGGTGTCTTCGGTGTTGGTCGTGATGCTGATGCTAATGGTGTTCCTGTAGATGATGGTGATCCCTCCTCCTGATTTGTTGATGCGGTCCCTCCAGGTGATTTTGTAGCCGTCCGGGATGGCTATGGCGATGTCGGGGGCCGAGGAGGCGTTCATCCAGGTTTCCGTGAGGAAGGCGACGTCTGGTGCTGTTGAGTCGAGGAGGTCCCAGAGGTCGATGGCGTGCTTGTTTACCTAGCGGGTGTTGAGGAGGATGCACTTGAGGTGGTTGTTGCTGCTTGGTTTGGTGGGCGTGGAGCGGTTTTGGAGGCAGGTGAATTTGCAGGCTTGACAGGTGAAGGGTCCGTGGGTGCGCTTGGGGGTGGCTTGATAGCAGGCAGGCGGTCGTCCAGTGTTGAATGCGTTGAGGGTGGCGGGGTCGTATCTCAGTCGGTTGGTCTGGGTCCGGCGAGGTCCAGGGGTTATGGCGCTGGGCGCAGCGCAATGCATTTGAATTTTTCCTTACTGCGATGGAATCACCCTAAGGCTGCTACTAGCATAGCACTAAGCGTTGCATACTGCACTGGCATCGCACTGGAAGCTTTCCATGCACTGGAACCTGTCCTGATTTCAGTGACATCAAAGTGAGAACTTCCCTAGCTACACTGTACTCGCACTGAGATCCTTGCACTAAACGACCTCGCAGTGGTCGTTGCCCTCACTACAACAAGAAACATCACTTCTCCCCAATCATATGCTGTCTTTTCTCTCACTGTAATTGCCCCACTCTCTTTCGCTTGTATTTCTCCTCCTGTCTTTCACTCCCCTCCTCTCTCCTATTACACACCTGTCCCCGGACAACGCCCCCCGCTCTAACAGTCTGCCTTACTCTTCCTATGTGCACCTCAAACACTGCAGGGCATGCATGATAATTTACACAAAGAAACACAAACCTCTTTGTAGGCTCCACTTATTATAAATGTAATTAAAGTTTATCAATAATTGAATGTATTAATCTATAGACCACTCCTAAGAGCTCAAATACCACGTTAACTGCCAAATCTATTGCCACACTTATAATCACTGCCACACAGTCCTTTGCAGTAATGTGTGATAATATAATGCATGGCTAAATACTTAAAAGGTCCCAAAGGCGAGAACGATTACATTGCAAACGCTTGTTTTGCTGTGATATCAGTAAAAAGCACAGGATAGAAAACAGATGTTAATAGGGAACCCCTTGAAGCATCAATAATATAACAAACATAGGGTGAAGCACTCAGTAAACAGACCATGTCTGTTCTTAAAATTGTTTTCGTGCTGGAAGAGGGTTCTATTTCCAAGTGAAGGGTGCCACTCCCACCAGCAGAAGCCAGTTGAAGTACTTTCAAATATGCTTCCTTTATGGCTTCCCAGTGCCTCTGAGGAAGAATTGATTTACACTGAAGCTGAGCTGCGTTTGTGGCCTGGCACATCCTCAGGCTAATTCGAAATTGTTTATTGCTCAACTAATAAAACGTATTCACACCCACGTGTGTGAAATACGCTGCCTTCACCTAATTGGCATTTTGTTCTGCTGAAGTAATTATCTTGTGTGGTAACTCCAAAAGAGCCTATTTGGAATTGCTTAACGCCCTCAAAGCAACAACAACACATGGTCTGCCAGGATTCATCGTGGAACATAAAGGCAGGAAAAATACGTTAGAAGCAAGCAACTGGGCAAGCACTTTTACTTTCCTAGCTCATCCACTGCCATTGGGTGAATGGTCAGTAAGACCGAGGCAGACAGACATCCAAAGCAACCAGTGATATAGAACTTGGAAGCAGGATTGGAGACTGGGTTCGGTCACTGGCATCCTTTCACTCCAACAAACAATTAACAACACTCGAATTCAATTGAAATACCTTGGGAGGCCCACAGTATAATACACTTAAAGAAATATCTAGTAAACGAATTAGTTGTCAAGTTTCTCGATACGAACAGGTCAGACTTTGTTCCAAGGTACTAACAGACAGACAGCACACCATGCATATGTAGAGTATAAATATAACAAACAACAAGGGGCTGAATGGAACGCTTGAGTCAATCTCAGCCACTGGCGATCGATTACTGGTTGCATTCCAGTCCAGTTGTTAGATGACTTGAGTGCGACTGGTATGCCCAGACATTGGTCTGATAGCCATTGTGCACTGGTCTCAAGCTGTACCTGACTTACCTGGCTGACGAGGCCCAGTACGCTAACACCAGTCCAGGGTTCTCTCCTGGAGGAGACGCAGCTGTTTGGGCTAGACTGCTCCTTTTGGAGTGAGCCCAATACTGGCTTACAAATATTTCAAATAAAAAAATTTAAAAGTAAATTACCTTCGCCGCACGTTCCCGCGTTCTCTCTGCTCCTTTCCTGATCTGCTGCCTTTGGCTGGAACAGGAAGCAAGCAGCCTCTCTCCCCTCCCCGAAGCCAATCACAGCGCTGCAATGGCAGCATTGTGATCGGTCGGGACGCCTACCAGTCAGGCGCCCATAGGGAGGCCATTTTCTCCATGTAGGCTGCATGCTGCCTACATGGAGAAAAGGTAGAGTGCGCATGACTGGTTTGGTCGGCCCTGGGGCCGCCCTAACAGCCAGCATCCCCAGCAGTGGGCATGCCACTACTCCCCGACCAGCCCACCCACCCGTCCCCAACCAAACACTTCTGCTTTCTCACAGTGCGAGAAGCAGAAACATACAATTTTAGTTTTGACATTTTATGTTTCTGCTTCTCGACTGCGAGAAACTCGACTGCGAGAAAGCCGTGGAGCGATGCTCTTCCACCCTAGTTAAGGAGCCGCTCCTGTTCTAATTAGATTAGATTGCATTTTACTTTTCTATCACACCATTCAATCCCTTAACATTCCAACCCACCCTCTGGATTTCCGTCACTTAAACAGGTATGAGTCAGTCCACCCCTCCACATTGGTAAACAACTGAGCACCCTGAGAATCCCAGCATCAGCATGCTAGTGACCTCACCACACCTGCATTACCCTTCAACCAGGGGCGTAACACAGGCCCTCGCAGCCCCCCCCCCCCCCCGTTGTGGGGGTGGGGGGGCTGTGTTCGGGGGGGGGGGCGTGCTCAGCAGCAAGCAAGCCTTTTTATGAATGAAATGATGCGCGCGCCATTTCATTCATAAAGATGCTTGCTTGCTGCTGAGCGAGGGGGGCCCCTGGAGCACGGGGGCTGCTGGGGCCTGTGTTACGCCCCTAACTCACTGATTTGCCAGTTTACCAGCTACACACCGTCCGTGAATGAATGTACATTCTCTATCCAGAACTTGCTGCTCACCCCCGAATCATCTTGTGCAATATGCAGATTCTAAGCTCTACATTTTAAGCCCAAACATGTCAAACTGACTCACTGATTTAGGGCGGTTCGACCTGGGCAGCCGCACCTGGCGCTGACCTCGGGAGAGGCGCTGTGCACAGGAATAACTTTTTGTTTTGAACAGCCAGTCTGTTTCCTTGCGTTCAGCAGTTTTCAGGCAACAAAAAAATGTCTATAGAGGTGATTAGTGTTTCTGCTGGCGAGAGATTGAAGTTGCCCGGACCGAAGACACCGAATTTCTTTGTTTTTTACTGTACCGCAAAAAGACACGTTCCTTTACATCTTTGTATATCGATCAATGCAAAAGGCTTATCGTTGCCTCACCACAGCCGTAAGCCCAACATACATTTATTACCTTTTTTTTATTTCAAGTGTTTTTATTAAAATATAAAATGTGCAAGTCAGAGGTTCCTTGAGGTCTTCAGACACTTCTACCAAGAACTATACAGCGAGGACAAGAATCTAAACGCCGATGGCGGCGCTGCCCTGCTCAGCAAAACAAACGTGCCGACGCTAACGGCGGGTCAAAGGGATTCGCTCGAAGAGGACATACATTTATTACCTTTAAAAAAGAGATTGTTCTTCAAGGTTTTTTTTTATCACGACTTGCAGAAATGGGTTTCTTTTGGCACTATATTTACGTTTATAAAATTACTTCACTCTTCCGCCTTCTTAAGCCAGTAAGAGTACCACATATTTACTGGCTCGAGAAGCGATGTTTGTGACTTCTAAAACAGGTCTGTTGTCGTTGCCCTCGTGGTCTAATCGTTATGGCGATGGCTGTCATGCTTGTCTCATTCTTCGCACTTTTCACAAAACATAATGGCAATCCTACTGGAAACTGAAAGCGTTCTGTTTTTGTTGTGTTTTTTTACATAGCGCCTAACAGGTAAACTGTAGATTACATATTTTGTTTCTCAATGTGTCAGCACTATTTAAATCAACATATTAACGTACACCATCTTTTTCCGATGGATTTGTATCCTAGGATTCAAATGTTTTATTTATTTTTGTCCTTAATGCTCGGAGAGGCCTTTAGGTTCCCACAAGGTGCTATGTAAAGGAAAGGGTCGGATGCTGGCGTGGCTATGGTGATGAGAAGCCTGGTGCCTACGAGGCTGTGCATTCGTAGTTTGGACAGGAGTATTCATTATTGATGGGTTTAGGGGCTGCTGAGATACCCCACCTCCAATATTCGCATGTAGCGAACAGGAGGAGAGGGGATTGCACCACCATACCCAACAGGCCTGCATGACGCAGCAGTTGTGTTAGTAGGTGTGTGTGGCAAAGTGGTGGGTGCATTTTTTGGAGGGCCGACTAGAAACTCTGCCTGGGCGGGCAGGGGATGAGCAAAATTTGAAGCTTACATGGCGGGGGCGAAAACCAGTTGGCTTAGTGAATTAATGCAAAGAAATATACAAGTGGGCTTATGTGTGGTATTTTGCTGTGACATCTGCAGGTCACACGTTTCAATCTTGGAAAAATGGTGGAATTGTTTATTGGTGTGCCTGCTTGCTGTAGAGCTGTTCGGGGCACATTTCCCACCCCTGTAAAGTGGCCCAGTGGACTGATATATATGGCAGGTGAAAGGTTGCAGTCCCAAATTATACATTTCAGAGAATTCATGCGCCTTTTGAAGTGAATTTTGTCTACGCTTAAAATAACATTAAAAACCCAGTTAAAAAAAAATAAAAACGTTTCAGGGCTTATTGAGCTTGCTACACAGATGAATGTGTAAGCCGTGGGCCACAGGTAGGATCCGAATACGATAGCACTGTGGGTTGATGTGCCCACTGTGTAACTTGCGCATTACAGGCTCAGATACCAAGGAATTTGCCTGAATGCACCTGTTTCTCATGTGCAATGTGTGTTATGTCCAGTTCGAGGGATCAGAGCAATAACAATGCAACACAATTCAAGTAAGGTAGCTCAGTGAGCTGCTAAGTCTGTTGCAAGTCATCTTAATGGGACCACTCATCTATCAACTAGAAGGAGTTTACCTTCACTAAAACACTATATATGTCTGACACCCCCCTGGAGAAAAGGGCAGCGGTGGGTGTGCCTGCACTCGCAGAACAGTTGCAAAAAGAACAGCTGATGGAGATAATGCTTACATTCACCCGAGATCTGGGCACAAATCGATAGTTTTTTGGCTCCCCATGCCATTCCAGTTTAAACCCAGCCATATGCAAATCAGTCTTGACCCTGCTCCTCATAACAGTCTAGCCCAACTGCCAGGCCATCCCTGCACCCCTCATCGGCTAGGCTAGTTTGGCTCCAGTGACTTGGAGAGAAAGGGACCCACATCTGGGCATACCCCTCCCACTCAGGGTGACAAATGCAAAAAGAACAGTTGAGGGACAGAATGCTGAACAATGTAAAACATTCAACCCTGGGCCTAAATCCATTGTTTTTTTGGGTTTTTTGCTACCCATGCCATTACCAGTTTATATGCAAATCAGTCTTGACCCTGTTCGTTGTGGGAACAGTTCAGCCCAAACTGCCAAGCCAGGTTCTCCTTGGACTGGAAACAAGCTTCCTGGGACCGGTTTCAGGGCATCACCCTTCATCAGCCACGCTAGTTTGAATCCAGTGGTGTAGTGAGCACAGGACCCACGTCTAGGCATACCCTTACCATTTAGAGTCACATATGGAAAAGAAACAATTGCTGTACTGATTTGCATATGGCTGGGTCCAAACTGGGGTGGTGTGGTGAGCAAAAGAATGATGGATTATTTATTTTGCATATGTCGCCCTAAGTGGGAAGAGTATGTCCAGACATGGTTCCCGTGCTGACTACACCACTGGATTCAAGCTAGCCTGGCTGATGAAGGGTGATACCCTGAAACCGGTTCCAGGATGCTTGTTTCCGGTCCAGGGAGGATCTGGCTTGGCAGTTCGGGCTGGACTGTTCCCACAAGAAACAGGGTCAAGATTGATTTGCATATGGCTGGGTCCAAATTGGGGTGGCGTGGTGAGCAAAAGAAGGATGGATTTAACCCAGATCCTTGTGACTGGGGGCGCATGTTTGCATTGTCCACCATTCTGTCCATCAATTGTTTCTTTTGCACCAGTGTAGGTATAGCCACACGTGTGAGTACTAAAGTGTATGATTGTGTGTGAATATTGCACACTGTATTATTGTTTGTTACCACAGTGCAAATGTGTGTGGCACTGTTAGTGTAGGTGTTACAGTATGCTAGTTTCTGAGCCTATTGCTCTCTGTGTGTATTGTGTGTGCCACCCTGTGCCTGTATGCTTGCATGCCTGTACCACAGTAAGTCTGTGTGTTATTGTGTGTGTCTGTGTGTGCCTCTGTTTACCTGTACCTTTCTCTGTGAGGTTAGCATCGCAGAACACTCACATGCATACATGCCCAATGGCAGCTGACCCTGTAGACACTGACAGTTCTTCTGACCATATCTGTCAACGTGCTTGTGTGCCACTTTGTTCTCTGTGAACCTCTATGTTTGTGTGCCACTGTGTATGTGTCTCTTTGAGCCTGTGTAACACTAGATTGTCTACTTACCACTGTGTGCGTAGGCCTGAGTATGAAATGAGCAGTGGAGCACACATGGCGGCAGCTGCTCCTGCAGTCCTTGGTAGCTTTCAGAGAAAGTGTGTCCAAGTGTCTATCACGGTTGTAATGAAGGCCTCTGAAGTGCCTGTTACACTGGGGGTGAAGGTGTCACCCTTCCGTGCCCCCCCGCTATTCAGAGGCCCCATTCAGTCTGAAGCCAATGAATATCTGTGAGACATGACACACTCAGGAGCCCCTCATCACATTCTGCTGGAGGGCACGAACATTTTGCTTTACCCCCACTAGGGACTATATGCCACATATGTGTCTGCATGTATCTGTGTGGATGGGCTATGGAGCACACGCAGTGACAGTTATCCCTACAAACATTGGCAGCTCTTTAGTAAACCTGAGTCTTTAAGGGGAGAGGTGTGACGCTGCGGCCAGCGTGACTGACGCTGGAATCTGGGGATCACGGTTCGATCTCCGGCTCCGGCGGCAGGTTAGCCCAGCACCATGTGATTCTGGGCAATAGCTTGCTTAATCTTCCCGACGGCCCCCAGCACCTAGAGACCCTTACGGTGATTGTTCGTGCTTTATAAATGTGGATTATTATTATTATTATTATTAAGTCACTGGTTCTGTGTACGCCGCTGTTTACATGTCTGTGTTTGACATTGGGAGCTCTTTAGTGTAGCCAGCCCTGCCTGCATCGACAGATGCAGATAGAGCAGTTTATTTTTATAAGCGTGTCACTGTGTTTCCATGTGCTTGTGTGTCATTATATGTGTGCATCTGCCGCTGCGTGCAGTGCTTAATTTGTGAAAATATAAGTGCAAGGGTCCAAAGTTTTTCTTAGAGGCCCGACACATCTGAATGCTCAGGTTGCCAAATACCAAGGCAGTCTCATCTTGATTCCACATCTTGCCTCTTTCTTTCCTCACCCTACACTACTTCTCTCTTTGTGTCACTCTTGCAGGTTTTTCTCCTTCCTCTCAGTTGTAGGGAGGCTTTGCTTTCTCTTTTTGTCAGTTTTCCTTAATTTTCTCCATTTTCTGCGTTCCTTTCTCTGTTTTTGTTCAAAATCTATTAGTCAAAAATAAATCACGTTCCCAAAAAATGAACGCTAATGTCTACCAGGGGCCCACATTAAGAAATGCCTGTCTGACTGAATGAATTTAATGCATAATTATTTGAAATCATTGAAAAACGCGATACAGTATCAAAGTTAATATTTTATATCTTGTGTACTTCTCATGTATGGGATTGTCTTTCAAGTTTTCAAGTTATTGTCCATTAATGTCAATTTTATATCAGACCCTTCATAGTTGTTCTTTGTTCTCCAGCCATAGTGTTCCTGAGACAATAGGATCGCTCCTTGGCATTGTTCTGATTGCTGCCTCAGTTAAATAATCTGCTTTTGACAGTATTGTTACAAATGGCAAAGCTTGTATGTTAAGTGATTCCCACTTTCTCATTAGAACATAGAGAAAGACAATACAGAGGCATTTCATTTAAATGTTGGAGGTTTCAAATCTAAATATACTAGATTTCTGGGTGGTAGGGCAAAGTGGTAGAAGGTGGGCCTGGCCACAGGGGGACCCCCTCCATGTGCTTTGCAGGGGGGCCCCCTCAAGTTTCGTTACGCCACTGCCTTCAACAAATTGCCACAATATAAAGTCCATGGTTGAAAAATAGTAACCAACTCCCAAATAACTTCTGATGTATCCCCAGCGCTAACTTGAGATGGATGCCTCCAGCCCTTTCCCCTGGATCCAACTCGATACCATCATGGCTAATATTTGATAGAGAAGTTGTAAAAGGTTCACTCAATCCAGTGGGTACCAGGACTACTCAGATGCATCACTCAACGTGTTTGCAACTGTTATCAGAGCTATGCCTGCAAAACTCATATAAATGGGTGTTTACTTTCATTCCTCAGGCTGCATACCATAACGTCCCTGCACCTATACATCATGCCATGAATCCTTCCACCACCATACAGTGTTTTGGCAGATTTGGTTATTGGTACATTCACTAGTTCGGTGCTCCTAGCAACAAAGTTCTTTTGTTGGAATCCTGATTGTGGAGTCCAGCAGAATAAGCTTGGCTAAGGAGCTGAGAGGTTGGCTCTGAGGGTCGCTTGTTATATTCTTCAATAAACCTATTTTAATCTACAACTGGCTACCGACTTCTCAAAACACACCTTCTTGAAAAGCGGCATAATCCTTTTCTGTTTTCAACTCAAAAGTGAAGCAAACCATCACAAAATGCCTTTTTTGTTGTTTACTTTCCAGCGCAAAACTTGTGCTGTAAATTTCCTGAAAGTAACGCAAAGTAGCATATTGCTGCTTTGCTTCACTTAGCATCAAGGGAGCATTACATGGGTGTTCCCATGCAACAACCTATGCTTTTGATGCAAAACATATCTACCAAAAATGTTAAACAGGGTTTTTGTTAAAAATGAATGCCATTTGAAAGCAGGCGTGAAAAGGAGAAATGTTTTCATTTCTCCTTTCTTTTCCGACTTGCATGTATGCTGCACTGTACAGAACACATACAAAGTAGGAAATGTTTTAAAACTTGCCTAGTCATAGTATTTTTTACTGAAAGGCCATTCTACCAGTACAAAACCTATGCTAGACTCATGCACACACCCTTGCACTATGGCGCAAAGGTGTGTGTGGCACTCTGCAGCAAAATTCTGCACAGACGCTAGGGAGAGAGGAGGAGAGAGCCATATTTCAGTGTATATATATGTCACTCTCATACAGAATTTTTAGCTGCTAGGCTGATTTGCTTGAGAATTTAGTAAATCTGGCCCTGAGTCTTTTTCATGATCAACATTTTATTTGTCATTTTCTTTTTCTTATGAATATATTCACTAAAAAGCTTCACATAGGCAAGGATTTCATGGAATGGTTTTGTTTGCCAGCACATCACACTCTTCCAAAGATATGTACCGATCTCTAGACATCAGACTAACACAGAAGCAGAAACAAATCCTGCCACACCTTCTTTTGAAGGATCATCAACTCCCCTGTGTTCCCACTACACCTGTTTCAATCTGTCACAATACGCATGAACTGACTGTTCTGCATTTTGCATTGGCTTATATCTAGGTCCTTCTCTCTGTGGGTCTTTATTCGACCATTGTACTATTGTCTTGTACTCAATCTACAAATCCTTGGAACAATATTTGAAAACAACGCATCCAGATCTTCCCAAAGCACATACGAAATAGTCACAATTTTCTCTACCTCAGTATACCACTTTTTTGGTTTCTCTCTGAGCTTTGTAAAAATTCTTGGTAAAAGTCCAGATATAGTGGTGGTCCTACTAAGTGTGGAAAGGAACTATAACATCTTGAAGTGAAATCCAACCCCTTCAGTACACATATGCCACTCTAGGCGCATCTCGCAAAAGGAACTATTTTTCAATAGTTTCTTCACAATCAGAATTACTTGCACACACAATTCATTTCAATATACTCCTTTGAGCTTCTCAGAAGCCTGAGCCCAATCATCTTTGCATTTATTCACATTCTCTAAATCTCTGATCAAGTAAATTAATTCACTGAGATTCGTTCTTAATGGTGCAGTGTTTTCTTTTTACAGTTCACATTCTGTCAATCTCATCATGCATGCCTCACAAATTCGTTTTTCCTTTACTTCAGATTCATCAGCCAACATCTCATGTTTCTCATATGCAAGACTAGCATGCTTCCCTACTTCAAAATTCAAAAACACGAATTCTACTTTATTTAATTTTAGACTTTTTGCACTATAAATGTCCGAATCTACAATTTAGTTTAAGTTTAAATCTGTTAATTTAAGTAACTTTTACCTCCAATGACTGTCAAGCCTCCAAGGTTGATTCAGAATTTCTTTCGCTCAACTCAATCGTTCAAGCTTCTTGCACGTCTGCATAAGCAGCAGTAAATAGAGGTGGTTTTGTCATAATTAACAGTTCACTTATAAATTAATCCTCTTCCTCTGAATAACTCTTACTCTCTGTCTTCTTCTAATTCTTCTTCTGATTTTGCTTTCGGTTTTACTCTCTTTTGTCTTGTTTTTGCCTGAGTCAATAGCAATTGCAAGAAACATGGCCACAGTTTCTAACACGTTCCATTTCCACTCTTCTTTCTGTAAACAACATCTTCTTTACAAACAATTATTTATGGCCTTACCAACTTGACCTTAACATTGTTTAATAGACTCTTACACACCCTATTGGTGTCATGCTTTATCATCAGGTCTCAATCTGGTCCCTAAAAACCAGGATGGGCTCAACCCTATTCCAGGGAGCACTTAGGATATTATCCTGCCGGGGTCTTAAAATAAAAATACCTCAGAACATCTAGATATCCCTTTATTAATGGTGTTCCTGGAATGAATAAAATGATATTGTAAGGGGCTATCTATGGAAGCAATGATCCTACACCCTGTATATGAGTCCATATGTTTTAGACCAAAAACGTTATGGCCATAGGGTCCAGAACATTCGTCAGGATTAGGATGCTTCACCTTGGTAAAATGCCAGTAAAGAATGCCAAGAGACCCAACTAAGTTCAGTAAGGACAGCACATACCATGCAACATATATGTCATGCAAAAGTCACAAATGTCCTTGTTCCAACGGGGTACCCATCTTGGGTCATGTAAAAGAAAAGTAAAAACCTGGAAAATGCTTCCACTTAAAATGGTCTCACACTTCATATGCATTGCCATGGTGCACACTCAAAAACACCCCTAGCAATCAGTGAGCAAACAGCACTTTCAAGACAAAGATGCCTGTGATCATTTTATATAGTAGTGGAGACTGACCATACACACAAGAAACTGAAGACAAAACTCAAGTAATGCTTAATTATAAAGCACACAAGCAACAGTAGCATACAACATTAGAGATCATGTAAGAGCAGACCATCTACCCTCTACTATCAAGCCAGTTTGCTACATGGGAGCAGTGCGGGACTTGTCCCTGTATTCACACACTACTGGGACCAAAACCGGAGAATCACATGGGCATGAGTTGCATGAGGAGAGAAATTTGTGAAAAAATTATTAATTAGTTGCCATACTTCTAATGAAGCGTATTCCACTTTTGGGAGCCTAACGGCTAGAGCAGTCAACCTCGAAACTGGGGAACTGGGTTCTAGCCTCAGTAGGGGTGTTCAACATCCTGTGATTCTAGGCAAATCACTTAATCTCCTGGTGCCTCACAAAATATATGTGTCTGCCTGCAACTAGTGCTCATGAAAAGTGCTCTGACACCTTCGGGTCAAGTTTGTGCTATATAAAACTAAAAAACAAAGGGTATGATGTTACCATTCGCAGTGACTTGGTACACTCTCACCTACCCGTCGGTATGGGTGTATGGCAGAGACACGTATCTTTATCGTGCGATCCACTCATTATGGCAGAAAGCTAAGGAAGCAAGGGCCATATGTATCAAGCCAAATTGGATTCGCAAACGCCGAAATTCGCAGAATTTCGGCGTTTGCGAATGCAATTTGGACTAATGGTATGCCTCAAATCTGCTTGAAAAATAAGGAATCGCAAAATAGCGATTCCTTATCTTGCGATTGCATTAAGGAATCGCAAATTTTGCGATTCCTTAAATGCAATGTAAGAAGCCAAAAAAATTAGTTGGTGGTAAGTTGCGAATTCCTTTCAAAATGCATATTTTTACAATTTTCCAAGTGCCATATGATGCACATACATGCCCTTAGGGCATGCATGTGCGCCACATGTGCACCCATGCTGATTTCAGGGGTACAACAGGGTGTCTTTTGGACACCCCTGCACCCTTGAAAATATTCACAATTTGCGATTAGCAAATTGAGAATCGCAAATTTCCCCTTCATTCCTATGGGCCTCCTGGCCCATAGAAATGAATGGGAAATCATTCCTTAATTGCGATTAGCAAATTGCTAATCGCAATTAAGAAATCATAAGAAATCGCTAAAAAGAAGCTGATTTCTACATACATACCATTTTGCGATTTCTAAATAGCGATTCCTTAAAAATCGCTATTTAGGAATCGCAAAACGGAATGTTGATACATATGGCACCAAGTCATCGCTCCAGCACAGATTTGCATGTGCTCATAGAGTCAGCTAGGCCTAATGACTAATGTAGTCCTTGAAGATAGCGTTTGACCATGTGTGGGGCTGAGCAGTGGAAGAGCAGTAAAGACATATTTTAAGCAGCGTTTGCTTGTTCTGGTTTTGTACTCCCTATTTTTTAATGTGTCGGTGCTGTATTACTAGTCTCTGTTGACAACTCCATATTTATGGAATACTGTGTTGCTGGTGTCTCACATAACCTGTGCTGTTGTTGTTTCACCATGTCCATATGTGACAGTTGCTAAATAAATGTACAATAAACCTATTGATTCATCATAAAGCTCCTGCATGTTCTGCAGGACAGTACCATGTCATTCCATATTGTAATATGTGTGTTCACCAGTGTGCCAGGACCAGTGGCGGCTTGCAGAGGGAGTGCTGCGGGGCAGTGAGGCAGGGCGGGGGAGGGGCAGGTTGGGGGGGCAGTTGACCTCGGACATACGACCGACAGGAGTAAAGTAAGTGAGTAAATAAATAAAACTCTGTCCGTTGTGCTTGCTGCATCGCCAAAATGCAAAGTATAGTAGTCGTGAAAACGGTAACACTCCCAAGACTGGAGAGTAAAACACAGCATCTCCGGAATAGCATAGTGAGTTTGCAACCAGGATACGGCACAAACATCAAATATTTGGAGAATGAGACGCACAAGAGCAATATGGTCGGGTACTCCCTATGACCCCTCAACAACTTAATCCCCTGGTGCCTAGTCATTCCCGTCCCGGTCTCCCCTTGCCCCAGGGATTTTGACAAACAGACTAGGTGTTTGGTAAGATATTTGGATTAGGGGGGAGTGACCCCCCCCCGGCCGTATTTATTAATATTACAAGCAATATTCAAACATTTCAAATTACAGAAAATGATTTAACGCAGAAAGTACAGTTTACATTGATAGACACATGTTGTTGCAAGAGCTAACCTTAACACATTCTATTACAGAAGGCACTCCTACTGTAAATCTAACAATGCACGATATGACTCTCTGCGTGTCCCTTTTTGAGCCTAATGGCAAGGTCAACGACTGGCAGGCTTCTCTCCCCTCCCTCTTCTAGTCCCAGGGTACGGCCACTATTACTCCTGGAGCAAGGTTGCACAGGGGGTCCAGCTTATCGGACGGATCTTTTTCCCCCTGGCCCCCCCTACGCCCTGGTCTTGAACTCCATAAAAGGGGTCCGCAGACTGCTGCGCACGCGCGTACAGGGGTGGCCCCAGGCCAACTGGGAAGGATGACTCCCCGGCCCCCATACCCCGACAGCCTACTTACCGGCTGTCACTACCCCCGGAGTTACATGGTGCTGACCGCTAAGACCGCAGACTATGCTTACCAGTGTTGACCTTACCGCCTGACCAAGGATACCTAAATACGACATTAGTGAAAAACATGCAAATTACCATTCACTTTTATTTACTTTAAATCGCAACCTGTGGAACATAAAACATAAAGATGAAAAATTATCACTCAAATTGAAACACTATATACAATAACCGCAAAAACAGGTACCCAGAAGTTTAGCTTTAGGGGATAGTGGGTGGGCAAAAGATTACAGGGACGGGTGGGGGGGCCAGCCGGCCAGTGCGTGGGTGACGAGGTGGAGGCAGCCGCGAAAACCAAGAGGCTGCCTCGCTCGCGGGCTCCCCTTTTAAGGGGTGCGGAAACCTGGGTGACTTCCGGGAATGTTCTGAACCGGAAGCGCCGAAGCGCTTCCGGCTCACGGTTCTAGGGGCTGCGCCCATTGGCTGCCGCTCACGAGGGGGTCTGCGTCATTGGTGACGCATCCCCCTCCCCTCTACTTGTGGGTCTCGGGGCTAGGGCGACCGCCATAATGGCGGCCCGTCCCATGCTGGTCCTGGCTCGAACAATATGGTCGGGTACTCCCTATGACCCCTCAACAACTTAATCACCTGGTGCCTAGTCATTCCCATCCCGGTCTCCCCTTGCCCCAGGGATTTTGACAACCAGACTAGGTGTTTGGTAAGATATTTGGATTAGGGGGGAGTGACCCCCCCCCGGCCGTATTTTTTAATATTACTAACAATATTCAAACATTTCAATTACAGAAAATGATTTAACGCAGAAAGTACAGTTTACAGTGATAGACACATGTTGTTGCAAGAGCTAACCTTAACACATTCTAATACAGAAGGCACTCCTACCGTAAATCTAGCAATGCACAATATGACTTTCTGCGTGTCCCTTTTTGAGCCTAACGGCAAGGTCAACGTCTGGCAGGCTTCTCTCCCCTCCCTCTTCTAGTCCCAGGGTACTGCCACTATTACTCCTGGAGCAAAGTTGCGCAGGGGGTCCAGCTTATCGAACGGATCTTTTTCCCCTGGCCCCCCCCTACGCCCTGGTCTTGAACTCCATAAAAGGGGGCCGTAGACTGCTGCACACGCGCGTACAGGGGTGGTCCCAGGCCAACTGGGAAGGATGACTCCCCGGCCCATATACCCAGACAGCCTACTTACCGGCTGTCACTACCCCCGGAGTTACATGGTGCTGACCGCTAAGACCGCAGACTATGCTTACCAGTGTTGACCTTACTGCCACAGGCCAGCATAGTTGACCGACTATCTGGCCCCCCCTCCTGCAACTAAAAAAGGTCCTGAACTCTGTTTCAAATCCCTAAGCCAGGCTATGATATCATCCATAAAGGCATGATTACCTTAATGTGAAAGGTGCACCCCGTCCTGGAGAAAAAAAATGTTCCCCCTGATGTACCTGTGTGATATCTTTCTTAACCTAGGAGTCCTAAACAATTTGTCAAATTTGTTGTTGAGCCGCTTTACCGCGTGATTCAACGCCCTGACTGATTCGCCCCCCCTCCACTGAAACCTCGGTATCATGTGTGACCGGGCTATTATGGACTGAGGACACTGCTTTGCTAGCCACCCCACTTCCTTGAGTAATTCTTCGGTCAATTGCCTCCTACCTATCTTTGCCAAATCATTACCCCCCCAAGTGCAGGATCCAGATCGCGAGTGGTCCCGAGCTTGTGCATAAAGCATGGTTCACCAGTTCTCTGAATTGTCCCGCACACAAACCCCCCTGCCCAAAAAATGACAATTTTGACCCTAATCCTGTCGCCCTATCCCTGATGTGTCCTGTAAAGAAAGACTTTAGACGGCGAACGTAGGAATGTCCTACCACCCAAACCTCTTGGTTCTTCTGGTGCGAAGAGTAAACTTGCATCACCTCTTTGATTACTTCGCGGCGAACAGCCACCGCTTGACCCGACGCATGTTTCTCCCCTGAGTCACAGGATAAAGAAACTGCAAGTAACATAGAGAAGAGAAAAGGGGTCAGTGCAACGCCACGCCGGCATGACATGCAAAGATTCAAATGAAACATCCTGCACAAAACAAACTTTCCACCTTCTTGAGTCACAAGAATTAGGGATAGGCAAATGGTCTACATCGACTCACTAAAGTAAATGCAGCCGCACATATCTTTTATAGCAGTTGGAAGTCCACCTGCCAATCCTTTTGACACGTTCCCTTCCTAGGCCCTTTGCCGCAGCCTCTGAGGCTGCACCTATCCTGAAAGAGTGGGTCCCAAAATTGGCGGTATCTAGACCCGCCTTCTCAAGTGCCTTAATCATAACTCTTCTAAACTAAAACACTGTGAGGGGTGTCCCATCCTTGTGTATAAACAATGGAACCCCTAGTATTAGTGGCCTTTGGGCCATAAATGCCTCTAACCTAGTGACTGGGCAGCATGCTGTAGTCCCTGCTCTGTGCAAGACCACGGAATGCCCCCTACCTTCCTGATCAGTTTTAGATTTTGGTATGGAAATCATGACCGAGCCTTCGCCAATTTTACATGTCCTGCCTGGATCCCCCCTAGCCAATCCTGTGTGTTCCTTGCGACTAGCTCGCCTATTCTGAAAGCTCCGTAAAATGCCAGACAAAATGCTGCCCGGGAAAGGACCGTCTCCTCAGGTGATGTAAAAACCTGTGGTAAGGCTACTACTAACTTTTCGAGTGTTTCTAGGCTAACAGGCCTCCTCACATCTGGCTCGGTCCCTCGCAAACGCTGCCACCCCTTCAAAACCTGCCGTATCACAAAGTGTTTGGTGGGGTCACCTTTTCCGTGCAGCTTTGAAAAATAAAGATATGGCTGCGATATGCCTCCTCGCGGCCGCCACTGTGCGGCCCTGCTCCCACATGTAAGCAAGGTAAGCTACTACTGACTCATGATCCAGCCATTTCTCGCCCCACTGCTCCCCCAGAAAAAGACAAAAATAACCAAACGCCCCTTCATAAGAGGTTCTTGTTCTAGGCGCTAAGCCTGCAGCCACGAGGTGCGGTACTCTGGGGCACCAAGTTGCCAGAGTCGTTCTGGGAAAGGTGTCGGGTGGGGCGCTGCCTCTGGGATGTGTGCCCTGAAAGCCTGCATTTTAAAACGAGACAATGCGTCAGCTGCGTGATTCAACACCCCTGGAACATGTTTCGCCCGGAAGAGCACATTCAATCTCATGCACTGCAACACTATTTCTTTTAGCAAGCGTAGCAACATCTCACACTTGGCGGACTGATTGTTTATGCATTCCACCACTCCCATGTTGTCCGTCCAGAATATGACTGACCGGTTCCTTAATGCATCTGCCCAAACGACCAACGCTACCAGAATCGGGAAGAGCTTGAGAAAAGTGATGTTGCTGGTGAGCCCTGAACTTTTCCACCACTCGGGCCAATGTTCTGCCACCCAGTCGTGCCCCAGAATAGCTCCAAACCCCTCGCTGCCTGCAGCATCCGTCATTAAACCTAGTTCGGGGCTGGACACGGGCGGGCAAGGCACACCACTTTTCCATTGAAATCACGCAGGAAAGCCCTCCATATCGGCATGTCCTGCCTAACCTCCTTGGTCAACCTAGTGTGGTGATGCTTCTCTTTGAGGCCAGACATGGCGTGAGCAATAGTGCGGGAGAAAGGACGCGCCATAGGAATGATGCGCAATGCGAAATTTAACTGGCCCACCACTCGCTGTAATTGATGTAGTGTAACCTTCTCTTTGCCAATGCAGCTTTCCAAGGCACGCCCAAACTCCCTGACCTTGTCACGTGGCAGCCTGGACACCCCCTGAACAGAGTCTAACTCAATCCCTAGAAATTCAATGAGAGTTGTTGGGCCCACCGTTTTATCGGGCGCCAATGGCCCCCCAAATTCCTGCATGAGATCGCAAAACTGCTGCAAGGCTGACCTGCACTCTCCTGAGCCCGGGGCCCCCAGAAAATGAAAATCATCAAGGTAATGGAGGACCCATTGATGCCCGAACTTGTCCCCGAATGACCACTCTCGAAAGGAACTGAATTTTTCAAAATAAGCGCAGGACATCGAGCATCCCATTGGCATGCACTTGTCCACATAGTACTTACCCTCAAACTGGAATCCTAAGAGGTGACAATCAGCGGGGTGAACGGGCAGCAAACGGAATGCTGATTCAATGTCAGATTTTGCTAGCAAGGCCCCCTGACCTAAAGTTCTCAGAATGGCCACTGCCTGGTCAAAAGATGTGTACTTGACACTACACAGCGTGTCAGCGATGGCATCATTCACTGAGCCTCCCCTGGGTGCAGATAAGTTGTGGATCAATCTGAATTTGCCCGGCGCTTTTTTCTGTACCACCCCTAGAGGCGAGCACACAAAATCTGCCATCGGTACGTCCTCAACTGGTCCAGCCACCCTCCCCAGGTTCAACTCTTTGAGAATTTTTGCCCTTGCTATGCTCATGTTGGATCTAACCGACACCTGGTTCTTACAGTATGTCACCCCGCTGTGCCCCTGTGCAGGTATTCTGAAACCGTCCACAAAATCTTCCCTGATGACCCTCGCTGCAACAGTGCAAGTGTATCGTTCCAACCAAGGTATCATGGCGCCAATGTTCACCGGAGATCTAGCCTTCTCTAACAAGATTCCATTATTCTTGTTTTTTACCCCCTTTATCTCTAGCTTTCTTGTTGCACTTGGCCTCGGGGTGGGAGGTGTTACCACAATATCCACAGGTGTGCCTGAATTTACACGAGCCTGAGGCCCTGGAACAGGTACGTTTGTTGAAATCGAAACAGACCCCTTTTTTGCTCCCGCTCCCTGATCTGGCTGTACTACCCCCGCGTACCCAGCGGGGCTTGCCTTAAAGGGCGGGGAACGGCCTGTGTCTGGAACCGGTACCCGCACGGCATCCGGCGAGGCCACCACCAAATATTTCAGGTGGAGGAACATATCAGTCTGATCCCACCTCAGAGAAGAGTCCTCAGCCTTAGCCCGCCTAAAAGCCTTATCATAGTCTTTCCACCCATCGCCCCCCTTGTCTGCATGAGCAAGGGTGATCCTGTTCTGATAAATTGCCATCTCTGACCCCACCTCTGGGAATCGTTCAAGCATTACGGCCATGTACGTGGAGAAACCCTGTATCCAATTTGCCAAGTTCTCCTCTACCCTGTACTTCAGCAAGATATTAGACCATTCTCTCGGATGGGTCCATTCCTTATTTTTTCAAGCCTCTTCCCTGTCCGCTTCATCAATTAAAAGAAAAAACATGTTCATGTATTTCCCCCTCCATATCTTTTCCTTCAATTCCTTAGACAGATGTCGCCCCAGACGCTCCCTCCCCGAGCGCATTTCCCCTACCCCTAGAGGCGTCAAATGCTGATTTATACCTGCTGATGCTGCTACATCAGCCTTCTTTGGTGCCTCCGCCTCCTTCTCGCTGTTGCTTGTTGCTGACAGACTGCCGCCACTGGTGCCTGACACCTGATCGCGTGACCCCACGGTTGCCTCATTAGGAATTGGGCCAGCAGGTTCCTGCTGTGGGCTCCCTGCCGGTAGTGCCGGCCCCTTCTTTGGTTTGCCGACTCCGAGTTCTGCGAGCAACTTTTTTGCCCGTTCCATCGCGTCACTCCCGCCAGCTGACGCCCCCGCGGCATGTGACCAATTGTCACACTGGCCAAACTGGCTGTCATATCGGGCTGCCCAGGTACGTCCGGGACTGCACCTACATTCTGGTGAGGCCTTGGTGTAACCAACTGTCCTTCGGGTGGCCCCATTCCCTCACCCCCTCCTGGGAGGTCCAGCTCTGGTGTTGCCTCAGGGCTATCGGTATCCCGTGCGCCCTACCCTCTACTTATCCCACCTTGCTTGCGCCGATTACGCTTTGGTGGTGGGGGTGAATAATTCCTTGGGGGCAAAATAGGCCTCTTGGGCCTTCCCCCCCACTACCGCCTCTGGGCTTTCTACCTTATCCTGTAATCTATTGAGGGTCTGACCATTGGCTTGTACTTGCTGGACCAGTGCTTCCAGCATGACCTCTGTGTGGGATCGCTTCTCAGCCCGCCGCGTCTTAGGGGCCATGGCGATAGCGCGCCTTTCCTACGTGTACCGACCACAGGCACCTGGACCACATGACAATTCCCAACAGGAGACAGTGTCCCCTCTTACCGTGCGTTGTAGCGGACCCCAGCCAACCTGTGCAGCCACGCGACCAGAGCCAAGACCTACTGGCTAGCCCAGTAAGCTCAGGCGAGCCGCCCGCTCAAGCCCTCTATGGCTCCCAGAAGCGATGTACTGCTGGTTAGTTGGTGCCGCCTCTTCTTACTCCAGTGATCGCCAACCGACTATCGCCCAGGAGGATGAGTAATGTCCTACTCGAGGAGTGAACTGGAGCTGTGAAGAAGAAAAAAAAATATGCGGGTCTCGAAGCGCTGTGCCTGCTAATGCCCCCAAGCACGACCTTTCTATCTGAGCAGTGGACCTCAACAGGATTTAATACGCCGGAGTATGGTGTTCTAACCTTCCCCCCACTGCGGCCCCTCAATGACTTCCAAACTTGCTGCAAGAGTGATTCCCTATTGCAATTGTCACTTTGCAGCCCTCAAATCAGCCCCTTTAAAAAGTGAGGAAACACCAGATGCCCCTCAAAACACCCCAACTCCCGACTAATCACAAAGGCACAAGACTACCGTACCCGGCTCCTTAATTTTACCCCGGGCTGTTAAAATTCAGCCTAGTTATCTGAGGCAAGGGGCGGATCTCATAGCAAAACTGCACCGATCGCTACCCCAGTCCCGTTTAATGAAGCGCACTAATGGGCGCCGTGCCGTGTCCCCCTCTTCCCCCCCCCCGGCGGGAGCAACTTGCTCGACTGGCACCTGTTATGATCGCTGCTCGTCGGGATTCCGCTCGTTTTCGCCCGCAGCCGAAGGTCACACCTGCAAGAAAGGCAAAGGGTTTCCAGCGACGCTCCGAACCACACGCAGCTCCCCCGATGCCGCTCCGCACTTGCTGACGCGACCTGTGACAAAACAAAACAAGTGCTGATCTTGGCTTCCAGCGACGCCCTGCACCAAAACAGTGCAGCACCTCCGATGACCCTCTCCGAGCTCCGGACCACACCTGATAACGAGACCTGAAAGATAAAAACCCAAAAGATTACAGGGACGGGTGGGGGGGGCCAGCCGGCCCGTGCGTGGGTGACGAGGTGGGGGCAGGCGCGAAAACCAAGAGGCTGCCTCGCTCGCGGGCTCCCCAGTTAAGGGGTGCCGAAACCTGGGGTGACTTCCGGGAAGGTTCTGAACCGGAAGCGCTGAAGCGCTTCCGGTTCACGGTTCTAGGCGTGGCGCCCATTGGCTGCCGGTCACGAGGGGTCCGCGTCATTGGTGACGCATCCCCCTCCCCTCTACTTGTGGGTCTCGGGGCTATGGCGACCGCCATAATGGCGGCCCGTCCAATGCTGGTCCTGGCTCGAACAAAGTGAGGCTGACCTGGTGAATGTGCCAGCATGCCGTAATGCAGTCTCTGCGGAAACTATGGTCTTGACTTCCAGGAAAAAAATTGGAGCTCAAAGCAAGCATACAGCTGGCAATGACATGGGGCTGGGATAGGCATGCGCGAGCATCGAGAACGGGAATCAAGATCAGAATGTGAAAAAAAAGGAACCGGACTGGAGTATGTTGTGGGGAAAGCGGCATAGAAAGTCACTCTTACCTCTGTAATGTTAGATGGCAGAGTAGAAAATGGGAGTCACTGGGTCAATCTCTCAATGTGTGATTGCACCTTACTGGTCTGGGAGCAAGGACATGATAGGCGTGGCACGAGTTATTAAATAGCATGCATGGTCCTGTAAGAGCGGGTAAACAGTGGAGGCCATATTGAAGTGTAGGTAAGAAGACAGGAGCCAAGGAGTAAGTGAGATAAAGGACATAGTGCTACACAATAAATGCACCGCATTATACAACATAAGGTACTTAGAAGTACAATATCAAAAAAGTAATTCTAACATTATAAGATCCTACTTAGTGCTACCACTTTTTGATATATGTAAAAAGATAAGCAAGGACAGGTTTTATTTTTTTACAAAGTCATCCATTGCTAAAAGTTGAAGACTCGTTGTCACAGAAAGAAGAACGTTCAATAAGGACAACTGTGATAGAATAATAAGAATGGAACGCAGTAAGAAGAAAGCTGTTCACTATATAACAGTAGTATGGCGAATGTACAATGGTATGAGGCAGAGGCAATTGTATATGTGAAAACCAAAGCATAGTTGTATGAGAAAATGCATACAAACACAAAGTGCACTTAGCTACAACACCAGTATGGATATAAGTGTACATGAAGCAATCATAAAAAACAAACAACATTTTAAATCAGAAGGAAGTAGAAAGCTGTCATGTAAGCATTTATTAAAAGTTCAGATCAGGGAGGTCCAATCCTCCATCCGGTTCAAGCCAGTTTCATGACTTTTGTTACGTAGAATCCATTTGAGTACCTCTTTATTAAGAAGGTGGTTCATGTCAGTACCACGAGGGGGTGGTTTAATCACAGTGATGACTGGCCATTGAATATCATTCTCCAAGTATCCCTTTTCCATAAAGTGGTCAACCAGGGGAGCATTTGGTACCCTGCATCTGAGACGGCTTCGATTTTGCAAATCCTGATCCGTACCTTCTGTGTTGTCTGACCGACGTTGATAAGGTTACAAGGACAGAAGATGGCATAGATCACAATTGCGGTATTGCAGTTAGAAAATTGCGTGAGAGCAATGTTGATGTTTTCAAATCTGAACTCCTTGCTTTCAATAGAGAATTGACATAGAACACAGCTGCCACATTTGAAGTGCCAGAGAAGAGGGGCAATACCCGACAGATCATTCAAGGACTGTGATGCTTTCTAGGGGCATGGAGGCAGGCTCTAACTAGATGGTCTTTGATACTACGGTTTTTGCGAAATGCAAAAAGTGGGCGTTCCAAATTCAGATTACCTCAAGGGGTGGTGATGGACAGAGTCTCTGAATTAAGCAGAGTACTCTCACCCAGTCAAGAGATCAGGGCTAGATCCAACACCGTTTTTTAGCTCATTGCACCATCCCAGTTTCAGAACCTGGCTGTATGCAAATTAGTCTGTCCCTGGCCCAGTGCATCATGGGAACAGGGCAGACCAGACTACAAAAGCCAATACTTACACTGGGAAGGAAACAAGCTTCCGGGGACCGGTTTCTGCCATTTCAGGCGTCTTCGGCCCGGCTTGCTTGAATCCTGATGGTGCAATGAGCAAGGGACTCACATCTGAGTATACCCTTCCACGCTTAGGGTGGACAAAATAATTTACAACAAGGGGTGGTGATGGACAGAGTCTCTGAATTAAGCAGAGTACTCTCACCCAGTCAAGAGATCAGGGCTAGATCCAACACCGTTTTTTAGCTCATTGCACCATCCCAGTTTCAGAACCTGGCTGTATGCAAATTAGTCTGTCCCTGGCCCAGTGCATCATGGGAACAGGGCAGACCAGACTACAAAAGCCAATTCTTACACTGGGAAGGGAACAAGCTTCCGGGGACCGGTTTCTGCCATTTCAGGCGTCTTCGGCCCGGCTTGCTTGAATCCTGATGGTGCAATGAGCAAGGGACTCACATCTGAGTATACCCTTCCACGCTTAGGGTGGACAAAATAATTTACAACAAGGGGTGGTGATGGACAGAGTCTCTGAATTAAGCAGAGTACTCTCACCCAGTCAAGAGATCAGGGCTAGATCCAACACCGTTTTTTAGCTCATTGCACCATCCCAGTTTCAGAACCTGGCTGTATGCAAATTAGTCTGTCCCTGGCCCAGTGCATCATGGGAACAGGGCAGACCAGACTACAAAAGCCAATTCTTACACTGGGAAGGAAACAAGCTTCCGGGGACCGGTTTCTGCCATTTCAGGCGTCTTCGGCCCGGCTTGCTTGAATCCTGATGGTGCAATGAGCAAGGGACTCACATCTGAGTATACCCTTCCACGCTTAGGGTGGACAAAATAATTTACAACAAGGGGTGGTGATGGACAGAGTCTCTGAATTAAGCAGAGTACTCTCACCCAGTCAAGAGATCAGGGCTAGATCCAACACCGTTGCTCATTGCACCATCAGGATTCAAGCAAGCCGGGCCGAAGACGGCTGTAATGCCAGAAACCGGTCCCCGGAAGCTTGTTTCCTTCCCAGTGTAAGAATTGGCTTTTGTAGTTTGGTTTGCCCTGTTCCCATCATGCACTGGGACAGGAACAGACTAATTTGCATACAGCCAGGTTCTGAAACTGGGATGGTGCAATGAGCTAAAAAACGGTGTTGGATCTAGCCCTGATCTCTTGACTGGGTGAGAGTATTCTGCTTAATTCAGAGACTCTGTCCCTCACCACCCCTTGTTGTAAATAAATTCAGATTACCAGCATTCAGTATGGGCCAGTTTTTCAAAATACATTTTCTAATTTGATTAGAAACTGGTGAAAAGGTAGTAACGCATACTAAGTGATTGTTGGTGTCTTTATTTTTTGGTGTTTGAAGGGTGTTGCGGTGGCAGTAACATGCCCTTTTGATAGATTTATGGGCTAATTTGCGTTGGTACCCCATGGCGTTCAACTTTTCTGCAAGGGTTCTTCCTTCGCGTAAGTATTCATGTTTAGGTCTCGCCTGTCGATGCGCATGCGCATCGAGCTTGCGAGCCTATTGCGGCTTAAACAACTTTTAACTGAGAAGCAAGGAATCGTGGCGATTCCTTGCAGTGCCCGTGACTTTTAAGCTCAATGCGCATGTGCATTGAGCTTAAAAGCGCGTGCACAGCCGCAATCGCCATCTGTTCCTCTCTCCCGCATTCCTCCGACACCTTTTGAAGTGAAGCTTAGCTTCACTTCAAAGGCCCGGCTTCTTAACACCCACATGCTGCTCTCCCCGCTCCGCCCCCTCCCCTGCCCGCCTTGTTTACGTAGGCCATGCATCTTAGAAAGGATTTCTAGTTACACTTTTTTTGGTCATTCCCTTTAGAGAACACACCTCAACTTTCACGAAAGTTACAGCACATTAACAATGAGAGCTGCATTAGTGAGCGCAGGACCCATGATCTTCAAATTGCACACAGTTCACCACTTACCCCCTACCCCCCAGCAATGCCAACACTGACGCCGTGCTCGGTGTTTCTCTTGTTATTGCATTGGTTTGAGTAAGCTGATTGTTTTGTAAAGCTCTCTGGCGCCCTGTTCGCGCAATGGAAAATCACAAAGATAAATGCATACCCTGCTCCCCCCTACCCCCCCTCCACCCTAGCAGGTTCTCTTCGTGCACTTACTCCTATTTATAGCCCTGAGACAGAATGATGTTGCCGTCTTGTTATTTTTTGGGTGTGCAATTTACAGCAGTATATTAAATAACGCACGTCCATTCGGACCGGCGAATGTTCACCCAGTAAGCTGCTCACGATAGTCCGAACGCTCACAGGAGGCTCGCGGATCCAGAGAAAGTGAATGTACAATTTGTCCCACAACAATATTTTGGCCTGCTCTAAATAACAGGCACTTTCCGCTTCTCGTGATGTAGTTTCCAGCTACACTATATGCTTTCCTGAGATCCAAATCTTAGATTATATTTTCTCACGGATGGAGAGCCTGTGTTGAAAAAAATATGCTACCGCGCCATTATAACCAGCGAATCCTCCAAGATTAAAAGTTTCAAAAGCCAACGGGCCATGATTTTGCATCGACCACGTGGAGGTGATAAACGTTTTCTTGCAGACAAACCAAAAAAAAAAAAAAGAATCATGCCTGTTATATATTACACACGACTTCAAGGTCACATAACAAATCGGTTACCATAAAGTCTACAAACACGCTAGGACTGTTCACGTTGCCTGCAAGACACGGCTTCACATACTCGACGTAGTAGATAGATACATTAACATGTATGAAGGTTGTCTAAGCGTGTGAGTGTGCTTGCAGGAAAATAAACATGAATGTAAACATGTATGTACACATATATAAATATATACACAGACACATGCATGCAACCCTAAATTGCATCAATGGGTATGCACGTTAAAAGTCGTGTGAAAAACAGATGTGTAAAGCAATGCATTTAGAAAATTAACTTTTTTATTCTATGTATTTTGCGACTCGTCCCATTTTAAATATTGGATTTTCAAGAAAACGACAGTTTTTCAAATGATAACTGCGTTCAAGAAGAATGAAACCATGCGTATCAGTTTTTGAACAGCTGTGTGGCACATACTTTAAAGTTTTTTTTCGGTCCCGGTTTCTTTCTAGCTTGTGAAAACAGAAAGCTCTCTGCAGAACAAGACACACGATCAACCCCCACAATGTTTGTTGCATTACAATTCGGCCTGGAATAAGACGTGAGTGGTCGGGCCATTACGCGGTTGGCCCGGGCTTTTGATTACAAGTGTGAAAGCACAGATGAACAACGTTTCAGCAGCTGGAAGTGTGTACACTGTGTGTGTGGCGAAGTGGCCTTTCATTTCAGAGCCAATTGGCGCTCCAAGGTCTGAGGGAGCTCTCTGGTTTGCCAGCTGATGCCCTCTTCCCGCCACACTCACCCTCACACACACTCACGCCCCCTCACACTCACACACACTCACACACCCTCACTCCCCTCAAAAAATAACACCCCTCACAACAAGCTCACACTCACTACACCGGACAGCCGCACCCACTCACACCCCTCACACTCTCTCACCATCAACACCCCTCAGCCTCACACAGCCTTACCCTCATCCCCTCACCCTCACACACCCTCAATCACCCTCACACCATCACCCTCACACACCCTAACTCTCACCTTCAACAACTCACACACACTCACACTCCCTCGCTCACACTCACCCTCACACACACACACACCCCCTCACCCTCACACCCCATCACCCTCACACCCCCTCACTCACACTCACTCACACTCAGCCTCACACACCCTCACGCTCACACACCGTCACACACCCTCTGCCTAACAACACCTCTCACCCTCAATCACCCTCACTCACACTCACACACCGTCACACACCCGAAACCTCACACCCTCAACCCCTCACTCACCCTCACCCTCACTCACCCCCTCACCCTCACTCACCCTCAACCCCTCACCCTCAACCCCTCACCCTCACTCACCCTCACTCACCCTCAACCACTCACCCTCACTCACCCTCAACCCCTCACCCTCACTCACCCTCAACCCCTCACCCTCACTCACCCTCAACCCCTCACCCTCACTCACCCTCAACCCCTCACCCTCACTCACCCTCAACCCCTCACCCTCACTCACCCTCACCCACCCTCACCCTCACTCACCCTCAACCCCTCACCCTCACTCACCCTCACTCACCCTCACTCACCCTCACTCACCCTTACTCACCCTCACTCACCCTTACTCACCCTCACTCACCCTCACCCACCCTCACTGACCCTCAACCCCTCACCCACCCTCACTCACCCTCAACCCCTCACCCTCACTCACCCTCAACCCCTCACTCACCCTCACCCTCACTCACCCTCACCCACCCTCACCCTCACTCACCCTCAACCCCTCACCCTCACTCACTCACCCTCACTCACCCTCACTCACCCTTACTCACCCTTACTCACCCTCACTCACCCTCAACCCCTCACCCACCCTCACTCACCCTCAACCCCTCACCCTCACTCACCCTCAATCCCTCACTCACCCTCAATCGCTCACTCACCCTCACCCTCACTCACCCTCACTCAGCGCAACCACAGCATCTTCACTAAATATATTTAATAAACTTTAAGCTATTGGCAATATAAAATAAAATCCATTTTATTTACGTATTAATTATTATTATTTTTTTAAGCCATTGATTTTTTTTATATCAATACATATAAGTCACATATAAGTCCCGTTAATACAAAACATGTTGCTTTACAAATGCTAGAGGTGTCACATTTACACAAATTATAACTATTGGCTTTGTAAAGAAGAAAGCTATTAATTTAGCTATTTAGAAAAAACAACACATAAATAAAAAACAAAAAAATAAATAACACCTATAGCTCAAACTTTACTACTGCGAGACCTATTGCATTTCCAATGCTTGTTTGAATAAGTAGTTCCTTCAGATGCAAAGGAATTGTGAGAATGGGAGGGAATCCCTCAGAGCTCGAAGACGGGGACTATTGTAGGAAAGGAGAGTATTTCTTTCTGTAGGTTTCTTTTAAAGGGAGGTGAACAACTCACTGTCGATGTGTTTAATAAGAAAGTCCAGAAAAACAATCTCAGACCTACTGTGTGTCAGGGTAAACCTTAGTCTATTGCAATTCGATTTAAACCATTGGAGGAAGTCCATTAATAACTCTTCAGAACCATGCCAAATAAGAAGAATTTTATCAATATAGCGTTTCCAAAAGGAAACACTTTCGATAAAGGGGTTAGTAGGGGTAAGTATTCTGTTGCACTTTAAATCATCCATATAGAGTATGGCAAAATTGGGAGCGAAAACTGCTCCCATTGAGGTACCTTTGATTTGTTGATAAAATTGACCGTCTAAGGTAAAAGGTTTTGTGTTAAACAAATCTTTAGGAGGTGTAGAATAAAAGATGTAGGGACCGCATGAGGCCATGTCTTGAGTCAAGAGTGTGCTCAATAACAACAAGTCCTTCTCTATGTGGAATTTTGGTGTAGAGTGATTCTACGTCCAAGGTGCAGAGTATGTCTGCCTGAGGGTTAAAGGAAAGGTGCTCCACATGATTAATCAAGTCCATGCTGTAACTGATGTAACATCTGGTATTAGGTACAAAGTATTTTATGAAGAAGTCAACATACTTGCCCAGGGGTTCCAAATTGGAGCCGCAACCTGAAACAATGGGGCGTCCGGAGGGAGTATTGGAATTCTTGTGTACCTTGGGAGTGTATAGATGACAAGAGTCTGTGGGAATTTGGTATTGAGACAGAGATATTCATTTTGCGTGAGAAAGCCTGCTAATTTGCCGTCCTCTGTAACAGCCCGAATGAGGTTACGAATTTCATGTGTGGGGTCAGTTGATAGTGGTAAATAGTGGTCAGTATTAGAGAGTTGTCCCAAGAGCTCAGTTTTGTATGGCTCAATGTTTTGAACCACAATACCGTCTCCCTTGTCAGCAGGTTTAATGACCAAGGAATCATCGAGTTTTAACTTCGTGTAAACTTGTTTTTTTCTGGAGTGGGAGATTATAGGGAATAAATTATGCTTTGAGTTCTAGTCTGGAAACCTCATCAAGAATTATTTCAAAGATGTGTATATCTACAGGAAGACAGTCATGTGGTGGCAAGAAAGTGAATGGAGAGTGAAGGTTTGTATTAGCATTGAAAGGAGGGAAGGGATTGTCCAGAAGAAAGGAATGTAGACAAATCTTGCGAAAGAATCACAGCAGTTATGTTTGTAGCTCGAGAAAATGAGGGCGCAGTTTGGGGACAAACAAAAGACCCTTACTGAGTAGTGATATCTCTACATCAGACAGAGGATGTGTGGACAAATTGAAATCAAGCATATTGGGTATGGAATTGTCAGGTGTCACCACTGGTAATACTTCTGTTGCGTTAGCCGGTCTCCTGATGTACTGTACCAACAAGGTAGGCGGCCCCTGTTACAGCCAGTCAGACGACCATGGTCTCTTTCTAAAAAAGTGGGATTTGATGTGTTAGTGGTGGTACTGGTCCCTTCACCTGTGTCAGAATTTTCAGAAGATTCACCTGAAGTGTCAGAGAATCCTACAATATTGTTCTGTTTGTTTTATCTGCCCCAGGGGCATCTAAAACTGGGATTTGTGTAAGTTCAGTTATTGTAGAAGTTGTCGGTACGGTAGGGATATGATTTCTCAATTTTGTAGGCTTAAATGTCTCTTTTCACCTTTGTGCTTTTCTTATTGTGTTCAATTATATTAGATCCATCCACTGTCTGTTAGACTTTTCCCGGTCGTTTTTTGGTGTCTGTTATAGAGCTAGTTTCATTAATCTGTTTCTCTAAATCGTTAATTTCTTCTGGTTTTGCACGTGTTCAGTAGCTGTATTGATTCCAAGTATCATCCATTGCCTGGAACATGTGGTACCATTGTAGCTGAAGTTGTTTAGATATTTTATGCAATCGGCGAAAACACCGAGGATGTTTCTTACTTGGAGACTCACCGGGATAGTGTCTGCTTGTAAATATTCTGTGAGCATGCGGATCATCAGTTGGATTCCGACATACTTTTTTTTGCACTTTTCTAATTGTTCAAACAATGAAATGCTAGCTGGTTGTGAAAGCTCCGCAGTGTCAAAGAATAGAGAAACCTTCTAGGACTTTCTTAATGTAATCATCTGAATGAAGGGCGGCATGATCTGATATGGTGCACAGTAAAGAACAAAGAAAGAAAAAAGGAGTAGTGAAAAGACAAAGAAAATGGCAAAAAAAGGGGGATAAAGGTGAAAAAACAAAGAAAGAACAGGAAAAAACAGGAAGAAAAGGGGATAAAAGTACACCCTTGAAGTCATAGGAATATTGTATTGTATTGTATTGTATTGTAATTGCATTTATATAGCGCTTACTACCCCTGACGAGGCGTCAAAGCGCTTTTTCGGCGAGTAGCACGCTACTCCAGGACCCATAGAGGATTAGTGTTGTATTAGTATAGTGAAACATGAGAGTACATTTTAAGTGGTGGATAGGTTAGTCAGTTATTTGGATTTGGAATGATAGCAGAAGGATAGAGGAGGCCAAAGGTTTGTATTTATATAGCGCTTGTTGATGCACGCTATTCAGGAAGCCTGCAAAGGATTAGTGGTGAATTAATATGGTGAAATATGAAGTAATTTCAGTGGTGGGTATTAGTCAGTTACTTGGAGTGAGAAGGATAGTGGAGGGATAAAAGGGGAAGAAAGATTTGCATTCATATAGCACTTGTTACCCCTGATGGGTGTTGAAGCGCTTTTCTGGCGAGTAGCACGCCACTCCAGAACCCATAAAGGATTACTGTTGAAAATTAGTATAGTAAAAAAAAATATATGAAGTAATTTGAGTAGTGTATATGTTATTCAGTTATTTGGGTAGTATATTAGTATAGTTTAATATGGAATTTGAGAAGTGAACATGTTAGTCTGTTAATTTCGATTGAAAAGGATAGTGGAGGGATAAAAGAGTTAAAGTTTTTTTGTTTTTTTTTAGGTCTTAGCAATAGGAGGAGGCTTTTGGATGCGTAAAAAGGAGTTTTGGAGGGGAGGACTCAGAGGCAAGAGTTTAGAAAGGTTTGTTTTAGGGCAGCAAAAGAAAAAGAGCAGCAAAATAAAAAGGACAGCATTTCTGGCCCTAGTCCCGACCAGTCTCGAACAGGCTCAAACAGGGAACTGCCCTTGTCCTCGCTGCCCTTAGCAGGCTCAAATGGGGAACTGCCCTTGTCCTCTCTACCCTTAACAGGCTCAAACAGGGAACTGCCCTTGTCCTCTCCGCCCTTAGCTGAAACGCCCTAACCCTGGCCTTTCATAGCCCTAGTAATCAGGTGACCGCTTCAGCCAATGGAAACCCTAGCCCTAACACTATCAAATCACAACACTAGCCCTACAATCTAGAACCAATAGGAGACCAGGACCTTACAGCCAATCTTAGCCCTAGTCCAAGCACCCAGTGAGTTCAAAAACCCTGATCTCCACGTCCAATCAAGGCCCTAGCCCTACCAGTAGTCCCAAACCAAGTCCATGCAACCAATGTCACAGGTAGCCCTAGTCCCTTCTTCCAATAGAAAGCCTAACCCTACTCTAAGTCCCACACCTAGTCCAGCAACCAATCACACCAGAAGCCCTAATCGCTACTTCCAATTAAAGGTCTAAACCTAGCCCTAGTCCCACCCTACTCCCAACAACCAATAACATAAGAAGCCCTAGTGCCTACTTCCAATAGAAATCCTAACCCTAGCCCTGATTAACGCCCTTGCAATCCAGCGATTGCACTAAACATACTATAAAGAGACAAGGGCACCCAAGTATGTCTGGAAGGGACCTCTGGTCTAAGTATCTATCTAGGAACAGTGGTCCCCACATTGAAAGATAATTATAAATGACACCATAGAAATGGAAGTTTGGACCGTAGTTTCAGCACAGACTGCATTACGGCGTGCCTGTACACACACCAGGTCAGCCTCATTTTGCTCTTGTGTGTCTCATTCTCCAAATCTTTGAATTTTGTACAGTATTTCTGGTTGCACACTCATGCTATTCTGGAGATGATGTGTTTTACTCTCCAATCTTGGGAGTGTTAACGTTTTCATGACTACTATATTTTGCAATTCGACCCTGTTTGCACTTTCCTTATGCATTCCTGACCTAGCATCGATATACTAGCATGCTCACTATTTTATCGCTAGGTCCAACACTATAGTAACTGTTGTGCCTTTAGGCATCACTTTCATGTTGTTTGATCCACATGCCTCGTGTTAGTGCATGCTTTATTGTTACACTTGATAAACATGTCACACACTATTGTATACTTCACCATGATACGTCTTGTCCTTTCTCTTCTTCCTTTGTTTAATTTTGATTCTCCTTTTCCTCCTTAATTTTTCTCTTTTCTTGCCTTTTAGCGGATATTATTCTCAGGCATCAATTACAAACGGTCTAATGATGATCTCGCTATCTAGCTAAGGAATTGAAACGTCGTCGACCAAAGCACCTTCACACTCCCAAAAATGTGTAGCTATGTCAAAGTGCAATGGTGTTTATGTGTAGGTTACGTGGCCTACAAGGTTCAGTTGTGCTTTGGCCACCTTGCTCAGTGCCTGAGTTTGGCAACATTTCTTTCTTTTTTATGTGTTGAAAATTGCCCCACTGTATATGTCTTTATGTTTTTGTAAATGTCATGTACTGAAATATAAATATTCAATGTTGATATACAAACATAGATGTCATTGTATTTCTTTGGTCTAATTTATAATTATCTTTCAATGTGGGGGACCACTCTTCCTAGATAGAGCTAATAAAAGAGCATGTAGCAATTACAGGGATTCCTTTTTGGAAGACAGGAAGAAACTGGCTAACATACACTTGACCTGTGTGAGCACATATAGCAATGTTTCTAATTCAGACAAAAATATTGTTACCAAACATTGGGGAATTGTGAACAGTGGCAAAATACACTATGACAGGACTATGTTTTCCTTCAGAAGGGGTACTAGCTTGAGGGATCTACTGTTCCATACAAGACCTAGACAGAGTAATCAAGAACAACGCACCCTTTGTGATCTCCTGAGAGTGACAGGACATTTTGCCTGTGGAGGGTTTTCAGTATGCAAATTCACACCTTCAACCGAAATGATTCATTTGGGTCTTAAGCCACCATGGGAACAGAGGAGCCAGACCAACTGGAACTTAACAATGATGAAAGCCCTGGACCCTATGAAATTAAATGAAATGAAAGATGCATTTATAGAGCACATGGCTACACGAAGGCAGCCAGTGCTAGGTAGCAGCAGACAGTGAGGAGACTAACCAGGCTAAGGGAATAGCCAATGGCCATTATATTTTAGGGTTGAAACATGTTGACACGTATACAGTGCATAGTATCATTGTTTCCATGGGCACACCCTTGTAATATAGTTTAAATCAAACTAGGAACACCATTAATAGAGGGTTAACTAGGAGTTCTAAGGTATTTTTATTTGAAGACCCTAGCAGGATAATGTTCTATGTGCTTCCTGGAATATGGGCGAGCTCTTCCTAGTTTTTAGGGACCAGAATGAGAGCTGAAGATGAAGCATGACACCAATAGCATATGTAAGGGTCTATCAAACAATGGGGCCGATTATGATGGCGGACGGACCTGAGCCCAGGGAGCCCAGGGAGGCCAGGGCTATACTTTTTTTAAATTTTGCTAGAACTGTTATTTCTTGTGTCATTTTTAACTTTGCTCTATTTTACTCGAACGCTGTGTGAGTTGGACACAGTCTATTAAAATAACCCAGCTCTTCCCGCCAACTTCCTCGTAACTCCTCCAGCTCTCACGCTCCACCGGTGGCCGATTTAGGGTCTCCTGGACCGCGGGACTAGGCAGGCAAAACAGCGCTTTGCAGGCGCCATTTTGGGAAGGTTTGGTCGGCGCTCTAGTGTTGTGGGTGATTTAGGCCCTCGCACTACATATAGGGCGGGCTCACAACCAAAATCCTTGACAGATACTCGCGACTCCTGAGGTGGAAGCCGGGAGCCCAGGGCTATACTTTTTTAAAAATTTGCTAGAACTGTTATTTCTTGTGTCATTTTTAACTTTGCTCTATTTTACTCGAACGCTGTGTGAGTTGGACACAGTCTATTAAAATAACCCAGCTCTTACCGCCAACTTTCTCGTAACTCCTCCAGCTCTCACGCTCCACCGGTGGCCGATTTAGGGTCTCCTGGACCGCGGGACTAGGCAGGCAAAACAGCGCTTTGCAGGCGCCAATTTGGGAAGGTTTGGTCGGCGCTCTAGTGTCGTGGGCGATTTAGGCCCTCGCACTACAAAATGCTCTCTCCCCGCCGGAAGCGCAGCGGACGAGCGCAGCGGGCGCGCCGCTGGCGCGCCGAAGGTGCGCCAGAGGTAAGCCCGTCTGCGCCCGTCCGTGCCAGACCTGGCCGAGGGCCAAGCACTATGGATCCTCCCCCTCAGAGAAGGCTATCCTACTCCAGAGAATTCCTGTCTCATTTAAATCAGCCCCTCATGCCTCTATGCACCCACTCCATCAGAGGGGAGAGCTCTCCCACTCACTGTTCTCATTGCCCTTTCAAACTCGTCCCTAATACAACTAGTCATGCCTCCCAGACAATCATCAATATGGCCCTACTAAATTGCAGATCTCTGCCCAAACACGCCCAAGAAATCCATATGCTACTAGAGGATCACCAATTAGAGATTCTGTTTCTTACGGAAACCAGGCTTGCCCCAGATTCCGACCCTTATGTTATTCAGGCCTTGCCTCATGGATTCCTTGTGCAACATCTGGACCGAGGCAAGGGAAGGGGAGGGGGGATAGCTATCATTTACAAAAAACATCTTGCGTGCAGATTACACGATAGCCCCCTTTTGGACTGTGAAAATGTGCACTTTAGCATCCAAATGTCCCCATGTAAATCCCTGCCTGGAATCCTTATCTACCGTCCACCAGGGGCCCTGGGACAGTTCGGAAGCTCCCTGCTGGAATGCTCCACGGCCATGAACAGCTCCCTGCCCAATTGTTTAATTTTAGGGGATCTCAATATCCATTTTGACAACTGTAACGATACCATCGCCTCAGATATGCTTCTAGATCTGGCAACCCACCACCTTCATCTACAGAACGACCAATCCACGCATATTCTCGGGCACCTACTTGACCCCATTCTATGTAACATCTCTGGTCTTAAAGTAAGAACACCGATTCCACTGCCCTGGTCCGACCATCTGCTTATCCCCTTTAGCTGGGGGATCCCGACCATTCCTCCCCCCAAGCAAGCTCCCGGCAGATTGGCTCGCCCCTGGTCTAAACTGGACATTGGTAACTGGAAACAGGCCTTAGAGCTCTCCAGGCCAAATCATGAAACTGACCCAGCAATAGCGGATGTCGAGTTTTCTTCATGGATCGAAAACTCTCTCAATACTGTCCTCTCCAAAAAACAGTACTTAAAACCCCGAAAAAAACCTACCTCCCCATGGTTCACCCACGAAGTCCGCCACATGAAAAAGCTCTGTAAGAGGGCGGAAAGAGTGTGGCGGAAAGATTTTGACCCGAACAGCAAGAGAGATTATAGACTGGCTATCCTTAACTATAAAAAATCCCTAAAAACTGCACAATCAGCCTTTTTTCATGAAAAGATTACTGCTGCATCCTGCTCGTCTCGAGAGACCTTTCAAATTGTCAAAAAACTTTTAAAAACCCAGGAGCCTATAGGTCTGAACGACCTCTCGGAAAATCACTGTAACGAGTTAGCCACCTATTTCGACCACAAGATTCAAAATATACTCCAACAACTCCCACCGCTCCCCCCCACGGACCCCTTATCTTGGGTTCCCAGTCAGGCTCGGAACTCCAAAACGGAACTTGACACATTTACCCCTATCAGTGAGGACACTCTGTCCCCCATCCTTCAATCACTCAAGAGTGGTTCCCCGCGTGACCCGGCCCCAGTTAAAATTCTAAAACAGGCTGCACCCACCATCCTTGTTCCGATGGTAAATTTGATCAACGCCTCTCTAGCAGAAGGAACGGTGCCTCCCAGCTGGAAGAAGGCGATGGTTAGGGCCCTACTTAAAAAACCTACCCTGGACCCCCTAAATCTAACCAATTTCAGGCCTATTTCCCTCCTTCCTTGCATAAGCAAAATGATTGAAAAATTTATCAATGGCCAGCTGTCCAATTACCTGGAATCCAACGAACTACTTAGACCTACTCAGACGGGCTTTCGCCCGGGCCAGGGCACCGAAACAGCGATGGTGACGGTCGTCGAAGAGGCCAGGAAGATCATTGATTCAGGAGGATCAGTGGCAGTGATCCTCCTGGATTTAAGTGCGGCCTTCGACACGGTCAATCACCAGATCCTAGCCCAGCGACTAAAAGATCTTGTGATCACTGGTACCTCCCTGTCTTGGCTAAAATCTTTTCTGCACTGTCGTTCTTTCCAGGTGATAGAAGGCAGCTACATCTCCAAAGAGACCCCCATACGTCGCGGAGTGCCTCAGGGCTCCTCCCTGAGCCCCACGCTTTTTAACGTGTACATGTCCCCTCTTGAACAAATCGTCACCCCTCATGGAATCAAACTGCTGACATATGCAGATGACACCCAGCTGGTTGTCTCCCTCAGCCAGCAGGAAAATCCTTCCATCGATTTGCACTCCTGCCTGAGGGACATAGTTAGCTGGATGGATAGGTCGCATTTGAAACTGAATAGTGACAAAACAGAAATACTGGTGATGGGGAATCAGGCTCACTTCCGCCCGGACTCTCTCTGGCCCCCGTGTATGGGCATGCCTCAAACCCCCAAATCCGAGATCAAAAGCCTCGGGCTGTGGCTGGACCAAAACCTCACCATGTACACCCAAGCAAGGAAGACAGCAGGAGTCTGCTACGGCCTCCTGCGCACCACCCGCAAGATCCTTCCGTTGCTCCCTTTCCAGTCAAGAAAACTCCTTATCCAGGGCCTAATCTTGTCTAGGCTGGACTACGGGAATGCCTTGTACCTTGGCGCACCGGGGAAAGTAACAACTAAACTCCAGGTAGTACAAAATGTCGCCGCCCGGATCCTCACCAACACCAAGAGTCGCTGCTCGGCCAAACCGGCCATCAGAGCATTGCATTGGTTACCCGTCCTGGAAAGAGTGAAGTTCAAGGTGATGTGCCTAACTCACAAAATTCTCAACGGGAAATCGCCTCCCATTCTCAAAGATCTTATTGTTCCATACACCACTTCCAGAGCACTCCGATCCTCCAATGCCCACCTAACCCTGTCACCCAGGATTAAAAAGGCAAGATCAGGAGGCCGGCGGTTCTCCTATAATGCGTCCAAATTATGGAATTCACTCCCCTCCGATCTCCGGGCCCAACCCAATCTTTTGCCATTTCGAAAATCTCTAAAGACCTGGCTGTACCCGTAATCTCTCCCTCATGTTTTCGCCTGTATCCTTTGTCAGCGCCGGGACGCTCACGGGCAGCCATGCGCTTTAGAAATCTTTTAACATTAACATTAACAGTCCTTCCGCCACCATAGAGTAGGAGGGACCGTCCGCAGGGGCAGCGGCGGTCCCTCCGTGCAAATTAGGATGTGACCGCCACCCTGGCGGTCACATCCTGTATTTTTAACATTGCGGAGGGTGCAGCTTCAAGCTGCACCCGCCGCAATGTTAAAAATGCATGCACCGCATTTGCGTGCACAAAGCGGCAGGCACCGCGCGGTGCCTGCTGCTTTGTTCACGCAAATGCTGGGGGGTACCATAGGTACCCCCCATGTGCACCCCCCACCCCCCTTCACCCAGGGGGCCCGCAACGGGCCCGCAACGGGCCCCCGAAGTGAAGGTCCGAATGCTTTTCCACGGCGGAAAAGCCGCCGTGGAAAAGCATACATTCTACTCCATCATAATATGGCTGGCGGTGTCTGATAGACACCGCCAGCCATGTTATAGCTTTTCCGCCACGGTCGGAAGGCAACCGTGGCAGAAAAGCTGCGGACTGAAAAACTATCCCCCAGCCATCCTAATCTGGGGGGGTCTTTTTCAGTCCGCAGCAGTTTTCCCGCATCCTAAGCCACCGCCGGCCCGGAGGATGCGGGAAAACCGCCATCATAATCGGCCCCAATATTAGGGTCTTGTCAGCCTGTTGGGGGCATGCTTCACATTTTCTGTGAGTAAATCCACTAGGGCTGCGGATTAATAAATACATTTATAGTAAACTTTGTTTCGAAGTGACTCTCAAATGGGAGGACGTATCCAATATGTTTTCTCTCATTCCATCCACTGCACCGAATCAACTTCTGACCTCCATGTGCTACCAACATTGTGGATACTCCCCAACTTTGACTTTTTGCATTTTCTGTTGTCTTTCCTCATTGATAATCCTATGTATTCAATACCACAAACAGTGCAGGTCTCAGTTGCAGTCTCCTATCAAACATGACATGCCACAAATATTCAAGTTCCTGCTCATCAAACATACCATTCTCAGACAATTGCAGCTTTTTATCATGTTTTGTAGCCATATGGCATTCTTTAAGCCGCAGATTTGTATGTAAATGATAATAAAGCGTCAAAGAATGTTAGCCTTCTACAGATCACAGCTTAAAAACCACTTAATCTGCGGTAATCAAGTACTCTAAGTATCTGCAGTGCTTCAAATGGAAATACAGAAGGGCAGGTACTCATTATTTAGAGTACTTCTTTGACCCCGAGAAGTGCCAGGACTCCCACATGAGCACAGGACTCATTCCTGACTGCCTCAAAGTAGGCCAAGTCACGCCGTTACTAAAAAAACCTGGTCTGGACATTGAGGACATGAACAACTTCAGACCGGTGTCTAACCTACCGCTCCTATCTAAAATTCTCGAAAGATGTATTCTCCCTCAATTAACCCAACACCTAGAGAACATCAATCTACTTGACCCTCACCAATCAGGATTCAGAAAGGGATGTAGCACCGAAACCGTAATCTTAAATGTCCTAGACGATCTTCACATGTCTCTCGACTCGGACCAATGCAGCCTTCTCATCCTACTTGACCTATCAGCCGCATTCGATACAGTTGACCACTCCCTGCTCCTCAAAGCCCTCCAAGAGCGAGCTGGCATTGAAAGGACGGTACTTAAATGGTTCTCCTCCTTCTTTCACAACCGCTCACAAAGAATAAAAATCAACAACTTCGAGTCCGACCCCCGACCCGTCAGTAGAGGAGTCCCACAAGGGTCAGTTCTCTCTCCTCAACTCTTCAAAGTATATATGGAACCCCTCACCACACTTCTAAGGAAGTCTAACATTCCCTTCATACACAACTCTACCTGGAAACCACCTCGATTGAAGACATCCACAGACTAAACGCCACGCTCAAAGAGGTCCAGCAATGGCTCTCAATGAACCACCTCAAACTCAACCAAGAGAAAACAGAAGTTCTCCTCATCTCAAACAGAGACAAAAACCCTCAAATAGAAGAATGGCTCAAAGCCTTAGACGCCCTTAATGGAGCTCTCACGCCAACGGACTCTGTGAAATCCCTAGGGATTACCCTCGACTCCAAGCTGGACATGAAAAAACACATCTCAAAAGCCGCAAAATCCGCATTCCTAAACCTGAAGCTCCTGTACAGAATAAAACCCTTCCTACCTCCAAAAGATCTCAAACAGGCGACACAGGCGTTGGTGCTTTCCAGAATCGATTATGGAATCGCAACCTTGACCGGTTCAGCAAGATCTCACTTAGGTCCCCTGTCCACGACCCTCAATGCAGCAGCAAGAATGGTCACAGGAACGAAAAAGTTTGAGCACATCTCTCCGGCACTTAGGGAACTGAAGTGGCTTCCTATTGACCAACGAGCCAGCTTTCGCACAGCCTGTCTCACCCATAAAGCCCTGCACACAGGCAAACCTGAATATCTGGCCGCCAAACTCAAAAGGGCGGGTCAGTCCAGGAACCTCAGAAGCTCCAACACGCTTCTACTCATCCCACTAAGAGCTCGGAAACAAAAAACCGGAACTAAATCCTTTGCGGGTAATGCGCCCAAAATTTGGAACTCCATCCTTCCCCACATCAGACTGACCCCCTCCTTCCCGAAATTCAAGATACTTCTAAAAGCCCTCTTCCTAGAGCGCTCTCGCCCGTAAAGGGGAACCCAGAAAGGACTGAAGAAGGCCTCTATCGAAATCCCACCACCGGGAGTCATGCTCCGCTACTGTTGTCATTCTGCCGCTGAGTTGGTTGACTAAAGATGTTCTGTTTATATTTTCTTCTTTGCTCTCATTTTTCGTTCAGATCTTGTTTGCGCACAATTTGTACATGCTGTGAAGCGCTCTGATACCTTCGGGTCCAGCTAGCGCTATACAAAACTTCAATAAATAAATAAATAAATAAATTAAAAGCATTAGAGCAGTGCTGAGAAGTGCAGGTGTTCTCCCTTTCAAATTAAAGAAGTGCATGTACTCAGGAGCAGCAGTGGCTACGCATTTAAAGCACTGAGTATCTGAATACGGGAGGGTTGTGGCAGGTTCGTCGGGCTGCAACCATCAGGTGATACGCAGTTATACTGGATTACGCTACTCTTTTGTAGATCGATTTATACCACTCTAAGGTGTTGGAGGATAATGGACAAAGCCAACACAGTGCCGTCACTTGGGTTAAGCAGACCCCCAGAAATTCTTCAGACAATATCCCCATATTTGACGAGGCAAGAACAAAAAATTTAACAACATTAGCATTTTATTAAAGTACTAGCAGCCCGCCCCAGCGTTGCCCGGGGCAGAAGGGGCCTGGGGGCAGCATTTTAGGCTTGCGTGCACTCTCGCCCCGGCCCCCGCCCGCCACGACATTGTCTTATTTATTTATTTATTTATTTACTGACATTTATAAAGCGCTAACGAATACCCGTAGGCGTCTCGGCGCTAGACTACAGTAGTGTCCCTCCTCAAGGTGAAGTTCATGCTGGCTGATGTGCTATGTTATTGGTTGAATAGCCACGTCTTCAACTTTTTCCGAAATTGTAAAAGAGAGGGGCTAGTTTTTATGTGGTGTGGCAGAGTATTCCAGATTTTGGGGGCCGCAACTAGGAAGCGACGATCACCCCAGGAGACTGTTTTGCTACGTGGGACCACCAATTGGTTGAGTGATGTGGATCGGAGCTTTCTGATCGGGTTATAAGGTATTAATTGGTTTTTTAGAAAGCGAGGCCCTTGACCCTGCATCACTTTATAGACTATACACAGTGATTTAAATTTTATCCTGTTTGGGATAGTCAGCCAATGGTAGGTCTTCAAGGTATCTGAAATGGGTGCAAATTTAGATTTTTTAGATAGCAGACGTGCGGCCGCATTTTGTACTGTCTGCAGCTTTTTGGTAACTCTAGTTTGTGCATTGAGGAAGAGTCCGTTGCAATAATCTAGAGATGTTAAAACCAATGAGGTGACCAGGGTTTTGGCGGCCGTATCCGGCAGAAAAGGAATGATTTTTCTTATCATCCTGAGTTTAAAATGGGCCGTAGACGCCACCTTATTGGCATGTGCCATAAAGTTGAGCTTATCGTCGAAGATAACTCTCAAATTTCTAACCTTGACGGTGGGGGAAGGTGGGGTGCCAAAGGCCGATGGCCACCAGGTTGCAGACCAGGTTGGCGAAAGAGTACCAAAGATGACCACCTCTGTTTTATTGGAATTGAGCTTCAGGCAGTTTCCCGCCATCCACTCACCAATAGCAGTCATTCCCTTTTGGAACCGTTCTGCCACCTCCTGCCCATCATCCCTAATGGCCAGCACCAATTGCGTGTCGTCTGCGTTTGAGGTTAGGCTCATCCTGTGTGCTTTGATGACACTAGCAAGGTCCGACACATATATATTAAATAGTGTCGGACTTAGGGATGAGCCTTGAGGAACCCCACATGGTAGCGACAGATTGGCTGATTGAAATGGTTCTAATGTAACCGCCTGAGTTTTGTTGGCCAAGAAGGAAGCCAGCAGGTCTCTCGCAGAAGACTGAATGCCCATCTTTCCGACACGGTCGACTAGAGTCTTATGGTCGACCGTGTCGAAGGCGGCCGAGAGATCCAAGAGTACCAGCAGTGCTGTTCCTCCTTGGTCACGGATGAGTCTGATATCATCCGCTGCTTTGATTAGCGCGGTTTCTGTACCATGGTTTTTACGGAAACCAAACTGAGTATCATCAAGCAGGTTATTTCTTTCAATGTGCTCCGCTAGCTGCTGGTTCATGGCCTTTTCTATCACTTTAGCCAGAAATGGAAGATTTGCTATAGGTCTGTAGTTTTTCAGATCCTGTTTATCGAGATTTGGTTTTTTGAGCAGGGGTTTGATCAGTGTGTTTTTCAATGGGTCCGGAGAAACCCCTGAACTCAATATCGTGTTGCAGACCTGGGTGATAACTGGGATAATGGTGTCTGATAGCATGTCTAGCACCGAAGTAGGACAGGGGTCCAGGGCCGATCCTGATTTAATAGATCTCACTATGATCTTGGTTTGATCAGTCGTTAGGGGTTTAAAACTTGTCATGATGTCTTCCGATATGGTCGGGGGTGTAAAAATACTGCTAGTATTAGATTCTGAAGAAAAAGCTTGGTATATGTTGTTGACCTTCGAGAAGAAGAACTCAGACAAGGCATCGCAAAATAATTGCGATGGAGGTGGATTTAGGTCCGGTGCATTGCCAGATAGTGTTTTTGCAATATTGTACAATTGCTTGCTAGAGTTTTTTGCATTTTCTATGTGTAGCGAGAAAAAATTCTTTTTTGCTGCAATTATCATGGTTTTGTAGGTGGCGAGAGCTTCTTTGTATTTAATCTTGTTTTCGCTATCATAAGTTTGACGCCAGTGCCTTTCCCTATTCCTAGTTAATTGTTTTTGAGTTTTTAGTTCTTCTGTATACCATTTAGCTGTAGGCGTGCTCCTATTTTTTGAGTGAGATTTAGTAGGTACCAACTGGGTCATAGCATTGTCCAACCATTCATGGTATTGATGAGTTGCAATACTAGAATTATTAGAAAGGTCAGGACTGGTGTTGATCAGAAGTGTGTTAAGCTCTTTATAGTTTATATCCTTCCACGCTTTAAACGTGCCTGGTTTCGGGAAGGAGGACGTCATTCTTGATGATCCTTTGATAGTAAGGCTACAAAGTATAGCCGCATGATCTGTCCAGGTCATGGGGAGAATTTCGATTATATTTAAATCTTAAGCGTTGGTAAATATACCATCCAGCGTATGTCCTGCCTGGTGGGTGGGAGCTTTAACCAATTGCCTAAGGCCAACCATTTCTAGGTCTGATATAAGGGCGATGGTGTCTTTGTCATTAGTCTGTTCCAAATGAAAATTAAAATCGCCCATGATTGTAGTGGACTCTTCAGTGGCTATAGATTCTATTATGGTACTTAGGTTGGCGAGGAACGCTGCTCTAGTCCCAGGAGGTCGATAAAGCAGCACTCCCTTAAACCTGGAGAGAGGTGTAAGTTTTATGTTAAAAAGGGTTGCTTCACATGTGTCCCGGAGCCTGAGCCTTACCTCAGCCGCCGTTGTTCAGGGACAACCTCCCGCCCCCTCCCCCTCCCGCCCCGGCCCCCTCCCGCCCGTGTCCCGGAGAGCCTGATCCTTACCTCAGCCGCCGGTCCCGCTCCAGGCGCCCCGCCCGCACAGGCCGCCACTTCGCCCAGCAGCAAGCAGGGCCGCGGCAGTCCTCCCAGCAGGTCGCGATCTTCGCTGCCATTTCAGGAAGTGTTGCCAGGGAGCGCAAATGATGTCATCACGCAGACGTCGCAGCCGGCGCTACTTACAAGGGACTATTTTATTTTTATTTCTAAATTTTTTAAACAACGTATATTTTTTATTTTTAATAGCCTATGTCCTTCTGCTCGCCCTGAGGTTTTCAAAGATGTCTTGGGTGTTTTGATTGGTGGTGTACTTTTCGAGTGTACCTGGCTCAAAGGACACAGTTCTCTCTTTATAATAGTAGTATAGATTTACCCCCTACCCATTGATATACCCTTCCTGTACCCTATGGGATTAAAAATAACTTTATGGGTTTCCTCCTGGCTTCAAATGTTGTAGTTAACTTAGACACATAGACACACACAGCAGCCACCGGCACCAGTGGAGGCCCTGGCAGCTTTCTGTTTTGACAAAACAACAAGTGAAAGCTGCCTAAACGCATTGCATGCATGTCTAATTTCCCAGATATGCACCCGCCTTTTAGCCTCCAGCAATGAACAGGTATTGGTTTTCCGTAAATTACTTTTTAAACAATTTCTTTGTGCGTGTATGTGTCTCTGTGTGTGAAAGAGGAACGGGTTACGGGAGGGGGGTGGGAGATTCTGCACCAACAGAGACAAACCAGATGCTTTCTGGGGCTTTGATCAGTCCCCCTGCAGACAGTCAGGCTGCCTGCTAGCACCTCTTTAAACCGAGCCTTGCCAATAGCCAAATGAGCTGCTTAAACTCTGCAATTACAGTGCCTGCTGAATGGCTGTCATCGCTGTGTGGTGGGAACCCGATCCGCAGTGTACTGTACACTGAAGAGAGAGTTACAACAGAGGGGGCAGAATGTTAAACACCCCCTGTGGCTGGGACGCCCAGACTGCAGAGACCCGAGACTTCATTGTAAGCCTTCTTTCTCCCTCCCCCCGCCCCAGTGTCTGTAGTTCAAAGGATGGCCAGTATTGTTAGTAGCACAGGAGCCACAGCCCTGCAGGCACCCTTGACCCGAGGTGCAGGGCGGGGCCCGCCTTATAATGCTGGCCTGATTACTCACTGGTCAACTTAATTACGCGTAGGTCTTTCTTCCTCATAACAGTCCTTTGAAAATGACTAACTGGGAAAGAGGCCCTTGCTAGTTCACATAAAAAAGATAATGTTCATTTGTTTCTTCTCCTCATAAATAATATGCAACGTTTGTTTTCAGCTCCTCTCATGGGGCGATGGCATCAGTAAAGCATCCTCCAAACACGCTCGGTGGGAGGAAAGTAGGACTGTGTGAGGGAAGGTAGGGTTTTGTGTAATAACAATAAGCTGGTCATTAGCACATCGCCCTTCTTCCTATTACAGCACCTATCAATGTACTGTATATAATACAGGCATTACTACTCTAGTGATTAGGGGTGGACAAAGTGGCATCGTTTTTTTCTGAGAGTAGCATTTGTAATTCTCGCGAGAACTGCAGGTTTTATGCGTGCAGCACCTGGGAATGCGTCTGCTTGAACACTGTATGTGAAGTAAATGCTTGAATATAAGAAGCTTGTGATATATCACTTCCAATGAATATCCATCCAGTCTCTGTAGGTTTCGCTGTGAACATGGCGCAGTGCATGCAGCAACGACACCGATCAGTTCACAGTTCGTCCAAGACCTTATGACGCGAACCAAACCCCTCGTGAGAGAAAATTACGTGAGGAATAGGTATTTTAACACTCTAAGAACTGTTGTCACATAATAAAAAAAATACTCACAGGCCTAATGGTCTTTTGTTTCGTAAAATAACGCTTTTTATTGGGAAGGTGAACTACATTAATAACTTCACTTGTCTGTCAAATTAGTTGTGTTGTTTTAGAGGGCGGATTCCATCTCCGTTGTGGTTGTAAACGTTGTTTGAGTACAACTGATTGTAGCTTATGTCATCTCTCAGACACAATCCTAATATTTTGATTACTTATACAAATATACACTTTTCTCCTTTTGACAAATGTTGTACAGTAAAATGTTATATGTTTTTCAAGTAACATTTAACTCACCCACCTAGGTAGCTGTAGTGATACTGGTAATTTGTTTTGAGGGCTCTAATTAAGAGTAGGCTTTTATCAAGTGACTTGCTCTGTTCAGTGTTTCACATTTAGGTTATGTACAACTGTTGAAACGTTGCCGTGGCTGATCAAATATACAAGAGGCTGTGCCTCACCATATCGTCACAACCTGGATGAAATTTAAATTACACCAGCGTAATTTGCAGGAATTAAAAAAAAGTACAAAATGCTCCTTATGCGTAATTCCAGAAATTATGGTACTAAGCGACTTTGTGTAATTACTTGCCATACTAAAATTTAAAACGAACGCACAATTTGTGGTAAAAACGTACTTAGCACGCACAGAACAAAAGAAGGCGAGTGGCTGTTGATCAACCAGCTCCCTATAGCTGGCTGACGGACAGTCTCCACAGGATCTGCTGCATTTTATGTTTTTACATAAGTTTTATGATACCCCTCGAAGGTATTTTTTGTTTCCCATTTTAAAAAGAATGAATTTCATTCAGGCCCGTCCTGCACTGATGTATCTTCAATTGCTGAAAGAGAACTGTATTAATTTTATAGTGGGGGGTTTAAAAGCTACTGTGAAATCCAGGGCCTGTATGGATGTTTAAAAATGGATGATCTATGTAGGATATAATAGGCCTAGCGTGCGCCATAAAGTAAATAAAATAGGAAGTTATGTTTTCCGGGCACATTGCACTTTGAGGTTTTGATCAATTGGGAAGGTTTGATATTGGGTTTTATCCATAAATTCTGTATAGGGTCTACTTTTTAGGTCTCGCCTGTCGATGCGCATGCGCATCGAGCTTGCGAGCCTATTGCGGCTTAAACAACCTTTAACTAAGAAGCAAGGAATCGTGGCGATTCCTTGCAGTGCCCGTGACTTTTAAGCTCAATGCGCATGTGCATTGAGCTTAAAAGCGCGTGCACATCAGTTCCCTCAGCCGCAATCGCCGTCTGTTCGCTCAGCCGCATTCCTCCGACACCTTTTGAAGTGAAGCTTAGCTTCACTTCAAAGGCCCGGCTTCTTCACACCCACATGCCGCTCTCCCCGCTCCGCCCCCTCCCCTGCCCGCCGTGTGCATTTCTCCTCCACCCCCTCCCCACAGCAATGCCCTCCGTCTTGTTTTTTTTACCCGCGACTCTACTTTAGCTTAAAAACATGTTCCGATAGGAAGTGCATCACATTGGTAATTTACAAAGATTTGCTCTGTTTTCCTGTGGATAAACCATGCACTAGTCGAACACACGATTTGATCAATGTATTGCTGTTTAGAGTACATTCCTTTTGCAGGTCTTTTTGTCATCATCGTGAAAACCGTGACAAATGTCAAGTCTGCATACATGCGCGAAGGCAGGCCTTTTTTATAAGCGCTCGTCTCAGTGCTTGGTTGCCGGGCTGTCTGACATTGCCAGCCTCCCAATTACAGCCATTTCGACAGGCTGTAATCAATAACATTTGAAATGACCGTGTGAGTCGCCTGTCTTTTTTTTCCACATGCTGGAAGCTGCTGAGACAGCGCTCAGAAATGGCTTTAATTCACAGCCAATATTGTCTTTTTTTCCACACAGTGTCTCCGCAAACAACCACAGCGATAGCTCGCATGAAATGGGAAAATGGTTGGAAGGGGTTAACAATTCAGTAAATACAGCTGATAAGTTCCCGATGCTTCTACACAGCGCGCACACCACCTTTCCCTGAAGCCTTTTCTCAAATTCACCCGTTTATCAAGCCACAGTAAAAGCATGGTGTGGATCTTTGCGAAACTCCCTTTACAGATTCCGCCGTGTCGCATTTCTCCTCCCCCCTCCCCTTATCTGCCTTTCCCTCCGTCTTGTTTTTTTTTTTTCCCGCTCCGCCCCCTCCCCTGCCCGCCGTGTCGCCTAATCTAACTAAATCCTTGGCCGATCACAGCAGTGTATGCTAAACCGTGCACTAAATTAATAAATCTTGCATTAGTATTCTGATAACAGTAAGAATGTTCAAATGTGTTTTTCATGATTGGGCGATGAATTTAGACTAAAATGATACATGTAGGGCGTTAGAGGAATGAGTTAAATTCATTTGCGGTCCATTCTTCAAGCAACTTCCATTGCTAAAAACAGTTCAAACCTCGAAGTTGGTTCAAAACCAGATTCATTCTTTATGAACGAAGTGCCTCCTCCTTGCTTTGTGGCAAATAGTCTTGCTCAAGTGAATCGATGTGTGACCAAATGTAGAAAAAAAAATGCCCTAAAACGAATCAAGCTTCGAATCTACTTTAGCTAAATAACATGTTCCGATAGGAAGTGCATCACATTGGTAATTTACAAAGATTTGCTCTGTTTTCCTGTGGATAAACCATGCACTAGTCGAACACACGATTTGATCAATGTATTGCTGTTTAGAGTACACCCTCAACCCCTCACCCTCACTCACCCTCACTCACCCTCACCCTCACTCACCCTCACTCACCCTCACCCTCACTCACCCTCACCCTCACTCACCCTCACTCACCCTCACCCTCACTCACCCTCACCCACACTCACCCTCACCCTCACCCTCACTCACCCTCAACGCCTCACCCTCACTCACCCTCAACCCCTCAACCCCTCACCCTCACTCACCCTCAACCCCTCACCCTCACCCACCCTCAACCCTTCACCCTCAACCCCTCACTCACCCTCTCACTCACCCTCACTCACCCTCAACCCCTCAGCCTCACCCTCACCCTCACTCACCCTCAACCCCTCACCCTCACTCACCCTCACCCTCACTCACCCTCAACCCCTCACACTCACTCACCCTCACCCTCACTCACCCTCAACCCCTCACCCTCACCCACCCTCACCCACCCCCACCCACCCTCACCCTCACTCACCCTCAACCCCTCACCCTCACTCACCCTCAACCCCTCACCCTCACTCACCCTCAACCCCTCACCCTCACTCACCCTCAACCCCTCACCCTCACTCACCCTCACTCACCCTCACTCACCCTCACTCACCCTAAACCCCTCACCCTCACTCACCCTCACTCACCCTCACTCACCCTCACCCTCACTCACCCTCACTCACCCTCACTCACCCTCACCCTCACTCACCCTCACTCACCCTCACCCTCACTCACCCTCACCCTCACTCACCCTCACCCTCACTCACCCTCACCCACACTCACCCTCACCCTCACTCACCCTCAACCCCTCACCCACCCTCAACCCTTCACCCTCAACCCCTCACTCACCCTCACTCTCACTCACCCTCAACCCCTCACCCTCACCCACCCTCACCCACCCCCACCCACCCTCACCCTCACTCACCCTCAACCCCTCACCCTCACTCACCCTCACCCTCACTCACCCTCAACCCCTCACACTCACTCACCCTCACCCTCACTCACCCTCAACCCCTCACCCTCACCCACCCTCACCCACCCCCACCCACCCTCACTCACCCTCAACCCCTCACCCTCACCCTCACTCACCCTCAACCCCTCACCCTCACTCACCCTCAACCCCTCACCCTCACTCACCCTCACTCACCCTCACTCACCCTCACTCACCCTCACTCACCCTCACTCACCCTAAACCCCTCACCCTCACTCACCCTCACTCACTCTCACTCACCCTCACTCACCCTCACCCTCACTCACCCTCACTCACCCTCACTCACCCTCACTCACCCTCACCCTCACTCACCCTCACTCACCCTCACCCTCACTCACCCTCACCCTCACTCACCCTCACCCACACTCACCCTCACCCTCACTCACCCTCAACCCCTCACCCTCACCCACCCTCAACCCTTCACCCTCAACCCCTCACTCACCCTCACTCTCACTCACCCTCACTCACCCTCAACCCCTCAGCCTCACCCTCACCCTCACCCTCACTCACCCTTAACCCCTCACCCTCACTCACCCTCACCCTCACTCACCCTCAACCCCTCACACTCACTCACCCTCACCCTCACTCACCCTCAACCCCTCACCCTCACTCACCCTCAACACCTCACCCTCACTCACCCTCAACCCCTCACCCTCAACCCCTCACCCTCACCCTCACTCACCCTCAACCCCTCACCCTCAACCCCTCACCCTCAACCCCTCACCCTCACTCACCCTCACAACACATATTGTGTTACAATAGGTGTCACATTTGCGAAAGATAAAACTATCTAGAGATGTAGCATAACCACCAGAGCTGCCATATAAGTCACGTAAATACAAAACATGTTGCATTCCAAATGCTATAGGTGTCACTCATCCATTTGCAAAACGAAAAATGTCAAACTCTTCTATTGCGAGACCTATTGCATTTTCAATGCTTGTTAAATCATGTTTCAACGTATTACTGTTTTTAGGTTGAGCCTAGAGCTCGACTTTTAGTAAGGGGGTTTTCTAAGTACTTCCTCAGGCTTTAGGTGGTCTAGCGCTTGCGTTCACGCGCGTGTGCACGCGGGCAGCCACCATGTGGGTTTCTGTGTGTGCCTCAATGAGCTTTCACTTTTGTGCTTGTTTATTTTTGCTCATGTGCACGCACACCACTCCCGGTCGTGGCCCCACATTTCCTTTCGGCCAATGCTTGTTTACTTGGGGGTGGCTGTATTCTCTAGCTAATGTGGTGTTCTCTGACAGGAGAGAGTGCGGTGAGAACATCCTCCAGTCAATGCAGGTTTTTAAGAGACAAGAGCACTAGGTGTTGTTGTCTCTTTCAGTGAATGTCTTACCGTTTGTTAGAATCGGGCTGCATTGATTGTCTCCTCCAATGTGTGTATGCTCCAGTCAATGCAGTGTTTTATTTTACAAGTGGGCTCAAGGGCCTCTCTTCCTGTGACTGTTTTGCCTTTTCACAGAAAATGGCTACAGTGATTGTCTCCTCCAATGTGTGGATGCTCCAGTCAATGCAGTGTTTTATTTTTCAAGGGGGCTCGTCCCTTCCACTTACTGTTTTGCCTTTTGATAGAAAGTGGTTGCAGTGATTGGCTCCCCCAATGTGTGTATGGTCCAGTCAATGCAGTGTTTTTTTTCAAGGGGGCTCGGGGTCGTCTCTTACAGTTACTGTTTTGCCTCATGATAGAAAGTGGCTGTAGTGATTGGCTCCTCCATTGCGTGTATGCTCCAGTCGATGCAGTGTTTTATTTTACAAGGGGGCTCGGGGTCGTCTCTTCCAGTGACTGTTTTGGCTTTTGACAGAAAGGGGCTGCAGTGATTGTCTGGAAGCAAAGGCGTATCTTATTTAAAAGATAAATGTTATCAATAACGTTAGAATGTTGCACTGACATTTTTTGAGAGGTAAATGTAAGCTTTTCAGCTTTTTACTTTATTCTGGGCTCTTTGCCATTGAAAATCAAGGATGAAGAGTTTATGAAATATTAAATCTATTTTAAGCATTAGACAAGCAACACTGTTCAGAAAGTTGATGTATCTGTGTTAATTTGATGCCAGTTCAGAAATGTGATGCGCACATCTTTCTTTTGCTTAGCGTGCATTGTTGATGACATTCACTCTTGAAATTGATGAGAATCAAACCTCTCAAATTCATTAGGAAGGTTGTGTGTAGAAGAAGAAATATTAATTTGACTCTATACTTTCATGGACTACCATGAGGGAAGCATGCCGCATTGTTTTCTTACTGCTTCTACTGGCCCAGTTTGAAGCTAGAAAATGTCTTCTAAATGTAGGGAATGTGATTTCCCGTAAAGAATTCAATTTCATATGGTTTTGAAGTGTGCATTGGTCTAAGTGTTCCTAGTAACCTTGTCTTTTAATTGTCACATAGCTGTGGCCTACCATTGCTTTAATATCTTTTGAAACAATTTGGTAAATGTAGTATGTTTGGACTTAGGTTTGATCGAAGTTTTTATCTACTGAGTGGTCTTCTTGCTTGCCACAACTGTTCAAATATATAAATAGCAAAACAGTCCAGTGAATATCCAACTTCAAATAAATGGCATACATTAATGTAATCCAGTTCTGAAGATGTTCGTATTTGAAATTGTACAACTTCCATTTTGCTTTTTTACAGGATAACATTTTTGACTATTACATTTTCATTTTACATTAGAATAAAAGTGCTAGCATTGCTAGTATGTGTTTGGTTAATACTGAAGTAAATGCAGACAGCATACGTAGATCTATTCCTTTTGTGCTCCTTAGTAGACTTAGTCTGAAAAAGTGAATGTCTACAACAAGCATTGGCATAGCCAATAGGTCTCGCTTTTGGGACCTTATAAGTATTTAGTTATGCAGCACAATATCCATGGTGCAACAACATCAACTGCTGCATGGCTAAGCACTTATAAGGTCCCAAAGGCGAGACCTATTGGCTATGCCAATGCTTGTTATGTACTTGTAACCTTTGTAACTTTTATGGTTCTCCGATGTGAAACCAAATAAAGCTTATTTGAATTGAATTGGCTGTTGATCAATGTGCTTTTGTTTTGTGCACGACTACTTTAGTGCGAAATGCTTTCTCATGTAAAAAACAATGTGTTTTGTGCTAAAATAAAGCTCTAATTGACAGATTGGCATTTCTCAAAATTTTGTGTCATTTTATGTAATTTTCCAAAATTTCAAGTAGGTAAGTGCGCAAAATTGTGCATATTTCATACACCCCTAAAGACTTAGGGCCTCATTTATGAAAAGTGATACATTGCTGCGCGAAAACAGCATTGCGTCACTTTTCATTGCACCCTCCTTGTGACACCAATGATGCGTCATATTTACAGTATGACGCATCATGTTGCAAGGAGTTACAGATACGTCACTATTTCTGATGTATCTGTAGGCGCAAAAATGACGCATTGCTAGAGTGTGTCACAAAAGTGACGCAACTCCAGCAATAGGTCATTACACACGGGCAAGTCCAATGTGAAGTGTGCCTGCGTCAGTCTTACGCCTGCCATGAGGCAGGCGTAAGATTTTGACGCATTTGGGTCCTAGAAGTGGAGCAGTGAAATCTTATAGATTTCCCTGCGTCACTTCTACGACCCTTTCCTGCGTAGGAACGCCTCCCCCTGCATACATTATACCTGGCGCAGTTATAATGTGGCACAGGGGTTTACAAAGTGACCCATCTACTTAGATGAGTCACTTTGTAAATATGGTGAAACAAGGCTCATTCTTTATGTTGCTGGTGCGTCACAAAAAGTGGCGTACCAGCGGCACAAAAGTGACGCAAGGGCTCAGAAATAAGCCCCTCACTACCAGATAGTGTCCACTTTGAAAAATGTAGGTTGGACCCTAAGGACAGCTCTCATAGAGGCAGGATGACCATCACCCATGAACTCTTAGCACTGGCAAATTGAAAGGGCAAACTCCTTCAGATTAGCCCACCAGCTGATATACAATAAGACAGAGCATATTTCTGAAATTTTCACGCCTACCTAATGGAGGAGGCTTCATGGACCAACCTATTGCTGGGCATCAGGCACACAGGGACTTTCATGAACACTCTTGTAGCAGACCTAGGTCCAGAAAGAACAATGTTTGAAAAGAATTAGACAATTCAGCACCACAACGTTGTGTAACCTCTGGAGGGACATCTTTATTGTCTAAGGAAGATAGTCCCTAAGTGCTAGTGTAGCAGTAGTTCACTAAATGGTCTCCATCCAGAACACCACTGGCTAAATAAACCTCTTCACATTGTACAATTCACTGATAAGACAGAAAAGAGCAAATGGTTTCAGGAATTCGCTGTTCGTCTTCTGCAGCAAGGACAACCCCTCCCTTTTTCAGGTGGCCCACAGATCCATCCGACCGTTAGCATTATTTTCTTTAAAAAATCATAAACATTTTGAGCTAAATAACAATAAGACAATGGTTCCTCCTATTAGGATAATAGTTGCATCAAGTAACTAGGAGCCACGTGTACAAAAATCTAGAATTTCGATTTCCTAATGGTGATTCTTACTGAATTGCAATTAGGAAATCGTAATTCCTGATGTACGAAAATGTACATCTTTCAAACAGCGATTCCTAGAGGGTCGCTAATCGAGCTACCGCATGAATATTAATAAGGTAGGTTACAATTTGTGACCCTTTAGGAATGATAGGCATCAGAGGAATGGTGGCCTGCTGGGGTCAGCAGCCCACCTTGTGTGTGCTTGATTTTTAATAAAGCAATCTTTTTTTAAATGCAGCCTGTTTTCTTTAAAGGAAAATAGGATGGCTTTAAAAAAATAATGAAACTTTAAAGTTTCATTTTTTTTAAGAGTAGGCAGTGGATCGTGGGACCAGTGCCTGTTCTTAATAAGTATTTTTTTCTATTTTCAAAGGGGAACGGTCCCTATTGGCGAATGGGTTACCACCTCCTTCAAAAAGTCATTAAAGTAGTAATGTTTTGCAACCGGAATATGGTCACAAAACATTAATGCAGCCCTTTCAGATTCTGCATTTGAAGATGCCCAAAACATACCCCTTCCAAATACCAAATCGCAAACACAAAATTGTGATTCTGTAACATGTTACTGAATTGAAATTTGTGCTTTGAACACATGTAAAAGCATTTTTGAGGTTGGTAAAGGCTGATAAGCCTGTTTCTGTCCACAAAAATGATTTGTATAAATGGCCCAATAATACTCACTTCTAATCCACTAAATTATTTTCCCAGTGTTAATTTTAATAGAAATGGTAAATGTATTAATACAATTAATAAATATATGTTTTAATAAAACATAAACATTTAAAACAAATGTTAGCCAGAAGGTGATTGCTACTGCAGGACATACCACACGTCAATGTGCAGTCACTGTTCGCAGTCAAACATGGAATGACCTAAACTAGCGATCAGCTTCCCACTAAAAACACTTTTGAATTGCTTATGATTTTCTAGACAATCATACACATCTGGACACTAAGGGGCCTAAAAACGATGAGCGGTAAACGGGACCGCCCGCCAGAGGAGCGGTGGTCCCGCTGTGCCCATTAGGATGCGCATGCCACCCTGGTGGTCACATCCTGCATATTTAGCAGGCGGTGCTTTGTGTAGCACCACGCACAATGCCAAATATGTATGTTGTGCATTGGCCTGTCCAACGTGACAGGCCCCGCGTGGTGCCTGCCACCTTGTTCATGCCAATGTAGGGCGGTACCATACTTACCCCCAAGTGTACTCCCCACCCCTCTGGGGGCCCGTAACAGGCCCCAACAGTGAATTCCCGCATGCCATTCCATGGCAGAGTCTCCGCCATGGAAAGGCATCCAACCGCAGCCATAGTAACATGGAAGGCGGTGCCTTGCCATGTTGTGTCCCTTTTCCGCCCAGTCGGCAATCCGGCCGGTGGAAATGCGGCGGATGGTCTTTCCATCTGCCGCGGTGCCCCCGCCATACTAATATGGCAGGGGTGAACAAGGGACATTTGGCGGGCAGTCCGCCCGCTATGCTAATAGGCCCCTTAGTGTTCAAACCACTCAGTGATGTATACATGGATACGCAAGCAGACTGCCTAAAAGGCTCATCCAAGCTGTATGTCATCCCATCCATTGCATTACATCGGTAGGCACTTCCAAGTACCTACACTTCTTGTAATGGAAAGCTGAAATACTTCCACATTTACTGTACCACTTCCCAATAGGCCGCATAATGAGCACATTGTCTTCTATGCAATCACTGTATTTCCCACCTTTGGTGCAGAGATCCTGTACAACCTCCAGCTTTGTCCATAACAAATTCTGTTGCTTCCATGCATCTTCCTAAGACCAATGCCACCCCACTTACTATTTCTCTACCACCACTTCTGATGAGAGCTTTGATTTCACACGATTACCTACTGATTTGTGAATAAGACCTAGATATTACAGTGGTGTGTATTTGCTCTCACATTTAAACATGCAGATTAAGAGCAAAGTAGATGTACTTAGATCATATAGTGTGTACTTGGGAAACAGCCATTACATTGCGGCTGTTACCCCGCATGCCATTGCAATGCCAGCATTTCCATGCATGCATTGTAACAACGTCTTTACTATGCATTTTTTTACAATGCATGAACTTTTACCATGCATGCCTTCACAACAAATTTCATTGTAAAGGTATGTATGGTAAAAGCACATATGTTGTAAAAAAATATAGGCAATCCACACCATTGTGAGAAAGCAGACTCACTTCCGTTTCCTCACAATGATGTGCACCGCCCCTCAGGTGCAGGAACCACAAGGAGAGAGAGGAACCACAAGGAGAGACAGGTAGGGGGATTGGGCATGGGGTGGGGACTACTATTTTAGGGTAGAAGGGGGTGGGTGGGTCATGCAGGGTAGTGTTTTAGGGTAGGGAGAGGACTGGATGTCGGTGGGGTCGTGCAGGTTAGTGTTTTACGGTAGGGAGAGGACTGGGGGTCACCCAGGGCAGTGTTTTAGGGTTTAGGGTAGGGAGAGGACTGGGGGTCGCGGGGAGGGTCGTGCAGGGATAGTGTTTAAGAGTTTAGGGGAGGGTCGGGAGTCGTGCAGCTTAGTGTTTTAGGGTAGGGAAAGGACTGGGGGTCGAGGGAGGGTGGTGCAGGGATAGTGTTTAAGGATTTAGGGTAGGGGTCGTGCAGGGGTACTGATTTAGGGATTAGGGTAGGGCAGGGTAGTGTAACCTACCTTAGACACTTTTACCAAGTGTATGCCTTTAGCACTCATGTCTATGCATTGTAATGGCATACGTGGTAAAGGCATATGCGTGGTAAAAGAATGCGCTGTAATGGTAGGTCGTTGCAGGGGTACTAGCGTTGTAATACCCGCGTTGTGATGGCATGGGTGGTATTGGTATGCGTAGTACCGTCATACATTAGTGTACTTTCTTGTGTATTTGTTGCTTATTGGATTTTGAGGTTCAAATGATAGAAATGGTTTGTTGGTCCCTGGCCTATGGTGTGATTCAGTGTGGTCTCTAGCAGTTGAACGGTTAAGAACTACTAGAATATTGCATTCTATCAGAGATGTTTTGGTGCTAATGTATGGCAGGGCTGCAATTTTTTGCGATTCTTCGATGGTCTTCTGGGTCAAAGACAGTCGTGGCTCGCATGACTCGACGGTGGAGGGGGTGTCGGGTCGCACGGGGTATGCACAGGAGGGGTAGGATTTCAAAAATAAAAAATAAAAAGTTACCTTACCGGGTCCTGTGTCGCCTCCGCTCCTAGACTGGTCCTGCGCCATCGTTTTCCTGCTGTTTTCCTGCTCAGGAACAGGAAACAGGCATCCTCCCTCCCCTCCCCAAAGCCAATCACAACTCTGCAATGGCAGCGTTGTGATTGGTGGGGACAGCGCCCAGCCGGGCGCCTGTATTGGGGACATTTTCTCTATGGAGGCTGCATGCAGCCTCCATAGAGAAAATCCAGAGTGTGCATGACTGGTTTGGTCGGCCCCAGAGGGCTGACCAAACAGTCAGGGCACATAACATTGGACAAGTGACTCCTCCCCGACCCGCCCACCCGCATGCCCCCAACCAGGCATACCATTCTGCTTTCTCGCAGCGCAAGAAACAGAAACATAAAATGGTATTTAAAATACCATTTTATGTTTCTGCTTCTCGCACTGTGGAAAGCATTGGGGCAGCGCTACTCCACCCTAATGGAGGAGCCACCCCTAGTCAAAGAGTGAAAGGGTGCTTCAAGGAGACACAATGTAATCCTGAACAGGTAGAAACCCACCTACTTAGTGTTATCAGCAGATGTGGTTTGCCCTCCCTGAAGACATCTCTTCATAGATTAGTGATTGAGGCTACTTTTAAAAAGCCTGTGGGCTTTGCTATCTTGTATTTTTAGGGCTAGATTGACTGTGCAGCTATCTGCTTGATGTATTGTTACACATTTTTTAGAACATACATAGATTGTGCTTTGGATTCGTCCAGAGAAGTATTTCCGTCTCACCTCAAGAAATTAGCTGTTTGAGGTAACATCCCGCCTTCTAAGAAGCTCTTGTATTGAAATGCACGAGAGACTATGGGGCATATGTATGAAGCCCATTTCCCGTTTGCAAACGGGCCGATTCTCATAATCGGCCCGTTTGCGAAAGGGAAAAAGCCTTTTGGGATGTATCATCCCAAAAAGGCCCTAGCAAAATAGGAAATCGCAAAATTTGTGATTCCTTATTTTGTGAAAGCATTTAAGGAATCGCATTTTGCGATTCCTTAAATGCAATGTAAAAAGCACCCAAGTTGTGCAATTTCTCCTTAAGAAATTGCAAATTACCACTGTTAGATCTGGGGGTCTCTAGTTGGCAATAGTTATCACCCTTGTCCAAATAGGGACCCTTACTTCTAAGTCAGGATAAGGGGATTACACCCCTTAATAACCCCTGCTCACCCCCTTGGTAGCTTGGCACAAGTAGACAGGCTTATCTCAGAGGCAGTGTGTTAAGCATTTGTGAATATACACAGTAATACAGTTATAACACTACAGATGGACACAAAACAGGTTTTACAAAAGTACGTATTCTTTATATAAACTTAAACACAAGACCACAAACGACAAAAATCCACAATACTCCACTTAAGATTACTTAAAAGATGATTAAAGTCTCTTAGTTCAAGTTGATGGTAGATGCGTCAAAGTTCTCAACAAAGTACCTGGATGTGTAATGCAAAGTAAACAAAAGGACTCGCAGAAGGGGAGATGCGTCAGTTCCGTGACCCGGGGGAACGGTTGCGTCCTTCCTCAATGCTTGCGCAGAGTACGGGACTCGTCGTGAGCCTTACCGGTGCGGAGGTGATGCGTAGATTCTCGACCTGTTGCGGTGCGCAAGATGGCACCTTGAGGCGATGCGATGACGATGCGATGATCCAGTTGCGATGCGAGAAGATTGCGCCCTTGATGCGGCGATGCGATGACGTCCTGGCAGCGTTGTGGCGACACTGTACTTTGGAGCCGCGACAGGCCCTGCGACGCACATCTCCGGCGATGCGATGGCTACTCTCTTGATGGTGTCACATATCTCCAGTGATGCGACAGCAGACAGCTTCGATGAACACACGCTTCCAGGGAGATGCGACAAAGGCTTGCTTCTCCGGCGTTGCGATGATTTCAGCTGCGGTGGCGACACGCTTCTCCATACGTCGCGCTTCCAGCTCCCAGCGGCACGCAAATGACTGGAGTCAGAATTCCCAGCAAGGAAATTCAGGAGGGAGCTGGAGGTGAAGTCTTTTGGCCGTGAGACTTTAGCAGGAGGCAAGCACAGTTCAAGTCCTTGGAGAATATGCTGTAGATGAAAGTCCTTACAAAGTTCCTTCTTCTTTCCCTTGACAATGAAGCAACCACGGCAGGCCAACCCAGCAAACAGCACACTGGCAGAGGGGCAGTCCAAACTCCTGCAGCTTCCTTCGTTCTTCTCCTTGGCAGAAAGGTTTCTTGTTCCAGAAGTGATCTAAAATCTGTGGGACTGGGTCCCAATATTTATACCCCAAAATCCTTTGTTCTATGAGGGCAGAGAGGCCTCTGCCTAGTTCAAACCAGTTCCTGAGCATTTTGTTAACATGACTCTCTTCTTCCTTTCACTGTGCAGGGCAGAGACATCAGACAAGCCACAGGGGGTGGAGCCAGCATTGTAGAGGGAAGGCCCAGCCCTATTCAGGTCCCAGGTGCACTCTCCCCCTCCAATCTGGATGTAAATCTCCCTATTCTCCACTGGGTTGTCCCAGACTGTCTCCTGGAATTTCCCCAGCCCTGTCACACACAAACCCAGACAAGGAATACACAACTCAGCAGAGGCGGGCTCAAATGGTTAGGCAAGCAAATACCTCCCTTCTAAAAGTGGTATTTGCAAACCCATAATATTAAAATAACCTTTACTAAAAGATGTATTTTATTATTCTGAGTTCAGGCATACTAAATTCGAATTTCTACCATGTTCCCCGAGTTAGGATTACAAGAATGTAATAATCTTCACTGCCAATTGTGGCCTATGAGAACAGGTAGCCTTCAATAGTGAAAAACGAAAATGGCTGTAATTCACTATTAGAACATGCTGCACACATCAGAGCATGTTCTACCTTATACTTACAATGCACCCTGCCCTTGGGCCTACCATAGGGGTGTCTAATATGAAGCAAAGGGAAGGTTTAGGGACTGGCAAGTGGGTGCACTTGGCCTAGTCGATATGGCAGTGCTAGACTGCACACAGGCCTTGCAATGGCAGGCCTGACACATACTTTACACGCTGCTTCTGTGGGTGGCACAACCAGTGCTGCAAGCCTACCAACAGCATTTGATCTACAAGCCCTGGGCACAGAGGAGGCACTGTACTAGGGGCTGACAGTAAATCAAATAACCCAATTGTGGAATAACCAATCAGTACATCAATTTAACATAGGGAGCACTTGCACTGTGGCACTGATTAGCAGTGGCACAGTGCCCAAAGCATAAATCCAGCAAAAACATATCAAAACAGAGGAGGCAATCCGTCAAAAATGGAAGGGAGACTCACATCAATGATGTCAGGTCTAACAGCCACCAACTTCAAGTTGGAAGTAATTAGCGTTTTCTTTGAAAAATTCACTTTTTTGCATTTTTCAATGTGCCATGTGGCGCACATACATGCCCTTAGGGCATGTATGTGCGCCACATGTGCACACATGCACATTTCTGGGGTGCAACAGGGTGTCCTTTTCACACTCTGGCACCCTTGAAATTGCATTCTCAATTGGTGATTCTCTAATTGAGAATCGCAAAATGAGAATGTCTTCCCATTCATTCCTACGGGCTTCCTAGCCCATAGGAATGAATGGGAAGGTATTCCTTATTTGCGAATCTCAATTTGCGATTCGCAAATAAGGAATATGTGGGATTCGCAAAAGTATTTGCAAATCTCACGTACATTGCATTTGGCGATTCTCAAATTGCGATTCCCTAAAAATCGCAATTTGAGAATCGCAAAACGCGTTTTTCATACATATGGCCCTATGTTATTCTTAAACATAAACTCATTCATCATACTGCATGGCACATGTAATTCTTTAAATTGTTGTGTTCTGTGCGGAAAGCAATCGTTGTTGCTACTTTTGCCCAGCATTGACAAAGCCAGTAGCACTGTCTTTAAAGTGATAAACCTCATTTGTGCATACAAGTCATGTAAACAGCATTTGTGAATGTGTTGGCACCTTAAAGCCAGCCCTATTAGCTTTCCTGGGATTTACTTGACAGGGTTCTATGCAAAGGTTAGCAAATTATGTTCTTCTAAAAAAGTATTACTGCTGTTTACTCTCCTTTTTTAGGGCTCGGGCCTACGTCACCACGAATTGGGGGCGGAGTTTCCGAGCTCTTATGTATTAGAAAAAAAAAGAATTTTGAAAGGGGTCCGGGCTGCCACATTCCAGAAAGCGCGCGTTTTTTGCGTGTGATATTTTGCCATGTGCATGGTAATTGGTCCAGGCAAGGCTGTGTTTAAGTAAGGCAGCACGCCATAGGACTTAGGAATTTGTCAATGTCCACTTCCTGCATAAAGTGTTCGGACACGCGCAGAAGAATACATAAATCCTCAATTACCAGCTGTCCGAGGTGCCGGTAATTGAAGGCAGATGGTGCTGGGAGCGTGTGCACTGCTGTGTTTTTTTTCCCTTCAGCTCTGTGTGCGCGCATGAACAGCCGGCCAGCAATGTAGAGAATCACATGCATCAGATCTCGTTTTTTTAAACAATTGCGATCGCGAAAGTGATCTCTTTCTGTGCTGCTTGTTTAAACAATTGCGATCGCAAAAGTGATGCTTTCTGTGCTGCTTGTTTAAACAATTGCGATCGCGAAAGTGATGCTTTCTGTGCTGCTTGTTTTTCGTATGTAATCTTGTTCTTCTACGAACTCGATGGTAGCGGAGTATCCCATCCTCACCCTCTAGGTCACTTCATTAATTTTCCACGAGTCCGCCGTGTCTGGTGGCGAGTGCAGATTGGTAGTGCAGAGTGCAGAGTGGTAGTGCAGAGTGCAGAGTGGTAGTGCAGAGTGGTAGTGCAGAGTGGTAGTGCAGAGTGGTAGTGCAGTTTGGTAGTGCAGAGTGGTAGTGCAGAGTGCAGAGTGGTAGTGCAGAGCGGTAGTGCAGAGTGGTAGTGCAGAGTGGTAGTGCAGAGTGCAGAGTGGTAGTGCAGATTGGTAGTGCAGAGTGCAGAGTGGTAGTGCAGAGTGGTAGTGCAGAGTGCAGAGTGGTAGTGCAGAGTGGTAGTGCAGAGTGCAGAGTGGTAGTGCAGAGTGCAGAGTGGTAGTGCAGAGTGCAGAGTGGTAGTGCAGAGTGCAGAGTGGTAGTGCAGAGTGCAGAGTGGTAGTGCAGAGTGGTAGTGCAGAGTGCAGAGTTGTAGTGCAGAGTGCAGAGTGGTAGTGCAGAGTGCAGAGTGGTAGTGCAGAGTGCAGAGTGGTAGTGCAGAGTGAGAGTGCAGTTTGAGAGTGCGAGTGGTAGTGGTAGTGCAGATTGAGAGTGCAGAGTGCAGATTGGTAGTGCAGATTGGTAGTGCAGAGTGGTAGTGCAGAGTGCAGAGTGGTAGTGCAGAGTGCAGAGTGCTAGTGCAGAGTGCAGAGTGGTAGTGCAGAGTGCAGAGTGGTAGTGCAGAGTGATAGTGCAGAGTGAGAGCGCGAGTGGTAGTGCAGAGTGGTAGTGCAGAGTGCAGAGTGAGAGTGCAGAGTGCAGTTTGGTAGTGCAGAGTGCAGATTGGTAGTGCAGAGTGCAGATTGGTAGTGCAGAGTGCAGAGTGGTATTGCAGAGTGCAGAGTGGTAGTGCAGAGTGGTAGTGCAGAGTGGTAGTGCAGAGTGCAGAGTGGTAGTGCAGATTGGTAGTGCAGAGTGCAGAGTGGTAGTGCAGAGTGGTAGTGCAGAGTGCAGAGTGGTAGTGCAGAGTGCAGAGTGGTAGTGCAGAGTGGTAGTGCAGAGTGCAGAGTGGTAGTGCAGAGTGGTAGTGCAGAGTGCAGAGTGGTAGTGCAGAGTGCAGAGTGGTAGTGCAGAGTGGTAGTGCAGAGTGGTAGTGCAGAGTGCAGAGTGGTAGTGCAGAGTGCAGAGTGGTAGTGCAGAGTGCAGAGTGGTAGTGCAGAGTTCAGAGTGGTAGTGCAGAGTGTAGAGTGGTAGTGCAGAGTGCAGAGTGCAGAGTGGTAGTGCAGAGTGCAGATTGGTAGTGCAGAGTGCAGATTGGTAGTGCAGAGTGCAGATTGGTAGTGCAGAGTGCAGATTGAGAGTGCAGAGTGCAGATTGGTAGTGCAGAGTGCAGAGTGGTAGTGCAGAGTGCCTAAAACACATTGCCATTTACAATGCCATTATCTCTAACTTAAAACAAACCCGAGCCCTAATGCATTTCTAATGCTTGTTCTTCTCTAGGTGGCACTTGAGTCGGGCACTTTCATCTCAGACATTTGAAACTTGTATAGGGATGCCAATTATCAATGAATTCACATATTCCATTTTTTTACAAAGTGACAACCATAACCAACAACTAACATTGTTGCACTTTTCAATATGGTTCTGCACAACTAGGTGCGGTATGATATGTACATATGAGCGCAATGTTCACATTCTGCTCTCCCCCTCTTTAGTAGTCAGTAATAGAGAGTCCTCATGCCTTACAAAGCAAATACTGAATATTTTTATTTTTTGCAGGTATTTCCTATGATTGCAAGAAATGTTGGCTCTATCTGAGTACAATGTGCTCTCCTGTCTCATTGGTCATGAATAACTCCAAATGGTGGTGCTAGCTGACGCAAAGGTCTACTCTCATCTGCCCTTCAGACACCCTCATGTCTACTGGTATGTTGGCATGATCTTATTGGTCATTGGACTTTGCCTGCTTTTTTTTGGTCAGTGGAAAAAGGGGATATGCACATGTTTGTCAAGCTTACTCCCTTGCATTTAAATTGTGTTTTAGTCTAAAACATTTTTTTTAAACAAGAGCGTGTACATCCACCTTTTATTGGGACTAATTCGTATGGTCAGGACATTTGAAGAGCTAAAAAGATGGAAAAAATGTAAGAAAATAGAGGAAGAGATATAACACCAAAAGAGGAAGGTATTTATAGATTCTGGTATAATTACTAAGATTTATTATAGGGGAAATATTTTGGTTTCTTCCAGTGGAATATTAACTAGATTTTCAGCCAAGGGTAGGCAGAAATTTCTAAGAATCTTTTGAACTGATAAAAAGGGCTATTAGGTTATTTGGAAGAGGAGGCCAGAAAGGGGGACAATAGGTCAAAAGAGATGTGCATTTGATGCCAAGGATTGAGACCATTATGTTAAAGTCGATTAATGGGTTGATAGCCGCTGAGCCGAATGGTCTGGATTATTGCTGTTGGTGGTGAGTCATTTTTAGATTATCTTTGCATTGACCTTCTTTGTTTTGCTGGTTAGTCTGTAAGGTAATTAGTCCAGGATTTCACGTTAGATATGTTCCGGTTTTTCTGTAATATTTTGCTTTTCCCACAGATCAAATTAAGCACCTGTAGTCTGTTTGTCAAGAATGTCCCCATCAAAGCAGCATTACATTCCTCAAAGCTGAAGCTTATATCATATGCTGTCAATGGAAGTTGTTGTGTCTCACTTCAACTCAGACTTATGACTGGAAAGTGGTGTATGAAACTGTGTGAAGTGGTATGTCAAACATCATTCTACAGCCATAAACTAAAAACGCCATAACTTCATTGATGACACATCAGGAGGCATTGACAGTTTTAAGATCTGGAGGATAATCGCTCTAAGACAATCCTGGCTGTGTTCACTGAAATGTGACAAGTGTGCCAAATATGACGGCACACTAACAGGAAATTGTTTGCTAGGTATACAAACTTACTTTAAGTTGTGCACGTGTTCAGATGGCACAGAAGTTGGTCAGGTCTGTAGCAAAATATTACATGAGGAATGTTATACCCGTCATTTTTTTTTCATTTCTCTCTTAATTCGTATTGTTGTTGTGGTCACCTCCTCTTTATGACCTGGAATTGGGTTGGGATTGGTAGGGGCTACCAGACATTTATATTATGTGCATTTGCACCATACAAAATAATTGTTATCGTTCTTTCCTCGTGGAGATGCATCACAACAGAAAAAGAAAACAGCTCCATCAATCATGTCAGAAGAAACAACAATCGACAAATAAAACGCAGCAAAAGATATCCCACTGCAAAATATCGTATTTAAAACAAGTTACCAAGCAAAATTGTTTAAAAAATATGTCCACCTTATCTGCGCGTATGGATGCTTATTGGCCTCTGTCCATTGGTTCCGGCATATCAGAAGGTATGTGGGCAAGGAGAAGCTGGTGGTTTGTGTGAGTGCCCACAATAATGTTGGTTTTGTATGAACGGACACCTTTTGATATCTTGCTTTCTCTGCTTGCATGTATGTGTGATCTATGTCAAAGTGTGCATTCATGCCATGTGTCTTTTTTGTGAATCCACTACACAACAGCAAACACTTTCAGCTTTGTAAATGCACATTTGATTTGATTTTAGATCTTTATAGTCAGCACTTAAAGCTTGCACTTCCCAGGTGAATGTTTCAGTTGATCAGTCTCCTCGTCAAACCATGATTCTTTTTGTGCTCCACTCTAGTGCCTCTTATTGTTATAGAGCTTTAAAAAAGATGGCCTTGCTGTATCTTTCCCATGCAAGTAATTAGAAATAAGGTCATACAGCTCAACCCTTGCCAGCTGTGCTGATTTCAAGTATGGCACAACACCCTTTAGGATAAACTGGTCCTGAAACCCTCATGAAGCTTGGATTGTTTAATGGCTTTAATATCACAGGCGAGCATATTAACAACCCAGAGGAAGCAGAAAGGTTAAAGAGATAAGATATAGCATCTGTTGGACACTTTATAAGAGAATCGTGGCCTCTTTCTAATATTATTGCTTCATCAGAAACTAGTGGCCCAACATCACCGTGTATTAAAATGTAACATGTAGCATTACTGACCAAGAAGCTATGGAAGGTGAATAGGAGAGGGACCAGGTCCAAGAATGCCCTCACTAGAAGCACATATATCAGAAGAAAACTGGATAGCATTCTTCTTGAGTGTCTTCAACACAGCAAATATCTCTTGAAGCGAACTACACTCGCCTATCACTCTCCAATATTGCATTAATAATAAAAGGCATAGAAATTAACCGAAAACATGGTGAAATCTTCCCAAAAAGAAAGTGAAGAAGGCAAACTGTGAGCTCACAAGAGGCAACGCTCTGTGGAAAATGACAAAATGTATATGTACATAAGCGGCGTTCATTTGTGTTCACCCTCGCCACTGTTGAAGGTAAAGAAAGTCACGAAACAGTGGCCCCGCCATCTTGTTCCCTTTTAGGCTCCATCACGAACATAGATAGTAGCCATCTTTGTGTCATGACCTCTCTGCCCATTGCCGATAGCCATCATCTCTCTCTCTCTCTCTCTCGCTCTCTCTCTCTCTCTCCAGCCCCGCAAGCACCCCGCGCCCCGACAGCCCCCGGTCTCTCCTGTTCGGGCCATAAACGCACCGCTAAACACGACCTTGTCACCACTCTGGACCCCTGCCCCCTTTCTCTTTGATCCTACTCATAGAACGGGCCCTTTTGGTAACCTCTTCCTCCCTGCCCGGTTGCCCGGCCTGATCCCGGGCCATCACCTAGCCCAACAGATGCAGTTTATTGCTTCCTACAGTAGGACCTCGCCTCACATCAGAGGAACGGTGATTAATCAAGGCCTTCACACCCCTAGATCTGACCGACACCCCCGCATCCCTCCCAGGAACACCCTTCCTCTCTTCTGATGCCCCCCCCCCCGGCTACACCTGGCCTCTCGACCCAGTCCCACATCATAAAACTAGGTCTCGTGGATGTACCCCTCTGGCCCCGCATAGCGAAACATGATCTTATCGCCTGCCCAACCTTAGATCTGACCACCCCCTCCTGCCCTCGTGCCCTGTTGGAATGTCCGGCTGCAGATTACAATCACATGTCACATTTGGGAGGGGAAAACAACATCAGAGCGGTCAGTATGGGAATGGGCCTGGAGCTGGGGTCCCAAACATGCCCTTTTTTGTACTTCAAAGTGTCTTTATTGCAATAAGGAATGTTTGTACATCATAAACCTGTGTATAAAAGACGGAGCCATAGAGAAACTTGTTAGAGCACCTCGAGAAGATACCCTGTTGTCTGATTTGACGTGTTCCGTTCCGTCGGAAATAAACTCCTGTTTCCTGCCTTCCAATCTCCAGCGCCTGCCTCTTTATTTGGTAAATCGTGAGTTGGGTGAGAAGCGGCTAACGCCGGGCAAACCTAAAAAAGGGGTAAAACGACCTGATCTGCCTGAACCCTTTTTCATCAATTGGCGTCCCAAACGTGGGGCCCATCAGCGACACGTGGATCCAGTGAGAGAGGTCCCAATGACAGAGTGAACGACTGCAACGATCGGGAAGAGCTCCTGCCTGATAGACCCTTGTCTGGCAGCCGATCATCCGAACTTCACTGGTTCCGAACAGACCTCTCTGGAGTGATCCATGGTCCTGACTGGGAACCATCAGGAGTGCCACAGCAATTACGGAGAATAGAGGACAATCGGGCGCTGGAAACGGAAGACGAGAAACTGTCCATACGGTCCGGGTAAGGTCGTGTAAACACGACAAATTGCGAATTGATTGTTTGATTGTCATTGGAAAATACTAGTATTACGCATTTTGATTGTTTTGTCCTGAGAGATTCTCTGTCTACAAACGGGGAAGGATAGGAGTATTCTCCCTTTGCAGATAGTGAAGGGTGGGTAGCGCAGGCTTTTGCCCCCGTTGTAACCCGTCGCGCCTACTTCCCTCTCCATTTGATTGATTGTTATCCAAGCATTTATTGTTTTGGAATTGGTTCTCTTTGGATCATTCTCTATTTGCAAACAAGCACAGAGCCGCCATACTCTGTTTAGTCTTTGCAGATAGTGAAGGATAGGTAACGCAGGCTTTTGCCCCCGTTGTAATCCGTCGTGCCTATTTTTATCCCCCATTGATTGATTGTTTGACCGGACCTTGATTGTTCGGAATTGGTTCTTGGAAAGGATCTTCTCTGCCTACAAACAGAGAGGAACAGGAAGATCTCTCTCTTTGCAGATAGTGAAGGGTAGGTAGCGCAGGCTTTTGCCCCCGTTGTAACCCGTCGCGCCTATTTTATTCCTCATTTGATTGATTGATTGTTTGTCCGAACTTGACTGTTTGGAATTGGTTCTCTCTTTGGGTATTCCCTATTTGCGAATACTGTAGAATAGAAATATTCTACCTAGTCTCCGCAAAGTAGTGAAGGATAGGTAGTGCTGACTTTTGTCCCCGTTGTAACCCGTCATGCCTATCTTCTCCCCATTGTTCAGTAGTTGGTTCAGCCCGGACCATTTATTAGAGGTAGACCATCTGGCTCCACCGGAGGACACCCCTAATAAAAAGGACATATATAAAGAAAATGCGGATTAGCCGCTGTATCGTGCTAGCAAATAAAAAGAACATGAAAATCATTAGGAAAAACAAAAAGAATCGAGTAGAATCAGTAGGCCACTGATGAGATCTCTTTTCAACCTCACTGAAATGGAAGCATTAGGAACAATCCCTCAGGAAGTATGAAACTAGTGAGGAAAGCCGAACTCAACGCCATGATGACTGCGAGACAGCTCGGCTCCACCGACCACCACCGCCCAATTAACGACAAACCCTAGGCAAATATTAGAAATATACAACACTATAGCAAAGTAACAGGTTAACACGTTTTTATTTGAACAAAAATATATTAAACAACTATTTACACGGCAAACGGCAGCAACAACAAACCCACAATGCATTTCGCCGTCTGCTTGACGCCGTTCCTGTCCCTCCTTCCCCAAAGTAGCAATGTTGGGCTACTTTGGGCTACTTTCTAGTAGATTTTTTGGGCGTCAGAAAGTCTACAAAAGCCGTCGTCGGCGGCCTGGGGTGGAGAACCATTACGCGAATAGTCCGGAGGCGACACCACGCGCCAAGGCCTGTCCCCAGGATGAACCAAGGGACCCGTTCCTGGGGCCGTGGCAAAGAGCGGTCGGCCGCCATCGGCCGGAGAAGGCATGGGCCCGGCCCGGAATGTACTGGTCCTCCCATTCCCTTCTTCTCCCGGCGCCTTGCAGGCCCACGGGGGGGGGGATGTCTTGCATTAGCCTCCGACCCCCCCCCCCCTCTTCTTCGTCGCCTGGGCCGGCCATAACAAATGTCAGCTAGACGCCGTGGGGTGCACTGGGAGGGAGAGGCGGCGCGGACGAGCCTCTCCCGCCTCCCCAGGTGGAGGCCCCTCAGCTGCACCCCCAACGCTCCACACACCCGGCAAAAGGTTCGTCCACTCTTGCGGTGCAGGGACGCTCCACACACCCGGCAAAGGGTTCGTCCACTCTTGCAGTATAGGGACGCTCCACACACCCAGCAGGGTCTCGTCCACTGTGGCGGTGCTACAACGCCTCACCCAACAGGCCGGAGTCCGTCTGCTCATTTGACCCAGTGACTGCCGGTAGCTGCAGAACTCCTAAAAATGGCGGTCGACCTTGCAGGAACGAACCTGGTGTGCAAGGATGGCCTGGTCGCTGGCCAGCTAGAAAAACGAGTCCTCCGTTCAGAAACGTTCTCCTCAGCTTTGAAGATTCTACGAGAGTTGCGGAGGGCCCTCGACCTCCGCGGGCCCCCGACCGCCCCGATGGGAAATGACTGCCATGATTGCCCGCAGAACGACCAAGACATAGCCACGAGACGTCGGCGCCCTCATGCTGGCGCCAGCCTCAGTTTTGAATGACCCAAGATACTGCAGACTACCGATTTGATCAGTTCCGGTGGAACATCAGTACGACCCGGTAGGAAAGATTGTTGCCCCTCCCTTTTCTTTGATAGATGGTTCATGTCACCGGTCCCTTCTGTTGCCCCTTAACGAAACTTCTGGACTGCCGAAAAGAGGTTCTGGTCCAAACACGAGTTGGTAGAGACATTTTGACTATACTTGGACCCGCCTGACCCCACCCAAAATGGCGCCGGTACAAACGAAACTCGCAATTCCCCGTTGTGTTCCGGATGCTCAGACTTGATATCGTGAGATATGTATGCAGTTTTGAAGCACATGGCGGGAGGGGATGAGTATTGCTTGAACATTCGAACAATGAATTTGATATTAAGTTCTGACGCATCATTGATTACAGTATTATTGAAAGTTCGAATCTTTTTGACACTGATGGTACTTACCCACAATGAATTTTCGATATGATTTTATTGCACTTATCATATCTTGATGAAATAAAACAACCACCGACTCAGTTAAGTTTTCCGCAGATAAATATGCCCTCATGTACAGTTCCAGTCTGCTCCGTGGCTGGCCCACGTGGTTGTAGGCCTGCATGCATTTGTACGTCAACATTTTTTAAATAAAGATTTTGTGATAACAAATACAGTCGTAGCTTTTGGATTGGTAAGTTTTGAATACATAGCCCTTGTTTCCGACCTACGTAAAATATAGGCAAAATAAAGCAAGTCGATTACTGAAAAGTTAAAAAGCAAAGTACCTAGAAATATTGAAAATGTGAACGATCCAAGTTGTTGCGTGTGTTTTTTTTACTTTTGTGCAACCTAAGGCAATCGATAAAGGTCCCGGTGTTCTGTTTTACTTTGTATGCCACATATCTCAGGGAAATTGTTTCAGATGCCCCTAAACCAGACCCGGTACCACTGTAGACCACCCCGCCTCCTCGAAGAAGAACACGAGTTCACCCACTTTACCCTGATTGCCCTTTTGTTTCGACCCCCCCCCCACACAAGATCCGCAATACCACACGTGGGCGATCTATGAAATGTGCAGTCCATAAATGATTATGCCTCCCGCACCACCAGTCCCTCTGGGCTTAAAACGCCGAGATGGAAGGGACTGCATCCCGCGGAGATAGGTCGAAATACGTAGTAAGTAAAAAGCCTTTTGGGTTTATGCGCGCAAATGTGTCTTAAAACGCTGCCCCCACCCCTTCTTTTTCCCCTTCTTTCTGCAGGTCACATCGGAACGTTGACTAAAGTATGGAAAAGACCTAAGCAACACGCCATGGTTCCGCGAGGACAAATTATACATTATCCATGGGGACTGCCCCTGAGGACATGACGATTTTGGGTGATATGAATGCGCGCGTGTATAACCGGTTGTGTATGACTCGACTGGATATACGTTGCACGCGTTGGTTTGATAAGAGAGATGTTTTTGTACGACTTGAGGGATGATCGAACGACCGATGGAATGGGGGAAAAGGGGGGTATGAACCTGGTGCCTATACACGACGAGCAAACATAGATATAACACTCCCTTACTTAGAAACGACCGTCTCTCTCTCTCTGAACCCAGCGACTGGAGGGGTGGCCTGAAGCAGAAACTTGGCGGGTTATTGCGGTATGACAAAAATATGACTCCAACCGGCCCCCGAATAATGCAACCAAGAATGACGTGCACCTACGAGTAGATTCTTACGCCATGAAACTCGAAGTTGCCCATTGTTCCCCAACTAACACCCTCCGTTGCCTCAGCCAGGATACCCGTTCTCTAAAAATGATTCAAAGATCCCACCGTAAGTACTAGCCCGACCAGGATAGTTCCCGAACAATTGACGAAAGTATAAGTATTTGCAACAGAGACGAACAACAAAAGACAGCCAGGCGAATTAAATAGGAAACTAAGGATGCGCAGCATGCAGGAGGAAATGTCTTTGGCCAAGTACTGTTCTATGTTTTGTCTTGAGTTCTGTATGTAAATGCATGTACCCCCCCCCCCCTCGCCTCGCCTGAATTCATGTGTACGTAGTATCTGGATTTGCGTTGTCCCTCAGTCTGTGCTTCTATATAATATGACCCCTACTGTTTTGTGTTTTGTGCGCACCAAAATGGCCTATTATTGTACACGTTTCTCTCTCTCTCGTCCTTTCCCTTCATGTTGTACGTGTACCGAATAGTTCATTTAAAATGCGAACAACCCCTGCTCCCTCTTCCTCTGTGTGGTAATGTTGTGCCCCGCCGGCACGAGCCTAATTGGTTTTTCGAACACTAAGGTGATCGACAAATTGCCAGAAACTAAAACAATTGTAATTTGCCATGTTACTACCTCTCCTTTTCTGTAAAAATGATAGAACTCGAATTAGCTATAAAGGAAAGGACAGGTAAGACGACTGATGTCCCCCTAATCTGGCCCTTTTTACAGGAGGAATATACGTCAGTGGCCTTCTGCTCTCAGCTTGTTAGAAACACAATCTCCTAGGCCCAGATTGCCCCAACCCTCCGCACCCAAGTACGGATGTCCAAACACGTCCCCGTTCCTCCCGCTTGACCCCAGCTCCGTAAACTCGAGGTATAACTGATGACCCTGCTTAACTGTTGCTCCCCGAGAAAAGAGTGTTTAGCCTCTACCCCTCTCTCATGATGATAAAAGACTGCCAGGGCTAGGGTCAGAAAGCCACATGCGACATGAATGAACGCCAAATAGACTTAGTTCAAACTCAGTAGACATGCCTGTATACATACTCCACAGTGATAACTTCTGACCGTGACCGATGAAACGTACCCCCAGCTACCTAGATCTGGGACGGAATTGAAATGTATAAATGCCTTCTCTTGCCAGTTCGCTAAAACCTGTTTTGTACCCATTCAAGGATACACAGTCACCGGAGGAGAGGGGCTGGACGTGACGCATAACCTGGCCACAGATCGTGAGGCGCGTGTGACCTCGACCTAAGATGGAGCCGCAGAGCAACGGGACGCGGGACGATGCACCACTCTCAAACGCAGAAAACGAAGGAATGGAGGGCTGCCTTGAAGCCCTCTACTTGTTGACCCACGCGTGCCAGAAGTCCCCGCCCTTTGAGCCCGATTGATGGACCTGCCTGCGCATCACCCTTTTGCTCCCTTGGTCCGTCTCAAAGATCCGGTCCCACTCCGCCCTCTCCTCCCTCGATTATCCGACAAAACCCCTTCTATCCTTTCCACGTGGATTCTGACTCCGAGAAAGTAATGCAGGTGCCCAGCATAAGGCACCCTTAAGAGAGATTAGCTAGGAAAAAGGACTGTGGCCTAACGACAAAGGACAGATCACACCCTACGACGTGTAAAGAAGGACCCGAGCTGGACCTATAGCTCCACCGCCGGTGCTCAACAGCGCCAACGGAAGAAAACGAACTACCAGAACCTACCAGTGATGACTCGCTACTAAAAGGACACTGAGGCGAAGACCCCCCTTTTTCAGAACTTTCTACACCCCTTGACTAATTGCTTGTATTGGACTAAATTCCTCCCTCAACCACTTTTGCCTGTAAAATGTTTCATCGGTCACTTTTAAGTCCTACAAATGTAAATTTATATGTATTCCACCTCGTATGTCGCATCAACTACACACGGTTATATGTAAGTCTACCAATATTGACAAACGCTATTTCATTGACTACACACGACTATATGTATGATAAACACGGAAATTATCTATCTTATGTAAAAAGCGGCGACTGTGGAAAATGACAAAATGTATATGTACATAAGCGGCGTTCATTTGTGTTCACCCTCGCCACTGTTGAAGGTAAAGAAAGTCACGAAACAGTGGCCCCGCCATCTTGTTCCCTTTTAGGCTCCATCAAGAACATAGATAGTAGCCATCTTTGTGTCATGACCTCTCTGCCCATTGCCGATAGCCATCATCTCTCTCTCTCTCTCTCTCTCCAGCCCCGCAAGCACCCCGCGCCCCGACAGCCCCCGGTCTCTCCTGTTCGGGCCATAAACGCACCGCTAAACACGACCTTGTCACCACTCTGGACCCCTGCCCCCTCGCTCTTTCATCCTACTCATAGAAGGGGCCCTTTTGGTAACCTCTTCCTCCCCGCCCGGTTGCCCGGCCTGATCCCGGGCCATCACCTAGTCCAACAGATGCAGTTTATTGCTTCCTACAGTAGGACTTCGCCTCACATCAGAGGAACGGTGATTAATCAAGGCCTTCACACCCCTAGATCTGACCGACACCCCCGCATCCCTCCCAGGAACACCCTTCCTCTCTTCTGATGGCCCCCCCCCGGCTACACCTGGCCTCTCGACCCAGTCCCACATCATAAAACTAGGTCTCGTGGATGTACCCCTCCGGCCCCGCATAGCGAAACATGATCTTATCGCCTGCCCAACCTTAGATCTGACCACCCCCTCCTGCCCTCGTGCCCTGTTGGAATGTCCGGCTGCAGATTACAATCACATGTCACATTTGGGAGGGGAAAACAACATCAGAGCGGTCAGTATGGGAATGGGCCTGGAGCTGGGGTCCCAAACATGCCCTTTTTTGTACTTCAAAGTGTCTTTATTGCAATAAGGAATGTTTGTACATCATAAACCTGTGTATAAAAGACGGAGCCGTAGAGAAACTTGTTAGAGCACCTCGAGAAGATACCCTGTTGTCTGATTTGACGTGTTCCGTTCCGTCGGAAATAAACTCCTGTTTCCTGCCTTCCAATCTCCAACGCCTGCCTCTTTATTTGGTAAATCGTGAGTTGGGTGAGAAGCGGCTAACGCCGGGCAAACCTAGAAAAGGGGTAAAACGACCTGATCTGCCTGAACCCTTTTTCATCAGCTCCAAGTCCAAACATGATCGCCCCTTCAGTTTTCACCGACAAATCGGAATAGTGGGCTGAAATCCTAGCATACATTTTCTTCAAGATTTCAACACTCCATAATTTCTGTCTCTCATGGCTGAACAGTATAATCATACCTCCACACAAAATACAACAAGCATTGGCATAGCCAATATGTCTCGCCGTTGGGATCTTATAGGTGTTTAGCCAGAGCTATTGGCTTTGTCAAGCTATGTTGTAGAGCATTGTGGCTACTGTGCAGCATGTTGAAATGTCATAATAAAAAAGTGTTATAAGCATTTTTGTTACCTTATATATAAGCAAGACGACATTAAGTACAACAGACCCACCCTAATAAAAAAAAGAATATAAACAATGTCTTCTATTTTTTTTTTTCCGTACAATGCCTACAATTTCTTCCTGCTTGTTCTAATACTTGCAAACACCAATCATATGTTAAAAAACAGCAATTTATCAGGAGACATAGCCTGACATTTGACCTCTGTTTTGAAGAGCAGCAAATGTGACAAGATAAGTACAAAATGTACTGGATTTTTATATACTGCTTCTAGTATTGTGACTCAGCAAAAACGCGTTGCAACCCACCGTTTGGTAAACACTTGTCGAGATCATCTGCATGTCTTCTGCTATCATCCACCAATCATGTATAGGGAAGAGGTAATATTCGTTCAAAAGCATCCATTTGATACATTGCTAGTGAGCTGAACTGAAAAAAGATTTGTACTTCTGCCACGTCATGTGCAATCGTGAATCAGCAAAAATAGAGCATTTGGTATAGAGTGCGGTAGGAGGGGGGGGCACAGACAGGCAGAGGAAAGAGGAGCGTAAGAAAAATTAGAATGGGAAGTTTAAGGGAGCACAATAGAATCCCAATTTAGGAAACACAAAGAGACCTCTTGGACTGTTTATAATTTTATAATGGGTGTAACTTATTGTATACACTATATTAGGAGGTATGTAGCACTCTGTACTGTGATGCATCCTGCTTCTACAGTCGCTCACACATGCTTCGATACACTCACAGATATCGCGTGCAGTAGCAAATGCTATTAGCATCCAATTATACATGTAATCTACATATTCACAAGCACTCAGGCTTGCATCCATCTACTTGAACATATTTATGGGCTCGTTCTCAAAAGGAACATCTCGCACTTAACGTGCGCCTTTTCTGTGTGCAACTTGAAAATCCAATGTAGAACTTCATTGCTACCTGGCACACACCTGACGAGCAACATCCGCACTGAAGGGGCCCATGCTGTACCTACAAAGTGTCCCTGCAACTTGCAAGAATCCACGCCGCACTCAACGAGAAAGAGAAGCGCTATCTGCCACCTCAAGAGACTTTCTGATTCACACACCCAATGAGCAACATCCCCAGCTCTCGTTTGCTGTAGGTACATGTTACTTGGCCTTTTGGTCAATAACACACTAACGACATACAGTAACAATACTTACTCCACAATTGGTAGTGCACAAGGTTTGTTGAACCACTTACAATACACCGGTTGTGTGATATTTTATAAAACTTTTGAACAGAGAATCTTGCTCCCAATTGACTTGCTATTAAATCTGTTTACTTACGAAGAAAATGCAGCAGAATGTGTGTTTACGTTTTTACAAACATTTGCAAATATGTGTCTGTTTCATTCATAGTACAATTCACAAATTACCCACCAAAAAGCACTAGCTATCACCTTGCAAGTGCTGAAAATGTTACTCTCTCGGTTTTACTTCTCCACGGTTAGCACAAGGTCTCTAAAGCATGAGGCAAGATTACATCGTCAATGCAAAGGTAAACAAAGGGGCAAAAGCTTGTTTTCGTATAAATGCGTTTACTTTACTCCATCTTGGTTATCCTTTTAACGAAAACAGTGCAAATGATAAACAAGTGGGAGGGGTGGGCAGATTGCGGCCGAGAGCAGGGACGCGCAGCATTTACCTTGTGGGAGTGAGCGCGATAATTGCTAACAGATGGTACCGCTCGCTCCCGCAAGGGAATCGCCAAGCGTGCATGCGTTGCCATATAAAGCAATGAAATGCGTGCAGGTTTTTGGCCTCAAAACTGAATCGATTACTAGAGGTCTCCTAAGTAGCGCATGCGCGCTGCATAGGCGAGACCTAAAAAAGGTCCAAAGATGACCCAAAATCCTACAGAACAATCAGACTGATCAATATACAGTCCTCTCTCTATTTCAAGAGTGTCCCACTTGAAATGGAAGGATCGATAGCTGAGAATAACATTCTCAACCCCTTTCAATGCGGATTCCAACAAGGGACCTCTAATATAGACCGGTACCTCACTTACCACCATCCCGTCTACAAATACGCCTTGACTAAGTGTGGGCTGACAATCCGTTCCGCTCTCGGAATTTTCAGATTTTTGGCAATTTCGCGGTCCGCGAATCGCGCAGATTTGCCAAAAAATCCGCAATTCGCAAGCTGGCAGATTTTTTGCTTGGTTGCGCTTCAAAAATAAAATCTCGCGTGCGCGGCGTTGACTTACCGTGATTCTGAGTTCGCCGAGTTGTTTTTCCTCCCGGTTTGCATGTGCTGCGCCATTTTGGATCTAGCTGCGTGACCCCGCAAGACTTTTCGACCACGGGTACGTCATAGTGGCCCGCCATCTTGCACTGCGAGAGTTTGAGAATGCGACTACGTCATAAGGGCCCGCGATCACGCATCGCTGGAGTAAACAATTGCGAACACGTAGATGCGACACGCAGCTGACTTTCGGCGGGAAATTTGAACAGCTCGCTTTCCTGAACTTGCAAAAATTGCAATTCTGCACAAGAAACCTACCGCAGGCAGCATAAACCTTCTGAAATTGATGATTTGGATCAGAATAACTCCTAACATTGACATTTTTTTTGGGGGGGGGGGAGGAAGTGCCCCAGAGTCTCCAACTTCCTGTTCCTGTCCATCAGGCTCCTCTCAGTGCTTTGTCCATGTCCTGGTCACTTTTCATTTGGATCTGGAGCTGGAAAGATTACTTTTTGTGGCTGCTGCTGGATATTTGTATTTGAGGACTTTTTGTTTGGATCACTTTTGGATTACTTTTGGATTTGAGATTTTACAAGTAAGTTGGTGTTGTTTGTTTGGGGCATTGCAGTTGCTGCAACTACAATTTTTAAACATTTTCATAACTTAAAAAAAAATATATATTGTGGGTAGGCACAGTATCCAGTAGGCCCAGGGTTAGTCATGGGAGCAAGATACAACTGTTTCTGTGAGTTTTGTTGAACGTAAATATCATTTATGTCATGAAATTGAATAGCTCACTGTTATATGTGGATTTGTTTTTTAATTTTGGGGTGCGTGTAAAGCCACACTAGCCAGTAGGCTCAGGGGTAGTCAGTGGTGCATGGACCAAGTCTTTCTGTGGGGTGTCTTGAATTTAAACATCATTTAGCGCATGGATGGCATTGGATTGTGGTGATTTTTGTGTGTTTTTCGATTTTTTTGGGGTGTTGCTGGGGCCTGGCCATATGGGTGGGGGCCATTTTGAGGGCTGGTCCAGGCAGGGCCTGGCCATGTGGGTGGGGGTCAAGGGGCCATTTTGAAGCGAGGCAGTGTGCTTTGTGCCTTAGGCCTGCACCCAATCTGCGCTGCTTTCATCCATTATGCCCAGGGGTACTCAGTGGTGCTTGGACCAAGGCTTTCTGTGGGGTCTCTTGAATTTAAACATCATTTAGGGCATGGATAGCATTGGATTGCGGTGATTTTTGTGTGTTTTTCGATTTGTTGGGGTGTTGTTGGGGCCTGGCCATGTGGGTGGGGGCAATTTTGAGGCCTGGTCCAGGCAGGGCCTGGGCATGTGGGTGGGGGTCAAGGGGCCATTTTGAAGCCAGGCAGTGTGCTTTGTGCCATAGGTCTGCACCCAGTCTGCCCTGCTTTCATCCATTATGCCCAGGGGTACTCAGTGGTGCATGGACCAAGGCTTTCTGTGGGGTCTCTCTTCTATTAATGTAAACATCCATTTTTTATTAGAAATAATTGCATTTTTTATTTTTGGTCTTTCCGTTTTTGGATGTGTTGTAATAATAATAAATGCCTAATTGCAAATATTAATTTTAACTGATGTTCCTCTGCCTTCCTTTGCTTTTAGGTGAAGAGAATCATGAATTATCCTCATCGTTCATCATCAGTGCCAGGAAGAAGTCCTGCTGCGGTGTGTGCAGCACAACGTCACGTGACGTCATGTGTGGCCACAGACAACTCTGCAACTCGTGCAACTGCGGCCTGCTGTTCTGACATCTGAAGAAGATGGGTCCAAAGAAAGGTGGCAGTAGCTCTTCTACCAAGAAAGTTGCCAGAAGAAGCAGAAGAAGCAAGTGGTGCCGGCACTTACCAAGGAGACTGGTGTGCCCACAGTCACTTTTTTTGGAGAAAAAAAACTACGCCTGCAGCAGCGGTGTCCGCCGGGGACCAAGCTGGGAGCAGCACCTCAGCTTCATTGGTCTCAGTGCCACCACGCCAAGTTAGGCCCAAGGCCATGAGTGCCGCAGAGGCAGCCACTTTAATTGCTCAATCACCATCGACCAGTGATGTTGCCGATGACTCATCGCAAGAAAGTAGCATCCAATCAACGCAGGGTGTAACTCATCTGACGAGTGTTCAACCACAGCCGCAACCACAACCATAGGTGCAACAAGGAGAGGCGCAAGGAGAGGCGCAAGGAGAGGCGCAAGGAGTGGCGCAAGGAGTGGCGCAAGGAGTGGTGCAAGGAGTGGCGCAAGGAGTGGCGCAAGGAGTGGCGCAAGGAGTGGCGCAAGTAGAGGCGCATGGAGAGGCGCATGGAGAGGTACAAGTAGAGGTGCAAGTAGAGGCGCATGGAGAGGCACAACTGCCCACAATGCTTGTTCCTCCAGAAGTAGGGACACATCAGGAAATCGAGATTCAAGCGGAGGTATCATCCGAGCAAGCCACTCCGCCTGATGATCCATTGTCTTCCAGATCCTCAGCAAGAAAAAGGTCAAGGAGGGCTAGTACAAATTCTTCTTCAAGCCCCCTTCCTTCTGATGATCTAGATGTTGATTGGAACCCACCAATGCAGTCTGAGAGGGAGGCACGCCATGAGCCGACAAAGGTAGATAAGCCTAAAAGAAAGGTTCCTGTAAGGCTTTCACGTTTGTGTGATGACGACGAACAAGAAGTAGAAGTGGTGTATTCTGCTGCTGATGAACAGTCTGACGATGATGACCCAGTCGTCACAGTCGTCACTCCAGCCCCAGCGGGCATGCAGCAGACAGACATTTTGGCCCTATCCCGAATTGCTGCTGAGCGGGATGTGGGCGGCGTGGCACTGGTACCACCACCAACACAGGTAACTACTACACCAACACGACTTACAGCCTCCATATTTTCTCGTCAGTAGGGCCGGCAGGGACCTCCATCCAGCTCAACCTCCATTACCTCAAGTAGTGGTGCTGTAAGTGCACAACAGAGTCAAATTCAGCCACACCCATCCTCCACTTCATCTGGCATTGAAAGTAGCACCTCCACCACCACCAGAATTCTCCAGTCCCCAGTTTGGGACTTCTTTAGTATTAGTAAAAAGGCGGAGAACCTAGTAATTTGTCCGATTTGTAAACAAGTAGTTAGTCGGGGTAAGCTTGGTACCGACTATGGTACCGGAGGCCAGAAAGGTCATCTCAAACAACACCACATTATCCAGTGGGAGGCACACCTAAGTAACATCCAGAAAGCCAAAGTACAAATCCAAATGTAGATATTGATATTGCATCTGATGACGAAGAGGAGCTGATCGTGCAGGGGGGAGGTGAACAACCGAGAGGCATTTTTTTCTGGTACACACAGCACCCCTGGCAGCAGCACTGCAGTGGTAGCGCCCACACCCTCCTCTACCCCAACAACATCAAGGAGGCACAGTAGTCTGGTAGAGACACCAATGCGAAAAAGTACATCAATGAGCCTGACTGGGTTGAAGAGGTATGCATCCTCATCACATATGAAAACGGTCCAGACCACCATTAAAACCATGTTTTGGTCGAAGGCGCCATTTGAACGCAACCACCCAATGGCACGTCTGTATAATGCAATGCTGGCTAAAATATTAGCGCTGGACCTTCTCCCTTTTTCTTTCGTGGAAGGGTTGGGTTTTCGACAATTTGTGGCAACAGTCTGCCCTAAATGGAAGGTTCCTAGCCGGTCCTATTTTGTCAGAGTTGCGGTTCCAGCACGACATCAAGATGTGCTGGAGGTGATTGGGGCAGCTCTGCAGAAGAGTGCTGTTCACACTATCCACCTGACAACAGACATGTGGACCAGTTTCCAAGCCCTTGATTACATGTGCATCACTGCACACTGGGTCTCTTTTGCAGGGGTTAGAGAAAAGATGTCTGCAGGTGTTGACCCTGCCACCATTTTTCAAGCTAGTCGGAAACATGCAACAGTAGCCATGTTTGCCATGGAGAAATCTCATACTGCAGTAAACATTTAGGAGGAGTTTAACAGTAAGGTCTTTGAATGGCTGCATCCAAGAAAGCGCATGATTGGTTATGTTTCCACGGATAATGGCAGTAATATAGTTAGGGCCATGAATGATGGTGGCTATTTCAGAGTGCCGTGTTTGGCGCACAGTATTAACATTGTTGTTCAAGATTTCTTGAAAAAAAAAAACACAGTCAGCAAGTTACTGACCACCTGCCGAAGAATCTGCACACATTTTAGCCATTCTTTTAAGGCCCGGAAGCAGCTGAGGAAACTTCAACATGACCGTAGAGTGCCAGTCAGAGGACTCATCCAGGAGGTGGTAACACATTGGACCTCAACCTTCTACATGCTTCTTCTATGAAAGACATGAGGCTAGAGTTGGAGGAATGGGACCTAGTTAAAAGCCTGACAGACATGCTTCGTCCTTTTGAGGTTTTCACTCGTGAAGTCAGCAGGGAGGACTGTACTTTGGACAAAGCTATCCCATTGTTGCGCATGCTGGAGCACCAACTGAAGGCGGTGTCTTCAACGTTCAAAGATGATACTGACAAGCAAGACACATATCCGTTGGCGGAGAGCTTATTAACCCGCCTAGTTGACAATGAAAGGCTTAAAAAAATACATACCGAACAACATTACATTTGTGCCACTATTCTGGATTCACGGTACAAAACGGTGCTGGCCAGCAAAGCATTCATTCCTTTTACTGAAGCAGATGTTTCAAAGTACAAACATTGGCTAGCTCTGTCAGCCACTCGGTTAGAAAAAGAGCGGCAGGAAATTGAAGAAACCGGCAGAAGTACTACTGAATCAGCAGGCCATCTGGTGTCAAGATCCACTTCTGTGGCCGAAGGCAGTCAGTTTTCCTCACAGCCGTTACCTACACCAGCAATCGTATCATCATCCTCACCTGCAACAGGCCCTGCCATAATATTGTCGGAAGCGGATTGGATAACTCATCAAGGGTTTGCTTGTTACAGTGCTGATACAAAGGCCACAGATGGTACGCAAAGTGGAGCAGCCCTGGATGACCTTGAGTGGATGGTGCAGGCCTATCTGGATGACCCAACAGAGGTCTACATTGATCACAACCCATTTCTGTATTGGTTTGGGAAAGGGGTCAGTGGCCACTGATCACCAAGCTGGTTCTAAATAATTTGTCTTGCCCACTCGCAAGCGTGTATTTTGAACGTGTTTTTACTAACTATGAAGAAACATTATTTGACAGTACAGGGCTGCAGTAATTATACGCAATTTCACTTGCCTATCTGCCCTCAGAGAGAACTCAGATGGAATGGAGGAGTACCGCGAATAAGAGGAATGGCTGGATGCATGCAACCTCCCAAATTGAATAGGACAACTACAACATACAGTTGCAGTATCCTCTTGACTTCTCCTCATCTTTTAAATATTGTCATTGTTGTGAACTTCTATGAGTGTGACTCTGTGCGTTTGTTTGCTCTCTGCTTCAAATTCATCCCTCCAGCTATTTGATAAGTTTCTTTGCTATTTCTAAAACTAATTTAATGTACTGATAAGTGTTTATTCTCTCTGAGGGCAGATAGGCAAGTGAAATTGCGTATAATTACTGCAGCCCTGTACTGTCAAATAATGTTTCTTCATAGTTAGTAAGTTATAGTAAGTACTACTTTTCAGTAACCTAACCATCCATTTAGCAAACAACTTCATGCATGCAGTAGTGTACTTCCTTTATGTCCCTTAAAAGATTTATGGATATCTTCGTATCCAAACATTTGTTTTTCTTCATTTGTTTTTGTCCATGCTGTGTTTTTTTTACTCTCTCCACAAAACTTTCCCAAAAAACCCCATTCCCATCCAATTTTCAAACCTTAACCCTCGTCCCCGGGCTGAGTGGTTTTCATTGAGGTGTGAATAAATGACAACAATAATTCCACACACTTGCTGGGGAGGATAAGGTCAAAGCAACAGAAAATCAATTTCAAGGATGGTGAAGGAATCGGAGGATACATTCTTACTGTGTACTGTACTATCTATCGTACTGTTCTAATGCTACGCTCAGGCCACTCAATGTTTCATTTCCTTTTTTTTCATATGCTGCTACTTCCAGTGTGTACCACTACTACTACCACCACCACAACGATGACATTTCATCTGTCCAGGATTCCATAGCCAACCTTAATCGCTATTTGCCATGCACCCAGCCCTGTGCCTAGCCCTATTCTCAAACACGAATCACAGGTAAGATAAGTATTTTGGGGGAGGAAGAATAATGGAGTAGGAGGAGTGGAGAGACTGACGGTAGTACTAGTAAAGTAGTAGGACAATTGAATTCACTAACTCTGTCAGTGGCACTTTTGAAAAAATGTGGGCGATTAGACAATTTGAATCAACCAGCCAGTTAAGTTTCATGAAAACAGACGTACAGTTAACCCCCCCACCTCTCCCACAAAACAGTAAAAAAAACTGGTATGCTATGTTTAAGTAGAGAAATAAATAATTATTGGAGCCCTGACAAAATAAACTATCCCACAAGAAGACCCAACCCACCCCCTCCCTAACCCCAACCAATGTCCATGAATCAAATCAGTCCTCAAAAGTCCAAAAACCCCAATGCCCAATTCCCCCCCCCCCCAAAAGTCTTTAAAAAAGGAGCAAGGGACAGTCTCTCCTCTACTTCCACCGGCGGTGTCCTTTGGCCAGGTGGTCACGATGCTCTCTGCGGAGGTCCTTGAGCAGGGTTTTCAGCCTCGCCACCTCCTGCTTAAGGTTGGACACTCTGAGGGTCAAGCGGTGCAGACAAGCCTTGCACCTGCTGTGGGGGCAGCTGATTTTTTTGCTGCTTGGCGGTGGCGGGTGGCTGCGGGACCACGGCTCCGTACCGCTGAAGGCTTGCGCTGATTGGATGACCCAGGGTGGGCGGAGGAGGATGCAGCTGTCGTGGATGTTGATGTCGACTGCGACTGCGTGTCCTCCTCCTCCTGGGCCACCAACCGCCAATATTCGGCGACAATTGCCTCCAGCTTCCGTTGCCAGGCCCATCTAGCCAACTCCTTCCGTGTTAGTTTGGAAGGAGCATCTATATGAAGAAACAAAAATATACTGCAACGAATGCTCTTTAAGATTAACACAAAATAATTCAGCAGAAAGTTGTGTCACAGTAGCGCTAGCAACTTGCAATCACAGTACATAACATTTGTGGCACGTATCTATTTAACCTCCGACTTCGTCGCCCTCTGCTCTAACATTAGTGTGAGTTTCAGGAATTCTACTAGCACTATATGGACTCACTACATTAGACTCAGACAGTACACCAGTCTTCTTCTCTCTTGTTTAGCGAAATTGGTACGTCAACTTGTGGAAGCCTCCATAATGCCAGCACAGTCAACTTGCACCCGAAAAAAACAGACGCAAGCCATGATGACACAGACTTGCGTTACTGTTACCAGTCCAGTACATGCAGGTGGTGAAGCCCTTACTTTTCTATTACGGGTGGCACTGGCCATACTCTGTTACAAGGGCTACTGCTTAATTAATTTAACTTTCACCCTGCCCTGCCCCTGACTACTACAAAAGGAAAATGAAGAAGATAATACGATCATCTATCCCTTCACAGGATTTTTGCTTACATATGGGATGACATTTAGGTGCTTTTTTTTTTGATTGAGTGAACACCGATAGGCTACACATTAATGACAGAGTTGTAAAGAAATTATTAACAGAGGTAGTGAGTGAATTGTCACCGTAATAGCCAGATATATGCTGTGCTTGCAAACTACTGTTACTAGTCATGGTAGTATTCTGAAAATTTACAACTTCTACTTTCCTCAGCTTTGCTACTCTGGCACGGACGTGCGGTGTTACATGCTCTTCAAAGTAACACTCTTCATCCAGTGACCGTGTACTCTGTCTACATACACTTATGCTAACTATGAGGAAGATACCATCCAGGCAGGCAGGCATCCATCCTTTCAAAGTAAATGTCAATCACTCTTCTTAATGTCTGACTATCAACTGGACAAACCTTACTTTTTCTCACCGAAAAAGAACCTTTTGCTTTTTTTTTGTAAAACGCCAACTATGCATCCGTGCTTGACTTGCATTTGAATTTGAACCAAAGGATATATTGCGCACACATACAGTTTCTGTTTCACCCACTCAGGCAGTCCTCTTTTCTTTCTCCCTCCACCCATCCTTGCTTCAGCCTTCAACCGACCATGCATCAGACCATGCATCAGATTCCCAGCCACCTCGGGCAGCATTAAAAAACAAGTATCATTCTTTGCCAGTCATTAATTTTCACACGCTCGTCCTTCCTTACACCCTTCTTTCCCTTTTCGTTCATCCCATCCATCAAGTTCATCTCTGATCTGACTTGGCTTCTCGATAAAACTTTCACAGCTGAGTTGAGGTCAAATATAGAGGAGGCCATTGGCTACTCGTCAACTCCCACCGCTATTGCTAATGAGAAGTCAAGGGTGACTGTCTTCTACCTGGTTGACAAAAACTTAGTTCTAAATTTGTAAGTCTTTTTAACAGTAAAGTGTACTTGTACTTTACAACATATACACCCCTGCAGAGAGCCCACTCTGCAATCTCGATAAGTAAGGAATATAATAGCTTACCAATGCCCGCCACTACCGTGGCATCCCCCACAGCAGTTCCTGCTGGCTGTGGCACCGCATCCGACCCTGGAGTTCCCACCTCCATGCTTGCCCTGGCACTGGTGGTTGGCTGTGCCGATGGTGTTACGCCTAGAAAAAACATTTAATATTTTTAGATGCCATATACACCACTCCCTATTTTGTCTAGGAAAGAAAAGAAGTTACTAGTACTACATAAACAAATGTAATAATTTGTGACTCTCTAGTCTAAACTAAAAATGTCCCTTTCTTCAGGGAAGGGTGTTTTTTATTTATGCTTAGCCATAACATGTGATGCTACACTTTTTGACACAACTGATGAATGCTTGCTTTTGAACATGCACCATTTTTCTCATAACAGCCAGAAGCTTCCCTTCTACGAACAAGAGCAAGATCATCATAATTTCTTAGTCGGAGTCGTCAACGATTCATCTTCACCAAGACTTAAAGTTCCAACCAGGTGAGGGCTCTCCCACAATTAATGTGTGAAATCAGCCACTTTTCAGTCATTCTCCGTTTGTTATATGACATTGATTTTAAGAAATATTTTTATATAATGCGCAATTTAAATTTTTACAGAGTACACACAGAGCTACTTGTTTTACTTTTATTAAAGCTTTAAAACGTACATAGACTCTGTGGTTTTTGGTCATGATTGAGTGTGCAAAAAGGTTTGCAATTTGCAAGCATGAGTCCGTGACTCTGAGAGGTCGGGACTCTGACTCCATAGTCTTATGTTCTCCGGGTTGTATAATCATTGGGGATCATCGCTGCATTCTGGAGCAAAATAATTACTCTCTGACACACTAGCTAGTCACTAAGGAGATTGGGGGTTCAACTTCTGGTATGACTGAGGTATGTGGAAAGTCTAACTGTGCCTATGATAATTTATAACCAATGCCCTATTTCTTGTCTATAGTTCTGTATGTGCAGAATAGTCCCTGATACAGTAGTAGTATGTCCTCCTATCCAATCAAAAAGTGAACTAGTATCCTATTCTTGGTGGCCATTGACATTTTATTTTTGGGAATTGTCAAAGCATAAACATTTAGAAGACTTCAATAGACATTATGGACAACCCAGACCACTGCACTCAGTGCCTAGAGCTATTGCTGAATAGGAGTTTTTTTAACAGTACACCTTTTGCCAACTGTGCAAGCTTATCTAGCTACACAGACAGACTAATAATAATCTAGTAGTAGCACAGAGAGTCATAGTAGAGGCAGGATAAGAATATAGAAACAGTCTACAAGAAGATCAAAGACAATTTAGGAAAAAATAGAATTATGAGGAACGTTTGGAATAAATAGATGCTGTAAAAGATAGGGAAGTATAATTAATAACATTACCAGGAAAACTTACTGGGGCCAGCAGAGGAGCCCTCGGCGGACCTATCCTGGCCTCCCTGTTGTTGTTCCTGCTCCGCCGGCGCCGCTACCTCCTCCTCTGTCCTTTTGCCCCTGGGGGAAGCTGATGTACAACATGAAAGAAAGACACAAACATGGATGATTGTTGTCAACCAAATCAAACATTTCAAAAAAACAATAACAAATTATTTCGGGGAAATAGACAACAATTGCACTAAATTTATTGACCTATCTGATGTGGTCTATTAAAATATTAGTATTGCTGGATTCGCGGACCGTCTACTTGGAAAGTTATGTAACTCACTAAACCAACTACAAACAGGTTCTACTAGGACTGGCAGGCAGCACTCCGCAGCGCGCGAAGTGAAAGACACAGTCCGTCATGATTGCAGACCAGTAAAAAGTTTCCTACTAAATAACCAGTCATAATATACTCAAACTATCAATTCACCGCCACTATCTCTTGGCAGGAGTACAAAGGAAGGACTGGACTTGAGTCTCTAGTGTCTAGCATTACGTAGTTCTGTAAAGTAATCACTCATGCATAATCACTCATGCCAAATGAGCACAAAATTGAAAACAAGTAAGCATAGTAGTACCGCCAGTGAGCAGGCGAGCACCTGCAATCACAGAAGCTTTTGAAACATGATTTACCTGCAATGTAATCGGCAGCATTCTTGCTCTTCGGAAAAAACAAATTGCAATATCATAACACAGAGCAGGAGAAAACAAAGTAGTGATTAAATACTAGCTACTTCTACTCACCAAGGCCCAGGAACTCGACTCCAAGCAGGTCGAGCAGGTCTTGCTCCCGGTCCAGGATGTCGGACCACCGGTGCGTCGCCTGGTTGTAGGAGCGCCGGACCCCAGACTCTCGATACATGGCCCGGCACACCTTCCCCCATAGCTGGCGACGCTCCCGGAGCACGTACCTGGCACTGGGCCTGCCGCCTGCCACGACGGTCTTGGGGAGGTGGCGCTGGACGAAGAAAACCAGTGCGGCCACCTCCACCGCACCGAAGATCTCCCAGGCTACTACTGCCTCCCCCCTTAAGCACCCGCAAGGGAGCCGGGTACGGGGTGCGGGATCCTTCCCCTTCATGTTCTTCTCGGCTCCCTTTGCCATGGTCCTAGACAGGAAAGGAAAATAAAATAGGAAAGAAAGAATAGGGAAAAAGTAAATAAAAGAAAAGTGTTAAAAAAAGTAGTTTTAAGTAACCAAAAGTATAAAAAAACACAAAATATAGATGTAGAAAAATAAAGAGATAGATAATGAGTAAAAAAAATTAAAACAAAGTTCAAAGAAACAAAGGATTGCAAAGATTAAGGGAGGATTGAAAAAGCATGCCCAGAAACATAGCAATGAATGAAAAATAATATGGCCGCACCCATTGCGACCGCGTGGGTAAATTCGCGTGATATTTCCCCCGCGCGCACGCAAAAACGGACGCGAACATGTAATTGTGGCTCGCACGTAGGAAATGCACAATGCGAGCATGCAACTGGCGGCCGAAAACGGAAATACGCAACGCGAACACTGAAAACAAGATGGCCGCGCCCATGTATGACCGCATGGGTAACTTCGCGGTCGCACACTGAAAAAAAAACCTGCGAACACGCAAAGCGCCCTGCAAACGCGCAAAAATAAAAAAATCGGCAAATTCGCACAAATTCACGGATTTTGCAGACCGCGAATTTGCCTTCGCGCGAATTCGCGTACCGCAAATTCGCACATTTCGCCCATGCTTAGCCATGACATTTTCGGACTTCTCGTCAGCATTTGGCCTGATCCAAGTAACACATTATGCAGCAAAGCTGATGTCTATGGGTCTATAGATAGCCCTCCTCTCCATGGTAGAAATGCTGAGCAGAAGAACAACCTCCCAATTAAAAGTAAACAAAAAAGGAATGCTCAGTAGAAAGTTCCATACAACGGGTGTAGTAAAACAGGGCTGCTTGCTAGTTTCACTTCTGATTTCACTACATACAAATGAAATCTACAAAGAGGTCTCCCTGTCACCCAGGAGATGTGCACCACTGAAGGATTCCGGGTACCAGCATTACTTTACACAGAAAATTCCATCCTCAAAGCACACACATCGAAAGGTATACAAGCGCAGCTGACATCCATGGAATCATATTGTGCAAATGGACTGAAAATAAATACACAGGAGACAAAGACAATGATCTTCAGGAAAAAACAGGTCAGTCAACCTTTTTCCTTAGGCGCACCAAACTCCATGCTGTCAACACATTCATGTACTTAGGCATAATCCTGACCAACAACATGAAGTAACACTCTATGTTGAGTTGAGCATCGAGAAATCGGTGGTCTTACTGAAAACCATCCTCCAGCAAAAGAATGGCCAAATTTGAACCCGATGATAGGATGTTCTGGAAGACACTGCTCATGATCCCACCAGTCTTTCCTACAATCATACTGGAATCATATGTCAGCTACAGCTTCATTAATGATCAAGGAAGACTATCACGGATAAAATATGGTTGAATTTCCAGAAATCAACTGGTCAATAAAGCCTGATGGGAGCATTTCTGCATGACTTCCAAGTCGAATTAGACCCTGGACTGAAAAAAGGAAGTGTCATGGATTGAACTAATAACCGAAACTCGTGAGTAAATTTTGAGGGTTGTAACACTCAAAAGATCATAAATGGTTTTCAACAATTTAACAGCCCCTCACAGAAACCTAATTGCCCTGAACAACATCATTCAGCGGCCAAACTAGGCTATTTGACACATTTCAACACTCCCCAGACCTATCTGATAAGGATGGACAACCCCAGAGAGAGGAAGCTGTTGCTACTGGCCAAACGTGGAACCCTTGCACTTATAAAAATCCTAAGTAAAAGACACATGATCCCACAAAAAACTTCATCTTTGGCCAGAAATAATACTAGGTCCACTTCTTCCTGAATTGCCAACTGTATGGCAAAAAGACAATCTCAGGAGCAAAGCTAGAAAATACCTGGAATCAAACAAAAAAAGATCATATCTTTTACATGGTCAGAGACATCACATATTCAGCAAAAAGAATGATGGGTCAATTCTTGGACAAGAGCTAGTAAGAAAGAGATAAAGCATTCAAGAGAGCAAATGTGAATATTGACTATGGTGAATCTGCAAGATCCACCATAGCTAAATATCTTCTTCAGAAACTCAACTTAAGGAGTCAACCACTTGCTAGGGTGCAGGAGGTCTAAGGAAAAACAATAGAACTCGCTAGTGCATAAGTAACTGCCCTGGTGCACCACATGGCTCCCATGTTGCATACACACTAACAGCATTAGAAACAGTAACAATGCCAGAGTCAAGGTGTGGACTTTTGAGGGTGAAGCAACAGCAGAAAGCAGAGTGAAAATAACTGTGTTGTAGAACCACACACCTATTTGAGACCATATCATATCACACAGACACCAATGTATTTAGTAACATACACCTGCATGAAACAGTGGCAATTCAAGCCCAACATGTTTATAGTAAACAACTGCCTGAATTTTCAGTCAAACTATACTTATATGATCTCAAGGCAAATGTTCAATTTACAATCGGACAAGGTACATACCAATAAAGTCTAGAGACCAATCAGTAATTTAAGAATAATAAAGATAATGTCAATTACCTCTATCGAGAAAGTGCTGACTGAAAAATATATTCTTGCACCTACATTACCTTCAATGTTTCATCTAAGGAATTACTTGATGGCATTTTCCAATTACTTATTTTAATAATCAATTCCTCATTTGGGTCAGGGCCAATCACCCATCTAAGCCTGAGACATCTTTTCTGTAAGACCCAACCGGAGATGGCTGCCATTTTGGTTTTGAGGCAGTGAGCACTGGACATATGTCAGTAGTGTTAATGTGTGTTAGACCTGTTCGCCTTAGTGTGGTCTTTCCCCAAACATTTTGCTACTCCTCCTTTTTTTGCTGAATTCATTTTTGCGGGCTTTAGGGCTCTGCGCACTTTACCACTGCTAGCTACTGCTAACCTGCTTGTGCGCTATCTTTTAAACATGGTGAAATTGTCTTACACCCAAACAGCACATTTAATGTACTTGTAAGTCCCTAATTAAATGATACTTCGTGAACCCAGTGCCTGTAAATTATATGCTACTAGTGGGCCTACAAAATAGATTCACCTAACGTCCTATTCTGTTAATATTAGACGTAATATAGTAAATGAAGTTGGTTAGGTGCACAGCCACAGTTTCTCAAAGTTTAAAAAAAAAACAAGTTTTAGTTAGTGTGTTCCAAAGGTAGGGTGCTGCCTGCAGGTAACGTATCTGTCCGTATTACGTTATTATATAATTGTCATAAGTGCATACATCAACTGTGAATGCATCCCTGATTCAGGGCACTCCATAGGTTCTATATAACAGACTCCTCTTCGTTCTACTTAAATGTTATCATTTATTTGCTGTTAACAAAAGTTCATGTGGGATATTTCACATCATATCAATTTCATCAGATTTATATTTAAGCCATAAACGTTATTTTGAATCAGTCCATAACATTCCATGAATTGCTCCAATGCATTTCGGGCTTCCTAGCCCTTTATCAAGGAGATCTACAATTTGAAAAATTGAGATATAGCCAATTACTACATAAATACAAATAAGCGTACACATAAATATTCACAAGTGACATAAGATCATGCTCTAGGTGTACGAGTAACCGGGATGAATGTGACATGTCTACAAAAAGTGCTCGTGAAAACTAACCGGCATGTGAGAAGCGGCATGTGCTTAACGAAATAGAAAACACTTACGTGACTGAATCTCAAACAGCTCAAAGGTAGCTGTAACGAAAATTAAGAAGCGCTATCAGGACTCAAGTGAGTTCGACCAGGTGAAATAATGGTGACAGGGCGGCCGTAAAAGTCGACTTACCGAGTGTACAAGATGGGTTCTGCTTCGCTTAGCGGTCGGACCGTTATGCGGCTGTCGGCTGTGATGGGGGTGATACGGTAGAATTGGCGTAAGTGTTTAAGTTAAAATGATGTGAAAAAGTGAAAGATCCTGATTGGATTAACGGGGTGTCACATAACTAGCCAACATAAAAGTTGTACTAAACTCACGGCCATCTTAGGGACGAAAAAGTGCAATGGTGACCTGTGTTTTCAATAAAGCTGTGATTTCAATAAAGTTATGTTAGCACAAATGTCACTAAGTGTACAGTCTAAGTAATCGAAATAATAATTACAATACAGACCACTACAAAAAACATGAACATCAGTAAACCACCATAAGGTGGTTAAAGAAAACAATTGAATTCAGTCCTGTCATTAAGCCCAAAGGGCTTCATTGCTTGAAGGCGATATATCCATGATATCTCCCGTTGTAGCAAGGTCTTGTTATTGTCTTTACCCTCGCGTTTCTCAATTATTTCAAGAACTAGATATTTCAATTGCGCAATGTTGTGCTTGTGTTCCAAAAAGTGTACAGCAATACTGGATTTCTCATTCCTGGTTCGGATGTTCGATTTATGTTCATTTAATCGGGTTTTTATTTTTATTTCAGTTTTTCCGATGTAAATTTTCCCACATGGGCACTTTAATAGGTATATTAGATGTGATGACTCACATGTGGCATTTACGGTGAGTTTGATGTTGTGACCCTTCATAGGGTGAGCAATAGTGTTGCCTTTAATTACATTGTTGCAACTATTACAATTCAAGCATGGGCGTGTACCTTTTGACTCTCCACGTTTGGGTTGTTCTTTAGACAATATCTCCTTAATGTTATTATTGCGTGTATATGCAAAAATCAGGGGATATGTAAATGAATTTTTGAATTCAGGTTCCGCCGTCAGTATGGGCCAGTGTTTCATGATTATTTTTTTGTACGTGTTACTCAGCGTTGAAAATTTCGACACCAATACTATTCTGTTGTCTTTCAGTTGAGCTGTTTTTTTCAGCGTTTGTTCTCTTGAAATCAGAGATACCCGGTTTTCAGCTTCTGTTATAATGTTTTGAGGGTAACCTCTTTCTGTAAATCTCTTGCCCATCTCTTTAATACGTACTTTTCCCACTTCAATATTGGATGCTATGCGTTTGGCACGAAGCATCTGAGAATATGGTAGATGGCGTTTTAAGGAACCCTGGTGGAAGCTGGAAAAATGAAGTGTGTTGTTGTGATCCATCGCTTTGCGGAAAAGATCAGTTTCAAAACCTGTGGACGTTCTTGAGATGAGTACATCTAGGAATGTGATCTTGTGTTCGCTCATCTGCCATGTGAGTTGTATTCGCTCATCTCGAGTGTTTAATTCAGTTAATGCTTGTAGTAGATTCTCTTCTGTTCCCTTCCATATGAAAAATAAATCGTCGATATATCTGACATATAGTTTGAGATTGTCGGACCATGTGGAGTTGCCGTAAATGTATGTTTCCTCGAATTCCTTCATGTAAATATTCGCGTATGAAGGCGCTGCACAATTACCCATGGACATTCCAGATAGTTGCATATACCATACTTTTTCGTATTTAAAATAGCTATGATAAAGCGTGAACATCATTAGTTCCATTAGAAATTGCTGCATTGGTGTGTCAATGTCACTGTTCATGATGGCCTTTTCAATGGCGTCGATCCCTCCTCCATGGGGGATGGACGTGTATAGGGCATTCACGTCAGCTGTACCCAAAATTAACTTCTCTCCTTCTAGTATGTTGACTTCAGATAGTTTAACAAGAAATTCAGTGGTGTCTTTCACATAGCTTCTCATTTGTTTCTCAATTGGCTGGAGGTACCTGTCAAGAAATTTCCCTACTGGTTCGTGTTGGGAACCCCTGGTAGATACTATCGGTCGGAATGGGGGGTCTTCGATGCATTTATGAATTTTTGGTGTCATCTGAATTGATGGGCTCCTAGGATGTTGTAACAATAGGTATTTTAAAGTTCTTTCATCGATGGTTCCTACAGTGTAGGCTCTCGTTAGGATTTCATTAAGTATAGTTTTGTATTGCGTAGTTGGATTGTTATCCAGTTGCATGTATGTTTCTGGATCAGAGATGTGTTCAAACATCTTCCGTTGATACATTTGTGTATTTAAGATCACCAGTGCTCCCCCTTTGTCTGCTTTAATTCACTTGATGTCTTTGTTGTTAGCAATCTTTTTGAGTGTATCTTGATCCTTTTGGGTAATGTTTTTTGTCATTTTTTTGTTGAAATTCAATTTCATCAAGTCTTGTTTGACCAGCGTTTCGAATGTATCAATACACTTGTGGCTACAAGGAGCCAAAAAAGAGCTAGGGGGCCTTAAGCCCATCAGTTGATCTGGTTACTGTCAGTGCTGGGTGTTATTACGTTATCAAAGAAGTGACGTAGTCCTAACTTACGTGTGAATTTGAATGTACTGACTTCCAATTCTAACAAGTTCGTTCTTGTGGTAGGAATGAATGACGTGCCAAACGCATAGCATCCAATATTGAAGTGGGGAAAGTACGAATCAAAGAGATGGGCAAGAGATTTACAGAAAGAGGTTACCCTCAAAACATTATAACAGAAGCTGAAAACCGGGTATCTCTGATTTCAAGAGAACAAACGCTGAAAAAAACAGCTCAACTGAAAGACAACAGAAAAGTATTGGTGTCAAAATTTTCAACGCTGAGTAACACGTACAAAAAAATAATCATGAAACACTGGCCCATACTGATGGCGGAACCTGAATTCAAAAATTCATTTACATATCCCCCGATTTTTGCGTATACACGCAATAATAACATTAAAGAGATATTGTCTAAAGAACAACCCAAAAGTGGAGAGTCAAAAGGTACACGCCCATGCTTGAATTGTAATAGTTGCAACAATGTAATTAAAGGCAACACTATCGCTCACCCTATGAAGGGTCACAACATCAAACTCAACGTAAATGCCACATGTAAGTCATCAAATCTAATATACCTATTAAAGCGCCCATGTGGGAAAATTTACATCGGAAAAACTGAAATAAAAATAAAAACCCGATTAAATGAACATAAATCGAACATCCGAACCAGGAATGAGAAATCCAGTATTGCTGTACACTTTTTGGAACACAAGCACAACATTGCGCAATTGAAATATCTAGTTCTTGAAATAATTGAGAAACGCGAGGGTAAAGACAATAACAATACCTTGCTACAACAGGAGATATCATGGATATATCGCCTTCAAGCAATGAAGCCCTTCGGGCTTAATGACAGGACTGAATTCAGTTGTTTTCTTTAACCACCTTATGGTGGTTTACTGATGTTCATGTTTTTTGTAGTGGCCTGTATTGTAATTATTATTTCGATTACTTAGACTGTACACTTAGTGACATTTGTGCTAACATAACTTTATTGAAATCACAGCTTTATTGAAAACACAGGTCACCGTTGCACTTTTTCGTCCCTAAGATGCTGTGAGTTTAGTCCAACTTTTATGTTGGCTAGTCATGTGACACCCCGTTAATCCAATCAGGATCTTTCATTTTTTCACATCATTTTAACTTAAACACTTACGGCAATTCTACCGTATCACCCCCATCACAGCCGACAGCCGCATAACGGTCCGACCGCTAAGCGAAGCAGAACCCATCTTGTACACCCGGTAAGTCGGCTTTTATGGCCGCCCTGTCACCATTATTTCACCTGGTCAAACTCACTTGAGTCCAGATAGCGCTTCGTTATTTTCGTTACAGCTACCCATGAGCTGTTTGAGATTCAGTCACGTAAGTGTTTTCTATTTCGTTAAGCACATGCCGCTTCTCACATGCCGGTTAGTTTTCACGAGCACTTTTTGTAGACACGTCGCATTCACCCCGGTTACTCGTACACCTAGAGCATGATCTTATGTCACTTGTGAATATTTATGTGTACGCTTATTTGTATTTATGTAGTAATTGGCTATATCTCAATTTTTCAAATTGTAGATCTCCTTGATAAAGGGCTAGGAAGCCAGAAATGCATTGGAGCAATTAATGGAATGTTATGGACTGATTCAAAATAACTTTTATGGCTTAAATATAAAGCTGATAAAATTGACATGATGTGAAATATCCCACATGAACTTTTGTTAACTGCAAATAAATGATAACATTTAAGTAGAACGAAGAGGAGTCTGTTATATAGAACCTATGGAGTGCCCTGAATCAGGGATGCATTCACAGTTGATGTATGCACTTATGACAATATTAGAAGTAATCACACAATATGCTTTTTGTGATTAGGGTTATTTATTTACCCACACGTTATTTTCTTTTTTTTTGGGTTATATAGTAGGAATAACCTCTTGTTTCAGAACAACACATATAACATTTGGACTTACATTTACCAAAATCACCGTCACAAAGGCAACTTTATATATCAATAAATCACATAATGACTTATTGTGAAATTATGTATTGACATATCATATGTTTTATGTGGTCATTATGTGATTTATTGATATATAAAGTTGTTTTTGTGACTGTGATTTTGGTAAATGTAAGTCCAAATGTTTTATGTGTAGTTCTGAAACAAGAGGTTATTCCTCCTATATAACCCAAAAAAAGAAAATAACGTGTGGGTAAATAAATAACCCTAATCACAAAAAGCATATAGTGTGATTACTTCTAATATTAACAGAATAGGACTTTAGGTGAATCTATTTTTTAAGCACTAGTTCATGGCCCTACCTAAGTCCTGTCCAGGGGGCCTGACTCCTTTCTTGGGCTAACTAGTGGGCCTACAGCACTGTTTGTGCCACCCACTAAAGTAGCCTTTAGGCATGTCTCAGGCCTACCATTCCGGACTGTGTGTGCAGTTTTAAACTGCCATTTCAACCGGGTAAAATAAACCCCTTGACAGACCTAAACCTTCTTTTTTATATACATATAAATCATCCCTAGGTTAGGACCTACACAGCACATAGGGCAGGGTTCAGTGTATTTAATAAGTTGGACATGTACTTTTGAGTTTTACATGTCTTGGTAGTCAAAAACTCCTAAATTCATTTTTCAGTACTGTGAGATCTACGTCTCCCATAGGATAACAGTGGTTTAGCTTATTACATTTAATAAGTGATAATTTCAATTGGGAGCAAGTAGGAATATTAAGGTTGGTGTCTAAATAATTCTAATTTAAAACCCTCTTTAATGGTAGCTTCAGATTTTAAGTCACAATTCTGAAAATGCCACACTTAGAAAGTTGGTGTTTTCTTGTCCCAACCATTTGGAGCCTGAGCATGTATCCAGGGTCACACGACTAGGTGCAGCTTACAGTTGGTCTCTGTGTATTGCTCCCAGACAATGAGACATGGTGCTGTCTACTCAACTGACATACCAAGTCCTGCGGGAGCAAGGATATTCCCCCCAATCCCTTGCCTGTCAGCCTGCAACACACAACAAGCCCAACGACTATTGGTTGTTTACATTCTAGGGGAAGAGGGGGTGGGAAGACAGAGTAAAGTACACAACAAGGAAGGCTCCTTTCTACCCCAAGGTGCGTGTGCTGTCAGGTCCCGTCTGCATCAGTTTATATGGCAAGCATGCCCTCAATATGATGACAGGATTATTTTCTGGGAAGGTATTAAAGGTCCATCTAAGATGCACACAAGGAATTAAGAAACAGTAATCAATTATTATAGTCTGCAATGATTACCCCCACATTGTCTTTTCTTATACCCCCAAAATTCATTCTTGTAAAAGACTCACCCTAGAAGGGAAACCAATGGCTCTGGGAAAAGGTAAAGCCAGTACTTTCAGTTGCCTTTGGATAAGGGCAAGATGTAGGGATTCTTCCAGGTCCAGATAACATAAAAGTAGCTACCTCACTTTGTTATCCAATTTTTGAGGCAGCTTCATGGTCGCATAACAATACATCTTGTGATTGTTGTCTCCAATAAAACAAAGATGATCCTCAGTGAAAACTACATGACCACCATGTTATGTTATCACACTAAAAATTAATCTTGAGCAAATGGTGGTTGGTAAGAAGTATCAAAAGAGAAAAAATAAGTCTTGAACTCCAAGTACAAAAAACTTTACAGTGCACTGACCTGAAAGAACGTAATGAAACTCCTTTTTTTCTGTCTCAAGGGCAAATGCCCCTGGAATGTGAGGATCCAGGTTTAGAAATCCAGTGACTAGGTAAATACGAGGGGTATCCCAAAAACAACAGCTAGCATAGAGAGGAATCTGAACTTGACCTATTTCCAGCAATCAGGTGAGAAGGAATTATCAGGAGACAACCAGAAGGCTCGGGGATGAGTGAAGAAAGAACAGAAGACATTCAAAACGGCTCGAGAAGTGAACAGGACACAATACTGGGTAAACGTGAAGGGCAGAAACAGGATGTGGACTTTTTAACTCTTCCTCGAAAGTGATAAAGCAAAGCAAAAATTCAGAGCTGGGATGCGGTAAATAAACACCACATCCCAGGGTGGCCGTCATTAACTGTGAGCATCCGAGCTCTCGCAAGATCTCAGGCCTCACTTCTGCATGGGGCAAAAATAAACTCGACAGGTAATCTAATAACCCAGCCATACAGTTGCTTTCGGAAGGTAGGAAGAGGGGCACAAACAATATCATGGTACAAATTTAAATATAACTCAAGAAGGGAGTTTATGAAGGATCACTCTGGAATGTCTTATTAAAAGGGGGATACAGCTATGGGGTTATATCCCAGCGTCTAAAGCTTGCCTTGCGTACAACCATGGAGGCAGAGCAGTTCCAAACAAGACAAAAGAGGAATAAGTTTTGGCAGGATGGGCCTTCTCTTAATTGATAGCTTGGGAACACCTGTTACCTTCCTAACTTGCACATCACAGAGGCTCTGCCTCAGCACAATCACAAAGGATTTATTTCTCACCAGACTTTTGTGCCCCCAGACAAGCTAGGGCCAGGGCATTGGCTCAGGAAATTCAAAACATCTCTGAGGGTGAAACCCTCTAGAAACGTCTACTACTTCAAAGCTGGCACCAAGGATAAATAGTGGACCTTCGGACTCAACTTTTCAATACACCTCTGGACTTGAGGAAGACTCAGAAGGAGTGCTGTTGTGCTCTGCTGCAAGAAGGATTGCTACTCTGCTGCCCTGCCATTGTGCTGCTTCGCTGCCTGAGTGAAAAGGACTGTGTGAATAATAGCCTCACTACGATATTTATATATTTATAATCTTTATTGGAGCTCAGTATATCTATTACATTAGCCCCTAACTTCGAATCTAAACTGAACTGATATTCCTTGAAAACCATCTACCTTCTTTTCTAGAACCTCTGCCCTTACCATTCTAAATGACATCACAGTGTCTGTCATCACATCATTACCCCTCTCCCCAAAATAAAATAAACAAGATAATTCAACAGTGTTCAATTAGTTTTTCCCGTCTTTTCAAAATCCTTTCAGATATTATCTGCATCCGTTGGCTCTGCTGGTCATTTGATTGTACACTGTCTTGTTCAATGCTTGGCCTGATTTTTCTAAAAAAAATGTATTTCTTGTTATTATTCTGTTGTCATTTCCTGCAGCTACTGCCGTTCCTTGAATCTGTGTTTCTTCTAAATGCGCAGGATGAAATTTACTTTGTGACTGCCTCACTTGCTGTTGTCGAACTAATACAAGATCGCCAATTTGATAGTCCTGACTTTGACATTTTCTTCCTTTTTCTGCATAATATTAATTTTTTCTTTTGACTCCTTAAAGCGCCCTGATACCTCCGGGTCTAGCTAGCGCTAAATAAAACTCTTCATTAAATACATAAATAAATAAATACATTAATAACTAAATATCCTTTTTCATGACTTACTTTTGGAGGAACTGCTGGAAGATGTGGCAAATGAGTTTGCCTTGATTGTCCAAACATTAGGTCTGAAGGACATTTCCCAGTTGATACATGCGGAGTATTTCTGTAATCTCTCAAAACTTGACCTAATGCTTGATTTATCGATATTTGCGAAAGTTTTGCTCTTTGCACAGCTATTTTAATTGTACCCATCAGTCTTTCCACCATTCCATGAGCTCGATGCCACATTGGGGTTACTCTTCTCTGCACTATTCCTAGATAGCTCTTAAAGTTATTTAATTCATCTCCAATGAACGGTGGTCCATTGTCTGTTTTTAAAATGTTTGGAATTCCCCATGTGGAGAATATTTCATCCAAAATAGGAAGTACTGTTGACGTAGTCGTTGACGATATCAACTTCACGATAGGAAAACGAGAATACTCATCTATTATTGCTAGTAAGTAATGCCCAGAGTATAATGGTCCATAAAAATCTGCTGCTACAGTGGACCATACAGCATCTGGTAACTCAGACATATGCAATTCCTCCATCCCTCTTTCCTTGGCAGTACATTGACATATGTAGCAAGACTGAACAACCTCTTCTACTTGTTTGTCTAATATTGGGACCCACAATTTTTCTCTCAGAAAATTCTTTGTTGCAGAGATGACTTGATGACTTTCATGTGCCAAGTCAATTACACGATGTTGCAGACTCTCTGGTATTATTATTTTGTTTCCTCTAAGTAGTATTCCAGAAGAGGTCACAGACAATTCAGAACGTATGTTCTTAAATGTTAATATATCATTTTTTTTAAATTTGATTGAAATCGACTTCCATTGTCTATTAGTCATCTTTTTGTGTTTCTTCAATTAATTCATTCTCTTTACCAATTGCTGGAACTGCTGACTTGACTATGAAGCATAAATATTCCTCCACTTCTAATTGTTGCTCAATCTCTCTCTGGGATGGATGTCTTGATAAATAATCTGCCGTGTTATATTCTTTTTTCTGGTTTATGGACAATTCTGAAGTCGTACTCCATCGGTCTCATTCTCCATCTTTCAATTCTCTGTGGCATCTTTGTTTTTGGATTTCCAAAAATAGAGACTAAAGCTTGATGGTCAGTAATAATTACAAACGATTTTCCATAAATAAAATCATGAAAGTATTTGCATTCCCAAACAACAGCTGAACTTTCTTTCTCGGGTTAAGAATATCTTGGTTCTATTTCAGATAGGTTTTTACTAGCAAGAGAGACCACATACCTCTGAGTTTCTCTTCCAGGTTTATGTTGTACCAGAATTGCTCCCAGACCTGCAGGACTGGCATCTATTTCAAGCGCTGTGCATAAATGTGGATCAAAATATTTTACGTTTGCTGCATTTGATATTTCTAATTTAATTTTTTTAAATGCTTGTTCACGTTCATCATTCCACTGAAATTTCCGTCCTTTCCTTGTAAGCTCTCTAAGTGGTGAACTTACAGTTGCAAAGATTTTTACATATCCTGCGCAATAATTAGCCATACCTAGAAATAATCGTAACTCTGTTATGTCTTTTGGCCTTTGTATTGCATTTAATGCTGTTATTTTAATGGGATTTGGTCTCATTCCTTTCGCTGAGAATATGTGCCCAAAAAATGGTAACTCTTTCTTATTTATTTCACATTTTTTAAAATGTCATGTCAATCCAGCCTTTTGAAGTTGTTGGCATACGCCATCTAACACTTGATCATGTTCTTCCTGTGTTTTTCTAAAGATCAAAATATCGTCACTGTAATTCATGCAGTTTTTTAAAAACATATTTCTATTGATTTTGTACATTAATTATCCATATAATGAAAAGGCATTAATTTAACATACACTTTGTATATCACTCGACATATGCGTTTACATCATGTATTCAACTGTTTCCACCTATGTCCCAATTAAACATTTACAATGCTTAATTCACATTGCGACAGTTCTAGTGTATAATACAGTAGGACCATGGTTTTAAAGCAATGTGCGGTATAACGACTCATGTGCATCCAACAGAGATCAGCCATTGTATGTCATTTTATATGAACATAACCGAATATTCTCAGTGTTATGCCTAAATTACAATAACAAACTTCCCCGCCCCACCCTCCTCCCTTAAGCCCGGCCAACTCTCCCCAATAGTGATATATTCACATGTTCTGATCGCGGTCTGTGTTCACAGTTTCCCGAATGCATCCCTACTTGAACCCCCTTCCTTTTAACGATGAACGGTGCTAACATTACTGACATGTGAGATCATCACCTGTAGTGTGGGGTCTGACCAGGTATAACTATGTTTTTTTAGTGTGACAGTATGTCAATTGCAACATATTCCTCCATCGATGCATTCCAAGCCATAGATATTGGTGTTTTACGTAAACCCCTGTGTTCTTCCCTTTGTAGTTCAGCCCCCTCAGCACTTCCCCACCTAATCTTTTAATTTCCGCATGCCAGTCCTGCAAGGATGGCACCCTAGTAGCCTTCCATCGTGTCATAATGTACCTTTTAGCTAGGAGAAGCGCAATATTAGTGAACTTATGAGTTGGGTTACCCTTTTCCTCCCGGGGCCCCAGGCCCAATAGACAATATTCTAGTGAGTCATTCACACCCACTGGGGCAATGGCTTTCAATATCTGACAGATAGACGTCCAGTAGTGTCCCAATCTCGGGCAGTTCCATATCATGTGTACCAGCCCGCATTGGGTGCATGACAACGCGGACATGTATCCCTCATTCCCGGGAACATGGTGCATAATCTTGGTGGAGTCAGATAGGCTCTGTGCAGCAGAATCAATTGGATGAATTTAAATTTGGGATTACGAGATACCTTCTTGGGATAACCTATTATGGTGTCCCATTCCTTGTCCATAAATTTAGGGCCCACTTCTCTTACCCATTTATCCCGGAGTGGTTGCAGCGAGATCGCCGTTATGGTACGGATCCCCTGGGATAGCCATTTGGTTAGGTGTGCCCCATGTCCCATTAGGTATTGCATAGTAAGTAGCGTGTTAGTAGCAGGTTCTGTACCCTACTGAGTCCATGTGTCGCGAATAAACCTAGAGATGCCAGCGTGTAATAAGAACAGTCTATCTGAGGCTCCATGTTCATGCACGAAGGCTTCATGTGACATCATAGCACCCTCTGAAAAGAACACCCCTATTGTAGTTATTATTGTGTTGGACCATGCCCTAAGGGTATGATTAGTGACTACACCCGACTATGTGGGAATACCCAACAGCGGGATGGTAGGGACGTATGTTGGCGCCCGCTTTGTGTATCTCAATGTGTTTCTCCATTAAGTTAATGCTATTCGTAATAGGTGGGGTGTCGATGTTGGAATCTTGGCCCCGGGCAACAGTAGCTTGTGGACATCTCGGCGGTCCCATTCCAGATGTGTCATGTCTAATTCCTGTAAATTACTACCTGCCAACCAGTATGCCAGCCATTGCAGCTGGCTAGCGTAGCAGTACGCCTTTAAGTCGGTACCCCCAGTCCTCCCTGTCTTGTGCTCAATTGTAGCTTCAGTAGGCCAATTCGCCTGCGTCCTGCGTTCCAAACCAGCTCTGTCAACAAGGGACTCAGCAATTTGAAGATCCCAGTTGGAACAAGTATAGGTAAATTAGTGAAGTATGAAAGCAGTCTTGACAGCAGTACCATTTTAGCTATGGCGACTTGTCCTGCCACCGATAGAGGCAATGAGGTCCAGAAGAACTTAACCTGGGATTTGGAAGCAGTTACCCATGGGTCAGATTGCCATCCAGCAGGTCTGCTGTCCTTCGATAGATCTGTATTCCCAAATACCGAAAGGTATCAGGCTCTATGTTGAACACCCATTGACCAAAGCTTAACCGTCCAATACGCGTATGGTCGTCAACAAAATAGGCATACGATTTGGTGGCATTTATCGAGAGGACAGACAACTCCTGAAAAAGAGTAAAAGTTGAGGGCAGAGGCTCAAGGTTCATATCCATATCTTTTATATATAAGATGAGATCATCTGCATAAGCAGAGACAATATGCATCGTGTGTCCTCTCACTATTCCCTTGCACCCCAGTAGGGAATGGAGCCTATGCAAGAGGGGTTCCAGTGCCATGATAAACAATATTAGCGATAATGGGCATCCCTGCCTGGTACTTCTACCCACGACGTACTGCTGGGATATATGCTGCCCAGTACGCGCACGTGCTGTGAGGTCCGTATATAGTAATCTCACCCATTTAATATATTCGGTTGGTATACCAAACCTAGAGAGGGTGTAAAACATGTAATCCCAGTGTAGCGAGGCAAACACCTGGCGTAAGTCAAGCGAGATGCAACCCTCTTTCGTTCCCGTACCGAGTGTATTGGACATAATTTGATGCAATCGTCTAATGTTAAGCGCCGTACTCCTACCTGGCGCAAACCCGCATTGATCAGTGTGTATCAGCTTCGGGATGGACTGGCATAGCCGGTTGGCCAACAACTTACTTAAGATTTTATAGTCTGAATTCAGTAGCGATAAGGGCCTATATCCTGCCATGTCGGAGCCGTCTCTACAGGGCTTCAATAGTGAAACCACTGTTGCTTGCAATGTAGAGGAGGGAAGCGTACCTGCCTCCAATGACTCGTGATACAGGCATTGTAAACGAGGCACTAACAAGTCAGCGTATACCACATAAAATTCCACCAGCAAGCCGTCGTTACCAGGGTTTTTTTATTGCGCGGTAAAGCCTAGATCGCCTGACGGATTTCCATCACAGTCACCGAATGTTTTAGCACTTCGCTACGCTGTCGTGTTAGTTGCGGCAGGTGCATCCCATCAAAGAAGGATTTGAAGTCTGTGTTGCTATGTCCTACTGGTTGTCCGTATAGTTGTGCATAGTAGTCCTTAAATTCGGTGTTGATTTCCAGTTGTGTGTTTACTATATTACCCTTGTTAGTCTGGATCTCTAAGATAAGGGATGGTGTGGGGGTGTTTTTAACCAATTTAGCCAGTAGGGGACCTGCTCTATCTGCCTGTGTGTACTGTTTCTGCGTGTATAGCCTGTAATCTACTATGCGTAGCTCATCCAGGAGCTCTGCATATTGTATGTTGGCCTCTTGTAGTTGTGTCAATTGTGCATTGGTCCCTGCTGCCTCCCCTTCTAGTGTATGCAATTTACCTTTAATCTCCGTCAGCCGTTCTATCAGAGCGAGTCTGACTCCCATCTTCGTGCCAATTGCCACTCCCCTTATAACTGTGTTAAAGGCGTCCCACTCCAATTGACGGGTGGCACCCGTTTGTACTGGCCTTATGATACTTTTCATAATCTCCTGAAAGATTTCAGCCGCTGAACATATCCTAAATTGGAATCGTTTATATCTAAACAATCCAAAATGCATTAAAAACATTGTGATGTACCTGGATTGATTATCAATTTCTAATTGATGAAATCCTTTACATAAATAAAGTTTCAAAAAAACTGTTGCCCTTTTTATAGAACTAATCATATCATTTTAAATAAGGGCCCAGATACCACTCTCTTTCAATGGCTGTATTAGGAATTCTCATGTCCACACATATTCTGATGTCAGCAGTGTCCTTTTTTGGCACAATAACAATGGTTTATACACAAGGTGTTGGACCTGTTACTGCCTCAATTATATCTTGTTCAAGTAACAATGTAATCTCTTTCACTACTTGTTCTTGCATATGTACTGGGACTCTCCTGTGTTTAGGCCACTGGTTATCTTATTTCATTTATATGTAAAGTAATCTTGTCTTTTAATTTGCCTAGACCATCAAAGAAATTAGGATATTACCTGAAAACTGGGTGATCTGTTGAGATACTGCAATTCATTTCTATTCGACCCATGAGTTGAGCAGTGACATTACTTAACAAACATGGCCCTGGAACCTCACCTTTTAATACATCTTCTCTACTTATTACATCTCTGTATTGTAATGTCTCTTCAAATTTTAACAAGCACAGAACCGGATGTTTAGCCCCCCCCCTGAAAAACACTAACATTCGATGGACTCAATGTGGGTTGTTCCTTCATTTTCATGTATTCAGTTATGCACATTATATTGCATGTTGCTCCACTATCCAGAATAAATGGAACCTTTTTCTGCCCAATTATTTAATCCACAGAAGTGTTTTTAAATGTTTTCCCTCTTGATCATGTTAAGTTGTTTAAAATCACTATTCTCTTGCATCATGTAGAGCTTTTCTGATTGTTTAAACTCTTCTTCAAAATCTTCAATTCCTTCCATTTGTCTCACATGTCTTGTATTTCCACATTTTATGTATCTAAATTGATTTGCATCCAGTTCTTTTTTCTTGTCCCAAATTCTTTGTTTCTCTTTCTTGAACCTGCATACATTTGCAAAATGATTGTATCTTCCACATTCTTTACACTTTTGTCCCATTGCTGGACATGTTCTCTGAGGTGGGAATTGAAATCCACACCTGTAGCACAGTTTTTTCCTCTCAACTGTGTTTCTATCTTTTCTTCTATATTAATTTTTTTTACATTTGCCTGACTTGTTCAATCGCTTTAGTTCTCTCTTCTTCCATGTTGGTAGCATGTTTCTCATCTTGCATTTTTGTTTTTGCCATGCGCAATATTTCTTGTTGGTCATATGTTTTTTCTAGTAGTTTTTTCTGAATTTTATAGAGTTACACCCTTGTATTACTCTTGATAGTATGGCCTCTTCATTACAAAATGTATTGAATTCACAGAATGTCATTAACTTTTTTTGTCATAATCATCTATTGTCTCATTTTCTCGTTGACATGCCATATTGAAATTGTATCTTTCAAAATCCAAATTTCTTTGAGGGTCAAATTTGGCATTCAAACATTTCATAAGCCTTTCACACGTGTTTCTCTCATGTTCTGGGAATGTAACTATTAAGCCTTCAACATCATCTCTGACAAGATTGAGTAGTAGATCTTTCCCTTGTTCATCAGTATGTTTTTTGCACGTTGCTTTTAAAAAAAATCAAATTTCCTTGTCCACTTTCCCCATCTTTGTGCGAATTATTCCTGTTCCCATAAATTAATGGGTAATGGCCTTCTGAAAATTGTACTTTAAACATTTCCAGTAACATCTTCTTTGTTATATATTTCTGAACTCATGTTTACAGTAACTTCATTACTTGTGCCTTCTGTAGTCATGTCTATTCTATATATGTGTATGTATTTTAATCTTCTTTTCTTTACTTATTAATATTTATTTATTATATATCTTCTCTTATTTACTCAACATCTGCCACTATTTCTTATTATTTCTTCTTTGCTTCTTTCATATTTTCCTTTGTGTATTTCCATAGCATAATGTGCTGTTCACCTCTTTTCAAGATGGCGCACGCATTTGTTTCACTTATTTTTGTCCTTTCTTTACTTCTTCCTTCCTTCATTTATTGTGCCTGACTTAAAATTGTACTTGTGTCTGTTTCCTGAGTCCATGTGCACTACGCAGCTGTTTTCCTTAGCACATGCACACTATGGAGATCTCTGCAGTTCTCTTTGATGCAGGCTTGCTTGCTCGCATCTGTTTCCTGGCCCGTGTGCACTACGCAGCTGTTTTCCTTAGCGCGTGCGCACTGCGGACCTCTCTGCAGTTCTCTTTGATGCTGGCTGGAGTTTGCTCATGCTTGGCTTTGTCAAAAGCACGTGCACTCAGCTGCCTTTATATTTGCCATTAAGATGGCGCTCGCGGTTGCTTTTCCAGAGCGCGCCCACACCACACGGCTCTTTCTGGACTCACCGGTCTCTATCCATTCCTACCAGCAATCAGATCCAAAGCGCTCTTTATCAGCCACTGCCCTGCTTTACCGCAGCTCGCTAGATGGCCAGCCACTTTCGATCGTTCACAGGTTCCACTGCTGTCTTCGGATGTCTCCTCACGACCAGCTTTTCAAAAGCTTCTCTGCAGCAGGTCAACAGTTGGTAAGTCTTCATGTGTGTCTCTTCCGATCGTCGCCATTGTGAAGAATAGCCTCACTACGATATTTGTATATTTATAATCTTTATTTGAGCTCAGTGTATCTGTTACATTAGCCCCTGACTTCTAATCTAAACTGAACTGATATTCCTTGAAAATCCTCTACCTTCTTTTGTAGAACATCTGCCCTTATCATTCTAAATGACATAACAGTGTCATCACATCATTACAGACTGGACTTGCATCTTGGAGCTAGGAACAACAAAGGAAGTCATAAGGCTGGTTGGCGGGCCTTCCGGTCAGGCTCCAACCACCATATTCCCAGAACCTGGACTCTGTCTGCTCAACCAGTTACTCAATTTCCTACGGATGTATGACAGTACAACGCGTGCTCTTACAACGCGTACCGTTACGACGCAGGTTTTACAACGCAAGTCGTTACAACGACTTGCGTTGGGGGCGATGGATAGTGAATAGTTTAATTTACTATTCCAACTCCAGTCCCCGTGGATAGTAGGGAAGGTGTTGGATAGTAAATTAAACTATTACCTATCCTAGAGCGCCCGCCAGCGAAAGTCGTTGGATTGACTTTCGTTGTTAAACCTGCGTCGTAACGGTATTTTGTTGTAAAAGTTCCGTTGTAAAGGACGTTCCCCATTTCCTACAATACCTATGGCATTTTATTTGCACTAGACACTGTAGGGACTTCACCAGCCTTTAAATCACTACTTTTGGCCTCATTATCAGAGATAGATTTGACGTTGTTGCAGCCTCTGGTGGACACAAATCCAGAAGATTAATTTCAGGTGGGTTATTGCTACACTTATCGATTCAAGAGATGACTGGTGACTTGAATTTCCTCATTAAAGCACTGGTTATTCCACTCTGAGACCCCACACGTTTCTCTGCTGGGTTGCACAGAATTACAATAACAGAAAGTAACTGTGTCATCTTTCCTCCAAATGCCCAGTCTATTTCAACTCAATTTTATTTCTGAGGTATTAAAGGCTGTACAGTCACCACCATTTTGAGCTAGGCTGAGTTTAAGTTGTTAAGATTACTAGCTGCCACTCACAATTCCATGCACTCCAGTGACTAAAATATGAAAAATCTATTATCATTTGCTCATGACTAAAAAAGGTAAAGTGTTCACATGCAAAAGGTGTGTAGAATCCCTGAAGGGTTAGCGCATATCTCCTACATGAGGTTGGAGCATCCTCAAATTTGGTTATCATATCTCTTACTCGACAAAGCTCTCAGAAATGGCGAAAGCATGGTCTAAAGTGCAATATAGAAAAAAATCTGTTATTATACATTAACTGTCTATGGTGTATTATTCTATTCTCTCTAACTATTGTAAAGCGCTCTGATACCTGCGAGTGCCTTGAACGAGCTATATAAAACATTTTGAAATAAAGAAATAAAATAATTGCACGCTGAGCAATTAATGTATTCCATAAATGCACTTGACAGAACTGCACACATTGTGCAGACTACATCACTGTAAGTGATATGGAAATACCCCAGCTTCTGAAAGTCCTTGTTAAGGTACGGAAGTTCATAAGTTGAGCAGCCCGTATGTATCTCCCATCTGCTTCTGTGAAAGCACTGCCACTGACTCTGCCAAATGTAGTCATTAAGTCTCATTTATCATTCAATATCTAATTCTGATCAGAATATTGTGTGCTCGCACAGGCACAGTCTTTATGGTGATAGCATAAGCGGCGACTTGCACAAATAGCAGAATTAGGGTTTAATTGGCCTTTTCACAATTGCAAAGTTTTCTACACAATGAAGCATATATTGTAGATAATTGGAATGGCACTCAGTGGAATGTGTATGGAAGTGATTGTGTTCCATGCATGGATTAAAAGGGCAAAAATAAAGAAAAGGGAAATTATTGCCAAAACTGCTAAGTGTGTTGTGGACATTGTCTCTAATGATGTTAGGCCACGCCTGTCCCACCTTTGTAGCCTAACTTCACATCAAGAGCAGCTATGTAATGGAAGCATCAACCCCAGGGTTATGTAGGTGGTCACCCGGCCTCTACCCAAGACATATAATGTTATCACACACCCCCTTGAGCTGGACGCTGCCAAGGGTATAAATAAATGGGTGGTGAACCACTTCATGTTTGCTCTGATGACCATAGTAGAAGTAGTGTTGGTTATTGGATGTTTGAGGCATCTGGAACAGAACTCCACCATCAGCAAACTGCCCCCAGTCAAGTGTGTGACTGCCATGTTCGGCCAGTCATAGCCATCATCCTCACTACAGTTGGCAACGAGGTGAAGCTGAAAGGCACTATGGGAGTGGAGATCCCAGCACCCCTCAGGCAGAGTGACCTGAAGGCCGGGCTAGCCTGACACCCACGACAATAAATCTGTGTGTCGCAGTAGCGAGAGGAAAAAGCTCCACTTACCTGTAGGTCTGTAGCATAATGCAGCATGCAGAGCTCCGCCAAACCCAGCTGAGCCTCGTGGGCCACACCAAGAGGCAAGCATCTCCAGGTTTCCGCCAGTGCACAGAGGAAGCCCAATGCTTGGCTGCAGCACCACTTCTGAGCAGAAGCCACAACCTCAGGGAAAATGCAGTAGGAGTGTACTGAAGAAAACACAAAGAGGTGTGTGATAAGGTGTGCCTTTCACCAGAGAAAGATTTTTTTAGACCCAGTGACACATATGGCAAGTGACTGATGAAAGTGACAAACGTGTCACGCGCCACCGTATTTCGTCAGTAACTGGCTAATTTTTCTTTGGGGTCATCAGCAGAAGGTGTGTTAATAAGACAACTACATTATTGTTGGCACCAGCGTCGGATTGGTAACACGGGCACTCGAGCAATACCCAAGGGGACGGTATCCAAATTCCAGCTGTGGGCCGTTTTTTTTAGCAGTCTGGGGTGGGGATTTGGGTGGTCTCTGCGTTGTCTGATGATGCCAGCGGCCCAGTGAGTGCCTGAGTGGTCTTTCTGGAGGCAGATGGACGTCCATTACCTCCCTTTTATCAACGGCAGAGGTGTCACTCCCTTTCTCTCACTGGGCCGGCCCATTAATATATACATATTGAGCGGGGCAGGGGGCCTGAGCAAATGTGACCTCACTTATTTTAGGGTGTGATTCACCAGTGTAAACTAATCCGTGCATTTAAAAAAAATAAAAAACAGCCCCCCTTTTTATAAAATTTCGCAGAAGCAGTGTTTTGCGTAAAGGCAATATGCAAATGTGGCCCACTTTTTTTAGCGTGCGAGGGCTGATTTTTAATCCCAATCCAACCCTGATTGGCACACACAGACCCCACACCAAGTTCGGCAGCAATCACTTCGAGCCCACAGCAGCGCACCACACATGCAAGTAGCTTAAGATCCACAGTATCCACAAGTGGCCACTGTGCCAGGACCTGTTGACATGAATTTGCACATATCCATGACAGGGCTTCTGCCATTCAGCAAACTCTTCGATCTGGTAGGTGAAAGATGAGTGGGCAGGTTGAATAATTATTTTTGCACAAAAAACGAAACAGACAACACAGTCAAGCGATCACTATTTCTTCACTTCATAGGGGAAGAAGTATTCAAGCTATTCTAAAATCTACCCAACAATGAGGATGACAATTGTTATGACACAGCTGTTGACGTCCTCAACACTCACTTCAACCCTCAGCAGAACCTAGACTACGAATATTTCAAACTATGATAGGTGTGCTAAAGGGAATAAAAAACTAATAATGGGTCCATGCCCCCCGTTGGGCCCTGGGCAGCACATGTGTAGAGTAAGCGCGCTCACTCATCAATCCTAATACGCCTCATCCTACCCCAGCCAGGAATCAAGTTAGAGGACATTCTCGCACTCACCAGATCACATGAACTGTCCAATGGTCAGGCAAAGGAGATGGAAATGGCACAGTCACATTCTCCAAAATGCCACCAAAACTGTGAAGGTAAAGGAAGATGTGTTCAACGCAGTGTACATTCATCAATCGCACACCCCTCCAATAAAATGCCCCAGCTACCACAAAAGGCAGATGTCATAACTACGGATTAGACCAACAGACACCTCCCAAGCCCAAGGAAAGGCCTGTTCAACATTTGTCAAAAACAACCACTTTGTGAGAGTCTGTCGAAGCAGTGCGAAGAAGCAGAAATTCTCAACACAAACCCCAACAAATACAGCACTTAGGTAACTAATACTTGACAATACACCTGTATACCCTGAAAGGAGTACACACGCCCAGCCAGTGGAAGTGGTGGACAATGAAGACAAGGGTGTCTACATGATATCATACTTTGGGTCGGAAGCTAACAGGAAGCTTCTGCTGCCAATGTGTAGTTGCGATATCAGAAAGGAAATTCCCATCTCATAGACAGAGGGGCATCAGTAAATGTAAAGAAACTTCATCATTATAAGGCATTGTCATTGCCACCAAGCCTGACGCCAAGCAACATGAAAATATAGGCCTATGTGGAGCACAATTTACTACCACCGACAGGCTTAATCCAGGTGATGGGCACCAATAGAGAACACAAATGGCTGATGAAAATTCACATAACCTGAGAAGGGAGTGGCATGCTACTGGGATGTCACACTGCAGAAGAATTGGGACTGGTATTCTTCACTCGGAAAATCCATCCTGCCCAAGTTGATGAGTTTCTGGAAGACTTTCCTCAACTATTTCAAGGATTGTGGTGCCTGAAATAAACTAACGTCAAGGTACACCTAGATATGGCGGTACGGCCCATCGCTATATGTCACCAATGTGTGCCTTTCCACCTTTATCTGCTAGTGGAGGCGGAACTCCACAAACTAAAACAGCAATGCATAATCATTGCCCCACTAAAAAAAGATCATCATTGAAAATGGAAAATCCTCCCACCCCCTGGTACTTCAAAGAGGGAGAAGTCCATAGTTAGGAAATTAGAACGTAAATGGAGGAAATCCAAAACAGAGGAGGGAAGACTTGCCTACAAAATAGCACTAAGGAAATACTTAAAATATTGTAACACTGCTAGTAGAACTCACATAGCAAAGAGAATTAATTCTGCAAAAACTCCCCTAAAGAGATCTTAAAAATTCCTAAGGAGCTCACGAACCCGAGCAGCTGTAATCCTATCATAGGCACATCTCAATCACATTGCGACAACATCACTGTACACTTCGAACAAAAGATTAATAATGTATTCAATTGTTTTGCAAATAATATGATACTTATGACTCAGGAACCTCAGGATGCTAAGATCAACTCTCAGTCCTCTACCCTGGAATTTTTAAATCCTATTACAGAGGGTCAAATACAGGTTTGATTAAACACTATCAAAACTGGTTCCCTGTCAGACCTTACCCCCTCACATGATTACCACTCTGACTCCTATTTTGCTTTCTCCAATCACAGACCTACGCAATCTTTGCTTACAGTCTGCCACCATTCCACTTAAATGGAAGACAGCACGCATTAAAACCCTTCTTAAAAACCCACAGCAGATCCCCTGGATATGGTAAACTACAGACCTGTATCCCTACATTCTTTTATATCCAAAATCCTAGAGTCCTTAGTAAATTTCCAACTAGTGTCCTACCTTGAATCGAATCACCTGCTGGACCCCTCTCAGTCAGGTTTCCGTGCATCTCAAAGCACAGAATCAGCCTTAGTAGAGGTCACTGATACCATCAAACTGGCCTTAGACCAGGGGTCCTCAGCTATGCTAGTTCTCCTGGACCTATCAGCGACATTTGATACCATCTCCCAACAAATCTTAGTACAAAGACTGGAGGAGATTGGTATCACTGGTAAAGCTCTGGAATGGACGAAGAACTTTCTGTCTGAACATACCCATTCTATTCAGATGGGTGACTATTCGTCTACATCTATGGTCCTGGACAAAGGGGTGCCTCAGGGTTCAAATCCGAGCCCCACTCTTTTTAAAAAAAAATCTTTTTATTAAACATACATCTGTAAATGATACAATGCATAGGACCAGGCAGTTGATACTTCACAGTACGTATGGGTGGAAGGATATACGGATATAACATAAGAGAGGAACATCACGGGGAAATAGGGTCATCAAGAGAGCCCCACTCTTTTTAATGTTTATGTGGCTCCCTAAGCAAACCTCATCAGGTCATGTGGTTTCGAAACCATCTCCTATGCCGAGGACACGCAATTGGTAATTACTGTGGACCGTAACTCAACTTTTACCAAATTTAAATTCAAAGACTGTTTGTTAAGAATTGCCACATGGATGACCAAAATCGTTTTGCAGTTCAACACAAATAAAATGGAGATCCTTTTATTCGGAAAAGCCCATTCAGTCTGGTCGGCCGAATGGTGGCCATCGGAGTTGGGTCCACCACCTACCCCTAAAAAATATGTAAAAAACTTAGGAGTTCTCACAAATGAAAATCTCTCAAAGAGTGAGCACGTTAAAAGCATCTCCGGAACCTGTTTTGGCTTTATGCGAATGCTCAATAAAGTGTTTCAGTGGACCCCACTACAGGCCAGGAAACACTAGTCCAAGCCCTGATAATAAGTCGCATTGATTATGGAAATGCCTAATTGGTAGGAATAAATTAAAATCTCCTGGATAGGCTCTAGGTGGTGCAGTACACAGCTGCACGCCTTGTCCTGAACCTCCTTTCTTGCTCTCCATGGGAACCCACGATACCCTCCCTCCATTGGCTACCAATCAAAAAACACGTCCTTTTTAAACTTCTTTGTCTAGTCTGCAAATCTTTTCATAGAAACGGCCCGTGTTACCTCAAAAACAAATTATAGTTGTACATTCTTGTCCGTCAGCTCAGATCCAGTGATCTATTTCTATTACGCCCCACATGTATCCGAACTACCAGGTTTGGGAGCCACTCCTTCTCATTCCTGGCCCCTCATCACTGGAACCAGCTGCCCTTGTCCATCTGTGCCTGTTCTGATCTCACTCTCTTTAAAAAAACCTCTTGAAAACTTGGTTATTCACTCTATAATCTTACCATCATACAATATAATATCCCCTGCTGCCAAGGCGCTAGAGATCCTCTCGGGGATGATTTGTGCTCCTAATAAATACATAAATAAATTAAACAAGAAGGTGTCTGGGCCTAGGTCCTGGTTGTCTCCAATGGTAGTTGCCCCTAAACCTAAGCAGCTGGGAGTAATCAGGATTTGTGCAGAAATGCAGCCTTCTAGCCAAGCTATCAGCAGAGATATTTTGACTGGGTGTGAGTGTTTGATTGATTCAGATGCTCCGTCCATCATCACCCCCTTTTGTACCGTATCAGCAGAGAACGGCATATAATGGCGACAATGGACAACGTCATAGCAGACCTCAATGGTGCCCACTGGTTCTTGAAACTTGATTAAAACACTGGGTATCACCAGCTGGAGCTAGAATACAAGAGTAGATCTATCACCACATTCTCCACTCATCTAGGGCTGAGAAGGTATCGAAGGTTGTACTCTGGAATTTCTTTGGTGGCAGAAGTATTCCAAAATGCAAATTGAGAAACTCTGTCAGGCCTTGATAGGGTCTTAAATAAAAGCGATGATATTCTCATCTAATATGCTGCCTCAGTAGGGCCCTACAACAGCTTGCAGACCAAGGACACGGTAAAAGGAAATGTGCTTGTTCTTTGAACTGTGTCATTCGTTTTTTGCATGGATGTTCTCGAGAGACAGTCTAAAGGTTGATCGGCGTAAGGCATCCAGAATGCTCCTAAACAGCAGAACCCTATGCAGGTCAGGAGTTTTCCCGGGAATGCCAAGTACTGTGGATGGTTTGTGCCAAATTTCGCAACAAACTCGGATTTCCTACGACTGTTAACTAGAATTAATGGAAGCTGATGCTGGTCCACACAAGCCGAGCAGACATTCCTGGATGTCACAAGACACTGCTAAGGAATGGGTCCACGTAGTACTTCCACCCAATTCGGCAAACAGAGCACATAGTATATGCAAGGTCTGTGGGGTTAGGAGCCACACTCATCCAAGACCAAATCCACTGAACTGCTTCACAATGGTATCCCCTCTGACTACATGACAGCGAATACCGCTTTTTTTAAAACTTGAAAACCTGTGATTTTATGCTATTTGCATGATTTGCCTATTTTCACAGATTTTGGGATCATACTGAGCAAAAGCAGGAGAGCGAGAGGGAGGTCCAGGTGAATTGACATGCTTTAAAAATTCTGAAAAACTTGTTTTGAGCATACCTTATATAATATGCACATTTGCACTACCAGCATACATATCAGGTGCTGCTAAGGGCATTTATTGAAGATAGGCTCTCCTTAGTAGTTTCAGAGCCAGCCCCAACAGCACACGAGTGACCGCCATTTGGGTTGGTGGTCCAGCTTCTTTGTCAAGTGTGGACACTCTATTTAATGAGGCCCGGTGCATGGACGCAAACAAATAGGATAGTGAGTAGTGATCGAGCGGGTGTCTAATACCTGATCAGGGATCAATACTACATAATTTCACAGAACAATGGCCCATACTCATTCACCCAAATCCCTGAGGTGCTGGGGTCAATTTATATACGTAAAATTATTTTACTTCTACAAGCCATGTGTTACGTTATAAAATACTTATTTAATTTATACATCAACTTTCCTTCTACTTGGTCGATGAACCAATTAGTTGAATAGTTGATGGTAATGATAATAAGATCTAACCAACTATTCAGTCAGTTGAATAATCACAGACTTGGTAAAGTTAATAAAAGTTTATCTCAAAATAAAGTGGTTAATGCTCATGGCATACGGTCACAAAATGCAAATAAGTACACAATTCACAGAGGGAGAGAAAACATCAGCAACTTCAAATGAATACAATCTCATCATACAAGCAATGACATTATGTATGAAGGAGGGGATAGATTAAGAGACAAAAGTTTCAGCAAAATGTAATGCAAAACTGTTAGACCTGGCATCCTTGGCGTGGTTTCCCCTTACTTTTTGCCTCTGCCTCCTGTATTTTTTACACATGCTTTGGGCACCTTGCCACTGCTGATCAGTACCAAAGTGCAAGTGTTCCCTGTGTAAATTATCATTGTAATTGGCTATCCTTAATTGGCTTAGTTGCCTTACCAGTAGATCCCTACTAAAGTTCACTAAGTGTGCTAGGGCTGGTAATTCAAATGATACTAGTAGGCTTGCAGCACTGATTGTGCCACCCACATAAATAGCCCTGAAAAGAAGGTCTCAGGCATGCCACTGCAGTGCCTGTGCGCGGTTTGTTAACTGCCATGTCGACCTGGCCAGTGTACCCACTTGCCAGGCCTTACTCTTCCCTTTTCTTACACCTAGGACACCCATATGGTAGGCCCAATGTACCCCCCTGGGCAGGGTGCTGTGTATGTAAAAGGTAGGACATGTACTAGTGTGGGTAACATGTCCTGATAGTGAAACACTGCCAATTTCGTTTTTCACTATTGAAAGGCTATCTTGCCCATAGGCCAGAATGGGGAATGCTGTGTAACATGTTTACCTGCATATCTTCCCATAGGAGTGAGATAGAAAACTGGAGTCTGGTATCCCTAAACATCTCTTAGGAAGGATGTTTTTTTTAAATCTGTGTTTGAAATTAGCAGTTTTAGAAAGTGACTATTTTATTGTTCAACCTTTCTGTGAGCCTCTGCCTGCTTGTGGATTGAATGTCTGGTTTGAGAGTGACAGGGGCTGAGGTGGCTCCAGGAGTCTGGGTGAGTCAGCACTATGCTGAACATACCTATCTGCATGTGGAGTGGTGGGAGGAGTAGCAACTGGGCCTGAATAGGGCTGTGCCTGCCTTCCACAATGCTGGCTCCACCTCCCGTGTCTGATGACCCTGGCCTACACTGAGAAAGAAAGAAGCTGTGCACTGGCAGAGTTCATCCAGAACTATTTTGGACTGGGTCTAGGACCACTCACACATAGAGGACAAAGACTTTTGGGGTATAAATGTGAGATCTGAAAACCCCAAACTTTTGACTACTTCATGATCAAGAGGAACCTGTTGCCAAAGAGGACAGCTGAAGAGAATGAAGAGAAGTACTTACTGCCTTTGCTGTGTGTCTGGGGCTGGCCTGCAGTTTGCTGTTTCTGCTGAGGAGAGGATCAAGGGACTTTGCTGTGTGCTGTGTCCCCTGCTTGAAGAGGACTTTGCTGTGTGCTGTGTCCATCTGAAGAAAAGTCTCCAGGGGCCTGAGAAGAGCTGGCCTCCTGTTTCCGAAGTCTCAGGCACAAAAGGACTTCACCCCCAGCTTCCCTGACTTCCTTGCTGGAGGTTCTGACCCGCCCTGAGGTGTCTGTAACTGTGTGTAAGGCCCTTGCTGCTGGGAGCTGGAAGCGCGACGCAATGAGGGAGAAGCGTGACACCGTCGCAGCAGCCACCATCAGATCGCTAAAGGAAGCGTGTCACCGCTGCCGCTGTCCGCCGTTGCATCACCAGAGAGGCATGTCACCGGACCGTCGCATTGCTAAGGAAGCGTGTTGCCGCAGTCAGTGATCGCCATCGCTTCACCGGAGAAGCATGTCGCAGGACCTGTCGCGGCTCAAGAAACCACCGATTTCGCCGCACAGCCGTCGGTGTGTGTACGCATCGCATCTACATTGACGCATCGCACCAAAAAACGCCATTTTATCGCGTCACACTGGATCATTGCAACGCATCGAGGCTCAATCTTGTAGCATCGCAACCGGAGCACAGGAAGAATCAACGCATCACCTTCTCTGCGACCCTTTTGTTTGTTCTGCATTACGAACATAAGGTACTTTGAGAGAAAAGTGTTCCATTTACCATCTACAAGTTTATTTTTGTAACAACCCTTTTCAACGACATTCTACTGAGTGTCTGTATGTTGGATTTTTGTTGTTTTGGTCTTCTTTAGTTTAGATAGAGATATTTTAATTTACTAAACTGGTGTGGTATCCATTTGTGGTTTTTCACTGTGTTACTGTGAGTGCTGGTACAAATACTTTTCACATTGCCTCTGGGATAAGCCTGACTGCTCGTGCCAACCTACCAAGGGGGTGAGCAGGGGTTATCTAAAGTGTGTATCCCCCTTACCCTGACTAGAAACAAGGGTCCCTATTTGGAGAAAGGTACTTACCTCTGCCAACTAGAGACCCCCAGTTCTAACAGAAACAAAATAAGCCTAATGGAGGGGATAGATGAAGAGACAAAGGTTTCATCTAAAATATTACGAAACAATGTACCTATGACTAAGTGGTTAGGTGAAGAGAAAAAAGTTTCAGAGACAAAATACATTTGCAAATAATTTTGCAAGAATGAGTCCGAATAATACAAACCTAACGGTCTGTGGAAAACCACCCCCTTGGCCTAGGTGATGGTGGGGGTTCCCAGAAATAGAATCAGGGAACAAAGATTTCAGAACCCAAGAGCAGAACTGGGACAGGAACAGCTAGGCCTCTTTGCAAACTGACAATCAGCGACACATTCGCCCGTCTTCTCTTCCTGCCTGCAAGTCTAAACCATACCCCTAAAGGCACCCCAATTATACCCTAAAACCTTAGTTTCCATCCCACATTAGATGAAGCATTTATGAAACTCAACAGGGGATTGGTATGTTTGGGAGGTGGTGTTGTTATGCCACTGTGACTTCACTTGCAATTTAGTCATTTTATTGTTCTACATCCTTTCCCATAGCTTGGTTCTTGACTCGTTCTCGCGATTTCTACACAAGATACATTTAAACATTTCAATTCATAAATTTCAGCATCGTCCGCTGAATGAGTCTCTGGTCCCATGGTTGGTCACATCACTTGGTAGACAATCATCACATTGGCTTTCAACCCCTGCATCTTTTCTGCTGTACTCAGTGCTTCTGTCTTGCTTTTGACATATCATTTCACTCCTTTGTTCACCCCTCCTTTATTTGGCTAATTAAGGAAGATGGTGTTTCATCCAGAACACTATAGCAAATACAATATGAACATTTATTAATTATATGATAGTCCACTTTTCACTGTTTACCACCCACCTTTGCACTATTCCTTGTTAACGTTACCTAGCATAAGCTGTAAGCAAAAAGTGGCATTATTTATTATTTCAAAGCATAATGCAACATACAAACTACGAAATGCCTAAGTGGCCTAGTAGTGCATTATTTTTTGTTTCTTTCAGATCATACTGCAAATATGTTTTCATTTTTTCATATATTATTTCACATTAGTGCATACATACGAAAAGCTATTTACCTCGTGTTTGTGTAAGGTGCACGTTAGTTTCTATTACTACTTACTGTTAGTACGTATTATGGGGGTGCCAATTCGAGCAGGTTTATTTTTGCAAACCCCTGCTCCATCAGTAGCGCTTTTTAAAAAACTTGAAAACCTGTGATTTTATGCTAAACTTGAAAACTTGTGATTTTATCTTAATCGCATGAGTTGCTTATTTGCACAGTTTTTGGGATCCTACCGAGCAAAAGTGGGAGAATGGGAGGGAGGGTCCGGTGACATGCAGTGGACGGGCAGCAGGTGTGCCAAAGGCAAGCCTATCTGCCCCCATCCGCAGCCAACCAGGGCCAGGCACCAGAACCCGTGCCTCTTTAGATCCAGACTGCATTTGTTATACTTCATAGACCCTAAAAAGGCTCAATTATCACTTTGTAATGCTTGCTACCACTCTATGAATCCAGCTATCATGCCTAGCATGTATCAAACCTGCAACTGTAGGCTTAGCAACGGTAAGAAACTCACTGATGAGTCCCTCCATGCACAAAATATACAAACCTCACTAGCATCAGGGGTCATGGTAGCCCCAAATTGGACAACTAGCGGAAGGCAGATGCTTCTTCTGAACTGCAGGTCATCAGCACAGTCTTGAATTGTTTATCTTGTTGGAAGACTGCAAATCAGCATCCCTATTTCTTACAGTAACATGGCTGAATGAAGATTGCTGGTCTGATATTGCGGTAGCACTCCCATTGGGATACATGATCATGAGAAACAATCTGGTCAGTAAGAATGGAGGAGGGGTAGCTATAATTTTTAAAGACAACATCGAATGTAGATCCTCTTCAGTGGACATCGCAGGTTGTGAAAACCTACTGTTTTCCATCAAACTCTCAATTCATATACATTCCCAGGCCTACTTCTCTATCGACCGCCAGGGCCTACCACAGAATTTGTGCAGGCCATACCAGAGATCATAGTTCTTCATAGCCTTCAATCAGCTAATTTTACGCTGCTGGGGGACCTAATGGGTGGACGACAATACCTGAAAACAGGCACTAATCTACAAGCTAGATTTAATAGCCATTCAGCATGAACAGTTGGTAATGCTTCCTACACATATGGAGGGTCACACATTGGACCCTATCTTTACCAATATGACCAACTTGATAGTAAATGACTCAAAACCAGTCCTGTGGTCAGGCCATCTGCTGATTGAGTTTTCAATTATGAAATTCAACTCGCCTAAGTTCAGCATCCCATTCACAAAACCCACCACACATTGGTTAATCTCGACATCACATGATCGAAAGAGCTGTGCATGACTCAACTCCGAATACAGATGGGGACGCCGCCACCATCTATTTGGCTTTTGAGGAATGGATTGAGTCATCATGATAGGCGCTTATCCCAAGAAAACTCCAGAAGTCTTCCTGAGCCAGCTCCAAATGGTTCTCACTAGATCGTAGGGAGCTGAAAAAGGAATGCAAGAGAGTGGAAAGAAAATAGAGACTCCAATATGATGAAGAGAGGAAGACTATCTACAAAAAACATCATCACACAATTAGAAGAGCTAGATTAGCCGACTTTGCTGACAGGATCAACCGGTCCTCACAACCCTCCAAAGAGATGTATGTGATTGTAAACTCTTTCTTAAAACCTAAAGTCGCAGGAGCTGGCCCCACTACCTCCAAGGAATGTTGTGAGCAGCTAGCCAACTTCTTCCTTAGAAAGGTCAGTATTATATATTACTCCCTGTAGGGGACCTAGACCTGCACTCTATTATCAATGAGGGTGTACCTTACAAAAAGGACTCTATGGATTTTTTTACCTTCCCTCAACTGAGCAGTAACATCATGTCAGCAGCTAATACAGTCAAGTCCAGTTACCCTTTGGATCTGGCTCCCAAAGATATGCTGCTGAAAGGAGGCGATGCCATTATATCTGCTTTGACAATCATCTATGGTCTATAGCTGGAAAGTGGACAGATCTGCAACACCTTGAAGCATGTGAATATAGGTCCACTGCTGAAAATCCCTCCTTAGATCCTGATAAGGTTGAGAACTATAGACAAATATCTCTGCTCCCAGGCATCAGCCATATTCTAGACAAAATGGTAAATGGTTACCCGACAGATTTTTGGGAAACTCACAATCTCCTGCACCAGGTGCAAACGGGATTCTTATCCGAATGCATGGCAGAGACTGGACTCTTACTGGCCTCAGAGGACCTTAAGAAAACACTAGATTAGGGAGGGTCAGCTGTGCTCATTCCGCTTGAGCTAAGCGGAGCTTTTGATACAGTTTCCCACTTTATCCTCCGATACAGTTTGGAAGCAGTCAGCATCACAAGAAGGGAGTTAAAACGACTGACCTCAGTCCTTGACAATATTAGTTTCTCAGTTAAGGAAGGTCCTTTTCTGCCTGAGGTTCATGGGCTCAAGTGTAGAGTGCCCCAGAGCTTATCTCTGACCTCCACTCTTTTTAATGTGTACGTGCGCCCACTAGCAGACATTATCTGTTCATCAGGCCTTATTATGGTGATTTTATGCAGGCGACACTCAGATCGCCATTTCTTTGTCACCCCATATCAGTCTAACATCAAAGAAACTGGCCATCTGCCTGGGGCAGGTAAACAAGTGAATGGCAACTAGCTGTCTTAAACTAAACAGAAATAAAATGGAGGTCAAGGTAATTGAAATCAACCCATCGCTCTGGGACGATCTCCAGTTTCTGTGCCAAGGTGACCACCTTGCCCCCAAATCGGAAACGAAGAGTCTGGGAGTTTTTCTGGATAAAGATCTTACCATGGCCTCCCAGGCAAAGAAGAGTGTCAGGCACATGCTTTGGTCTCTTAAGAGCCCTCAGAAAAATGCTCAAGTGGTTCTCTGTGAAAACCTGGAGAATAGTTGTACAAGGCCTCATACTTTCATGCCTTGATTAAGGCAGCCCTGACTGTGTTATCAGCAAGTGTGCTGATAACATAACATGTGCTGCAAGTTATTCAAAATGCTGCAGCACACTTATTGCTGGGCCTACCAAAAATGTAATGTGCACATTCAGCTCTGGTAGGCCTCCATTAGTTGCCGGTGATCATTGGAATTAAATTCAAAGCTTTATGCATTGCAAATATGATAAAACTTGCTCACTGTCCACACATTCCTAGTTATCTTAATACCCCGTATAGCAATGAGAGAGAGCTAAGAATGAACAATCTCTCCCTCAAAAGAGGAAGAAGAGGAAGGCAGTCATTTGCCCACTTAGGGCCCGATTACGATGTCATTCGGAAAGGATAGGCACGTTATTCGGAGAATCCAATTGTTAACCTATGTTACGAATCCGATTCGTAACCTATGTTACGGATACATTTCCAACCGACCGATTACGATGCAAGGAAACAGTTCAGCCTATCCGATCCGATTTCAATCGGCATTCGGACAGCACGAGTCGTTTGGAGGTGAATCGTACAGCTGTATGGACACTATTTCCAACTGAGCAATTATGTTGTCCAAATCTGAGAGCCATTCTGAATCGGTCTGCTCGACACAAAACAGCTGCTGGAATATGAATTTGGGGGCCCCTACCAGGCCTCCCTTCGCCCGTAGGCCTCCGGTTGGGACCCGTGGCGGTACCCATGGGACCCCTCTTTACAACCATGCACAGTGTGGCAGGCACCATAGGGTTCCCATCACAGGGTGCAAGGTTTTCCCCAAATACCCCTTTTTTCAATGGGAGCCCATGTTCTCGTTCGGAACACAGGTTCCCATTGAAGTCAATGCAAGTCTGACCGAACGGTGTTCAGAAGAATCATAATCGGTCGGTTGGACTCAAAGAACCTGATTTGGTCAGAAACGATTCGGTCAGAAGAGTTTTCGACCCATATCGTAATCGACCCTTTAACGTCAAAGCTTTGGAAATCCCTTCCTATTCTCCTCATAGCTAATGGCAATTTGCTAAGCTTCAGGAAGCATATTTTTCATGTAATCAGCATATGTTTATCCTCACAAAACCTGTCAGTGCTGGTAAGCCCATTTCTGGGTGGCCAAGTGCTCATCAAAAAACTGTAACGTAAAGTAACTACTTACATCAACACCCTCCCCTTGAGTCCTGAATGAAGACAAAGTAGTGAAAGGTGCTAATGCATTTATGAACATGATAGTGCAAACAGTCTGCCTAAAGATTATGGGGCATATTATCAAGGGGGTTTATCTCCGCTTTTTTGGCTTTAAAAGCCAAGAAAGCGGAGATAAAATTATCTCCCTATTACCAAGCTGTCGCTAACACCAGTTAGTGACAGCTAATAGGAGATAGCGACCATCTTGGGCCCCGCTTTGCATGTCAGTGATATTTATCACTAATGACATGCAAAGTGGGCGTGCCAAGATGTTAGCGACTGGAAACAGTCGCTAACATCGCTATCTCCTATTACCAACTTTTGGAGATATTCGCGCTAAGCGCGAATATCTCCAAAAGCTAACACCTGCCCTGAGCAGTTCTTCACCATGTTATCCAATGGGAGGTGGATAACATGGCTAAGAGCATTTGCTCGATAATGCATGAATAGCGCCGACTTTTCAGCGATATTCATGCATTGCGGCCGTTTTTTATCGCATTTGCGATAAACCTTGCTAATAGCAAGGTTTATCTGCGATAAAAATCGCCGATGTGCGGCGATAATTTTTGTCTCTAAACAAGTTAGAGACAAAAATTATCGCTAGTTGTTGGTAATATGCCCCTATGTCCCTAAACAAGATCCAGCCAGCAACTGCTGAAGATGCCAGCCTGCAAAAAATGCCATCCAGGCCCATCAACACCACCAGTGGAACAGATTCCAAGATGAGGCCAACAGATGGAGCCCCATCGAATGCATGGAAAGGAGCCATCTTTGGAGAGTCAGGGGCGAACTTAGAATGACAACAGATCGCTTATTGTTAAGAGGTGGGCACTTGGTGGTACCCCAAACTGTGTGGGAATAGGTGGTTGACCTGGACCATAAAACCCATCAAGGGGCAGTGAACCAAAAAGCAAGGCTTCAGGAAAAGGTGTGGTTTCTAGCCATGAATGTGAAAGTTAATGGGAAGAAAAGAGCCTACCACACATGCCAGTCCACAGAGGTAACAGAAGAATTGAGCAGTTAGCCATGGAGCAGAATGTGTATGGACTTTGGACATTTTCCCAAAGTGTGACCAACGTTCATCATAATAGACAGCTACTCCCTATGGTGACTCCATCCACAGCATTCCACTGGTTGAGACCTCTCCTGGAGAACGCATTTGACATATTTTGCATTCCAGAAGAGGTAAAGATAGATAATGGACCTCTGTTTCAGGGTTAGAGTTTAAAGAGTAACTTGAAGCACTTTCTTTGGCACATCACAGGATCATGCCAAAGTGACCTCATGCGAATGGGGAGGTGTAACCTTTTATGAGAACGTTGAACAAAACGCTCCAGAGTGGGGTTGCCCAAGAGGAAGACCTCAAGTGATGCTTCCACTGCTTCCTATGAATGTACAAAAACACACTCCACAGTACCAGGCTGTGCTCTCCCATTTCTTTGATATTCCAAAGGTCCGTGAGCTACAGTATCCCTTCCGGGAAGGGGTGGTACCAAGGCCTATTTGACTCCCATGGAGAACTGGCATAGGATGGCTACCAATGAGTGTGCAAGTCAAGTGTGACAAGGAGGCAAGCCACAGCTGCAGGTGAGGGACTGGGTGGTGGTCCGTGACAGAAATCCAGGGTGGTCGTTTCAAACACCTTTTGAAAAGAACCCCGGGCAAGTAGTTGGCATACAAGGCACTATGGTGACAGCTGCCAGAGGACAATCTAACTTAAACCGGAACGCCTCATGGTTCAAACCAGTGAAAGTGGCAGAGCATGATTCCACTAGAGAGGAAGAGGACAACAATTGATTAGCAGGAGTGGAGATGGAGGATAGAAGGATGGTTCAGGTCGCAATCCTTTCAGATTCATGTCTGTGAAACCAGGTCACATCCCCAAGTGCATGTGTACCAAAGTCACCTGCAGCTACAATGGATGTCTCGGAATAGAGTTGGTGAGGACCCATACCGGCGGGTGGAGGGGCCAGGAGAAGTCAAATAAATCAGTTGAGACCAAATCCGAGGCCCAGCCAAAACCTGAATGACTTTATTGTACACCCTCTTTTTTGCGATTACCCGTCTATTTAGAATAGGATTACCTGCCACTGACGTATGAAGGGATGTAGATAATCACTGGGCCTCTACCCAAGGCATATGAGGTCAGCACATACCCCTAGAACGGGGCACCAAGAAGGGTATAAATAATGGGTGGTGACCTGCTGGGGGTTCACTCTAATGACCATAATAGGAGTAGTGATGGTTATTGTATGTGTGAGGCATCCTGCACAGAATTCCACCATCAGCAAATGGCCTGGGCCAAGAGTGTGACCACCAAGCTCGGCCATTCATAGACCCCATCCTCACTACAGGTTGCAAGCAGACACTGCAGAGGTCAAATGCCAACACACCATTATAGTTCAAGGTCAAAGGCTGGCACTGGCATTCGCAATGCACTGTGGCACTGATGATGTTCCTGCTCTAAGGTGAGCCTGGCTGGCATGGACTGGCATATCACTGGCAGCATATGGCTATTCAACGTTGTGCTGCTGCTCCTATTTCCTTCACCATACTGTACAATAAAGTAAGTGGCAACCCTTGCACCCGCATGTATTGTGTTGTATTGTATTGTAATTGCATTTGTATAGTGCTTACCACCCCTGACAAGGCATCAAAGTGCTTTTTGGCGAGTAGCATGCTACTCCAGAACCCATAAAGGATTAGTGTTGAGTTAGTATAGTGAAATATGAAACTAATTTGAGTGGTGGATATGTTAGTCAGTTATTTGGATTCAGAAGTGTAGCGGAGGGATAGAAGAGGGAAAAAAGGTTAGCATTTATATAGCGCTTGTTTTCCCCTAATGGGGTGTTAAACACTTTCTTGGGGAGCAACACGCTACTCCGTTTTGCATAGCGAATCCTGGCTGCAATCTACAACCGCCCAGCAGAGCACATTTGTTTTCTAAGCCAAAACATAAGCCAATCTATCAATGTTATCAAATCATATCTCAATTTTGATTTTCCAAGAGCTAAACTGGGCCACTACTGTTCTGATAAATATTGGGAGCAAGTGGTTGCAAACAAAGTGACGAGGTTGGTTGCAAATGCTGCTTAGGAGTTGTAGTTGTGGCCCTGATGGCGCGGGATTAGCAGCTCAGTTAGTCATACTCACCTGGGCCCACAAACATTTACACATTGAACCGGTAATCTTGCTTCTACTTACTACCTATCAGAATTGTATTCACTTTAGGACTTATACTGGTATACCACGACTTATCAAATCCTTGTCACCTGTGCTCTAAGTCCTATGGATCTATGGAGTTAGCATAATAAGTAGCAATTTGACAATTTTACCTTATTGAAAAATCACCACAGACGCTGGAGAAGTTTAAACACTTTATCTAAGCACATTTTGATGAGTCTGAGGCCACAATAGAGTGTCCAGAAATTTTACAAGTAAGAAAATAATTAATAAAACATAAAGTTTGCAAGAATTTAAAGTAACACCTTTAGATATTGGTACCCGGGAAGGGTGCAAAAGGGAAATAGCACCAGGACATACCACATGGATTATATTTACCTAGAATGGTGCAAGGACCAACCCTGGCCACGGGCTGGGGCAAAGAAAGGGCTACCGACCAATCAGGTGCCAACAGGAGAGGTGCAGATCAGGACAGGTAACCTCCGCTAGTGCAACACCAGCGTCGCACCCCTCTCTATGACTACTTTCGGACCCCGACTCTTCTCCAGCAAAAAACTCCCGGTTCTTCTGTCAGAGTGCTTGGCCAGCACTCTGCTCTCGATTCTCCTTCAGCATACGTTGGGTCAGTGACAGGTCTGTGACAAGTCAGATGAACTAACTAATTAAGCCTACCTTAGTTATACCATTTCAGAGTGTGTACCACCCCCTAAATGTTGCAGAATCTATGTGTTCCCTTCATTTGATTGGTAAGAAAGACGATGAGAGGTCATTACACCATACCAGTATGAGGTTATTTCCATTCAATGTAAGGGATCAATGTTTCTGCCCATAATTTTCTTTACCATGCATTTTTATACCACCCACAATATTATTTCAATTTAATATACAAAGTTTAATAAAGTTGCAAGTTGTCTTCCTTTTCCAGGTTATGGGTAGTGGTTCCCAGGCGCGTTGCAGAAAAGACAGTCACTGACAGCAGTTCAATGCCACTGCTCGAGGTCTCTCAAAGTTCTTTGCACATGCGCAGAACGGATTCAATATGGCGGGTCATGTCACCCTTTAGGCCCAAGTTCGAGCTAATAATAAAGTCAAAGAGAAACACATTAGAATTCAAAAAGGAATGAATGCACTGTATACCACTTATTTCTACTCTAACCCCATTACTTTATTTTAACTATAGCATTAATAGTTAAGCAGAACATACAAATTCTAGTTCAAGCAGGAGCATGTGCATAAATATGTAAAACATGAAGCGGCCATCTTGGCACTAGTGTGCAGCTGCGAGAGATTCCCACCAAAAGCACAAATGCGTCATAGCACGTAGATGTGGCAGACGCATGCGCAGAAAGGTTCCTGAGTTTTTCGGCGCCCATATTAAGACACTCGAGTTACTGTTAATGAAAACACATAGGCAAGCTTTCCCTTCTTACAAGAAATGTCGTGAAATGCAATCATTTGTAAAACAAAACATGTTGATTAATTAGTTGCATGTTATTTCGAGAGGGCTGAATTCAAGCAAGTTTCGGTATGTATGAAAGATTACTCCATCAGCCCCCGGAGACATCCAGTTGATGTCAGCTGCATCCATGAGCATCAGTGAAACCTGTGGAATCCACTGGCTCTCCCTGTCACTATGGGAAACACAGGAGAGGGTTTAGTTCGAAAAGTAGACTTTCATTTGAGGTGCCGTTTCCCGCTGCTCGGCAGCGGCACTTATTTGTCAACACCGGCACTTATGATAGTTCCACCCTCTGGGCCAGCTGTTAGACTATTTGTGAGATGAGCACATCACAAGAGAGTTTAACAACTCAGTGCACATTAGAAATTAATACTAGCGCTTCCAGGCCATTTTTGCAGCTTTCGAATAGTCCACATGGTCAGCGACTGGCTGCCCGCCCCCCCCAATCCGGCACCCAACACCCAGAAACATGAACATGAGGCTTCTTTATCTTTGGAAGGCGGGGGCTAGTCCCCCGGCCGTATTTATTAAGATATGAAATTAAAAAAGGTTTTAATTGCATGGTCAACAATGTATACAAAAATCAGCAGGACATTAGATACAATATCATCAACAAGTTTGAGAGGCTAACCTTAACAAAAAATTCTAATACATGTTGTTTCCTAACCGAATCTAACATCCTCATCTTGATTTCTGTACATTTCTGGCCATATGGCAAGGTCGCTAACCGGTGTCAGGTCCTACAAGCTGCGCCTCACCTAGAGCTGTGCGCATGCGCAGTCGTGCTCCGGTAATCGCCCGGTCTACGCCGTGAACTCCATTTACCCACTAAAGGAGGGTCCTTACTCTGCGCCATCCGGTGACGTCATGAGTATGCGCGCGCGGGGTGGCTACCAGCCTAAGGAAAGCGTGACTACTCCTGACCCGCGCTCCTTTGAAGCATCAATTACCTTGCCCCTGGAGTTCTAGGAGTGGCCAATGGCCCCTCCCCCTGGGCGGGAACCTCCATAGGATGATGCCCGCCCCCTCAGACCTTAAAATATGTGCTCACCGGTCATGACCTTACCGCATGCCCCATACCTAATAAATAAGACGACCTATGGAAAAAATTCTAAAGGACAGCTACACTGGCTAATTAATAACACACATCAACGTAAAGCTACAAAGGGAAAAAAGGCCTAGACACAATTGGCATCAAAGCACTTTACACACAGTTTGCTACAAAGGGAAAAATTCCTAAACAAAATTACATCATCAAAATATACAGTCCAGATAAAGTTCGATTACGCATGTAAGACATGTTAACAGTACGCTAGCAAAATTACGCTCAAACCAGACTTAGTGAAGCAACAACATTTTTTGGTTCCAGGGATGGTGGGTGGGAAAACAAAGAACCCCGAGCGCGGGGCACACCGTGCTGTGGGGGAGCGTCCAGGGACAAGGGGGTCTCCCGGGCGCTCCCCGCCTCTTTATTCCCAAGGGGCCAGGCGGAGTAGCGACGCCCCTCCGCCCCGCCCCTCCAGTAGCCCGCCCCCCCTAACCCGGACATCCTCCACTGGTATCCGGGTCAGGGAGGCCGCCGGCCAATCGGTGGTGGGTCGCGCCCAAGGGCCCGCCCCCACCACCGAGAGGCACACAGAGGGGAAGGGGGAAGCGGTCGCCGCGCCGCCATGCGTGCGGGGGGGCCAAGGGCCCCCCCTTTTCACATGGTCAGCGACTGGCTGCCGCCCCCCCCAATCCGGCACCCAACACCCAGAAACATGAACATGAGGCTTCTTTATCTTTGGAAGGCGGGGGCTAGTCCCCCGGCCGTATTTATTAAGATATGAAATTAAAAAAGGTTTTAATTGCATGGTCAACAATGTATACAAAAATCAGCAGAACATTAGATACAATATCATCAACAAGTTTGAGAGGCTAACCTTAACAAAAAATTCTAATACATGTTGTTTCCTAACCGAATCTAACATCCTCATCTTGATTTCTGTACATTTCTGGCCATATGGCAAGGTCGCTAACCGGTGTCAGGTCCTACAAGCTGCGCCTCACCTAGAGCTGTGCGCATGCGCAGTCGTGCTCCGGTAATCGCCCGGTCTACGCCGTGAACTCCATTTACCCACTAAAGGAGGGCCCTTACTCTGCACCATCCGGTGACGTCATGAGTATGCGCGCGCGGGGTGGCTACCAGCCTAAGGAAAGCGTGACTACTCCTGACCCGCGCTCCTTTGAAGCATCAATTACCTTGCCCCTGGAGTTCTAGGAGTGGCCAATGGCCCCTCCCCCTGGGCGGGAACCTCCATAGGATGATGCCCGCCCCCTCAGACCTTAAAATATGTGCTCACCGGTCATGACCTTACCGCCACAGGCCAGCATTGTTAACCGACGATCTGGCCTCCCCCTGCCTTGACCTACCCTAGAAAGTTCTCACTTTAGCAAATCCCTCCAACCAGGCCCTGACATTATCAGACCACAGGACCTTTCCTTCCTCCGTCAAATGGACTCCCCTCACCAGGTAGAATTATGCACCCCAAATACACCCATGTTGGATCGTCTGCAACCGGGGGGGCTTGAAATAATTTGTCCAACTGTGTGTTGATCCTCTTTACCGAGTGATTCAACGCCCTGACCGAGTCCGCCCCTCGCCCCTGCCACCGCGGGATAAGTTGAGACCCTACTACTGTGCCACCCGGGCAAGTCCTGGAGACCCACCCGCAGTGGAGATGAACTCATCAATGAGTATTCGCCTCCCAAGTTTGGCCAAGTCATTCCCCCCTAGGTGAAGTATCACCACTGACGGGGGGTCGGGCTGCTGAGCTAAGAGTCCCTGAAAGAAGTTCCTGAACTGACCAAGGCACAGACCCCCAAACCAGATCTTCCCTGTCCCGCGTCCAGCCTGTTGCTTGTGCTGGGACGTTGTAGCTCCTCCACTTCTGGTGATGAGTTCCTCCCCTGCGTCACAGGTTTGAGAAACTGCAAGAACCAGGAAAAGACCAAGAAAACCTGGGTGACAATTCCCACTTCCACCTTAGGGAATGGGTAGCACTTACACCTGCCAGCACTACTTGGGCCCTTGGGTGTCCTCTTTCTCGACGTATGCTTCCCTTTTGACGTCCACCCGCTGCTGATGTTGCGGTGTGGAGCACCCCTCAGATATCCGCCATGGACCCAGCCGTGACTGACGTAAGCATCCCTTGGGCTGTCCACCTGTTGCAGCTGTTGTGATGTGGAGCACTCCAGGTATCCACCATGGACCCGGTCATACATAAATGGAAAAGATAAACACAAACCATTAGTGTTTCTGGCGATAACTGCTGTACACGTGCTAGTCTTACATTACCATCACTTGCTAAGTTTTAGATAAGATTAGCGCCAGATGACTACTCATTAACACTTCGACAGTAAATGTTAAGCATAGCCTCAGTTTGTGTCCCATGTATTGTGATTGAATTAGTGTTACGGAGAGTGCCCTGTAGAATGACCTTTATTAGGAATAATATCCCGTGTGCAGTACAGTGACCCAGTGGCAGTGCCATAATATCCCGTGTGCAGTACAGTGACCCAGTGGCAGTGCCACGGCACATTTATGGCTACTAAAAATTCTGCTGTAGACCAGGACATCACCTCCTATTCCTGGTTTTCCACCCACGTCTTTAGGCCATAGGGTCTAGGTTTGAAAAGGCCAGTCTGTTTGCCAGTGCAGCATCTAGGTCGTTAAGCATAGGATCAGCACCGCCCTAACCATGCTAGGCTGTAAAATTGGCTTCCTATTTTCACATTCATTGTTACTACAAGAAAGTTGTGCTGCAGGCGAGGACATCGCCTCTTAATCCTGGTTTTCTACCCACGTCTTTATGCATAGGATCTATGTGTGAAAACAAGACAGTCTACTTAACAGTGCAGCATCAAAGTCTTTAGCTAAAAGGATTAGCACAGCCCTAACTATGCCAGGCTGTAAGCTGGCCCAAGGGCCTTTTTCGCTCGCCACTTTGGCTTCTGGTAAATATCATCCTAGCCAACCGGACATGATCACACGCATCCCCAGAACTATGTGATGCCGCAACTAGGCTCTTGGGCACCTTTTAGGTGTGACATCAGGGTGTGTAGGATTATCAGGACCCCAAGTAGTCTTTCTACAGGCTCTAGGCCCTGTCTCTATGCCATTTGTGGTTCCCCTACCACTTTATTGATATATGGCTTTGGTACACCCCTAGAGCTCAACGTATATGGTGCTAAATTACTGTGTGCTATATAGGTTTACAGACTGTAATTATTCGCCTCTAATCTCATCATAGGCTCAACGTATATTGTGCCAATTTACTTGTGTGTTAAATAAGTTTACTGACTGTAATTTCTTGCCTTTAGCCTCGTAAAGGAACTAAAGGGATGTGTTTAGAACAAATACATATATTTGTTATACACCTGTTCTCTTTTCATTTACTCATTCATGAGATTATAGACTGGTAAAACAAGCTGCTCTACATTCCTTCAAGACTTAGCCTGAAGGCTGCACGCAATACAGCTACCACTAGGATAGCTTTCTAATAAGGTTGACTTTAACCTATCATCAATGAAGGGTCGTTTGGACTGGTGCAATGTCCCCCCTAGAATAGTGAACAGCACCTCAGATGTTGATTACCTTCACAATGAAATAAGTCCCTTGTTTGGCTTTCTGCTTTGGCTTGCAAAGGAATGTGGGCCCTGGGAAACTGGCTTTCACAGTCTCGTCAAGCCCTACCCTTAGATGTGCGTTAATCCCCAGGAGGACCCCAAGAGAAGGGGGTATACCCTATTCGTGAATGGTTCCACGATTGTTCTAACTATCACCTCAGCAGACACCAATGATAGTAATTCTAGAGTGTCAAAATTTGACTTATGTCAATGGCTGTTCCTTGCGTAAGATAAATAAGCAGCAACCATGGCTTGGATAAAATATTGCAAGTGCCTGGAGGACATCAATAAAGAAGCCCAGGAATGAACACAAAAAAGGCATATGTAGCCCGGGCATCACGGCGATTAAGGAATGTGTTTAGCGCCCGCACCCGGGTGATCTAAGGAAACTTGTAATCACAGTGCCAAAGTTACAAACATGGTACACAATGAAACAGCACCATGCCGTAATACAACATGTTTAACCACTGCAGAAAAGTGGTAACACGGAGCAAACTAAAGCACCGGCCTCGCTCACTGTTTTGCACTGAAACTCCTGGCCGGTGCGTGCACTGGCTTGGCCCACAAAGGTAAAACTACCACCATTACCATGCACTATTCCCAACTCTGGACTGTCACAGTCCGTGTGTGCCCCCTACGCATGTGCATCTATGCTCTGTTTACCCCAAACGTGTCACTGTATTTTGAGCGTGTACCATATTCACCCATGTGATAGTGCAGATCCCTACATTTCTGTTTGTACGTCCTTGTAAACAGCTCTGAATTCCATGGCACTCCATCTGCACACTCATCCTCCGTAGGTGTACGCTACATACGCAGACACGTCAGTAATCCAGCGCAATGTGTCTGGATACCTACAGATGTACGACTAATTCTATCCTATTGTATTCTATGCGCTTTTATAAAGCGCTGATTTTACCCGAAGGTGTCAGAGCACTGTAACATAGGACCCGTTACATGAGTAAACTGTTGTAGGAATAGAGCAAACAAAGTGTAGCATGAACCGACTGGCCAAGCAAAGTCAACCAGTCTGACCAATGTTGATGACTCACGAACTTCCTGGCGAACAATAGCAGGCCAGATAATCACACAACACATGCGAAAAGAACACCATTTCAAACCCAGCACGCACATGATGTACTCCCTGCCAAGCAGAATTAAACCCAATGCGACCAATTTACAAAGAACAAAACGGATTTCCAGGCAGGGTCTAAGAAGGGGGGGAATTATTTTGAAAATGTCCCTAGCACCAAACATTTGCAAGTGCGCTCTGCTATGCTATATTAATGCATCATACCCTCGCTGTGCAGGGGAATCCTTCAGCACGTTCAGAAACAGTCCACTGCTAAACCTGCATCCCATACATACACATTGGCGAAATCCTTGAAATACCTGTACAGCCACTTATAAAGCTGTAACCCTAATATGCATTGATAACAGTGCCCTGCCTCCATATCTATGCAAAATGTCCTATGGAGCAGACGGGTAGTTCATGAATCTCGCAAAAGGCAGTGCAAACTGCGCTGGGTTTAAAAGTCATCCTTCCCCCCCATGAAGTCGCTTAATAAAAAATATGCGGCTGTGAAACATCCCCTCATCTCATTAATACAATACGACTATGCTGTATCTTCTGTGCCATATAATTCAATTGAAGGACTTCCCAGTATTCCTACATCAGGTGTGCGGGGCATATTACCCCCTGATTCATTCATGCCAAAGCGCCCCCCCTAGATCACAGCTGACTCTCACGCGTTAAACTACCTCCACGTGCAGTCCCCCTTGATTATGCGCGCAGAACATATTGGTCGCTGCTCCCTTCGTATCAGCTTCAATCACTAGAGAGGTTCTGAGCACCACTGACCAGATTAACTGTGCAACTTAAGTAGCATCTCTGACAGGCTTGAAATTGTAATATATCGGAAGTTCTTACATGGCCACAACCTGCCTCACACATGAAATCAGTGTTTAAAACGTCACCCATAGCAATCTGAAAAACCTGATAGCTATGGCTTTATATGAATCATGAATAAGATCGCCGTACAAAGCGCCAGTTACCTTACATAAAACCTTCACTTTGGGACATTACATGATTTTTAATGACTCACAGGATGTACCGAGGTTCGAACCCACACCCCCAGTTCGTATAACGTGCACATGAATCAGAGCGCCGTCATAGCACCAGTTACATTACATAATACACCTTCGTTTTTCTGGGAGATGAAGTGAATTGCCCCCACATCCAAAAGTAAAACATTATAGTCATGCTGGGTACACCTCTTGTGTTCATCACTCGAAGTCAGGGTAAAGGTGGGCACTGCCGCTGTGGCTCCTCATCATACGAGGAGTATGCAAGAAAACACAGAGGCCTCCCTGAAGAGGCGCGCACAGACACCCCAGCATCAAGAATGCAGCCGGGGTTCAAATGCCTCAACCAATCTGTATCATCGGCTAAGCACAGGTAAAATTAGGCCTGCGCTCTCCGTTCCCCTACCGCTGAAGCTCCTCCACACATCCCCGCCATTAAAGATGAAATGAAAGGCTGCCTCTGACCCCCTGCCGCAGCAGGCTTAATGGTTCTGCAGACAAGGAGGAGATGGGCGCCCAGCTGCGAGGCTTCTTAAACACTGCTCCCAGGCCAGAGGAAGCAACAAAGCCACCCCGTGAACGCCACTCGCGCCGATGAATAATTTGTGCGGCACTTGGCGGGCTTTTAAACGAGAACCTGTGCCAGAGGAACATGCATAAAATCCTCTTACTGACCTCCGGAAAGCACCTATGGAGGGGGAGGAGGGAGAACGCAGGGATAAAAAGGAACCAACAGTGAGATAAGGGGCAGAGAGCGTCCAGTGTTAGAACAGAGGCATGAGGTGGAACAGTGGAAGAAAGACTAATCAGCCTCTGTATTGCCTCTAAGCAAAACTTTGGGCCCCGTCCCGGGCAAAAGCACTTGTACATTGAAAACTTGTCTCGAAAGTTAATGGCCCGTCTGTGAAAAATATCCCCACAATGCGACCTAAAATTATGCTGCCAACCAGGCGCACGCTCACCATTTGTAACAGGAAGCGGTAGGTGGAGGCATCCGCTCGCACCGCCGGTGACCGACACAGCTGTTCCCCCGAGGCGAGTTGCCTTCTCCGCCGACAGGCCCAGCTGCTCTCTTCATCCCGCGGGTCGAGGGTCCGGCAGCCTCCATGTTCGTCCATCGATGCAGCGGCGAAGCACCGGGCGTCCAAAAATCCTCTAACGCCGCCCTTATAACCGCCCACTTGCACCTGCAAAGAAGAAAAAGGGGAAAGAAAATTACACCGCCCCACGGTGGGGCGAGGAGCGAGCCTGGGAGCGCGGGAACAAAGAAGCCCCGAGCGCGGGGCACACCGTGCTGTGGGGGAGCGTCCAGGGACAAGGGGGTCTCCCGGGCGCTACCCGCCTCTTTATTCCCAAGGGGCCAGGCGGAGTAGCGACGCCCCTCCGCCCCGCCCCTCCAGTAGCCCGCCCCCCCTAACCCGGACATCCTCCACTGGTATCCGGGTCAGGGAGGCCGCCGGCCAATCGGTGGTGGGTCGCGCCCAAGGGCCCGCCCCCACCACCGAGAGGCACACAGAGGGGAAGGGGGGAAGCGGTCGCCGCGCCGCCATGCGTGCGGGGGGGCCGAGGGCCCCCCCTTTTCAAATGTCACACTTATAGGAGTGTGAGGGTAAGTAGTTGTGTTAGTACTGCACTCGGCTGGGGAATACAAGCTATATTGACCTCCTGAGAAATACTTTGGGCACTGCACTTACTTGTTTACAAAGGAAGCACCAGCTAATTGAAGCCACAAATGGCCCTCGTTATGAGTGATCTTTTTTTTATGTTTGAAAGCTTTATTAAAAGAAAATCAGGTAGTACAGTAAAGAGACATTAGCCAAATATGAAAAATGACAAAGAATGTTCGAAAGGAAACATAGGTAGCCAATATCACAATGCAAGAACAAGCATTTTGAATTATTCTACGGGGAGGAGGGGGGGAGGGGAGGAGAGGAAGGTAAATAAAAACGTGGTAATATCCTAGAGAATGAGTAAAAGACAAAAATCAAATACCATGAGTATCAATCATGAATGTCAATCAGAAAGTACAGTAGAAAATATCATATTAGCAATTACTAAACGGAGGAACGTTTATCAAATAGAAAAACATGTATAAAGCTAAAAAAAAAAAAAAAAAAAATTACAACAGTGCAATTGAAAAAGACCATAAACTACAGGCAAGAGTAGTTGTATTCAAGGGGGTTTGAAATTATCCGAGGAGAGTGGAGAGTAAGTCTTTTTGGCGGATTGATCTAAGTATAAAGTCAGAGGTAACCAGTATAATTCAACATTACGGGAAGGTTTGCAGGAAGAGGCAAAGGCGACATCAAGTCTGTGTGATTGACATAGCAGATTCCACCAACAATTTAAAGACAAATTTGTAAGGGATTTCCAATTAGAGACAATGTGTTGTAGTGCAAGGGCTAGCATAAGATCAAAAAGACCGTGGGAATGTGAAGGAAGATCCAAGTCCTCTGAAAGGCTGCCAAGAAATACAAAAGAGGCGGAGAAGTGAACAGAGATGTTGAAAATACGGGAAAGGCGAGAGCATATCTGGGACCAAAAGGTACGAGTTGAAGGACAGAAAAAGAAAAGGTGTAGAAGATCTGCATTAGGAGCATTACAGGTCCAGCAGTTAGGTACAGAAGTAGGGTGAAAACGAGATATAGAAAGAGGAGAAAGGTAAAGTTTGTGGTAAAAGAAGAATAGGGATTGAGTAAGAGAAGCAGTACGGGAAATCTTCAAAGATCTGGCCCATATTTTGTCCCAAAGAGAGGTTGGCCATGCGGAGCCCAAATCTGTCTCCCAAGACAATTCCAACTTCGACTTAAAACGGTCCGGGTCGGGGGCTGAGAAATAACGATAAATAAGGGAAGCTTTAGGGATAGATGAGAGGACGGTGAGTAAGGTAGAAGAGGAAGATGATATCGTTGCAGAAGGAAGAGAATAATAACACTCTAGAATTGTTTCCATAAGGATGAGGAATTTCTTTGCAAAAGAAGGAGGGCATTGGAATTGAGATCTAAATTGAGGAAACGAGCAAGGGGATGAACCATCAAAAAGATGATGTACCCAGATGATACCTTTCGCTCTCCATGAAGGCCATGCGATAGGTCTGTTATTTATCAATATGAGTGAGTTATACCATATAGGTAATAGTAGAAAGGATTCCTGAGAGACCGAGGTAGAGGAGACTAAAGGCCGTAGAAGAGAAGAAGTATGCTTGAATAAAAGGGGGTTGAGGCATGGGGCTTTAGAAGTGAAGCGAATTATCTCTTGGAAAGAGTATGGAAGTAATAATTCCTGTTCTACAGAAAGCCAGAGGGGAGAGAAAGGGGAAGATTCCTGAGATAGCCATCGGGAAGCTTGTCGAAGGGAGAAGGACTTGTGGTAGAGGCGAAAGTCTGGAAAGTTAGTTCCACCATTAAGTTTAGATTTACGAAGGTGTAATAGAGATATTCGAGCCTTTTTCTGCTTCCAGAGAAATTTGGACAGTACAGAGTCAATACGTCGGAAATATAAGCTCGGGATGCGGACTGGAAGCATGGACAATAGGTAGATCAAAATCGGGGCAATCATCATTCTAATGGAATCAAGACGGCCCCACCAGGAAAGAAATAAAGGATTCCAAGAAGTTAGTAGGGAGTCAATTCTAGAAATAACTGCATTCATGTTTAGTTGAATAGACGAAGAAATAGAGCTGGAAAAAAGAACACCAAGATATTTAATTTTCGTAGAGTTCCAAGCAAATCCTGTGGCTGTAAAAAAGTGAGGAAGGCAAAATTTGGTTAAGGGAAGAATTTCTGTCTTGTCGGAATTTATTTTATAACCCGAAACTAAAGAGAATTTATCAAATTCATGTAATAAAGCGGGGACAGAGGTGACCGGATCCGAGATAAATAAAAGGATGTCGTCAGCATAGGCAGATAATTTAAGATGTTGTTCACCATATGGGAATCCAGAAATGGAAGAATTAGCACGTATGGAAGCAAGAAAGGGTTCCAGTGCCAAAATAAATAAAAGAGGCGACAAAGGACAGCCCTGACGAACTCCACATTGAAGTGTGAATGGGGAAGTGAGTTGACCATTGACGAGGACAGAGGCTTTGGGCATAGAGTATATCAGAGAAATATAAGAGATAAATTTGGGATTGAAGCCATGCCATTTTAAGGAGGCCAGGAGAAAGGACCAGTCAACCCGGTCAAAGGCTTTCTCAGCGTCTACCGAAATGGCTGCGAGGGGAATTGATAATGAGGGGGCTTTACTTAAAACATTAAGGAATAGTCTAGAGTTATCCGATGTTAGACGGCCTTTAACAAAACCACATTGCTCTTTGCCTATAAGATGTGGTAGGAGCGGGTCAAGGCGAAGCGCAAGTAATTTTGCGAAAAGTTTATAATCTACATTAACTAAAGATATAGGTCGATAGTTCTTACAAAACTTAGGATCTCTACCATCTTTAGGGATAAGGCATATGGTAGCATCTTGAAATGTGCCTTGGGCTGATCCAGTATTGCAAAAAGATTGAAAAAGAAATAGAAGCTTAGGTAGAAGAAGATCCGAAAAATGTAGATAAAATTCAACTGGAAAACCGTCAGGTCCTGGGGTTTTTCCTTTAGTGAGGGAGGAAAGAGCCGTGGATAACTCAGAGATAGTGAAATCAGAATCAACGGTTGAAAAATCAAGGTGGGAGGTATCCGGATGAGATATGTTAGCAAAATACGATTGAATAAGGTCTGGGGTGGGAGGGTTTTCAGGAGTATATAAAGTTTCATAAAAAGAATGAAATTGTTCTAAGATTTCCGCATCAGTATGTAAAAGAACATTGGAAGGAGAATAGATAGATTCAATATGAGTTCGTTCTTTACGCGATTTCAAATAATTAGCCAATAATTTACCTGATTTATTGCGACCTCCATAATATCGTGCGCTGCTCCGGAGGAGAAAAGAGGAAGCTGAGTCTGTAGTAAGCTTGTTAAAAGCAATCTTAGCCTGAAGCAGTTCCGGAGGTATAATTTTAGTAGAGGAAGTATAGAATTGATGTTCCAGTGACTTAATGTGTGCAAGAGTAATTTTACGCTTTTGGAGAAATGTCCTCTTTTTCTTAGAGACAAAATCGATAATAAATCCACGGGCTGTTGCTTTGAAGGAGTCCCAAAGAATATGAGGGGGAGTATCAGGTGATGAGTTGAGATGAAAGAATTCAGAAGCAAAGGAACGAAATGAGGAAGAAAAAAGAGGATCGACAAGCAGGGAAGGATTAAAACGCCAGCGAGAAGACTTAGGAGTAGGAGGAAGAAGGTCAAAAACAGTAATAATAGGGGCATGATCAGAAATAACAATAGGCTCAATAGAGGAGGATATAAGGTGTTGAGATAGAGATGAAGATAGAAAAATGTAGTCTAAACGAGAGAAAGAAGCATGAGGAGGAGAGAAAAAGGAGAAATCCATAATATCTGGGTGAGTGAGTCTCCACGAGTCCACAAGATGAGTTTGAGTGATGGTATCAAGGAATTGTTTATGTGGTTTGTGAGGGGAGAAGCGGACAGAAGATCTACGATCTAAAAAGGGGTCAATAATTTGGTTACAATCTCCACCTAATATGAAAGAATCATCCTTATATTGAATACATTTTGCTGTAACAGAAGGCCAAAAAGAGGAGTCAAAACATGTAGGGCCATAAACATTGAGTACCGTAATTGGGATATTATTAACGATTAGTTTAGCTAATACCCAGCGCCCCTCATCATCCTTTTCTTCTACAACCACTTTACACTGGAGGCGTTTATGAATCAAAATAGCCACCCCATTCTTTTTTTGGGAAGCAGGAGAAAATAAAACAGTTCCAACCCACAGTCGCTTCAGTTTTAAGGATTCAATATCTGAGAGGTGGGTTTCTTGAATAAGAACAATATCTGGATCGTAAGAGGAGAGGTGTGAGAGTACTCTTTGCCTTTTGATGGGGTGATTAAATCCTTTCACATTCCATGAAACATCTTTGAAGGTGAAAAATTATTGAACTGATCAAAATCAAACATTGCGAAAACATACTGTACATTTACTAATTCAAACCGTAGAGAGATAATAATCATAATGATCATCAAAAAGATAGAAAGAAGGATAGGTAGAGGATGAAAAAGAAAAAGGAAAAGGGGAAGGGAGAAGGGCAGGAACAGAGAAAGAAGATAAGCGAGGGAGGAAGAGGAAAGAGAAAAGAGAAGGCATAGAAGACAGTACAAATCCAAGAGGATGACTGTATTGAACATACCTGGACGGGGTGTTACACACAGGGGGGAGGTGGGGAAGTGGTGATGCTTACAAGACGAACGGACCAGGATCAGGAGCAGGGCCACACCGAGACCGCACAAAAAGGAACATAGAGCGGGACAACATGGTGAAACATCCAATATGTATCCGTCTGGGGAAAAAGGAAAAATTATTAAGATATAGAACATGCGACGCAAAGAATAAATCCAAAGTTTAGAAAGATGAGAAAGATATATATAAGGTATACAAAAGGAAGATATTGAAAGGGAGGAGAAACAAGATGAGAAAGTTACAAACTATAAGAAGGAGTATGTAGAGGTACATGTATTTAAAAACAAAGTACTGGGAAGTCAGGACATGCAGACAACAAAAGCCCAATTACTGGGAAGTCAAGACATGCAGACAACAAAAACCAAGTTTCAGCCACTTGTCGAAGCAGAGGAGGAGGCGTCCATCTCGTCTGCACTATGTAGAAGAAGAAAGTTCCTTAGTTCTCCAGGATCCTGAAATGACCAAGTCTTATTCCGATAAGTTACTCTAAGAGTACAAGGGTGAAACAGGCCATATCGTGCTCCCATGGAGCGTAGAGAAGGGCGCATAGCCAGAAATTCTTTACGTCTGGAGGCAGTGACATTAGAGACATCCTGGGATAAGTACACACGTTGACCTTGCCAAGTCACTTGCTTTTTATTCCTGGCTGCTGAAAGAATCATAAGGAGATCTGTGTATTTCAAAAATAGGATGATGACTCCACGAGGTTTGGAAGAGGAGTCCGTTCTTGCACCTAATCTGTGAGCTCTTTGTAGACTAATGGAGGTAGAAGGTGGTAAGTCCAGAAGTTTCGGCAGAAAGGTGGTAAAGAAAGATACTGGATTGTCTCCCTCAAGATTTTCCGGTAAATTGTAAAGACGGAGGTTGTTTCTTCTATTTCGATTTTCCAAATCTTCTGTGTGTTTTTGTAAGGAGAGGACAGTCTTTTCTAAAGCAACTATACGTTGAGTGTTGGACTGAAGCTCAGGGATGTGCTGTTCCACAGTAGAAATCCGGGCATCCATATTCTCCCATTTGTCTTTTAAGAGTTGCATATCCGTACTTGTTTTCTCAATAAAGGGACGCATTGCTCGTAGTTCCTCCAAAATTCGATCAATAGGAGAGGTTGAAGAGTCATCTTCTGGTGTAGGAGAGTTTTGTTTAAGGCGTTTGCCTGCTAGAACAGGTGGAGAAGGCTTACCAGTAGTCGTATGAGCCAATGACGTTTTCTGAGAAGACATTTTTGGAGAGGTCTTGGATTTATTTGTGCCAGATGTAGAAGCCACCGAGGTATTCAACGAGGGTGTAAAAAGAAATTGAGGTTGATGTAGTTTGACCATAGAAATAACTGGTAGTGCTGCTATTCCCTGAGAGGCAAAGAAGGGTGCGCTTTAAATTGTTCCAGAAAGACCTCTGAATAAAAGGTGGAGCACCTTGAAGTAGCAAGCGTTTCGAAAAGTGGATGCCAAAAAGAGAATAAAGATATGTCTCAAAGAAACGTGTGTAGCTCACATGAGAGAGCGCCAGGGAAGCAGAGCAAAAAATACACTGGTGGCTCAGAGAGATAAAGCGGCAACAGTGGCAGCCACTGGAAGTGCGTCATAGAATAGTAGAGGTGAAGACAAAATAGCTAGAAATTCTCAAATTGTTAGCGGAGCGCCAAGAGGAGGAGTATTTAGAAGGAAGAAAGTTGAGTATGTCGAGAAATGACAGCGCCAGTCGCAGATGTAAAGCGCTGTAAAAAGCGCGTGTGAGCCTGTTCTCTCAATTCAGAAGAGAAGGAAAACGTAATAAAGGCTTCTCATTATGAAGGTGCTCACCACTGGAAATCAGCGCTGAAGGTTTCGTTGGTGTCTGGTGACACGTCGTGAGGCGGCAGAGCGTTACCGTCAGGGCTCCGGTGTTGAAGAGAGCCTCAAAATGGCGGCTCCGTGAGGGGTTGCGAAACCATCGCGGAGAAGACTGAAAACGGCACAACAAGAGCCGCAAAGCCGCTCCGCCGACTCCAGCGATGTTCCGCCAACCAAATCCGGCGGCGGAGATGAAGAGCGGTCCCGTTTACATCAGGGAAACACGCCGTGTGGTTCTCGATGCGGCAGAGCTCCGCAACTAGCCGGCCATCTTGCGCGGCATCCAAGCCACGCCCCGTTATGAGTGATCTTAATACAAATTTTTGCGGAAACAGAAGTTTCTGTCCAAATTGGCAGTAGGAGCAATGGGGCAATAAGTGATGTGGTACTATTGTAGTGGAATCATTGGAATAAGAAAAAGTATTGGTACTATCAGATAATATGAGGGACGATATCTGTGATACTTACGGCCCTATGTCTACTGGTCCGTGTGCTTTGGTGCCTGCACGGTTGCTTGGCAATATATGTGTCTCATATGTGTGTGGTTGTATGTGATATGTAGCTGCCACCAAACTATGCAAGATTCAAACATACTTTGTTTTGCAACGCACGCTGTGGATGCGGTTTAATTAATTAAGGTATGTGTGGAAGAGGGTAATATGTGCCTTTATTCAGGGGCGTGGCTAATCAGTAGTGCAGAAGGTGCAGTGGTACAGGGCCATTGGGGTTGGGAGGCCCTCTTCATCTCAATTATTGGCTGTTCTTCACTACCAAACCTGGGTGGTTGTGTGCGTGTGTGTGCGCGCGCGTTCCTCATTCTTGCTTGAACTAGTGCCGAACGCTGCCTTGCTAAGTTGCTACCCACTGTTGAGCTTGTGAACGAAGGGCCCCTTGATGACCTTGCACAGATCAGTCTTACATTGAATAGGTGAGGGTGAAAAGGTGTATTTCTGAGTTTACATGCTGGTTGAACCTGGGATCTGTGATGGAGAGAGTACGTCAGGATTGTGGGCTTCAGTGATGCTCAACATTTCTGAGAACGAGCTTCTTCAAGTGCGCACCGGACTCAGGCTCGGCGGTGATTTCACTTTAACTTCCGAGAAGTATATTCAGTCACTTCCAGTGTCGATACCTATTAAAAGTGTTCCTTGCTGTGATACGACAAGCTGGTAATGGAGTTCTATTTTAATCAAGCAAATAAAAAAATGAACGTAAAATATGGAACAGGACTGAACAAAATATTTCTAAAAGCAAATGGTGTATAAAATGGCAAACGAAGGACGTTGTAGATACTCCCCCCCCCCCCCCCCGTCCCCTCAATCACACCACCCCGCGCCTAGTCTAAATATTTGACTCCAGTCCACTCATGAGCTAAACTGGCCTTTCCCACTAGGAACGCTATGAACGAGTAAACCTTTTTTTTTATACAGAATGTCAGAGGGCAGCAAGATGTCGTGAACAGAGGCAGCAGATAAGTGAAAGCGAGCCTTATCGCTCTTTCACTATTACCGTTTAACTTGCTCTCCAGGCCCTGTGTTAAACTTCAGCCCCAAGAGGCATTCAAGGCAAATAGGAGAGGTCAGGGGTCAAGTGAGTGTTCAGCAGTTCAGATGCGATCAAACTGCCAAGAGTTCAGGCGGGCAACTGGAGGCGCCAAGCACAAACGACTGTCTTTAGGAATATTTTGTAGGCACTGTGTGCAGTCAGCAAGACAAATCAGTTGGTTCGACATCTGCTGTAGCGATCAGCGTGGAACCTGCAACGATATGAGCAACATAAGCAGTTTGTAGCTGAATAATAATGTGGTACTCACTAGCCGCTAATCTTTTTATTTTTAATTTTTTTTTAACTACTTATGGGTATCTTTGCAGCTCGTTGACCGAGAAAGGAAACTTACAATAAATTAATTCGTTTTTACTCAGGTTTTTACGCCTTACCTAAAACGTAAGGAGGAGGAGACATTTTCTCAGAACCATTAAGCAAACATCTTTGTAGCAAAATTGTTGGAAGAAGACACGTTGAGGGGTGTCCAGGATTTAGAAGAATGAAATGCTCAATAATTTTGTACAAGCACTCTGTATACTCTGCTTCAGTATATATTTAATTTTATTATATTTTGAGGTTTTACAAAGTGCTGAAAATTACCAACTGGTAACCTCGGAGGGGATGAAAAGGGTACAAAATAGGTGAGATTAAGTTCACTTCTTGAGGCGGATGCCAGACAAACAACCAAAGAAGGGATTGTGTCTGCAGATCTGAGCCCACATCCTATACACCATGGTGAGAGGGTTGAGTCTTAGTAGGTACATGTCCTTTTGGCCTAGTTGAGAGGGAATGGTTGGGCTTAAGCGTCTGATTGACAGGATAACGTGATCAAGAAAAGGGAAGCTATTGAGCATGCACAGATATGATTCTGGTACATTGGAAGTATATGCAGATTCCACTTGTGCAGTTTTACTTAGATGTAGGGTGACCAGTTGTCCTGGATTTCCCCGGACAGTTCTGGTTTTAAGAACAAAGGCCAAGTTATACTGCAAAGCAGGACTGAAACGTATGCTCTTGTTTTCCACAGGCCCATCTAAAGTCTGAAACAACTTAAGTCATTTAGCTATTTCTTTGATGCAGCGCAGGAGGAGGTTAGCTGCATGTTTCCACAAGAGAGGAGACAGAGTGAGTTAAGGGAGGAGAGTAAGGGGCAGAGAGTGGAGTTCATGCCATAGAAAATGTTATATAAATGTAGCTTTGTAAATGAATAGTACAAAAGAACAAGAGGTTAACACGGTTTTCATATATGTATTTGTGTGTGTATATATATATACACACACAAATACATAGATAGATAGATAGATAGATAGATAGATAGATAGATAGATAGATAGATAGATAGATAGATAGATAGATAGATAGATAGATAGATAGATAGATAGATAGTCAGCTTTTAGTCCTACTTCTGTGTTGCCTGTCCAGGTTACTGCATCTCAAAACCTGGTCGCCCTAGTTGATGGGTCTGGGTATCATAGGTTTGCATGAACAGGGTGTCAACATTTATTGTTGTCGCTGTGTTTAATAGGGTTGGAGCCAGTGGTCGATCAGCCTTGGCAACAGATAATCAGCCAGATTCATGAAGCAGAAATCGGCTTGCAAGAGGGCCAGATTCTGCGAATCTGGCCCTTTGCGAGCGCTTTTTTTGCATTTGGGATTCATCATCCCAAATGCAAAAATCGCACATTTTGAAATCGCTAAATTGCGAGGAATTGCACTTAAGGAATCTCTATTTGAGATTCCTTAAATGCAATTCATGAACCATTTCAGAATTGCGAATTCGCAGTTTTTGGCCGCTATTTGCCGCGAAGTCTGACTTCGTGGTAAATAGCGAAAACTTAGAAAAATGCACTTTAGTGCATTTTTCTATGTTGGATGTTACACACACACATGTCCTTTGGACATGTGTGTGCGCAACACCAGTGTAAATCACCATTTCAGGGGTGCTACAGGGTGTCCTTTGGACACCCTGGCACCCTTGAAATCGCTTCCTTATTTGCGATTCGCTAATTGCTAATCGCAAATAAGGATTGACTCCCCATTCATTCCTATGGGCCGGAATGAATGGGGAGTCATTCCTTATTTGCGATTAGCAATTAGCGAATCGCAAATAAGGAAGATGTAGAAATCGCTATTAATTTTGCGATTTCTACATGCATCCCGTTTTGCGAGTCTTTAATAGCGATTCCGTAATAATCGCTATTAAGGACTCGCAAAAGAGGAGCATGATGAATCTGGGGGATAGACCGTACAGTTTTCTGGGGGCGATCAATGGCCTGAGAGAGAGAAAATACTTTATTTGACTTTTGTTTCTTGTTTTGTAGCCACAAGTCTAATGTCTATTTTTCCACCAGGAGCACTGCAAGAATAAAACATACCCCATTCATATCCTTTCCGCAAATGCCTAAAACACTCTTCACACTGGGGCACCTACTGCGTCAAAAGAAGAACATTACCCACGTGCCCACTGTAATGATAATTACCCAAATAAGATTGTAGTACGCTGATCTCAGTATCAGAATAATAAACCGCACAAAAACAGGCCAACCGCCTAATGTTGCAAGCTTTGAGCAACATTCCATTCAAGGCATCATCGGACTGTTTTGGCTGCAATGACGAATGACTAATCGCATTTTCTTCAATAAAAAAATGTTCTTTTCGCGGCAGACAAGCCTGTCTGTAAACCACCTTTGTGAATAGACGTCGCCCTTTATGTCCTGCGCGAGATAACAAAAGCACCAGTAAATAATGCGAGTTGTGGGAGGAAGGCCCTTTGTGCACGCGCGGCCCCGGGCAGTATCAGTCCCAGGGGAGGCAGACAGGAGCACCCCGCACGGGGAAGAATGCCACTTTGAGAAAGCCAGCAGTTGTGTCTCAGGAAGGAGGGCGAGTTCTGCAAAGCGCCCCGGGCGGCGTGTGTACCAGATGACGAAAACACACATCTTTGTCTCCTGACAAGATGGGAGCTGAAAGGAGACAATTACCTCAGGTAAATGTTTTGTGAGGAGGAAGAGATCAAATTCAAGGTTTGGAAGGCATCAATCAGCGGATCTGAAGCAATGTGTCTGCTGGCTCCAAAGATACTGGGAGATGGGAGCGCAACCTGGGTATCCGCAATTGAGATCTGAAAGGGTGAAATGAGATCTCCCTGAGGTGGGACGTTGGTCTGCGGCCACTCACAGTGGAACATACCAGATGGAAAACAGGGGGCGAAGGAAAGACTGGAGGTGGAGTGGTCGTCTGGTGCGTCGTATTATAAGATATAGCCTTACCATACGTTGAGCGGGACCAATGCAGACCCATCATTTCACACTGTGTTAATGGCCACATTACGAACCAATGGGCAGGAGGAAATTCGCAATAAGCCATTCGAGGTTTGAGGAGAGAATGTGGCCTAACGGCTAGGGCGGTCGACCTCGGAGCTGGGGAACCGGTTTCGAGTTTCGGCAGGGACCCTCTACAATATGTGATTCTGGGCAAATCACTTAGGGGCAGATTTACATGTCCTTTGCGGCTCTTTTACGCCACCATTACGTCACTTTTGTGACGCAGCGGCGGTGCAAAAGATGCACCCTGGTGCGCCGTACTTACAACGTAACCCATCTGGGAGATGCGTCACGTTGTAAAGCCCTGCGCCAGAATGAGGCGTAACTGCGCAGGGGGGGGGGCGTTCCGGCACAGGAACGCCTCCTAAAAGTGGCTGAGTGAAATCTACAAGATTTCACTCAGTCACTTTTGGGCCCAAGATGCGTCAAAACCCTGCGCCTGCTTGAAGCAGGCGTAAGGATTGACGCAGCTTTGTAAGAATAGGGCCCCCCCAAGCCTTGCTGAAGCTGTGTCGCGCTTGTGACGCAACTCCAGCAATGCGCCGCTTTTACGCCACACAATATTTTTTTATTTGAAATACCATTCATGAAGAACCAATTTATACATACGCTGTGGTTGCAGGCCGCACTTCCATCTTCCTGCTCATTTATGAATAGAAAGAAGCATCTTGTTGAGAGATTAATGGTACCTCAAAACATAAGGACCGGGATGGGATAACTTGACCTCAAGCAACATTTGCTCCATTACTTATCTAAGATGTTGTCAAATATGGAGGCTGACTTGTACTTTATTCAGAAATAAAGATCCTAACTCATAGATATTGACCTATTAAAATTACCAGGGGGATGTGTGACTCCTTGAACAAATAAGCATTCTTGGCACGTTAAATAATCCCTCATACTGGGTGTTAGAAATGGGGTTCTCTAGTTGGCAAGGGTTTGCATCTTTGTCCAAATAGGGACCCTTCTTCCTAGTCAGGATAAGGGAGTTACACTCCTAAAATAACCCCTGCTCACCCCCTTGGTAGCTTGGCACAAGCAGTCAGGCTTATCTTAGAGGCAGTGGGTAAAGCGTTTTCACATAACCAACAGTAATACAGTGTAAGCACTACAAAAGGACACCACACCAGTTTAGAAAAATATCCAATACAAGACCAAAACAATAAAAATCCACAGTACAGTACTTAAGAATCTTCAGTTATCAAAATAACCTTGAAAAACAGTTCCTTGATGTCAATAGCTCCGTGGGGGCTACCACGGCATTGTGCGCAAACAAATCCAAACAGTTCTGGCTGACCGCAGTGTCACGGGCCAGCTACGGGGTCGGGAAGACCCGCCAACAGTACCGTTTAGAAATGCAGGGCATTGGCGACCTCTCGTTGAGCTTCCGAAAGCACGACGTCTGCAGGCGTCGGTTCTGGAGGTCATTGCAGGCGTCGTGGGGGCCCTCGAAGTCACACGCGTTGCAGATCGAGCTCTTCTCTGTTGAAGTCAGGAGTGCTGGCATGGGCAGGCGTCGGGTGCTGCAGTGCGAAGTGCAGCGGTGCGGCGTGCGGTGCCCTCAGGTTGCGGTGCGAGCAGCAGCTCAGTTGTGGTGTCAGGTGGCATCGTTGGTGAGACCAAGGTCGCAGTGTTAGATGAGGCAGTGCTCGTCACGGTGCTGGTAGGTCAGAGTGCAAGCAGCGGCGTCATCATTGCTGTAGCACTGCCGTCAGCTGACGAACTGGAGTCGATGGCACCGGCGCCGGTAGGCCAAGGCTGCGGTGCGGGATAAGGGTAGTGCATCGTGTAACCCTACGAGCAGTGCCCTCGAACCATGGTGCAAGCAGCGGCGTCCATTTTGGCGTGGAGTGGCATTGTCAGGGCTACCACGACACGTCGTGGTGAAGCGAGGCAGTGCTGAGTGTGGTGCCCATAGGTCACGCTGGAAGCCCTGGCTCGGTGGTGGTGTCAGCAGGCGTCATCAGTGAGACCAGGGTCGCGGTGCGGCGTTACGGTGGTGCCCTCTGCGGTGCCATCAGGACACGGAGTCAGCAGAATCGTCGTCATTGTTGTTGAGTTATTTTTCTTCTGTTGCAGCACAAAACATATAGGGGCAGATTTACAATTACTGGCGCATACCTGCATATCAGCAGGGATGTGCCAGTTATTGTGCGATGCAGCTCCGCCACCCTGGATGTGCCGCATTTACAATGTGGCGCACCATGGGGCTAAAACGGCACAGATGCGTCACGCATCTGTGCCGTAAAAGCGGCGCATTGCTGGAGTTGCGTCGCAAGCGACACGCAGCACCAGTAATGCTTTGGGGGGCCTATCTCCACAATGCTGCGTCAATCCTTCCACCTGCTTCAAGCAGGCGCAGGGTTTTGACGCAGCATGGGCCCAAAAGTGACTGAGTGAAATCTTGTAGATTTCACTCAGCCACTTTTGGGAGGCATACCTGCGCCGGAATGCCCCACTCAGCTATGGAACGCCTCCTTCTGGCGCAGGGCTTTACAACGTGACGCATCTCGGAGATGCGCCACGTTGTAAATACCCCACACCATGGTGCATCTTTTGCGCCACTGCTGCGTCACAAAAGTGATGCAACGGCAGCGTAAAAGAGGCACAGGGGACTTGTAAATCTGCCCCACAGTTCTCAGTGCTGAGGGCAGAAGAGCTTGAAGTCTTTGCTGTTCCTGAGACTTCTTGAACAGGGGGCAAGTTCTACCTCAAGCCCTTGGAGAAACTCACAAAAAGTAGATTGCAGAAAGTTCAGTCCAGTCCTTTCACTGCCCAAGACAGGAGGAGCCACTGCAGGCCAACACAGCAAAGCACACAGCAAAGTGGTAGTTTCTCCTCACAGCTTCTCCGGCTCTTCTTCTTGGCAGTCTTCTTGATCCCAAATGAGTTCTAAAATCTTGGGGTCTGGGCCCCAATATTTATACCAGCAATTCCTTTGTCCTCTGAAGGCAGAATGGCCCGGACCCAGTTCAAACCAGTTTTGGGTACATCCTGCCAATGTGCACCTTCTTCCTTTGTCAGTGTTGGCCAGTGTCCTCAGACGCACAACTGGAGGTGAAGCCAGTATTTTGGAAGGCAGGTACAGTCACATTCAGAGCCAGGTGCTACTCCCCCCACCCATCTATGTGCAGATAAGTCTGTTCAGCCCTGTGTTGACTCACCCTGTCTCCTGGTGTCTCCCCAGTACCTGTCACTCACAAACCAGACAGCTAAAACACAAGCTAGCAGAGGCAGGCTGGATGTTAAGTCAGAAAATACCTACTTTCTAAAAGTGGTATTTTCAAATACAGAATGTTAACATCAACGTCACTAAAAGGTGTATTTTATCATTCTGAGTTCAGGCATACTAAACACGAATTTCTACCATGTTCCCTGAGTCAGTTAGGATTATAGGATGTTATAATCAAACTGCCCACTCTGGCCTATGGGGAACAGATAGCCTTGCAATAGTGAAAAACGAAGTAGGCTGTAATTCACTATCAGGTCATGCCACACCACCAGGGCATTTCCTACTTTTCACATACAATGCACCCTGCCCATGGGGGTACCGTGGGCCTACCTTAGGGCAACTCACATTTAGAAAAGGGAAGGTTTAGGGACTTGCAAGTGTGTGCACTTGCCAACTCAACTTGGCAGCCCCAGGCTGCACACAGGCTCTGCTATGGCAGGCCAAAGTTACACTTTACGTGGGTGGCACAATCCAGTGCTGCAGACCACCAACATCATTTGATTTATAGGTCCTGGCACTTGCAGTGCACTTTACTAGGGACTGACGCATAAATCAACTAGCCAATCATGGAAATACTAATCCATAGCACATTTTATACAGAGAGCATATGCATTTTAGCGCTGAGTAGCAGTGGTAAAGTGCCCAGAGTCCTTAAACAAACACAAAAAAGTCAGGAAAAAATAGGAGGAAGAAGCAAAATGTTTGGGGATAACCCTGCAAAATGGGCCATTTCCAACACTGGGCATCGGATGATGACCTGGTATTTAAAATACTTTAGCCCATCCACCCACCTGCAGTGTTGATTATCAGGCTAGGATCTGCGAATCTGCATTCTTACCCCTGATAATTAGATGCAATTGCTTCCCAACTATTTTAGACTCCAAGTATTGTAACAGCATGCTTTCTGGCTAAATTAATATTGTTTCCCATATGTGAGGCCTTACAGCAAAGTTAGAGACACCTTGTACATGAAACCTTCAGACCTCTTCAGTTATTCCACTACTATTGTATAGTGTTTTATTGCAATATTTATATAGTGCTTACTTCCCCCATGTGGGGCGCTGAAGCACTTGTCTACTTGTCTATATCTCGCTGCACAGTGAAGGGTGTGTGGTTGGAAGAATGTTTTCTTTGTTTTGAACCTATGTGGGAAGTCTTTTCATGTTGTGCCTGTTGGCTACTGGGGTGCGGTTATTGTGTTAGTAGGCCCAGCACATAGCAGTGTGTTGGATGATGAAGTGTGAGTGTCAGATATGCAGTTTAATTGTTTTCAGAATGCTGGTAGCTTTGAACAGCTCTGCAGGCCCCTTTAAAGTATGCCATATGACCTTGCTATTGTTTCCCTCTGAGGCGGAAAGCCGGAGGTCTGCTTGTGCTTCCTTGCACCTCTTTACAATTTAACTGCCAAAAAAACGATTGAGACAAGAATTGTTTTTAACAACTGTAATATATTTTAACTGGTGTGCTTTTATTAGTACTGTCATCCCCTTAGGCGAGACTACTTCGCCGGGGTTCGAACTTCCTCTGCAGCGCCGTAGCATTCAGGCGCAGGGAAGCTTTTGCATTTCACGGGGCCGCCATTTTACATTGGGCAGGCTGGCCAAGAGCTCTGCGCTCCTCCCGCCCTCCCAGGGTATTTAAAAGGCGTTTCTGCATTCGCCTGGACCTTGCTATTGTTTTCCTCTGAGGCGGAAAGCCGGAGGTCTGCTTGTGCTTCCTTGCACCTCTTTACAATTTAACTGCCAAAAAAACGATTGAGACAAGAATTGTTTTTAACAACTGTAATATATTTTAACTGGTGTGCTTTTATTAGTACTGTCATCCCCTTAGGCGAGACTACTTCGCCGGGGTTCGAACTTCCCCTGCAGCGCCGTAGCATTCAGGCGCAGGGAAGCTTTTGCATTTCACGGGGCCGCCATTTTACATTGGGCAGGCTGGCCAAGAGCTCTGCGCTCCTCCCGCCCTCCCAGGGTATTTAAAAGGCGTTTCTGCATTCGCCTGGACCTTGCTATTGTTTCCCTCTGAGGCGGAAAGCCGGAGGTCTGCTTGTGCTTCCTTGCACCTCTTTACAATTTAACTGCCAAAAAAACGATTGAGACAAGAATTGTTTTTAACAACTGTAATATATTTTAACTGGTGTGCTTTTATTAGTACTGTCATCCCCTTAGGCGAGACTACTTCGCCGGGGTTCGAACTTCCCCTGCAGCGCCGTAGCATTCAGGCGCAGGGAAGCTTTTGCATTTCACGGGGCCGCCATCTTACATTGGGCAGGCTGGCCAAGAGCTCTGCGCTCCTCCCACCCTCCTCACGTCCCGCCCAATACATGTATAAAAATAACAACTTCGCCCGTCCGCGCAGCGGGCGGGCGCAGCGGGCGCGCCGGCGGCGCGCCGAAGGCGCGCCAAAGGCAAGCCCGTCTGCGCCCGTCCGCGCCGGGACCGGGCCAAGGGCCATGACCCCTGCCCCGATTCTCTCCTACACCCGTAATGCTCTCCTGGACCTTCGGCCAGCTCACGCACCGCTCTGCACTAAAATCGACTTATCCCTTATGCAGTCGGTTCTTCTTTCACAATGTTCTCATTGCAATATTTCACCTGTGTTGGATAATCCAACTAGGCATGCCAAATCTTCTGCCATGGAGGTTGACGCCCACATCGCCATGGCACTCATTAATGCGCGCTCTCTGAGCAAACACTGCCAGGAAATAGCTGACTTGGTTAGTGATTTCAATTTAGATGTCCTTTACATAACAGAGACTTGGACAGATGACGCATCTGCTCCCGACTATGTCACGGCAGTTCCCCCAGGCTACAGTGCCTATCGGCAGGATAGGCCTACTGGAAAAGGTGGTGGGATAGCTATTATAGCGAGAGACAAATTTGAAGTCCGCTGTTTACCGATTCCAACCATTTCATGCGAAGCCATGCATTTTAATATAAAATTGTCCCCGACCTATAATTTCAAGGGAATCTTGATCTATAGACCCCCAGGGACCAGATCTGCGTTCCTAGCAAATCTCAGTAACATAATGGAGTACATAGCTACAGAAGACTCCACTACGATTATGGGAGACTTAAATTTCCATTTGGAGCTTTCTAGTGATAAGGACACTTTAGCCCTTTTGTCTGACCTAGATACATTGGGCCTTAGACAACTGGTCCTGATGCCTACTCATCAGGCAGGCCATACATTGGATGGTATCTTTACAAATGTTGAAGGACTAAGTATCACCTCAGTTCTCCCAATGACCTGGACAGACCACTCAGTTATCTTTAGCAGATTGACCATTAAAAATCCGCAAAGACAAAAAATGGTTATTAGCACAAAAGGAACGTTTAAAGCGTGGAATGATATTAACCCCAAGGACTTAAAGCTGCTTCTTGATACCACCACCCCAGAATTATCCACTGATCCCAATATCGCCACTAATCAATTCCATAAGTGGTTGGGTGAGGCCACGACTCAATTGGCACCCACAAAATCGCTTTCCAAGAATAGAAATGCACCAAAAGCTCAGTGGTTCACTATAGAATAAAAAAATCAAAAACAACTAACCAGGAACAAAGAAAGACACTGGCGGAGATCTTACGATAGTGAAAAGAAGGAAAACTATAAAAAAGCTCTTGCAACCTATAAAGCAATGATAATAGCTGCAAAGAAAGATTTCTTTACACGCCAGATAGAAACGGCAAAAAATTCCAGTAAACAGCTATTTAACATCGCCAAAACCCTGGCTGGAAATTCTCCAGACCTCAATCCCCCCCCTTCACAAGCACTATGCGATGCCTTATCTGAGTTCTTTTATGCAAAGGTTAATGATATTTATCAAGCCTTTAGCTCAGATCAGGCTAACAGCAGGATTACTACCCCCATGAGTACCTCTAAAAGTGCCATGACCTGCTTTACCCCCCTCACCACTGAACAAATCGAGAGCATAGTCAAATCGATTAAAGCGGGCTCTGCTCTGGACCCATGCCCGACCTCCGTGCTTGCCACGGTTCCAGACACAATTATCCCCATTATTACTGCTGTCTGTAATAACATTTTGTCATCTGGTATTTACCCTGACTCTTTAAAAAACACTTTGATTAAACCCCTGCTTAAAAAGCCGGGCTCAGATAAAAGCGAATTAAAAAACTATCGCCCTATTGCGAGCCTCCCCTTTCTAGCTAAGGTTCTAGAAAAGGCAATGAATCAGCAGTTATCTGCCTATATAGAAAATCATAATTTGCTGGATGAAACACAGTTCGGTTTCCGCAAAAATCACGGCACCGAAACCGCCCTCATCAAAGCTGCTGATGATATTAGAATCATCCGCGATCAAGGAGGAACAACTTTGCTAGTTCTTCTAGATCTCTCAGCAGCTTTCGACACGGTCGATCACAAGATCTTGGTCGACCGTGTCGAGAGGATGGGTATTCAGCTTATTGCCAGGAACTTACTTGCCTCCTTCCTGGCCAACAGAACCCAGGCGGTCACCCTGGGCCCCTTTCAGTCGGCCAGCCTGTCGCTACCGTGTGGGGTCCCTCAAGGCTCATCCCTAAGTCCGACACTATTTAATATATATGTGTCGGAACTTGCTAGTGTCATCAAAGCATATGGGATGGGCCTGACCTCATACGCTGACGACACTCAGCTGGTACTGGCAATAAAGGGTGATGGACAGAGGGTGGCAGAGAATTTCCAAAATGGGATGATCGCTATTGATGAGTGGATGGCAAGGAATTGCCTGAAGCTCAACTCCAATAAAACGGAGGTGGTTATCTTTGGCAATCTTACACCAGCATGGTCCGCCGTTTGGTGGCCATCGGCCTTAGGTACACCTCCCTCCCCTACGGTCAAAGTGAGAAATTTGGGTGTCACTTTTGACAACCAGCTTAATTTCATGGCCCATGCAAATAAGGTGGCAGCTAACGCCCACTTTAAACTTAGAACGGTAAGGAAAATTATACCGTATCTACCAGACTCAGCAGCCAAAACGCTAGTCACTACTCTAGTTTTGACATCACTAGATTACTGCAACGGTCTGCTGCTCAATGCTCAGAGCAGAGTTATTAAAAAATTACAGACCGTGCAGAATGCTGCTGCTCGCGTTCTGTCAAAAAAAAACAAATTTGCACCCATTTCAGACACCCTGAAAAACTACCACTGGTTGTCCATCCACAATAGGGTAAAATTTAAAGCTTTGTGTACAGTCTACAAGACACTGCAGGATCAGGGACCTCGTTTCCTTAAAAATAAACTGACCCCGTACAATCCATCTAGACCCCTTCGTTCCTCATCACTTAACCAACTAGAGGTTCAACGTAGTCGAACAACTTCTTGGGGTGATCGCCGCTTTTCAATTGCAGCCCCTAGACTTTGGAATACTCTTCCAAATCACATAAAAACCTGCCCCTCTCTTCTTCAGTTCAGAAAGAAACTGAAAACCTGGTTATTCAATCAGTAAGCCAAACCTTTTCTGGATCAGGGTGAGACAACAATGCATTTTCAGCGCCGAGACGCCCATGGGTAATTGTACGCGCTTTTATAAATACCAAAAAACATAAACATAAACATAAACATATAGTCGGACCTAGCTCCCTGTACCCAGGAACGGCCAATGCTGTCAGCAGCTTCCCCTCAGGCCCTAACAACCTTGGATCATTTCCCTTTTCTAGAACAGGGGACCCTTGAATTACCAGCACGGTAAGTAAAGTCAGGCTCCCCTTGTGATCCAGCCCCCCAGATGCATTGATCTCGGTAATTGATGTTGTTCTCCCCATTATTACGAACCTTCTTAATGCCTCCATATCTTCCGGCATAATCCCTTCCACCTGGAAGCAAGCCATGGTGCGCGCACTTTTGAAAAAAACGAACTTAGGCCCTGGCAACCTCAATAACTATCGCCCCATCTCTCTGCTTCCTTGGGTGAGCAAAATTCTCGAGAAACATAATAACATACACCTCATGGATTTTCTCGAGAGCAACCAATTGCTTGACGCCACTCAGACGGGCTTTCGCCCTAGACATGGGACTGAGACTGCCTTACTGGCAGTCACTGAGGAAACCAGAAGGATTTTGGATCAAGGGGGATCAGTGGCAGTGGTCCTCCTTGATCTGAGCGCAGCATTTGACACGGTCAATCATGATAAACTACTGTGTCGTCTCTCTGATCTGGGAATATCAGGGAGGGCAATAACCTGGCTCAAATCCTTTCTGAGCAACAGGACCTTTCTGTTCTTTGAGGGAGATATTTTCTCCTGTAGTAAACCCCTGAGCTGTGGCGTACCGCAGGGCTCATCTTTGAGCCCTGCGCTATTTAACGTCTACATGAGACCACTGGCCGAGGTCGTCCACCCATTTGGTATTAAGATCATTACATATGCGGACGACACTCAGCTAGTGGTCTCCCTTGCCCAGGAGCACTGCCAATTGGCACAGAGTTGGCTAATGAAATGTCTTGAGGAAGTAAAAAGCTGGAGACGACATCCTGCCTTAAGCTTAACGGGGACAAAACTGAGTTGATGTTTCTGGGTCCCCCTACAGTAACTAACATCGACTCCCTATGGCCCCCAAGCCTGGGCTCACCACCTATTCCTAAGGACAATATGAAAAGTCTGGGGGTATGGTTGGATAAGTCCCTGACTTTTAATACCCAGGCGACCAAGCTGTCTGCAACCTGTTTTGGCCTTCTTAGGATGTTGAAAAAAGTCCTTCCTCTTTTATCTATGGAAGCCAAGCAGATAACTATTCAAGGTCTGATCCAGTCTCGATTGGATTTTAGTAACGCTCTGTACCTGGGTGCACCCGATTACACACTACGGAAATTGCAGATTATCCAAAACTGCGCTGCCCACACGTTGCTCCAGCTTCCGCGCAGAATGTCAGCAAAACCTGGACTCAGGAGCCTACATTGGCTCCCGGTGCGGGAGAGAATCTCCTTTAAAGCAATGTGTATCTCTCATCAAGCCTATTGGGAAAGGGGCCTGGCAATCAGCCGTGAGCTGATTATACCGTACCATGCTAGCAAACAACTCTGCTCAAGCCAGGCCTTTTAGGCCACAGTCCCCAGAATTAAGAGAACTAGAGCTGGTGGCAGGATGTTCTCATATAACGCCGCCAAGTTGTGGAACCTGCTCCCCCTTCAGTTTAGGGCTAGTCCCAATCTGCTTTCTTTCCGCAAGCAACTAAAGACTTTTCTTTTTAATGTAAATAACTAGCTCTCTGAGCTGACCGTTTTCAGCAGGTATCACCACTCTTTTGTAGTGCTTGGATGCCCCAGGGCAGCAATCGCGCTGTATAAATCCCGTTTTCATTTCATTTCATTTCATTTCATTTCATAGTCCACTTAGGTGGTTATTGCACTGGGTTATCCAATCTTAGATTTTGTGTACAGTTGTGTCCTTAGCAGGCATGGTTAGAGGGAGAGAGAAGTGGAGAGATCTGTTGGATGGACATTTATATTACCATCTCATATCTGAATGTCTGTTAGTTGTAAACAAGCAGACAGCCTGCATAGATAATTGGGACCTGCAGTAAGGGACGATTTTAAAGTCATCCAAATTGTACAGCAATTTGTGACAGTTAAACCACGCTTGTTCATTTGGTGATGGCTGTTTTTTTGGCTGTACAGTGTGGGTGATGGACAACCCTCATAGCCGATATGTCTTATGTGAATGTAAGAGGTATTTCACATGTAAATCTCTCCTTCCTTGTCTAATGCCCCATTTCTTAAATGTTTGGACAGTTGATTAATCTCATGACCTACCATTGGTGCAGAATGATGCAGCTGAGTAAAAATAAAGAATTTATTACAAGTGAAACTCACTTTTCAATGTAGCGTGTAACATCTACCAGAAGAAAGATGAGAATACATTACTCATGGATGCATTTGTGAGCAAATGTCTATACAGTATGACTTGACTAATGTAGGAAGATGAAATGTGAAGCGCTAAACATTACCATCCTCCTAGTTCTGAAAATGTTGCTGTTGCATTTAGCACCTGGCATGTCTGTATAAAGGTCAGGACGATATTTTCGTTTTGCTAATGTCATTTTGCATAATTTCCGGTATTGCTCATTACACTGGTTACACAAAAGTCCCCAAAGTACACCATGATCCCTGGTTGCATAGTTAAAGACATTTTGCAAAAAAATCCTGTAGTTTGAGCATAGGCACAACAAAAAGAACCAGAACTCAAGCGTCTGTAGTTCGCTGCACTTGTGTTTTCTGCTCTGATTTTTTAGTGGGAAATGTGTCCTCCAGTCAAAAATAGAAGAGAGGATGAATGTTGAACTAAACTATAGTGCCAAATATTTGATGGTCATTTTGTGTAATTTTGCTTAATTTGTCCAAATCTTCAAATAGATACTCAAAAGAATTACACGAATTTTGCTCTTCTAGGGTGAGTGTCAGCATGAAAAGAAATGTTTGCACACCACACATGTAATTACATTCTAAATGGTTGAAATGTACAGAAATGGCCTATCTGAGGCCAATCAAAAAAAAAACATGGACTAAAAGGAAAACTATGAAAATGCAACTATTCTCCGTGGCTTTCAACCAGTGACCTCTACATGCGGGTGATGACCAGGGCCCTCATGACCTTAAGAGAGTGTAGCCTATCCGAAAATACAGCATTTCCCAAAAGGCTGCAGCACATTAACATTATTGGGGAACCGTCATCCTGTGCCTTGAATAACATTTACAATTATTTTCTGACTGAAGCCACCCTGTATATTTTAATTTATAAGCACCACTTTCTCCTCTCATAATTGCTTTATATGTTTCGACGGAAACATTTGTGCGTGGGTGCAGTAGTCTCTGAGTAGGTCTGTGAGTGGGTGTGTGAGTGCCTAAGTGGGCCTGTGAGTAGATGCATGAGTATCTCTGTGGGTCTGGGAGTGGGTACATGAGTCTCTGAGTGGGTCTGTCAGTGAGTGCATGAGTTTCTCAGTGGGTCTGTGAATGAGTGTATGAGTCTGTCATTGGGTGTGTGAGTCTGAGTGGGTTTGAGAGTGGGTGCATGAGTGTCTTAGTGGGTCTGTGAGTTGGTGTGTGAGAGTCTAAGTGGGCTTGTGGGTCAGTGTGTGAGTGCCTGAGTGGGACTGTGATTCAGTGCAAGAGTCTCTGAGTAGGTCTGTGAGTGGGTGTGTGAGTGTATCATTGGGTCTGTGAGCGTGTGACTGAGTCTCTGAGTGGGTCTGTGAGTGGGTGTGTGAGTGTCTGAGTGTTCTCACGTGCCCCCCGCATTCAAATTAATAAGCCCCGAGGAGGTGGTGGTCCCCAGGGCTGTGGAGGCCTCTGTGGGCCCCCTCAAATTAATCACTGATTGCCCCGGGACCTGGCCCACCCGGGGGCTTTATGAAAACGAACCACGGAAGACCGCGCTTCATTTTTTAAAAGGATCACAAGGGAAAATGCAACCACAATTCGAATTCTGCCGTTTAAACAAAAAGGCTTTTTTGTTGGCCCTGAGGGTCCTTGTGGGACCCCCTGAGCAGGCCTAGGGTGTCAGGGTGTTTCTATCCTGCCACCTTTTCTTGTTTTTCAACCTTTTTTCCACTCTTTCCGTAATTATTTATTTATTTATTTAATTAAAGGTTTTATAGAGCGCAAACCAGACCCGTGAGGGTATCAGAGCTCTTTAAAAGATTGAAGGGTGGAATACAATAGATTTAGGAGGGGAGGGTACTATTGGGGTAAAATAGGTAAATACTATATATAAGCAAAAACAAGCACTACAAAGTCCCGGATACTTTTGGGATAAAAAAAATAGGTAGAAAAATTATACAAGTCTCAAACTCTTGGGTGGGATGCCCAGGAGTGCAGGGTAGGTAACAACCGTAAAAGCCATGGATAATGCCAAAGTGGTGGAAGGAACAGATCGTTGAGGTGATTTTAAAATGATCATTATGAGAGAAATGTGCCCATTGAGAAAGTTTTGGTCTCCTTTTTAAAGTGTGCCAAAGACGGAAGTCTTCTGATGGCGGGTGGGAGAAAGTTCCAAATTCTTGGAGCGGCTCCAGAGAAGACCCGATTGTAGTTTTTCTTTTTCCGTAAGCATTCTGGGCGAAGCAAAAGGTCTCTGGCGGATCGGGAGTTTCTGGCTCCTCTGGATATTACGAGTTTCTGGGTGAGAAAGGCAGGGGAATTGGAGGTAAGAGCCTTGTGAGTAATGCAGGCCAGTGTAAGTTGGATTCTGGCCTCAAGGAGAAGCCAGTTCAAAGCTTTAAGGTGGGGAGAGATGTGGTTGAATTTCTTTGAGCCAGTTAGGAGTCTGGTGGCATTGAGGCAGACTTTCAAAGGGGTCAGAGAGTTCTTGGGTAGCCCTGCGAGAGTGGGCATCCATATTCGAGTCTGGAAATGACTAGTACCTGGAATGCCATTTTTAGGTCGGAAGTGTTGAGGAAGGGTTTCAGGTTTCTTAGGTAACTCAGGAGAAATCTGGCGGTTTTGGCCATCGAGTTGATATGGCCCCCATGTTCACGCTGCCGTCAAGGGTTATTACAAGGGATTCCACAATGGTAGGAGGGCAGTTTAGTGCTGTTATAGCCTTGATCTTTTCCTGGATGTCTGGATTGGTTTTGGGTGGGGAGATTAGAAGAAACTCAGTTGTATTTGCGTTAAGTTTGAGCCCGTTGGTGGTGAGCCAGTGAACAGTCAGCTTCAAGGCCTCATTCAGGGAGAGAATGTCCTTAGGGGAAGAGATTTTAATGTAGACCTGCGTATCGTCCGCGTACATGAGGTAGGAGATATTGGCTGTGCGTGGCAACTCTATGAGCAGTTCAAGGTAAAGATTGGAGAGGGTAGGGGAAAGGGTTGATCCTTGGGGGACTCCAACCGTGATCAGAGAGGGAGCGGATAGGTTACCATTGATGAGGACTCTCTGTGAGCGATTTTAGAGGAAGGACCTAAACCATTCAAGGACGGTGCCATCCAGACCCATCCTGAGTTTGAGGCGTTCAAGGGGTGTTTCATGGTTGACTGAATCAAATGCAGAGGATAGGTCTAGGAAGATTAGGAGACAGGTTTTGCCTTGGTCGAGGGCTTGGAGAGCGCCAACCACAATATGGAGGAGTGGGGTTTCAGTGCAGTGTCCAGGTCTGAACCCGGATTGGAAGTCATCTAGAAGGTGGAAGTTGGTGATGTGTCGGCCCAGCTGCTGTTGCATATATTTCTCCATAACTTTAGCTAGGAGTAGGATGTTTGATATGGGTCTGTAGTTGTCAGCGGAAGCAGGATCCAGCGTAGGTTTTTTAAAGTTGGGTACTACTTGGCCGGCTTTAAGAGAGTCAAGTATCGAGCCCTGTTGGAGGGAGGTGTTGATTATTGCAGTCCAGGAAGGGATGATAGCCTGAGAGGTGTCAGCTAGGCAGTTGGAGGGGAGAGGATCATTGAAGTGATTGGGATATATATGTGTCTATCTATCTATCTATCTATCTATCTATCTATCTATCTATCTATCTATCTATCTATCTATCTGTCTGTCTGTCTGTCTGTCTGTCTGTCTGTCTGTCTGTCTGTCTGTCTGTCTGTCTGTCTGCCTGCCTGCCTGCCTGCCTGCCTGTCTGTCTGTCTGTCTGTCTGTCTGTCTGTTTATCTATATATATATATATATTTTTTGCGCAATGTGGTTTCCTGCCTGATCGCTCACCAGCCGGAGCGGCCTTAGGGCCAAACCAACGGCCAGAGTCAATTTTATTACAAAAGACGCCATACTCTGGAACTTGAGTTTTTAAATTTATTGCACAGATCCCAAGTCTGTCACACCGACGCGTTTCGGCCTTGCAGCCTTTCTCACGGTAGGTGGTACTACTTTTTGCATCTGTTTTAAAGCATTGCTTATCAATACACCCTCCCATAGGTTTCTGGGGTTCGTAGTTTCTAACATTATTGCATACAGAACACCTTTTGTGACAGTCATAAGTGTGTATATGTTTTTAAACCACAGTTGTTTCCACATTTCTCAAATACCGGGCAGATTTAGCTGACTTGTTAACCCAATTACACATGATTATATGGTTATTAAGGAATGTATTCTGACAATTCTACGTAAAATATGCCAGCAATACCTATAATGATGGTACATAACTGTATAGTACATTTATAGTTATAGCATCAATAGTGCATTAGGTTCAGAGCTTTACTAAAATGCAGATGATTATGCTGTTGAGCGATCCGGCAGGAGACCACATTGCGCAAAACTGAACTCAAGCCGGAAGCGCCCGATCGAGAAGAAACGCCGAGAGAACGCTGAGCATACACCGGAACCCATGCTGGGTTGAGCGCTGGAGGACAGGGTTGAAAGCACTGCCTGCACAGGAGTCTCCCCACTGGGTAAGTGAGCAAGCAATGTGCTGTTAAAAGTGTACGACGATCTCTCTCCATATCGAAGTAACTTGAAGGTGGATAACGAGAGGAACCGGCCTCGCGGTGCAAACACGCTGCGATAACCGAGTTCAAACCACCAAAGCAGGAACTTGTTTGTATACGCTGCACGCATTAGCCCAAATAAACACGGAAGAAACAAGAGCTGCTACATTGTTTCTATACCGGGGAAAGCAGCCAAATCGTTTTAACTGGCAACAATGGAAGCGCGGAAGGTCAAACGCGCATAGAAAGTGGCAACTATGTTCTTACCGGACGGTAATGAAGGACTGTTAATGAACACAAGAGCAGCCCAGCAAACAGAATCGGACCCAACATTAAAGCAACTATTTTTTCAAATTGAAAAACAGTACAAACGTGAAATAAGCAAGAGTTGGGAAGTACTTGCCCATGCAAATATATCTCGAGGTTGAGAGAGTGCCACGTGGACTTAGAATATTTACTATGCCCACGCATACAAGAACAGACATGCTACAAGAGTGGGGTGCAAAGAAATGCTACAAGAGTGGGGTGCAGTCAAATTATGATGCGGATCCTAAAAAAATACGCTGAAAAGGATCTGGATGAAATACATATTTTAATAAAAGATCTGGAAACAAAAATCTCACAAAAGGACAAGGCAGAGTCCGAAAAATTGCGCAAAGAAATGGAGAACCACCTTGAAAAATATGAAGATGAAATCCAGCAGCGAAAACAAAGAACATTTGTAAAAGATGAGGCAGATTCTAAACAAGGTTTGATACTAACATTTGCAAAAAGATTTGACGCACTCAAAACCAACTATGCCAAAAAATTATATCAACCAAGAGGAGAATTGGGGAGTGAGTCTGATGTTAGTGAAAGTAAGAGTGAGGCCACGACTAGCAAAAATAAATCAAGCACGATTACTTTTTTAGAAGACTTGCACCTTGTCAACCTGGAACCGAATCTAACACGCAGCCAGGGACAGGGCAGAGGCAGAGGTAGATGATATGGAAGAGGTACTACAAAGTCTTCAGAAGCGCAGGAAAACTAGAAGATCCAAGCACAAAAAGACAGTACCCTCTCAGGAACAGAACAAAGAAGAACTGAATTCTAAAAATGTAATAATCAATCTTTTGGACTACACACCCGCGCAAATTGAGTGTCAAGTATTAAATAAGGGACACTCCTGTCCTCAAAAACATTTCAGCTACACCAATACAAAAATTGATATGTACAAATACGTACGTAAACTGAAATTTGTGAAAGTCCATGCTAACAAACAAGCATCTAACAACCCACAACAAGACGTCCTGGACACAATGAACTCGCAGATTGACAGTGAGCCATCACTAACTATAGAAGTAATACCTCATCTCAAAACTTTATATGACTTGGCAAATGATCTAGAAAAGGATGAAACTTCGGAGATCGAAATGCTTCACAACCTTGAAATAGATACCAAATGGCATCAAAAGAGTGGCCTGAGGAACAAATCAAAATATTGTCCACAACTATCTCCAGGCAACAAAATTGACTCCTTTTCAGAAGCCATAATGAATGAAATTGATCAAATGGAAAAACTGAGAAATATGAAATCAAGGGAAAATACATCAACAAATGAAAATTAAGCAATCCAAACTCTGGCCAATAATACAAATATAACCATCAAGCCCGCAATTAAGGCCGGAAATATTGTAAAACTAAATACATGTGACTACAAAACAGAGGCATACCGTCAACTACACGATTTGGAGAAATATAGAAAACTTACCACCAATCCAATCTATAAAATGATTGAAGAAGTCATGAAACATCTAGACGAATGGTACGATCATAATTTAATAGATGCTGAAGAATACAAATTTCTCTTCAAAGATAATCCAACTATTCCCACAATTTATTTCCTGCCAAAGGTGCACCAAACTCTGATCGATCCTCCCGGCAGGCCAATCGTATTTTCATGTGACCCATTATATGAAAACATCTCCTCTTATGTAGATCACTATCTTGCTCCAATGGTCAGAAACTTGAATTAATATATTCAAGACACAGAAGATTTTCCCCGAGTACTATCAAATATAGCCTGGAACCCATCATATATGATGTTTACAGTTGATGTGGTTTCTCTATATACATCTATTGAACACACAATTGGATTAAATACCTGCGCCTACTTCCTAAAACAGAGAAATATATATAAATATATAAATATATAAATAAATATAAATTATTTATTATAAATATAAATTTATAAATAATATATTTATAAATATATAAATAAATATATATAAAAGAACTGGAACACTCTGCGATGCTATTGACAATGATATGGATATGTCTAAATGATAATCTTTTTCTTCAATCATGACATATGCCATCAACTATGTGGCTGTGCCATGGGCAACTCCTTCTCCCCCAACTATGCCAATCTGACTATGGGCTGGTGGGAGAAGGAGGTGGCCTGGGGCCCTAGTAACAGCAAGGCCCTTGAAAAGATAATACTCTAGTCACGATGCATTGGTGACCTGTTCCTGATTTGGAATAGGACCAAGGAAGATTTTATGGAATACTTTGAATCATTAAAAAACAATGAAATAGGACTCTCTTTCACCTGTACTGTAAGTTGTCGAAAAATTGACTTCCTGGACATCTCAGTATATACTGACAATGGACAAATACAAACTACACTATAAAGTAAGAAGACTGCTACCAACAGCATTCTTCATGCTGAAAGCTTCCATCCGAAGCCATTAATAAGGAGCATCCCCTTTGGGGAATTTACAAGGATGAAAAGGAACTGCTCAAAACCGGAAGAAGCTGCAAATGAAATCGAAAATAGTGCAGACAGACTAAAGAAAAGAGGATACAGAGAAAGGGATTTGAAAACAAATATAAGGAAAATTGAAGAAAGGACACAAACTGAAATCTTGGTCAAGAAATCCTCACAAGTAAGTGACATGGAGAAAGACACAAATCAATTGGCACCGAGATTGATACTAACATATAGCGAAGAAGCACACAAAATAAGTCGCCTCTATTGCAACAGGATCAAGACCTGGCCAATATCATTGGTCCCAAACCACAAATCACCTTTAGGAAGGCACCTTCAATCAAAGATGCGATAGCCAAGAGCAATTTTCAATCAAAAGACAAAACAACGAAGAACTAGTTAGAACGACAACAGAGTGGCTTCAATAAGTGTAATAATTGCAAGGCATGTAAAATTGGTGTAAATAAAAAGAGCATAAGAGACCCCGATGGAAGAATCATCCAATTAAATCCAAAAATACCTTGCACAACACAATACGTAATCTATGTGATACAACGAAACTGTGATATGATGTACATAGGCAGAACAATCTGCATGTTAAAGAAACGAATTTTGGAGCACATCAGGGCAGTCAAAAATGAGGATCTATCATACGCAACTGCCAAACATATACAGAATTGTCAAGGCAGCGATTGGCGTAAAATTTGTTTCTTTGCCATAGACACAGTCGAAGCGAATGAAAGGATGGGCGAACGCAAAAAGAAATTAAGGCAATTGGAGTCCAAATATATAATTTGAATGCGAACGAAAAATCCGAGAGGGATGAATTTCGATGAGGAACTCTATGTTCACCTATAAGATGTACAAGAACTATTTGAACTGATCTGTATAAATAACACTCCCTCTAACACCGGAACATCACCATTATTAGGAATCGATAATAATGAACAATTATCGCTTGACCATTGGGCCCACTGTTAGACCTAAATATTATGGGTACCATACCCATGATTATGCATTTTAGTAAAGCTCTGAACCTAATAAACTATTAGAGCTATAACTATAAATGTACTATACTGTTATGTACCATCAATATAGGAATTGCTGGCATATTCTACGTAGAATTGTCAGAATACATTCCTTAATAACCATACAATCATGTGTAATTGAGTTAACAAGTCAGCTAAATCTGCCCGGTAATTGAAAAATGTGGAAACCACTGTGGTTTAAAAACATATACACACTTATGACTGTCACAAAAGATGTTCTGTATGCAATAATGATTGAAACTACGAATCCCAGAAGCCTATGGTAGGGTGTATTGATATGCAATGCTTTAAAACAGATGCAAAAAGTAGTGCCACCTACCGTGAGAAAGGCCGCAAGGCCGAAACGCATCGGTGTGACAGTCTTGGGATCTGTGCAATAAATTAAAAAACTCAATTTCCAGAGTGTGGCGTCTTTTGTAATAATACATAAATATATATATATACATATATTTCTGTATATATACATACATATATATATATATATATATATATATATATACACTCACATATATATAGTTATATGTATATATATATATATATATATATTTATATATATATATATATATATATATATATATACATACATACATATATATATATATATATATATATATATATATATATATATATATATATATATATATTCACTGAAAAAACCATAGGTTAGAGACCATATATAGTTAGCTGGACATTTTATTGACTTAAAACCAATGAAATTCCATATATAGTTAGTTGCACTAACTATATATCGCGCACCCGCAATCCACTGCTGATGATGTCACATATTACATCATTCATGACATGGTCAGTGACATCACTGATGACATCTCAAATGACATCACTGATGACTTCACTGATGACATCTCAAATGACATCACTGATGACATCATCTAGTGTCTGTGTGTTTTTGTAAAGTTTAAATATGTTTTACATATTGAAGAATGAGTGGATGTATGGAAGACTGAGTGTGTGTGTGGCTGGCTGGGAGGTGTGTGACTCTGTGCATATCAATGTGTACTTGTATCAGTGATTGTATAAGAGAGTAAGTATGTGTTAGTATATGTGTGAAAAGTATGGTGTTCTGTGTTTAACTGTATAGATGAGGAAATCAAAGTGTGATTGATTCTTCACAGGACTGACTAGGTGTATGAGTGCATATGATAGTGTTGTAATAATGAGTGACTGTATGTATGAGTGATTGTATGGGTGAATGAGTGAATGTGTGTGTAGACGTAGGAATCAGTGAGTGCATATGTAGTAACTGGTATTGGTGTGTCATGATGTCATCAGTGATGTCATTTGAGATGTCATCAGTGATGTCATTTGAGATGTCATCAGTGATGTCATCAGTGATGTCACTGAAGTATGGTGTTCTGTGTTTAACTGTATGGATGAGGAAATGGAAGTGTGATTGATTCTTTACAGGACTGACTAGGTTTGTGAGTAACTCCATGGATGAGTGGCAGTGTGTGAGTGTCTGCACAGGTGTATGAGTGCATATGATAGTGTTGTAATAATGAGTGACTGTATGTATGAGTGATTGTATGGGTGAATGAGTGAATGTGTGTGTAGACGTAGGAATCAGTGAGTGCGTATGTAGTAACTGGTATTGGTGTGTCATGATGTCATCAGTGATGTCATTTGAGATGTCATCAGTGATGTCATCAGTGATGTCATTTGAGATGTCATCAGTGATGTCATCAGTGATGTCACTGACCATGTCATGAATGATGTAATATGTGACATCATCAGCAGTGGATTGCGGGTGCGCGATATATAGTTAGTGCAACTAACTATATATGGAATTTCATTGGTTTTATGTCAATAAAATGTCCAGCTAACTATATATGGTCTCTAACCTATGGTTTTTTCAGTGAATTTTCAAGGTTTTGTAAATGCAAATTCCTAACTATATATGGTCTATAACCTATGGTTTGTTTTTTCAGTGAATTTCATTGGTTTTTTAAAAGCTAATATCTATAGCTGTAAAATATATTCTTTATTACGTGACGTATCACGTAGCCACGTGAGACGCCTCATGACGCGTCGCATAACCGTGACGTATCGGCTCTGCAGCGCAAACAAAACCCGTAACGTAAGCGTGCCGGAGCACACTTACAGATATATATATTTTTTTTAACCTTAATTAGACAAAATCCACACGTGCACATATCTTGAGGCCTTGCAAAGGCACATCAAACAAATAGTCCCTACAATTTTGCCAAGTTTGCTGGAAATCTATTCCCTTAATTTTTTTTTTTACTGTTTCTCTTGGTTTTCCCCTTGTTACGCTTACCGGGACGCTACCCGGTACGCGAACCGGACGCTCCAAAAACACAAGATGGCGGACTCCCGTTACGCTGCCGGTTAGCTGCCCGGTTCGCGTACCGGGAAGCGCCTCTACCGCGAAAAATCGCGGGGGACTTTAATATCCCCCTCATCAATCCTAGGGGGTCAGGAGTGGTCTACCTTGCCCCCTTTCCTTCATTTCCCCCTTCGTTTTTCACCACATCTTGTCTCTCGAACCTACCGAGAGACAAGATGGCGGCCGCTCTGGACTGTTTAGAATGTTGACAGACACCGTAGAGCCAATCAGCTTCGCTTCGCGAAGTTCCGTTACGCGTCAAGTACGCGAACCGGGGCGCTAACCGGAGCGCTGTCACAGATATATATATTTTTTTAAACGTTAATTTCTCAAAATCCACTGGAGGACATATATTGAGACATAGCAAAGGCACGTCGGGCAAACCATATCTACAATTTTGCCAAGTTTCATGTAAATCTATTCAGCCGTTCGAGCTAAAAGTGAGTCCAACCGCCCTATGGAAAAATGAATGGGAAAAACGCGTTTTGGGACCCCCCTTTTTTCTTGGCCCCCCCTTGACGAAACCCCCCATATTTTCAGGGGCTGCTCAGAAACAAAATGTGCCATTTTCCTGAAAATTTCAGCCAATTCCGTCCACAAACGCCAAAGTTATTAGACATAGAATTTTCAGAAATCCCATAGAGAAAAAATCCTAACTATATATACCCACTGGCTATCGCCAGTAGGTAATATACATATATAAACATATATAATCTGCATATCTATATAAATATAAATGCATGCATACATATACATATATGCATACATATGCATGTTATTTACATGAAAGTTTTAAAAACACTAATGAAAGCAAAGCTAAAAAGCCACCTCATTACAAACAGAATGGCTTTAACTTAAACGAGGGCGAGATCTATTGCATTTTCAATGCTTGTTTACTTTGGTTCTATCAAGAAGGCATGTAGATGTGTCACATATTTGCCATAAATTCTGAATGTTAGCACTCTAGTTGCTCATTAGATCACTGTAGTAAAGCTAGTGCTCACCAGGGAAGTCTGCTGCTAATCATGGTTTGCAGCCATTTTCCCGCATTTTTTATCCCGCAGACTTTCAGTCCGCATACCATTATCCCGCAAGGTCATTGACCTCGCATACCATTATCCCGCATTTTTTCAAAACGCATGTGCATTTATCGCGCATGCCTTTACAAAGAATTACGTTTTAAAGGCATGTATGGTAAATGCATTTGCGTTGTGAAAACCACGATGACGAGAGAGGTAAGTGGGTTTGTGTTAATTTTTTCGTGGGTTAGTGATTGTGTAGTGTAGTGTAGTGTTGTGTAGTGTAGTGTTGTGTTAGTGTAGTGTAGAGTTGTGGTGGTTGTTTAGTGTAGGGTCATGCTGGGGGTAGTGTTTTAGGGTTTAGGGTTGTGTTGTAGTGTTTGCGTAGTGTAGGGTCATGCTGGGGGTAGTGTTTTAGGGTTTAGGGTAGTGTTGTAGTGTTTGCGTAGTGTAGGGTCATGCTGGGGGTAGTGTTTTAGGGTTTAGGGTTGTGTTGTAGTGTCTGCGTAGTGTAGGGTCATGCTGGGGCTAGTGTTTTAGGGTTTAGGGTAGTGTTGTAGTGTTTGCGTAGTGTAGGGTCATGCTGGGCGTAGTGTTTTAGGGTTTAGGATAGTGTTGTAGTGTTTGCGTAGTGTAGGGTCATGCTGGGGGTAGTGTTTTAGGGTTTTGGGTAGTGTTGTAGTGTTTGCGTAGTGTAGGGTCATGCTGGGGTGTAGTGTTTTAGGGTTTAGGGTAGTGTTGTAGTGTTTGCGTGGTGTAGGGTCATGCTGGGGGTAGTGTTTTAGGGTTTTGGGTAGTGTTGTAGTGTTTGCGTAGTGTAGGGTCATGCTGGGGGTAGTGTTTTAGGGTTTTGGGTAGTGTTGTAGTGTTTGCGTAGTGTAGGGTCATGCTGGGGTGTAGTGTTTTAGGGTTTTGGGTAGTGTTGTAGTGTTTGCGTAGTGTAGGGTCATGCTGGGGTGTAGTGTTTTAGGGTTTTGGGTAGTGTTGTAGTGTTTGCGTAGTGTAGGGTCATGCTGGGGGTAGTGTTTTAGGGTTTTGGGTAGTGTTGTAGTGTTTGCGTAGTGTAGGGTCATGCTGGGGGGTAGTGTTTTAGGGTTTTGGGTAGTGTTGTAGTGTTTGCATAGTGTAGGGTCATGCTGGGGGTAGTGTTTTAGGGTTTTGGGTAGTGTTGTAGTGTTTGCGTAGTGTAGCGTCATGCTGGGGGTAGTGTTTTAGGGTTTAGGGTAGTGTTGTAGTGTTTGCGTAGTGTAGGGTCATGCTGGGGGTAGTGTTTTAGGGTTTAGGGTAGTGTTGTAGTGTTTGCGTAGTGTAGGGTCATGCTGGGGGTAGTGTTTTAGGGTTTAGGGTAGTGTTGCAGTGTTTGCGTAGTGTAGGGTCATGCTGGGGGTAGTGTTTTAGGGTTTAGGGTAGTGTTGTAGTGTTTGCGTAGTGTAGGGTCATGCTGGGGGTAGTGTTTTAGGGTTTAGGGTAGTGTTGTAGTGTTTGCGTAGTGTAGGGTCATGCTGGGGTGTAGTGTTTTAGGGTTTTGGGTAGTGTTGTAGTGTTTGCGTAGTGTAGGGTCATGCTGGGGGTAGTGTTTTAGGGTTTAGGGTAGTGTTGTAGTGTTTGCGTAGTGTAGGGTCATGCTGGGGTGTAGTGTTTTAGGGTTTTGGGTAGTGTTGTAGTGTTTGCGTAGTGTAGGGTCATGCTGGGGGTAGTGTTTTAGGGTTCAGGGTAGTGTTGTAGTGTTTGCGTAGTGTAGGGTCATGCTGGGGGTAGTGTTTTAGGGTTTAGGGTTGTGTTGTAGTGTTTGCGTAGTGTAGGGTCATGCTGGGGGTAGTGTTTTAGGGTTTAGGGTTGTGTTGTAGTGTTTGTGTAGTGTAGGGTCATGCTGGGGGTAGTGTTTTAGGGTTTAGGGTAGTGTTGTAGTGTTTGCGTAGTGTAGGGTCATGCTGGGGTGTAGTGTTTTAGGGTTTTGGGTAGTGTTGTAGTGTTTGCGTAGTGTAGGGTCATGCTGGGGGTAGTGTTTTAGGGTTTAGGGTAGTGTTGTACTGTTTGTGTAGTGTAGGGTCATGCTGGGGGTAGTGTTTTAGGGTTTAGGGTAGTTTAGTTGTTTAGTGTATGCTAAAGGCATATTCGTTCTAAAAGTTTTCGTTATTTTAATTTGCGGCCTAATAGTACATGCGGGATTTTTTTTGCGGACTGATGGTATGCGGGATTTCGTCATATATTCGCTAATCATACTTTCTATGGCAAAATGAACCCCCTCATTTTGTTCCTTTTTAAATTAAATGTTTTAAGAGTTACCACTTTATTCCAATCAAGATGGCTTCAGGTGTGCCATACCTTTGTAATAAGTAGGACTGTTAGCACTCTAGTTGTTCTTTAGAACACTCTGGGACATTCTGTCATTGGGCTATAGTTGGGCTACATCTGGCTGATATTTGGGCTACATTTGTTTTTTTTGTCTCTGGTGGCCATCTTTGGGCTACATTGGGCTACATTGGGCTACATTGGGCTACATTGGGCTACATTTGGGCTCCAACATATATATAGCCCAATGTAGCCCAATATATATTTTTTAAAGTTAATTTTCGTAAAAACCACTGGAGCCTATATCTTGAGACATAGCAAAGGCACATCGGGCTACCAGTCCCTACAATTTTGCCAAGTTTGGTGTAAATCCATTCAGCCGTTCAGGCTAAAAGTGAGGCCAACCGCCCTATGGAAAATTGCATGGGAAAAACACGTTTTGGGACCCCCCTTTTTTCTCGGCCCCCCCTTGACGAAACCCCCCCGAATTTTCAGGGGCTGCTCAGAAACAAAATGTTCCATTTTCCTGAAAATTTCAGCCAATTCTGTCCTCAAACGCCAAAGTTATTCGACATAGAATTTTCAAAAATCCCATAGGAAAAAAATCCTAACTATATATACCTACTGGCTATTGCCAGTAGGTAATATATATATATATATATATATATATATATATATATATATATATATCAACAAAAAAGGTAGCCCCAATGGAAAGAGCAATCTGGTAGGTAAGTGTTTCAATCTTTTAATGGGCACAACTTGCACACGAGCAGCAGCAAAATTGACAGCATCCGCATAAAAGCCAGGCCAAACGCATTTCGGGAACCATGTTCCCTTCTTCAATGGCTTATGTTGCTTGAAAACGGAGACAGCGTTTCTCCACATACTTTTTAATTCCAAGACCCCTCCCCTGTGGGCGCAACCATTCTCATGGTATTCTGGCATTCTGGTTCTGGTAGCGCGGGAACATAATACTCATGTGAGTCCATCTTGCATTCAATTGTTAAAAGCAGTCTTTTTACTTCAGTGGGTTGATGTGCACTCTGCTAACACTGCTCTTCATGTTAGCCAGTTGTCACCAGTTGAATACTGCCTCCCGCTGACGCCATCATGATGCCAACTCGGGCCACTTCACCAGCGGTGGGCTACATTTCGCGGCTGGGCTCAGCCACTAATATCCCAACAAAAAAGGTAGCCCCAATGGAAAGAGCCATCCGGCAGGTAAGTGTTTCAATCTTTTAATGGGCACAACTTGCACACTAGCAGCAGCAAAAATGACAGCATCCGCATAAAAGCCAGGCCAGATGCGTTTCGGGAACCATGTTCCCTTCTTCAATCGCTTTTTTTGCTTGAAAACAGAGACACCGTTTCCTCACGTACTTTTCAATTCCAAGACCCTGCCCCTGTGGGCGTAGCCATTCCGATGGCATTCTGGTTCAGGGTCAGTACGGGAACTGCATCAGTTGTAGTTTAACTTGAGACAGGTGTTTTTGTCCTTTTCCTTTTTGTGTGAGCATTCATTGCTTTATTTTCCTGGAAAATGTTACTAATTTTATTTTTCTCACGTATTTATATATATCTATCCTCATCTGGGCCATGTCCATTTGTTATATTGGGCAAAAATGTATACCATATTTTAGTAAGGATATTTCGGATTCTGATATGTTTCGGTCAGAGAGGTTTACCACCGTTAATTCATTCATTTGCGTTACAAGTTCTTTTTCTGGCGCATGCTCCATGTTGTAGTACCAATTTTTTCGGTTGTTGCTCTTGCACCTCTTTCCTCTTCTCGTTGTTTTCTTGATTCCCATTGGCGCCCTCTTTCTTTTCCCTCTGGCCTTGTGGACTGCTTTGATTCTGCTCCCTCTGTCTTTGTTGCAAGATCAGTGAACCAAAGTGAAGAGTTATATGTGCACTTGTATCTAGAACTGAAATGCTGTGGAACTGAAATATTGAATTGCCTCTCTCATGAAATGAATTTTGCACCCAATTATCTTACATCATTTTTCACTTATCACTTTTATCAATTTTAAAACATTTTTTTCACTTATCGTAAGGAGGATCAGTGACAATGAGACAAAAAAGGGGGAAGAATTAAAGATTGGTAACACGGAGGGTCTACATCAAAAGTACAAATAATGTGACTATGGTTAAATGCCCACTAGTGGGCAAGATGGAGGGTATAAGAATTCCAAAAATCGTCTACAAATAGAGAATATCAAAGTGCCATAATCACTTGAATAGGTACCACACATATGACCCGTCTAAAACATTGGTCTCAATGGCAGTAACACACCATTGGGAAACAATCAAGTAAATCCCCCAACTTACAATCATGGCTATCAAAAACGAGACCTTAGCATTATAGTCTCTACACACAGTGTAAATACATGAAATGGTTTACTTATATTTTTAGCTCCTCACTATACATTCACGTTTTTTATTATGATCACAAACTATCATAATGAATCACTTATTTATATAATTAATCCTTGTACTACAACTCCCATAATGCAAGACGGCAGGGAACATGAAAAAGGCAGGAAAAGGCATCATGTGATGTTCAAAATGTTTTTTATTGTCCTTTGTGACTGTCGTCATGTAAACCGTGATCAAGTTCTCAGGGGAGAACGAAACGCGTTGGTGTGGCTTTTGAATACCTGACAAAATGAAAATAAAGGATTGTTAAACACCTAATCCGGGAGTGCAACCCTATTTCCTTCATTCTGAAGGATTTGGAGAGCGTAAAGTGGCGTGGTTCAGCCAAGGGGCACGCACCGAGGGAGAAGCGCCTTAAGGGTTCAGCGACCGTGAACCAGTGTTGAAGGATATATATATATATATATATATAAACTCCAATCTCCAGTTTTCCCTCCAAACCGGACACCGACACAGCAGACTTGGTAAAGTATTCACACACATTTACTTTTGCATGCTGTTACGCGTTTTATTCTAAAGGCAGAACTATTTCAGTTCTATAGAAAAATACACCTAAGACTTTTTTTCAAAGACAAAGAATACATCTCACAAGAGTCTGTAATGGATGTATGACGTTACAACTCACACTTTTACAACGCACACCTTTACAACACATTTTTTACAACGCAACATCCATTACAACGCATTCCATTACAACGCATGCCATTACAACGAAATTTTAAAAACTACATTTACAACGCATTCCATTACAACGCATAATACCTTTACAACTCATACCATTACAACGCATAACATTACATTGCATGTTTTGGTAAGTATTTGATAGTGTAGGGGTAAAATTATTATTCTAACTCCAGGGGGTGCAACAGTAGGGTAAGTGTTGGATAGTGTAGGGGTAAAATTACTATTCTAACTCCAGGGGGTGCAACAGTAGGGTAAGTGTTGGATGGTAATGTTATGCGTTGTAATGGTATGCGTTGTAATGACTGAGTTGTAATGACATGCGTTGTAGTGGTGTGCGTTGTAGTGTCATGCGTTGTAATGGTTGCATTGTAAATACATGCGTTGTAATGGATGTAGTGTTGTAAAAGGTTCGTTGTAATGGTAGTGCGTTGTAAAATTGCGTTGTAAAGGTTGTTTCCCATCTGTGACAGGTCTAAGACCACCCTCAACTTTCTACCCGACTAATGGTATGATGCCACATGATCTCCTTGCATTTGAGAAACTAATCTTGAACAGCGTGGATGCTCTTAAAGATACTAGACAATTTACACCATACAACATCACACTACAAGAGCGACTAGCCCTTAACACCTTAAAAAATGACAAGTCAATAATACTAAAGCCAGCGGACAAAGAGGGTGGCATTGCCATTCAGGAATGCGCAGACTATGATACAGAGATAAACAAACACATTTCTGAAGAAAAGCACTATAAATAGCTCAACCACAATCCACTAGCGGAGATTAGGAATGAGATATTGCGTACAACCACTTAAGGCCTGGAGTATGGCTTTTTAAAAATGAGTTTGAATTCCTCAACGCAGACAATCCCAGAACCCCAGTATTCTATACTCTGCTCAAAAGTACACAAAAGTGTCACCAACCCTCCAGGCAGACCCATTCCATCAGGATGTGGTTCCATTTTGGAACCAAGTGAGAGATACATTGATTTCTTTATAAAGGAGTTTGTTCCCACCCAAGGTAGCTACGTCTGGCATACCATGCACATGATCAACCTGGTGGATGGCTTACCCTACAATCTGGCCACTGACTGGTTAGCAACACTAGAAATATCTTCTTTGTACACGAACATGCCCCAAAATAAAAGCATTCTGGCTATAGAACAGCTACTAAAAACTAGACCGAGACTATTATGCGTACCCACTTTGTTTATAATCTCATTAGTACGGGCTGTGCTACAAACCAACTATTTTGTATCAGGGGGTCAGTATTATCAACAATGCTCTGGTACCAGCATGGGAGCCGTTTTCACTCCTAATTTAGCGAACATTTACATGGGTCATATAGAATGCACAAATGCACTTAGCGATACTAATCAATAGCGCTCTTGCATCAAATGCTGGCACAGGTATATAGAGGATATTTTTCTCATTTGCAGTGGTAATGAAAAGAATTTCTATGATTTTGTATTGTACTTCAACAACATTCAGACAAATCTGACTTTTACTGCCACTTTACACAAATCCACCATAGCGTTCCTAGACCTCAACATTCAACAAGCATAAGGCAAACTATACACGTCACTCCACAGGAAACCAACTGAAAGAAACACCCTACTGGCCTACAAAAGCCATCATCCCGGGCACTCAGGGACGGCCTACCCTTCGGGCAGTTCCTGTGAGTACGCATGAACTGCTCTCGCAAAGAAGGCTATATGCGGGAGGCTGATATACTGAAAACCAAATTACTGTCCAGAGGATACCCCAATAAAATCGTCAAAAGGTCATTAAAATGGGCCTGGTACTGTCCTAGGGAGGAACTGCTCACCACCAGAACCAAAGCACCACTGAACAGAATAGTGTGTGTCACCACCTTATCCGCAATCTCATCACAAAGAACTGGAACACAATCAGGAGCATATACTCTTCTATGGAGGGCCTCTTGTTTGCCTATAAACGAGGCAAAAACATAAAAGACCATCTAGTCAGAACATCATCATTTGAGTGATGTCATTTGAGATGTCATATGTGATGTCACTGACCATGTCATGAATGATGTACTATGTGACATCATGAGCAGTGCATTGCGGGTACGCGAGTTATAGTTAGCTGAACTAACTATAACAGTGGAATTTCTATGGTTTTGTAAGAGAGAAATGTCCAGCTAACTATACGTCCCTGAAACCTATGGTTTTTTTCAGTGTATTTCTAAGGTTTTTTAAATGCTAATTTCTAACTATAGCGTACCTGAAACTCATGGGTTTTCTGTGAATTTCAATGTTTTTTTTAAATGCTAATTTATAACTAGGACATCCCTTTAACGTCCCTTTGAATCCTGAAGGTCCCTGGTGGCCAAGTAGCCCACCAGGTACATCCAGTAAGTGCACCAGACTTGCGTTTCAGAGAGGTGTTCTGAGGCCATTCCCCTTTTTACACCACACTGCAAACGGGCCTTCTGGTGCACTGCTGCTCAGAGGATGAAGTTCACTTGTGTCTTGAGGTCCTCAGGACACAAGAGGACCTCATCGCACCACCTGCAGTGTACCAGAAGCGCTTTTTAAGTTGGGTGATTAAGTTTCCTTGAATCCTGAGGGTCCCTGCTGGCCATCTATCCCACCAGCTACCTCCAGTAAGCACCACAGAGCTGCGTTGCAGAGTGGTGTAAAAAGGGGGCATGGCCTTGGACCACCACTCTGCAACGAAGCTCCCTGGCACTTACTGGAGGGCCCTGGTGGGCTAGTTGGCCCCCAAGGACCCTTAGAATTGAAGGGGACTTAATCCTACAACTTAAAACGTGCGACAGGGCACGTTTGCACACTTGTCAAATCAGGCCACGCCCCCTCCCTGCACAACTGTGCATACGTGCCCCCTGGTGCATTGTAAATTGGGGGATTACATTCCCTTGAGCCCTGAGGGTTCCTGGGGTCCAACTAGCCCACCAGGTACCTCCAGTAAGTGCCACAGAGCTGCGTTGCAGATAGTGTAAAAAGGGGCATGGCCTCGGACCACCTCTCTGCAAGGCAGCCTCGTGGCACATACTGGGGTAGATGGTGGGCTAGTTGACCCTCAAGGACCCCTAGGATTGAAGGGGACTTAATCCTCCAACTTAAAACGCGTCACAGGGCACATTTGCACACTTGTTTAATCAGGCCATGACCCCTCCCTGCACCACTGTGCAAACGCGCCCCCCTGGTGCATTGCAAATTGGAAGATTAAATCCCCTTGAGTCCTGATGGTACCTGGGGTCCAACTAGCCCACCAGGTACCTCCAGTAAGCGCCACAGAGCTGCGTTGCAGATAGGTGTAAAAAGGGGCATGGCCTCAGACCACCTCTCTGCAAGGCAGCCCTGTGGCACATACTGGAGGTACCTGATGAGATAGTTGGCCTCAAGGGACCCCCAGTATTGAAGGGGAATTAATACCCCAACATAAAACCCACCACAGGGCGTGTTTGCAGAGTGTTGCTGGGAGGGGGCAGGGCCTCCACACAGCCACTACCTAAGCACTTGTGAAATCACCCAGGACCTAGTTTTGCACTTCGAAAATACCCCACATATTACCTGCGCATTCATGGAATCAACAGGCATTAACTATATATTCCTCTAATTCCCAGACATTACTTCTGCAATCATGTAATGATCAATGCATTAGTTATACATTCAATCAATCAATCAATCATGCCATTTGTATAGCGCACTACTTACCCAGGAGGGTCTCAAGGCGCTTGGGGGGAGGGGTATGCTACTGCTCGAACAGCCAGGTCTTGAGTTGTTTCCTGAAGGCGAGATGGTCCTGGGTCAGCCGAAGGTGGATGGGGAGGGAGTTCCAAGTCTTGGCAGCCAGGTAAGAGAAGGATCTTCCTCCGGCGGTGGCTCTTCGGATGCGTGGTACGGCTGCGAGGGCGAGGCTGGTGGACCGTAGCTGGCTGGTGGGCGTGTAGAAGGTCAGGCGGTCGTTGAGGTACTTGGGGCCAGGTCGTGGAGAGACTTGTGTGCGTGGGTGAGGAGCCGGAACGTGATCCTCTTGTCGACGGGGAGCCAGTGCAGGTTCCTCAGGTGGCTGGAGATGTGGCTGCGTCGGGGGACATCCAGGATGAGTCGGACGGAGGCGTTCTGGATGCGCTGGAGTCTTTTCTGTAGCTTGGCTGTGGTTCCGTCGTAGAGGGCATTTCCGTAGTCCAGTCGGCTGGTGACGAGTGCCTGGGTGACAGTCTTCCTGGTCTCGGTCGGGATCCAGCGGAAGATCTTGCGAAGCATACGCAGGGTGTTGAAGCACGATGAGGAGACGGCGTTGACTTGTCTGGTCATCGAGAGGGAGGGGTCCAGGATGAAGCCCAGGTTACGTGCGTGGTCGGTTGGCTTGGGTGCGGTGCCCAGGGCTGGGGGCCACCAGGAGTCGTCCCAGGCGGAGGGCGAAGATCCCAGGATGAGGACTTCCGTCTTGTCCGAGTTCAGTTTCAGGCGGCTGTCCTTCATCCACTCGGCGACGTCTTTCATCCCTTCGTGTAGGCAGGTTCTGGTGGTGTCGGGGTCTCTGGTGAGGGAGAGGATCAGCTGGGTGTCGTCGGCGTAAGAGATGATGTTGAGGTTGTGCTGGCGTGCGATGGCTGCGAGAGGTTTCATGTAGATGTTGAAGAGGGTGGGGCTGAGCTAAGATCCTTGCGGGACGCAGCAGATGACTTCGGTGGCCTCGGAGCGAAACGGGGGAGGCGGCTCTTTGTGTTCTTCCGGCGAGGAACGAGATGATACACTCCAGTGCCTTCTCTTGGATACCGATGTTGCTGAGGCGCTGGACTAGGGTGCGGTGGCAGACCGTGTCGAACGCAGCGGAGAGGTCCAGGAGGATGAGGGCCACTGTTTCCCCCTTGTCGAGCAGGGTCCGGATGTCGTCGGTGGCTGCGATGAGGGCGGTCTCCACTGCTTCAATCACCCAGACACTACCCTTGCACACCTCCAATCATCCTGTCAGGATGTTTGCACTCTTCTAATCACTTAGCCACTATCTTTATACTTCTCTAATCACTGAAGAAGTACCACAGTACTTCAAAAATCCCCCAGGCACTACCCTTGTTTTCATGCAATCACTCAGATACTTTGACTGCACTCGTTTGATCACCTGTGCACTCATGAAATTAATGCATTAACTATACACTGGTTCAATCACCCAGACACTACCTTTGCACTCCTGGAATCACTCATGGCAAAGGTTAGGCTATTGGGAGTAAGAAATGTAAAAGAAAATTGTACAACATATCTGAGGTGTAACTGTTAATATAATGTCAAAATTATATGTGGGTATGTTTGTAGTTTAAAAATTGACTGTATTTCTATATTTATACATGCGAATGTTTGTGTAAAATGCTTTTCATTATATTAAATAGTTTAAAAAAAATCATTTTTCTACAGATATTGTGCATAAATATTAAGACAGAATTACAATGACAAAAAGAGCAAAGGAAAAGAGAAGAAAAAAAGAGGCATATCTAAAGAAAAGAGAAAAAGAGAAATTTGATCAACTCCAACATGGATCGTTAAAGAAAAACTCTTTTGGTATGAGAGCTAAACAATTTGTAAATAAAAGTTTTAAAGAGTCTAACAAATTGTGGAAATAAAGAAGAGAGAGACAAAGGAAATACAAAGAGACAGAAGGAAAAGGAAAATGTCCCAAAAAAGTGCAAAATTGGATTATGAGAACAAAAAATATGTTGAAAGGAGGAAGAAACAATTTTTAGAGATTCAAAAAAGATTGTATAAAAGTAGAGTGCTCCAACTTGTTTTTAAATGTAAAAAATACAAAAGGAGATTAGCATGTTACAAACAAAAAAAGGAGATTCTAGGTGTGATTGAAAAAGCTATCGAATTGAAAAGAAAATTGTTTATCATTAAACTGATTCAAAAGTTTAAATACAATAATGCAGTCTATGAAGGACAAATGTAAAAGAAAAAGAATTGTAAATAGAAGTAACTTTTGTAAAGTTTTTTCTGGAGAATGAAAGCATACTTCTAGTACGGAAACTTTTTTAATGAAGAAAGCTATTTCCAACAAAATACATTAGTTCACGCAGTTGTTACCTATGGTCGTGTTACAAACTTGAAAATGGTTGTCCAATTGAAGAAGAAAATATGGTTCCTAGAAATGAGGAAGAAGTAATAGCTGACGAAGTTCAAGGGAGACGTACACAGGCTCCAGTGTTTAAATGGGATTGTAGTAGTATTTGTAGCATACGACTGGAGTCTATTGATATATTGCTAAATTTCTTAAGAGAATATGGAAGAAAAAGTGTGAAACAGAAGATTAAGATATTGCAAGGTCTGGATCCTTACAAAGTGAGAAAAAATGCAGGGCTGCAAGGTCATTCTCTGGCTTGTCTTTCTAAGAAAGTGTGTCAAAGTCGTTTTCATCATTTAAGAATGTTAGCAGTACATCATTCCGAAATGCGGATGTTAGTAAGAAGATTATACTACGTGAAAAGTCCTACATTATGTATAAATGAAATTAACACAGCTCTTTTGCATGGTTCAGTGTTGGATGTAAAAAAAGTTTGTGATGATATAGAGTTACGTTTCTTTGCTGGTAAAGGGGTGTGTAGAGAAAGTGAGAGTTTGATAAGTGTTGGAGAAGAGATGGAAGATACTACGGATGTGAAGTTTGAAAAAGAAAAAAGAAAGTTTGAAATAGTTTCTGGTGAAAATCTCAACTATGTTTGTATTTGTTGCCAACGTACTCACTACAAAATTCAAACTAGGATTGTAGATGTGCTTTTAAAAAGTGAAAACGAAACAATATTAAATGGAGGGAATTTGCTGCTTATTTGTTTGTGGAAGGTCATTTTGAGTTGGGTACTGTGCAATGTATTTGTAAATATTGTTACAATAAATTAGAAGACAGCAAAATGCCAGCTAGAGCTTTCTATAATGACCTAGAATTCGTAGCTTTCCCTCCAGAACTTAAAGATTGAAATACATATCAGTCTATCCTTATTCAATCTGTGCACCCGTTTCAGGCTATAATTCGAATGGAGCCGAAAACAGGGAAGCGGCCTCCAACAGATCTACAAACAGGTTTAAAAGGAAGAGTTGTGTATTAACCTTTAGATTTTATGAAAAGTTTTGAAACTGTTGGTGTAGAAAGAGAGGATAGTGAACCTGTAGTCATTCTTGTTAATGGTGTACCTACAAAGAGTAGGAAAATATGGCAAAAGTTAGTAGATATCACCAAAGTCAAAAAGGCTACATTATATCTGGTGCAAAACAATATTTACTATAAACTGTAAATGTAGAAGATCAAGAAATAAGTTAAGAAGATGAAACAGAGATTTCAAGTGGACAAATAGAAAAAGTGGAGTTGTCCAGAAAAGAAGAAATATACAAAGATTATATTATACACCCTCTACATTAAAAAGAAGTGATAGGAGACAGTATTGAGTTGTTCCAGATGTGAAAAGCATAAGGACCTCCCATGAGTGTATGGGAAAAAAGTTTGGAAGCTTGTTGTTTTCCACAACGGTTCCCTACTGGAAAAGTTGGGCGATATGATGAACGACCAGTTCAGATTCCAACTTCAGAATATCGTACTTTATGACTGTACTCAGAAGATCCAAGATTTCGACAGTGTATTCCATATTTGTTTCATCTTTTATTTGAAAAAAAACCTCTCTGCACTTTGATATGCAGTGAATCACTGTTAGAACTGGGGGTCTCTAGTTGGCAATGGTATACACCTTTGACCAAATAGGGACCCCTGCTTCTAAGTCAGGGAAAGGGGATTACACTACTGGATAACCCCTGCTCACCCCTTTGGCATCTTGGCACGAGTAGACAGGCTTATCTCAGAGGCAGTGTGTTAATCTTTTGTAAATATACACAGTAATACAGTGAAAACACTACAGTAGGACACCACACAGGTTTTATAGAAATATGTATTCTTTATACAGACTTAACACTAGACCATAAACAACAAAAATCCACAATACTGTATTTAAAATTGGCTTAAAGATGGTAGAAATTACTTAATTCAAGTTGGTGAGGAATGCGACAAAGTTCTCACAAAAGTACCTGGATGCGTAACGCAAAACAAACAAAAGGTTTGCAGGGATGGAGATGCATTGGTTCTTTGCTTCGGAGGAGACGATGGGTCGTGCCTCAATGCTTGTGCAGAGTAGGGGATCTTGTTCCTTACCGGAGAGGAGATGATGGGTAGATTCTCGTGATGCATTCCGGTTGTGATGCGACAAGATGGCGCCTCGATGCGATGCGACAATCCGATGCGATAAGATGGCGTCAATGATGCGATAACGTGAAGACGATGCGTGCACGCCCGGTAGTCATGCGGTGAACTCTGTAGCTTTACAGCCACAACAGGCCCTGCGACACGCTTCTCCGGTGATGTGATGGCGACCATGCGGCGGCGACACGCTTCTCCGGTGATGCGTTGGGTAACAGCTTTGACGAAGGCACGCTTTTCTGGTGGTGCGGCGGCAATGTCTGCGGCGGTGACATGCTTCTCCGGCGATGCGACGGCAACAGCTGCGACTGCGACATGCTTCTTCTCGATGCGTCGCGCTTCCAGCTCCCAGCGACACGCAGGCTTCTGCAGATAGAATTCCCAGCAAGGAAATTCAGAGGGGAGCTGGTAGTGAAGTCTTTTGTCCCTGAGGAAGCAAGCACACGTTCAGGTCCTTGGAGGAATATTCTGAAAGATGATGAATGCTCTGTAAAAGTTCCTTCTCCTTTCCTTGGCAATAAAGAAACCACTGCAGACCAACCAGCAACACAGCACACTGGCAGGGGGGCAGCCCAAACTCCTGCAGCTTCCTTGGTTCTTCTCCTTGGCAAAAGGTTTGTCTTGTTCCCAGAAGTGTTCTTAAGTCTTGTGGTCTGGGTCCCCGTATTTATACTCATATTCTCTTTCTTCTCTAAAGTCAGAGATGCCTCTGCCTAGTCCAAACCAGTTCTGGTCAGTCCTGGAGCACTTTGTTGACACAACTCCTTCTTTCCTTTCACAGTGTAAGCCAGGGACATCAGACACACCACAGGAGGTGGAGCCAGCACTGTTGAGGGAAGGCACAGCCCTATTCAGGTCCCAGGTGCAACTCCTCCCACTCATCTACGTGCAGATCTCTCTATTCAGCCCTGTACTGACTCAACCTGTCTCCTGGAATCCCCGCAGCCCCTGCCACTCAAACTCCAGACAAGGAATACACAACCTAACAGAGGCAGGCTTGGATAGTTAGGCAAGAAAATACCTACTTTATAAAAGTGGTATTTTCAAACACAGAATGTTAATACCAACTTCACTAAAATATGAATTTTTATCATTCTGAGTTCAGGCATACTAAATTCGAAATTCTATCATGTTCCCTGAGTCAGTTAGGATTATAAGATGTAATAATCAAACTACCCATTCTGGCCTATGGGTAGCGGGTAGCCTTGCAATAGTGAAAAACGAAAATGGCTGTAATTCACTATTAGGACTTGCCACACACACCTGGGCATGTCCTACCTTATACCTACCACACACCCTGCCTTTGGGCCTACCTTAGGGGTGTGTGATATGAAGAAAAGGGAAGGTTTAGGGACTGGCAAGTGGGTGCACTTGCCAAGTCAACATGGCAGTCACAGACTCTTAGCTGTGCTGAGTTCGCATGGGATGATTTACTTGATTTTCTACGATCAGCAAATTCAAATATAAAAAATATTGAATTGAAGACAGCTGGAGAACTGTGTTTCTTGGATCCTGTAATATGTGCAGATATTTTAATCATAGATTTGAAGCTATGATGTCTTTCATCTGTAATAAAAAGAATCCCCCTATTGGCAAAGTTATTGATTTCTTTTGGAAAAAGGAATACCAAGCTAGAGGTGCACCTCAATCAATCAATCAATCAGAGAACTTTATTCGGTTATTGTATCAAAAATAACCATAAAAGTACAATTTATAAATAACAAATTAGTTCCACAAATATATTAAGGATTAAAAGCAAGATTAAAAAAAATATAGGAATCATATTACAATTGATATACAATACTTAAAAACATTTTTTAAGAAGGCAGTGACAGAGGCAATAGTAAATACATTGTCCAGGTATTGCAATGCAAGAAATGCGGGGTGAGATCGTCTCAAACCCAACCTTTTTAACACAGGAACAATCCATCTTTTTCTAGGTTTAGAGTAGAATGTGCAAAAGAACAATGTATGCATGGACGACTGGGCTGACACGTTGTCGCAAGGGCCATTACAAAGTGTTCTCGACCAGTCATTTACTGCAGGGAAGCTCAGAGATCTATGTAATATGCTCAACCTAAAACACGCTAGCAGAAATCTGTCATAATCTCTGGTAATTAGCAAAATATATGGTTGTATGGTTACAGAAGTCAGAGTGAGATGGTGTGTTAGGACCGTTGTCTTAGACAGTTCACTCGTAAATCTCAGCTCACTTAAAAATAGCATACAACTAGCTTTGAGGTCCTTCCTCGATACCTGGCACATAGTACAGGGGTCATTATAGTACTCTACAATGGCCAATTTGAGTTAAAAATGTTCTGACATATGTTAGCCATCTTATATGTTTGACCCCCATCTGTTCCGAGTGCATCCTTTAAAATATGGCGATTAAAAGTGGGTTAGTCAGTGGTCCGAACCCGGTGCCACACAAGGACAGGCTGTATCCTAATCACATCCTCCAGGTATGGCAGGCCCAGTTTGGTGTGACAAATAAATGTTGACAAGCTGTCTGGTACTGCCAAAAGGTACCTGACGAAGGTGTTTTCTGCTATTTGCAAAGAATTAACATTTGCATATCCCCAAACACCTGCCCCATAAATGCGCAACAGTTCAACAGGAGAACGTCTGCCCAGTTTTCTACTAAAGTTTGTTAACGCCATCAATGATTTACTGTAGAGGAGCCTTCTCGCTTTTATTGCCCTGCTCCAAGACCCTCACTGATCGAATAGAACCCCTAGATAGGAAAAAGTATTAGTGTACTCTATTGCCTTGTTAATAAAAATGTTTTTTTCCCTTTTAATTTTATTTGACCCGTTCCCACAGTTCATGGTGAACGTTTTTGAGCAATTAATTGTAAGGCCCAAATTTGTCATGAATTTAGTAAAAGAGGATACTACCCTTTGGAGACCAAGGGAAGTGCGGGCCATCAGGATCGCGTCATCTGCATAAAGGAGTGCAGGGATAGAGCGAGTTGCTGCTAGTGGGAAATCCATGCACTCCTTAATTAAAGTGCACTCAAGGTCATTTATATATAACGTGAAGAGGAATGGGGCAAGGACACAGCCTGGTCTCACGCCCTTCAAGACCCTAAAATTCCTAGTACAGGCTCCATCCTGTCCGAACCGGACCCTCGCCCTTGCCCTTGAGTACATCTGTCTTAAAAGAAGATTATCGATTTGTCCACCCCTAGTCCCTCTAAAATAACCCACAACTTTTCATGAATGACACAATCGAAGGCTGATGTTAGATCAACGAAAGTTAAAAACAGCCTTTCCCTTTTGGCTCTAGTATATTTATCTAGGAGAATATGTAAATTTAAACCCTGGTCAATGGTGCCAAGGTCCTTTCGGAAACCGTACTGCAAATTACTTAAAATTGAATGTTCCTCCGCCCACATCTGCAGTCTGTCTAAAACCACACGCCCTATTATTTTAACTGTGGAATCCAATAGCGAAATTGGGCGATAACAAGCTGGGTTCACCCTGTCACCCTTTTTAAAAATGGGGACTATGATAGATTAATACCAAGATGATAAAAACTCACTGGAGCAGCATGCATTAAAAAGTTGTGTTAAAAGTGGACCCCACAGCACCAAGTTGTTTTTAAAAAGGTCAACAGGATTACCATCTGGGCCCGGGGCCTTACCGCCCAAACTAGCTGTTATGGCCTCAGTCACCTCGCTCAGTGTAAAATCCATCATTAAGTTATGAGGAGTGGGGGAAGACTCGTGGTCATCCTCATACTCCAAAATTCCTTGATCATCTAATGTTTGATTGGAGTAGAGCTTAGAGAAATGTATTACCCACTCTGGTTCTGAGATGACGCTTTCTATTCTAGCTTTATCATTATCCTCAAAAAAAGGGGCATTGACCGCCTTCCAGAAAGCCGCAGGGTCGCAATTATTCAATGCCTCATGCAAGGCGTTCCATGCTTCCTTCTTTAACCTAGTCTTTCTTACGGCTTGTACCCTTTTGTAATTTCTTCTAGCTTGTCTGATTTGCTCCTGATCCTTCACTGTGGCCTTCAATGCATTTTTAAGTTTAGTACAATTCGAATCAAACCACCCTTCCCTTTTATTTTCATTACTTTTAGCTTTTACCCACAGAATTTCCATAACTTGAGCAGAAATTGCAAAAAATTTCTCAATAATTGCTGGATGGGAGGAATTTCCATCAAGACAAACATAAAACATATTTATACACTCAGTCAGTAGCTTACTAATGAATTCTTCCGGGTCCACTTTCGCCCACTTCAGGGCGTACCCGTTTTGCCTGCTCAGACTAATATTCTTAAGGAATGGCATGGATTTGCCTTTAGTATTCAAATTTTGGTTAAGCATAGTGACTTCAATACTTAATGGAAAGTGATCGCTTAATGCGATATCATGAGTACAGAAGTGCTTAACACGAGTGGAATATCTGCAAGAAATCAAAATGAAATCTATCGTTGTAAAAATACCTCGTCCATTAAAGGACGGTCTAAATAGGGCTACGGGTGAACACATAGTATTGGCAAACCCCATATCACATGAAAACATGATGTCATTTAAAAGATCTCCGTGTGCAGTATGCATAAAATGCGGAAAGCTGGTATCTTTTCATAAGTTATACCACAGACCCCCTTTTCACCACGTTGGCATAAAAAACAATTAAAATCCCCGCCCCATATGACAAAAACATCTTTAGATGACTGGGTTTGCAGGTTAATCACATCTCTGCTTAGGCTTCTCAATAGTTCCTCCTTCGAATCCGATCGGGGCATTATTATAAAAATTCAATATTGCCACACAGGATACTTGATCTATATGGATTCTAATGATTTGATAGTGTTGATTACTAACAACTAGTACTATTTCCCGTATCTTTAGATAATTGGAGATGTAAGTACACAGACCCCCTTTTGCTCTACCATGTGGTGAACTAATTGCTGGGGTGTGATATGTTTTAAAACCACTCCGATGGATTGGATCCTCCACCCAGGTTTCTTGAAAACTAAGTATTTCCAAATTTTGCACAAATTCCACCCACACTTTATCAGACACTTTTTTTTTAAACCAGCCACGTTCCAAAACATAGTCTGGCAGTTGGCATTCCTCTCTTTACTACCAGTGTTATCCCCAATTCCCTCCACAGATGTCAGTCCAGATCCATTTTGGAGAGCAATAGTTTGTTCCAAGACAACTACCTTGTCTATGTAAGTGGTGATACCTCAGCAAGAAGCAAGGGTTTTTGCACTGGAAATTCAGCTATAGTGGCTCTGTGTCTAGTTATATTTGATCGACCCTTAATACCGGAAGCATCCAAATCTCTCAATATAACAACTTCAACCAGATCTTCTGCGCTCAGTCAGTCCACCTCCTCGAGACAATTAAGTCTATCGAAGCGGTTTTGGGTAGAAATATTGTACTGACTTCTATGAAACGGGTATGATTCTCCCACATAGGCCGGGGATAATTACTGTGTGGGGGTTGGTAAAAATATCCTAGAGGAACAACACTAATATGCGTGTCACCCACGGGGTTATTTCCAATTCTGTTCAGCACTAGTCTCACTAGGTTTGGAGTTTTGAATGACAACCTCTACCTAACCATCCTACTCTTCTTGCCATCTTGAACTCGTCAAATAGAGTCTCGGTAAGTCCTGTCCTTGAACCAAGCCACTGTAAGTACTTATTCCTTAAGTACACCCAGGATTCTACCGCCTCATCTGTTAGTGTGAGAACGTTCGCTAACACCACAACATACGGAGTAGCTGCTGGTGGTAAGTCTAAGTATGTGGTGTGTCGTATCCTTTGATTCGTGGACTCTTTGTTGCAGTTTACTGTTATTGGGGTAGGTGCAGGCATAATCACAGTTGATGCTGCAGTGGTTTGTTGAGCCTCAGTGTTGGCCATAGAAATATGTTGTTTTATGGTCGGAGGCCTATGGCCTAAAGCGTGGTGATTACCTATGGCGGGTCCGTTGATATATGCCTTTATGCTATTGCTTTGGCGGTTGTGATTAATCGCGTTGGCAGGCAGACACATACTGTCAAGCACTGGAGGCTGAAGTATGCCTAAAGTTAAACATTTAGTTAAAGTTGCCTCTATAGATCTTATTCTAGTCGTCAAAGTACATAGACTCTCTCTAATCAGTGTGTCTAGTGCGTCCAGCTTTATCGTTAATGTGGCCACCTCACTCTGTGTGCACATATTAGAACTAATTAAAGATTTTTCCCAATTTTCAGATTTATTTGCTGATGTAAGTTTATGCCTTTTGAGTGCATTTTTTTCGGATTTTCGGTGTATGCCTCATAATTAAAGGATCTAGATCCTCAGAAATACTAGGACAATTTTCCGGATTTCTGGCTCGCTTTTTTGGTGGCTGATGTTGCAAATTGTGCTCATGTTCACTACCTGACAGGTGATATGATATGTTCACTACGCAGCCGTTTGTACCCGCTATGTTTCCCTGGGACTCAGATTGATTAAAACTAGCCTCCGGTGGAACACCCTCATCTATTCCAGGATTTAAGGCCTCTTCAACCGTAGTAATCTGCCGTTCAATGGCGCCTACAGTGCCCGTAAGATAACTGAATAGAGACTGGCAGGACTGCTCCCCTGGTTTAACTACCTTTTTGGTCTGATTACTCATTTTCTTGCTCTTCCCCATACTATGTTTGTCACCCTCAGAAATACAAGTAAAAAATATAGTGACACAATGAGTATCAAAGGTAAGAAGTAACTGCAGTACTTCACTTCTTGGGGCGCACGGTGCCCTTGTTACTAATATACGACAGTTCAGAAACGACCTTGAAGCAGGCTCAGTTACAAATAGCACCAAATGCCCCTTGAAATACAGGCGAAAGAGGTATGGCCTAGCCCAGCCTCTGGCGATCTATGACGGGCTAAGACGGGCCCGTCTTGGCCCGGTGTTCGCCCGTGCTGAGCCCACGCGTGTTCCCGCGATGCGTGACCGTCTCTGAAGTCTTATCAGGTCCCCCAGGGAGCGTGTCAAAAGTGCTCCGTGCCAGGAAGGGGTCAGGGTCCACAGTAAAGTGCGGCATGCTTCGGCGTTGCGGGACCGGCTCTGAAGTCTAATCAGGTCCCCCAGGGAGCGTGTCAAAGGTGCTCCGTGCCAGGAAGGGGTCAGGGTCCACAGTAAAGTGCGGCATGCTTCGGCGTTGCAGAGCGGTCTCCCCTCATATTCATCTGCTGTTATGGGTAAAGACTGCACCAAAATTTGGAACTGACTCTGATGAGACTGTTCTGTCTTTCATTGAACAACATGTTACCTCTACTATACCAAAATAATAAGCAGGAAACAACTTGAGACAGCAAGTTTTACGGTTTCTAAATCCTCGATGTGGAAAATGTTGTCGACGAAAATACAAGTCAAAGAAAAATTTTTACACAAAATTTCGTTTTGGAATTCCTCGTCCAGTAATTTGTAAGGTAAGAGTAAACAGTTTTATGTCTGCAATGAGGCATACCATCACTCGAAAATCACCAAAAAATACTTATAATATAAAAAGAACAGAAGAATCAAAGTATATTAATGATTACAATCCAGTGATTTTGACGATGTGGAATGCAATTATGGACATACAGTAAGTTGCAGATAACTCAAATGCTGTTGCTCGCTGTTACGTCATATATAACCAACTCTGAAAAGACAGAATTGAAAGAAATGTGGGAAGAAATTTCACAAGAGTAGACACTTAGCAAAAAATTGTACAGCTTCAGCTTGAAGATGCTTTCACATCGAGAAATTGGATCCTAGGAATGTTCGGATCGATTGACATCTGCAAGTTTCTATTCAAAGTCAAGAGGAATCATTTGGAAAGGCTAGGTCTTGCTGCAATGCAAAATCAAGTTTTGAAATCTGTACAAGAAATTGAATACTTAGCATTAAATGAACCAGAAAATACAAATATTCTTAAAACAAATAAGTTGGATACGTACTATCCAAATAGAAGTCCACACCTGGAAAAGATATATCTATATGAAGTACTACAACATTACAGCTTTAAGAGAAATGTTATGCAAAATATAAATGAAGGAAACTATGCTGTAATTGGTTGTGAAGGATGTTTAGTAAAACATGCGACAGGAAACCTTATTAATCACAGGAAACTCAGTTGTGATACTCCAGATAAAAGGGAGTTTTTCTATTTAGCTCTTCTGCAACTCTTCAAACCTTGGCAGACTGAAATGGAATTACTTGGACATTTTGAGTGCTTATGAAGATTCTTTCTATGCATGTAAAGATAGCATCGAATGTACAATTTTTCCAAATCATCTCCGGATGTTTAATGAAGAGATTAATCAAGAAAGTACTATTGCAGCTGAAATAGCTAGAGACAGTTCTCAAGATAGTTCGGCTGCACAAAGTCAAGATTCACTAGGAGAAGTGTGGTAAATGAATGTTGCAGAGTCCACTTGATAGGTTAAGATCCTTTATTGCTAGTTCCTTCTATGTTAAATAGACAGATTAAGATTGTAAGTAAAACCCTACCAGGAGCTCGCTGTTGGTAGCTCAGCCTCAGATGACCAACTGCCACAGTAAGTAATAGAATGGCACAGTGAGCTAGAGGGACACTCTGGCATTCTATGATGTCATATACAGCATGGTACAGTCTAGCCAGAGAATAACAGTGAAGAGGGCATTTACTACACATCCTGTCTCTTTATGGAGTAATAGCAGAACAAAGGAATAATCAGCTACAATACCTTAAATGCCCCAATCAGGAGGGAAGTACACAAATAGGAAGAACCAAAAGTAGTGGTGTACAACAAGAGATGACTTTAGTATGAGGTATCATTAACAGAGAAAAGAACAAAGAATCAACATTATGAAAAGGACAAAGAATCAACATTATGACATTATATGCCACATCCCCCTCTCTTAACGAAAGAGTAAGGTTTTGAAACAAAACTAAGACTGATAGTTAAGTTATTTGTTGACACTCATAAGTAGACTGGGAGAGACAGAATGGGTTAGAACTCTCTTAAGGTAACACTAGAGAGTAAATCCCTTTGATAAAAATTCACCAAAGAGAAAAAAAAACACTACCCTTGATGAAGATATGCCGACACTAAATGTATGATAAAAGCACAACTAAAATCTTACCTAAATGAAGCCCTGGCCAGTAGCTACAAGAAGGTAGATTCAGACAAAAACATAGAGTATAAACATTCTCCACCTAAACAGGGGACAGTGCATCATAAGGAGAATGGACTACCCCCAGACACTGAACTTCTCTTGAAAAGGGTACGCTGCAGAACAGCATGGGCATAGAGTACCCAAATACACACAACCTCCCCTGAATAGGGTACACCGCAGAGTAAGCAAAATATCTCTGGGAAATGGGGCATGGACTACCCATTAATACTTAACCTCAAAGGGTACAACGCAGGACAATAAAGCTGGGAATAGACATGGGGAATGGACTACCCGCAAGCACCCAACTTGCCTTGAAAAGAGTAAGCCGCAGGATAATGATAAAATCCTGGGACATACTATGGGCATGGACTACCCACAAACACTAATATCCCCAGAAAAGGGTACAACCATGGGCATGGACTATCCACAAACTCCAACATCCCCAGAAGAGGGTACACCGCAGGATAAAGACAATAACCCTGGGACAAGAGATGGGCATGGACTACCCACAACAATAACCTTGGGACAAACAATGGGGCATGGACTACCCACAAACACCAACCCCTCAGAAAAGGGTACACCGCAGGGTATAGACAATAACCCTGGGACAAGAGATGGGCATGGACTACCCACACACTCCAACATCCCCAGAAAAGGGTACACCGCAGGATAAAGACAATAATCCTGGGACAAACGATGGGCATGGACTAGCCACAAATACCAACTACTTGGGGCATGGACTACCCACACAGAAACCACCTCTCCTAGACAGGGTACACTTTAGAATACTAACCCTGACAAAATGGAAGAGCATACACTAATACATGGGGCATGGACTACCCACACAGACACCACCTCCCTTAATTAAGGTACACTTAAGGATAACAACCCTGACAATATGGATGAGCTACCCACCACACCATACTACGACACACCTTGTAAAGAAGCACCAGGAATTTCCGATGCTAAAAACACTCTCCTATACAAAACAAAACGGTGTTAAATGATACACATTAGGCGTTGAGAACTGCTACACAAAAACATTAATAATATCAGCTCCGGTGAGCGATCTCTCACCCGAGGTCTCTGTACACAGCTTCACGAAGTTCCCACAGAATTTCTCCAGAAAAGAAGAAAGTCATCCAGTCTAGTCAGTAAGTTCTTTTCATACCGTTGCTGTGCACTCTCTCCAATCAATCCGCTTTGAATTTAACATGTTGCTCAGACAGTCGACATAGGAAGGAAACATGACACCAACCAGGCCGGGAAACAAACAGGAGTATGTTTGTTGAACGTAGTTGCCGTGATAGCCAGGTTGAAGGAACATGTCCGACAATCCGAAGTTTTGACCAAGAAATGGAGTGAACTTGAGCCGAATACGAAATGGCAGGATGCATACCATACGCTGTGCAGGAAGGCTCGCAGCAGAAGCGTGTGCCAAAACGTGAAGCACAGCAAAGATCTCGCGAAGAAGGCGTACGTCACAGAAGAGCTTCGCTAACTCCTGAAAGCATTCTAAGGACGTCATCAGAAGGAAGGCAGGCGGGAAGGAGGGAAGATTGCTGCCGGCCAACCGCCGACCAACGGACAAGGGCATCCAGGACGGTGAGTAAACGAGCCTGGAAAGGCGCAGAAAATAGAGACCGTCCAGTCTTTAAATACTGCCACAATAGTGCAGCGCCCCCTTGATTGTGCCAGTCAAGAACAGCGCCGGTACCAGAATGCACTAATCTGGACATGCACTTGCCAATTAAAACAGCAAAGAGTAGGACTCGTACGTTACTTCTGTTTGTTGAGCACACTAAAGTAAACACTCCGACCTGCGTTGATGAGTGAGAGTGTATGAAACTGTACTCGCAGAGTTCAAAAGAAATCACTTAAACTGGGCAAAATATCTCTTGAGTGAACGCTCGTATGAACACACAGGGCAGAAACGAGCAGAGCAGACAGAGGCTGTTGTAAAGTGTCTCAGAGCACACAAGACCGAGTTTGCAGGCTGTCTACAGACAGATGAGCCAGTCCAGAAGGCAATCAGTACTCAAAACTCATTGTTGCACAAGAACACTTCACACGCAGATTAACAGCAGACATTAAGGTGAAACACACGCTCTGGGTGCAGGCTATCCAGGTGGAACAGGACACTGGTGGGGTCAGCAGGGCGTTACCTTTAGTCTGAAAACGGAGTCTCTTTGAAATTTTTGATTCTTTAAGTTCCTTCTTTTAACTTGAATAGTTCTTTAAGTAGTCTTTATCACGCGTAGGTTCGTCCTTTTAAGAATCGTCGCCAAATTGTGGTAAATGAATGTTGCAGAGTCCACTTGATAGGTTAAGATCCTTTATTGCTAGTTCCTTCTATGTTAAATAGACAGATTAAGATTGTAAGTAAAACCCTACCAGGAGCTCGCTGTTGGTAGCTCAGCCTCAGATGACCAACTGCCACAGTAAGTAATAGAATGGCACAGTGAGCTAGAGGGACACTCTGGCATTCTATGATGTCATATACATCATGGTACAGTCTAGCCAGAGAATAACAGTGAAGAGGACATTTACTACAAGAAGCCATTCGTGAAAATGAACCAGCAATAGCAATGAGTAAACTGGAAATGGTAATGCAACAAGCACAACAGGACAATATTGATTTGAAGAAGTTAGAAGAACAAGTGAATACTGAACAGAAAGAAATATATCACCAAGTTACACAACAGAAATAACATGGATTACTGCATGTAAAGAATGTTTGCCAACGTAAATCATTTAAACCTATTCTTATGTATATCAGTGGGCAAGCTGGAACAGGGAAAAGTTTCTTAATTAAATGTTTGTCAAGTTATCTACAGAAAACAACGGATTCACATTTATCATGTGTTGTAACTGCTCCAACTGAGTTAGCAGCACACAACATTAAAGGAATTACATTACATCGCTTAGTAATGCTACCTGTTGAACATGAAAACAAATTGGATTATCACAAGCTTTCTGGAGAAGCTTGTTTGGAAGTTTCAAGATTACTAAAGAAAATTACATTTCTGAATATTGATGAGGTGATCATGGTCTCAAACGTAATGCTTGCGTTTGTGCATTTAAGAATGGAGCAAATTTTAAAAACAGAATACGATGTCTTATTTGGAGGAAAACGTGATAGTTTTTGGCGATTTACAGCAACTTACTCCTGTAAAAGGGCAACCAGTATTTAAAAATCTTGTGCATGAAGACACCAGAAATTCTTTGGGAAGTATTGGAAACGTGAACATTTAGTCATATTTTGAAGACAAACAACTTATTAAAGTGATGAAGATTATGGAAGCATTCTTCAAGATATAAGATTTGGTGTATTGACAGAACATGGTAAAGAAGCTTTGCAAAGTAGGCTACTTACAAACTTGTTTCCAAATGAAAATGTTGCTCCGGAAATAATACACAACGAAATCGGAGAAAAAAATCTATAATCTGCCTAATGACAACACTGCCAGAGTGTTCTGCATTCAATGAAGAACCTTTAAAGCTGGAAAAACAACAAATAATAAAAATGAAAGGCATTGATAAAATAGAGCACAAAGGAATTACTATTATTTTGACAGAAAAATTAAAAACAAAATTGTATTAATTGGAAAAATCTATATCTAAGACTGCTGGTTTAGAAAAGAATTTATAAGCATGTGACAACTGTCGGGTAATTGTACGGTGTAAGTTGGATGTGGAATAAGGTTTAGTAAGTGGAGCAATGAGAAAAGTCGTTGATTTTGGTAATTATCAAAATAGAGATGGAACTGAATTTTTGAAGATTTCATTTGATCAGATTGAAGAGGTAAAACAGATTGGACATTGTTCTGTTCGTTTTTTGCTTGTTAAAGACTTGTATTTTCGTAGAAAATAGTTTCCTCTTTCTTTAGCATATGCGGTGACCATTCATAAATCTCAAGGTTTTAGTGTAGACAGTACTTTTGTAAACATTGGAAGTACCGTGTTTAAAGAGGGAAGGGCATATGTTGGATTGTCCCAAGTCAGAACTTTATCTAAACTGTATTTTATTTATTTTGATGAAAGATTAGTGCAGATGCAAATTGTGTAAGAGAGTATAACCGGTTAAGAAGATTGTATGCTCCCAACTTAGGTGAATATCCAGTATATGAAAAGTGTGTAGTATCTCGAAAACGAACATATGGGAAACTCTGTAGTGAGGTTGGAAATAAGAAAAAAAATCCAGAGAAGGTTGAGATTTCAAACAAAAAGAAAAAGGACACTGTTGAAGAGATTGTTTGATGTCAGTTAGAAAACAGTTCAGGTATCAAATGCTATGCTAATGTAGTTGTGAACGTCGTATTTTTCTAGAAAATCCCCAAAAACAAATTAGGGAGAATCGTGAAAAAAGGTTTTGTTCCTTGTTGCATTCTATTTTTGAAAAATTGATAACAGATAAAAGTAAAATACAATGTGTTTCTGGCATTCGGAATCTTCTGGATATATGTTCTGGTACTTCACAATTTACACAGAATGTACAGCAAGATACTCAGGAAGTTCTTATGTTTATGCTTGCAGTATTGGAAGATGAAGGAATACAAATTGAAAATCTGTTTGGACTTCACTACAGATGAGAACATGAATGTGAAAATTGTACATTTACTTCTACCACTAAGATAGACACTGAAAGATTCATACATTTGACAAAACCAGATTGTAAAACAATGTCTTTTAACAAATTAGTTAAATCAGCTAGTCTTTCTTTCTTTCATGAAACTTTATTTCGGTTGAACGACCATAAAAGCATGCATAGAAAAACCAGTACATTAAAATTTATGACACTTTAAAATGATTCAATAATTGCCATACTTGTTTACATGGATCTAGTTACAGCACCTCCATGGTTCTAATGGTAGAAACAAATATGCAGTAGCAACTCACCTTAATGCAATAATTCTTGAGCTCATGTAGGTTGAGTAATTACAAAGACAGAGGCACTAGCTTGATGGAACAAAGCCCTGGTAAAAACCCATGAATATTAACAGTTATGGTCCAAATAGTATAACATTGTCTAAAAGTATAAGATAACAATGCAGTATCAGTTCCTTAGAACACGCTATGACTAGAATAAAACCAGACAGTGGCTTATACTTCTAAACACATACAGGATTAATTGTTTTTTTAAGAATTGAAGCTAGTGAGAAATAAAAATTATTTAGGGGACCTACGGTTTATGAGGACAAAATTGATTTTGTTACTGTTTGGTCTTGTCTACAAACTTCCAGCGCCTGCGCCACATGGAGGTCAAGAATCGCGATACAGCAAATACAATGGGTCTACAAGTGTCGTATTTTAAAACTCTGAATGCCTCTGCACAGTGTGCAAACCCTAAATTCCTACACAGAAGAACAATCCGTGCCTTCCTTGCTAATTTATAGACTGGGCAAAAAAAGATGACATGGAGCTCAGACTCTTCCTTCCAGCTGCAGGCTGGGCACTCCCTCCGGCCCGTCCCAGTCCATTTACAGGAAAAGGCGCGGAGCGGGAGGGTGCCTAGTCTAAACTGAAAATAAAGTTTCCTTGTCAGGGGTGGATGGATATTATCTAGAAAAGCCTCAAATAAGTATTCCTCCTTCAAGGATAGGAATTTAGCTGTCAATAGTCTTGTGGACGGGTTCCCTTGCACCTGTGCTAGCCTGCTCATTTGGTAGGCATTCACTAATTCAGAATGGGAAATTGAAGGGCAAGCTTCCTCTGGGTTTGTCCACAGGCTTGGTTTGCCCAGCCTGCTACTTTCTTTTTTTACATGAATAAACCAGGGGATTTTTGCCACACCAGGGATACTCAATATCTCCTTCAATTACGTTCTGTAGACAGTCTGCTTGGGTGTCACCCATAGTCTGCGCCAGAACGTGAGGGGTTTCAGTTCTATTTCCTCCCCAATTGATCTCATCCCCAGGTTTAGCCGAAGTGGGATGAGAGGAGTGCTGGATGGGAGACCCAAGATTTGCCTCATAAAGCTATTTTCTACTTTACTCAGAACTTGACAGCAGCAATGCCCCCATAATTCGGCCCGTATAATGTTGCATCTCTGGCTTGCATCTTGTAAATCTCTACTACGGGGCCTGCAGATTTGAAGGAAAAGTTTCTAAATATTTTAATGATTCCCCCAGATGTCTGCGCTAACTTGAAATTCAATTTGGCAATTTGGGGGACCCACTCCATGTTTTCTGTCAGGGTGACCCCTAGATATATGAATACCGTCACACTGTCCAGACTGGTGCCATCTAAATTGGAGTTGGGACGAAGTGTTTTGGGTGGATTAAAAACCATGAACTTGTTTTTTTGAGTATTTATCTCAAATCCTCGTTTATTGCAGAAGATGGCAAAACAGTCCAAAATCCTTTGTATGCCCATAAGGGATTTGGACATTAAGAGGGTGTCATCGGCAAATATGACTGCGGGGACCTTGGTGCCTGCCAGTTTGGGTGCATCGTTTTCCCTCACCTCAGTAAGTTGCGCCAGTAAAGCATTGACAAAGAGGCAAAACAGCGTTGGTGCGAGCACACAGCCCTGCCTTACACTGCTGTCAACTGGAAAACGCACTGTCATTTCTCCTCCTTTCCTACATCTTACCTGGGCAAAATTTGTGTCATGTAGTCTAACAAGTATGGTCAGGAAATAAGGGAAACCCCAGTTCTATATGTACCTCCCACAGTTTTCCTCTGGGCACTAAGTCGAAGGTTGACTTTAGATCTACAAAAATTACGTAAAGGCTTCCACCCTCCATTCTCACTGTTTTCCACAGAATTAGTTGCAGTCTATAAATTTAGTCAATGGTGGAAGTGTTCTTCCTGAAACCAGCCTGATATGGGCTTAGGATCGCGTGGTCATCCATCCAACCTTGTAGGCAGTCAAGAATTAGTCTTGCGAAGAGCTTTTGTGCCACATCAATCAGACTAATCAGTCTGTAATTGGCTGGTAGGAGAGGGTACAATTTTGGCTCCTGCTAAGGTTTCGGGGACTGGCATACCCTGCAGGATGGCATTGAATAGGGTCTGTAAATAAGGTCCCCAGATTTTTGGCTCGTGCCGGAAGAGATCTCCTGCGATCTTGTCCAGTCAAGGAGCTTTGCCGGGCAGGAATTGTTTATCACTTTTAACATCTCTGGCAGAGTGAACTGCAATGCTTCTTCGCAGTTACCCCTGTACAGTGATGGTGCTGGTGGGGGGGGGGGGGCTAGGAGCCCAGAGTTTCCTTGGTGGTGTACAAAGCCTGAAAGTGCGCTTCCCACACTTCCGCAGCTATATTAGTTTCCACTGCTAGTTTGCCATCACTACTGCCCGTGCTGACTATTGACCAGAACCTCTTTCAGTCTTTAGAGCTTAATGCAGTTTTTAAATCATCCCATCTATTCAGTTCCCACTCCTCTTTTGCTAGGCGTGTGATCTCTTAATACAACACGCTCTTTAGCCTGATGAGTGGTTTATTGTTGGCTTTTATAGCGGCAAATAGATCCTGCTTGGCCTTGTGGCAGCTGTCATTGAACCAGCAGGGGAGGACTACTTTGTTCCTCTTGGTATGCATCTCTGGGTGGAACACGTCCGCTAATTTAGATGTCATCCCTGTGTGCAATGCTGCAATTTCTTTGAATAAGTCAGGCATAGGTGTCCCTGAGACCAGTTCACTTAGTTTTGTTAGGACTGGGGCTACGGCTGCGCTTAATGCGGACAGCTCCCCTGGAGACCGATGTATTGCCTCCCATTTTATTCTTTTCCTGTTGTTAGCCAACGTTAGCCCACTATCTACGGCAGGGGTAGGGGTCGGAGCAGTTCCCAGTTCTGGTAGGTCCAATACAAGGGATAAAGCATTATGATCGCTGTCATGGCAAGAATAGACTGCAAAATCAACAACTCTGTGCCAATGCTTTGCCTCCACTAGGATGTAATCAAGAAGGGAGGCTTTGCCGGTTCTGTTAAAAGTGAAGTTTACTGGTGTATCTGAGGCTGTCCGGCCATTGCATGCTCTCAGAGAATGCGTCAGCGTCAATACATTTATCTGGATTGCCAGAGGAGACCAGGCCTTTATTGGTGGAATTTGTGGTTCAGGGATGGACCAGTATACATCCTCATTAAGGGTTAAGTCGGTCATATCGGGAAGTGTCTCAAATTGACAGTTAAAGTCTCCCCCCACTATTACCCAAGCTTTAGGGGGAATCGTGGGGATAAAAGAAGTCAGGTGATCAAAAGTTGGTGATTCCTTGGTCACACTAACAGGGCGGGAATAGACGTTGGTGAGAGCCAGTACCACGTTGTTTGGGAAGCTAATCACAACATATTGGATGTAATTGGAAAAATAGTCCAACTGTTTGGCTGTTCAGCTGAGATGGGAGCCCACCCAAATGGGGGCGTGGCGTGGATGCTGAGGGAAATGGCTGCGTGAGCCCGGAGCTTCGCGCCCGATCCCCCGCATTAATCCTGAAACCGAGCACTGGGGTGCCTGTGGCCGCTCTCCCGGACAAGCGGCGTCCAGACTAAGAGCGGAGGGCTTCCCTGAGCCTACGCACAGAACCAGCTGGGCAGGAGCCACCCGCGAACGCCGATCGGCGTTTGATGTACGCGGGATTCAAAGATGGCGGACGCGGCCGAGACGGCGAGGACCTAGACGCTGTACGGCATGGAGGACTGCTGGCTGAGGGCGACGGCCGCACACTGTGAGCAGACCCTCGGTAAGGGAAGCAGACCCGCCGGCGGTGGCCCCGCTGCCAGATACATCAGTCCCGATTGCGCTGGGACTCGACCTGCGGGAGGGGCCGGTCAAAAAATGGCGGCGCAGTGCTCGCCGAGCACTGACCCTGGCCGGGACTGAGGCCACAAAGAAGACTGATCCACGGGTCGGAGCCGCTGAGGAGCCAAAGTGCCGATCCCGCTGGGGGATGTTGTAGCGGGACCGCGGCGGCACTTGAGTGCTCGGCGGCGGTGACGGAACCGTCCAGCCTGGTCGCTGAAGGTAGGAGAGGTCCCTGAGCTTTCCTAACGGGACGGTGGCTGCTGACTATGGGAGGAGAGGTGGCTAGGAGGAGGCGCAGTTGCTGGTGGCCGCTGCGGATGGTGCTCCGGGGCAGCGAGGACGGCCGACGAGCCCCCGGACCCCTGTAGGAATCGGAAACAGGAGGGCGGTGGTCCCCCACTGAGCCAGCGGCGGGGAGCCCACCCGCGTCCGGCCCGGAAGCGCAGAGCTGCGAGGAGTGAGAGCCGTGGCGCGGGGCCCACCTGGGGCTAAACCGCAATACTCCGGAGGACCGGGGCCTACGCCGATGAGTCACGAGGACATTCCCCAGCGGTAGTCGGGGGACCCTGGCCGCGAGTGTTGAGCCCGGAGCGGAGCACTGAAAGGGCACTGACGGTGGAGGGCGGTGCGGCGGGCGCTGTCGCAACACTACTGAACTGTAGGCTTGTAGGCGGATGAAGTCCGGGAGAATAGCCCAGAGGCCAGGATACCTCTGGAACTGAGGCTGAAATCCCGGCGGGGCCCGTGCGGGGGACCCGGGGGTGAAGCCCTACTGCTCGCCCCTCCGCTGGTGACCACAACCTGATCCCGAGGTCCAGCTGAGACTGGTGTATGCCGGAGACCGCTATTTCCAGGGACAGCGACGCCCATAGAGGCACAATTGCACGCAAGTGCAGCTGGCACAGTACCTAGCGGTGACCATGGGGAAGCCTAACAAGAAAACAGAAGGGGCAACGACATCGGAGACTTCGGATGGGGGCTCGACGGGTCCGGCAGACCTGCAACAGCTCCAGGACCGGATACTGAAGGCCATTGCGGCGACTAGGGACGCCCTACAGCAGGACATCGCGCAGGTGGCCACGGGCCTGGGCCTTCTCCACACAGAACACGACAAACTCAAAGACAGAGTGAAAAACATGGAGTCCACCCTGCAGGAATTAGCCCCAGCCCACAAATCAACGGAGGGGAGGTTAGCGGATGCCCTAGATCGCATCCAAGCGCTGGAAAAAAGAGCCGAGGACGCGGAAAACAGAAATAGACGTAGCAACATCCACATAGTGGGTATGCCGGAAAAATCAGAAGGAGGAGATATGATTGAATACCTGGACACCTGGCTTAAAACGGAGGTGGCCCCTGAAGGCCTCTCCCCTTTCTTCACGCTGGAAAGAGCCCACCGTGTCCCGTCCAGGCCGCCTAAGCCGGGGCTGCCGCCGAGACCGATTATTACCAAATTGTTACACTATAGAGACAGGGATGTGCTCCTCCAGAGGGCTCGCGATGCGGGGCCGTTTCAAGTGGCGAACAGCAAGGTGACATTGTTCCCCGACTACACGTTTGAAATGCAGAAAATGCGAGCCTCTTTCCTGTCTATCAAGCGAGAATTGAGAACAGAGGGCATTCCATATTCCCTGCTTTTCCCAGCGAAGCTTCAAGTGGTGGTAAATGATAAATCAATCTTTTTCTCCACATCGGCCGACGCATGGTCGTGGTGGGACACATATAAAGCCGGCACGGACAGAGCTAGAATCCAAGAAGTGAGAGAGAGAGGGTCGACACAAGTGCGGAAATCGCAGAGGATACGTGGAAGGCGGCAGAGATCGCGAAAACCCACTGCAGCTCAAACGGACGAGGAGAGGAGAGCAGCGCTGAAAGCGGTGGAATCACTGTCGAGAGACATAACCTCCTCAGCTAAGCAAGATACGGAATCAGAAGGCCATGTCTCCAGCACGGAAACGGACCAGTCGGACACACTCAACGCCAATGGCCCGCTGGTGACGCCGCAGACCTCGGATGAGATCCTGAACCTATGATATGAAGGCGATGGGCGCTGGACATTCTCTGAGTAAGAGGGGGGCCCGGGGATTGGAGCTGTTGTGGGGGGGCGGTCTTGGGGCCAATGCACAAGCACTGACATCGGGGGATCGGAGGGCACGGGGGGGGGCGAACGTAGCCGCCGTCTAACCTGAGTCGCACCTCACTAGCCCTTAAGGCATCCACGGTCACGACTGTGGAGTAGTTGGGGAGTACAGGGATTCACCTGAGTTTGGATGGGTACCGATAGACCGATATTGGGGCCTGTTCTGGGGAGGGAGGTTTTGGGAGTTGTGGGGATGTTTATCAGTTGGCTACAGGTTTATTTTGCGCACGAGAGAAGTGCGAGTTGTAGAAGTATTGGGGACGGTTGGGGGACATTCACCACCACAGTAGGAACGGAACACTATGACATGATGCGACACCTCATTAGGGACAATGGCTAGTGCGGGTGTGTTGCGGTGCATAACCTGGAATGTCCGGGGGCTACACTCAATGACGAGGAGACATAAGATACATGCTTATCTGATTCGTAGGGGGATACACATCGCCTTTCTCCAAGAAACGCATCTCACAAAACAAGAGGGTATAGCATTGCAGAGGAGGTGAAGGGGCAGTTATATAATACGACTTATTCGGCGTACACTAGGGGGGTCTTAATCTGGATAAGGGCGGGGGTCCCTTTTCAGGCTACGAAACACGTGATTGACACTGAGGGCAGATATGTAGCAGTTGAGGGGAGGCTCAGGGGCAGGGACATAAAGCTATGTAGCGTATATGCGCCGAACATTGAGCAACTACACTTCTTGGCGTGCCTCTCTGGCACGTTGGTGCATTACTTGGCGGGCCCTGTTCTAATTGGGGGTGATTTTATTTCAATAATGGATGTAGCGCAAGATAGATCGCACCCGCCACTCCAAGACTCCCCTGTGCACCGACTCACGAAAGGCAGAGTGGACTGGCAGAGACGTTGGGGTCTGTTAGATGCCTGGCGTCTGCAGCACCCAACGGAAAGGGATTACTCATTTTTTTTGGGGCTGCATGACCTGCATGTGCGGATTGATGCACTCTTATGCTCTCCGCTTGTGATGCCGTTTGTAGCGAGAACTGAGTACCTTACCAGAACACTGTCGGATCACAATCCTGTGCTGTCATCCTTAAATTGGATGACAGAGACTCCGTGTGTCCCCCCATGGCGATTGCGCCGGAGACACTGGACGATCCGCTGTTTCACGAGGCGCTGCAGGAAGGAATGACGCACTATTTTGAAGACAACGAGGGATCAACGGCCTCTAGAGCCATGGAATGGAACGCCTTTAAGGTGACCATAAGAGGCCAATGCATAGGAAAGCACGCGGGCGTGTGCAGGGTTTTGCAGGATGATCTGACCAAAGCCGATGATAATTTGAGGAAGGCCGAGAAGGCGAGACCTGGTCACCCTGAAAAGCAGGAGGAGGTTAACCGAGCTAGAGAGGCGGTGGCGGTGGAGGTGGAACGCCTCCGAAGCTTCGACCACAAGGCTTATCTGCTGAGGACACACACAGAAGGGGACAAATCTGGGACGTTACTAGCGTAGCTGGCCAACCCTACTAAACGGAGCCCACCGATACTAGCCATACAGAGGGAGGGCGGACACATGGAGTATACCCAACCTGGGATACTAGAGGTCTTTCAGCATTTCTACGGGGCCCACTATAAGAGTACACTAATGGGGCGTGGCAATGCCATCGATAGGTATCTCGAGGACCTACAATTGCCCCGACTGCAACAGGAACAGGCGGATGATCTGAGTAGGGACGTAGAGGTCAGCAAAATCAAGGCAGCGATAAAGCATATGGCCCGCAACAAAACACCGGGGCTCGATGGATTGCCCATCGAATTTTACAGCAAGTATTCAGACATCCTTGTTCCCCGCCTCGAAGCGGTGTACAACGAGGCCAAAACTGCTGGCTATTTACCACAATCTATGCGGGAAGCGCTGGTGATCCCATTATTGAAACAGGGAAGGGAGAGCGGTGATCCAGCCTCCTATAGGCCGCTCTCCATGCTGACTACAGACTGTAAAATCCTGAGCGCCATACTCGCAACTAGGCTGTTGCAACATATGCCTACCTTGACACACCCAGATCAGTCTGGATTTATCCCGGCACGCAACACCACCATAAACATTAGAAGACTTACACGGCTGTTGGCGGACCCATGCACGACTGCCCCGACGCCTCTAGTGCTATCCATTGACATATAGAAAGCTTTCGATAGCCTGGAATGGGAATACCTATACAGAACTATGGAAAAATTTGGTCTAGGAGAGGGATACATCAGATGGACCAGAGTGTTGTACACTGCGGCAGTGGCTAGAGTGCGGGTGGGCCCCCTTATATCACGGCAATACCCAGTAGAGCGAGGGACCAGGCAGGGGTGCTCCCTATCGCCCCTGTTGTTCGCACTGGCGATTGAACCCCTAGCAGCGAAGGCGAGGACAGGGAATTATTTCAGAGGCCTAGACAGCAGCAAAGGCCTGCAATATATCTCGCTTTACGCGGATGATTTGTTGTTATTTTTAGAAAACGCGGAAGGAGCACTGGAGGGAGCGGAGAGATTGCTGGCAAGATTTGGTGGGATCTCAGGATTAAAGGTTAATTGGACAAAGACGTGCTTGTTTCCACTGCGCCATGGTGCGCCACAACCGCATTGCAGATTGCAGCTGCAATGGGCGCCCACCTGTTTGAAGTATCTAGGTGTATACATATACCATGAGGCAGCAGACATGCTGGAGGGTAACGTGGGAAGATGCATAAGAACGTTATGGGGAAATATGGAGTTCTGGGCCACCCTACCGCTGTCGCCGATAGGCCGTATTTCCCTGCTAAAAATGGTCACCTTGCCGCGACTGCTCTACTACTTTCGCACTTTGCCCATCTGGGTGCCCAGCTCTGTATTCCGTAGATTACGGTCGCAGATCACTTCCTTTATATGGAACTCGGGAAGATGCAGAGTGGCACTGACGACGCTCATCCGTCCGAAGGACGAGGGCGGGTTAGCGGTACCAGACTTTGAGCTCTACCACCTCGCGGCTCAATTGCAGCTCTTCACACAAGAAGTAGCTAGAGTATACCGTGGCCCGGAACAGGAAAGAGAGAGGGGGACGCCACGTCACGTACTAGCGTACATAACTCTGCAACAGAAAATTGCCCTGGAAGGCCTAACTCCTGAAGAACAGACATTCCGGCTGTGTTGGAACCGATCGCAGCGCCGGGTGGGTCCACAACACCCGTATCCCCCAGAAATCCCGCTGGGGATGGTGACCGCGCTCCCACATGGGGGAGATTGGTCACAGCTACAGCAGTGGGAGGAGGCGGGGCTGCAAGTGCTTGGCGACTTGTATGAGGAAGGGGCACTGATACCCTACCAGGACCTACAGGAGAGATATGGCCTTCCGCGAGGAGGGTATTTATTGCATGCAGCAGTGACAAGGGCCATCCGGGCACATTGGGAGGGGGGCTTAACGGAACCGACCACCACCATGGCTTGCCAATATACAATGATGGCGGAAGGGGCTTATAAGGCAGTAACGTGCCTGTATTCTAGAATGTTGCGGGAGAACCTTCCGCCACTCACGGTGCTTAAATCCAAGTGGGAAGTAGATCTTGGCAAAGACATCCCGGATACCACCTGGGCCCAGTTAGTGCGACGGGCTAGTAAGAGCACGAGAAATGCGAGATTCCAACAGATCCACTTTTACATCTTACATAGAGCCTACATGACACCGGGCAAAATTAAGAAATACTTTGGGGGGACCCAGGCGGGGTGCCCACGATGCACCCTGGAGGGGGCGGAGCTGGACCATATGTTGTGGAAATGCCCGGAACTGCATGACTACTGGCAGGCAATTGGTGAGACGCTTAACGAGGTCACCGACAGAACAGTGAACTTTGATATGGCGACCTGCATACTACACTGGTTCCCGCACACACCTAAGAATAAAACCACTAGTAAATTTATAGACTTGGGATTAATTCTGGCCAAGAGAGAAATTACGAGAGTATGGAAGGCAAGGGTGGGTCCTACACAAGGAAAATGGGTGAATGAGCTACTAAAATGGGCCACTTGTGAAAGCACGATCCGATACCAAGCAGCCCGTAAAAAACCAGACGAAAGGGCAATAGACACGGCCGCAGCGTGGGAGCTGATAGTGCAGGCACTAAGAGATAGTACACTACAAGAGGAAGAAGAGGCCCGGAATACACACAATCACAGCCCCCAGGGCGCACCAGGAGCACCACATGACTGATTACGCACCAACTCCTGGAAGAACCCATAAAGGTAGTCCAACGAGGGCATTCCTACGCAGCTGGTGAAGTCACGGGGAAGGAGGGAAAGGGGGGAGAGTTTGAGTTAAAAGTGTTCTGGCACGTGCCACGGGGAGGGGGGTACACAGTTACAAAAGCAGGAGTACACATTTTTCGACTGTGCAGAGCATAATTGCTAAGATACTGGACACTGGGCTTGCCCCCTTCGCAGACTGCCGCCCGACCTCCGGAGCAGAATAGAGGGATGGACGGATGTGGATTGACATAGCAATGCTTACTGTGAGATATCAGATGTGCTGTAAACCTGCAATAAAAATTATTTAAAAAAAAAAAAAATGGGAGCCCACCCAAATGCCAAGGCTCCCAGGGGGTCTGCTCCTTCCTCCGAAGGTGGCTGGGATGTTAAATGACACAAGCCCCGCTCTGTGCGAATCTTGGCGTGCCCAGGTCTCCTGAAAAAAACAAATATCAAAATGGTCCACAAATAGTCCCCAATCCAAACAAGATAATTTATTTTTCAGGCCTGCAACGTTCCATGATAAGATATTTAGTTTCCTCTGTATGTTTTGTGGGGCCTCTTCATCAATGCATGCATGACTTTCTTTTGTTTGTGTGCCTCCTAATGCAGCCTCAGAGGCCTTACTCATGGTCCTCGTAGGTAATTTTGCCCCTATCTCAGAGTGTTTTAAGGAATTGGGCATCGGGGATAGCGATAGATTCGGGGGCCTTTCCAATGCTATTGCAAGGTCACCGACTCTTCACTTCTGTAGAATTTCCTCACCCCGCATGCTTGCCCTTACCCCAAGGCTATTATGCTCAACTAGTTGGTCTGCGCTAGGCACCTCCGCCTTACCGTGTTGCCCTCTAGTTGTCCCTCTGCAGGCTTTGCCCTCCCCCGCTATTTGACAATCCACTTCTTCAATGCCATCAAATCTGTACTGTACTGGTACATTGAACAGTAGGGGTCTCGGGAGGAGGGGGTACCTGTGGCTGTTTTCCTGAAAGTTCGATGGGTGTCTAAAGTGGTCTATGGATGTAGTAGCCTTGTCTGGTTGGTGAGCATGTGGATAAAAATAGTCTAATGGTGGAGGTTGTATCTCAGTACATGGCTCCTGAGGTCTTAGCTCATGTGTCAGTTACCAACGTACAGTCTGGGGATTTCTAAAATTAATGACTATGCAGTCTCCCTTGTTCAGCTAGGGCTAGTTCCGACCCATTCTGCTCTGCGGACCATAATAATTTATCCTGATCTGTCATAGCGTAGCTGCTGTGTCTTGCCATCCAGAACAGGCTTTTATTCCTGAGTTCCAGGTAGGTTTCGTGCTGGCCATTTTAACGCACCGGTACTCCCATCAACCGAACCACATATGGAGTTGCAGCTGGGGGTGGATTAATGGTTGGTTATATCGTTGCTTCTGAGCCGCCCACCATGGCCTCTACTCCTCTGTGCCATTTGCAGTGCTCACTAGACCCTGTTGGAATTGTGACATTTTTGTTTCCACCCTGGAGAGTGTTGGCTAGGCTGTTACTCCTAGTGTCGGCCTCGGGGCTCATAGCTAATAGGTAATCGATATGGGTTTGCACCTGCTGTTGGTCTGGTCTAGATAGTGGTGGCTTGACTGGTTTGACTCCCTTGCTAGCTTGGTTGTCAGATCGGTTGGCCCCAGATGGATTAGTAGAGTCCTGACTCCTAGGGATTCCTTCACTGTCCATAGTTGTCAAACTTGTCATCGCTACCTGACAACTATAATCAGTCCCACTCACCGCAGGTTGAACAGGGTCATTACTCATGTTTGCTGCCCTGGAGTTCCCTAGTATGTCCAGATTAGTGTAAGCGCCGGGACGCCCCTTTGCTGGGGCAGCCGAGCGCTATAGAAATATATATAACATAACATAACATAACATTATATAAGCGCTTAGCAAGTGGTGCAATTACTTCCTTTATGGTAATTTTAATTTGGGCCAGTATATCTCCAACCATATTCTCAGCCCAAAAAGGGTAATCTATATCAGTGTGTGTGCTGGCATTGCAGTTTCTTGCTGCATTGGAGATAATTGAGCTGGTTGTAGGCCCTCCTTTGGCTTTCTTGCTCTTGCCGGTCTTGGGTAAGGTATTGGTGGCACCCCCCTTACTGTTTTCTGTTTTAGGGACTACTTCCTGTTGTGGACACAGGTACAGTGTTTCTGTTTGGAGTGTTAGGGGCGGAGTGGGGGTTTTGGGTGGGATCTGGCTTGGCTTTAAGGGGCAAAGATCAGGGGTTAAAGAGAGGCGCACCTCTTGTTACCGCACCTATCGCTCTTTGGAGCATTCTATCAATCGAGGTCGCTGTAACCTAGGAGTGGTGGTCGTTTTTGGTGGGACTGCTTTATAACACAGGGACGCTTCCCCATTATGGTTGTCCTTTTTACCAGCCCCCCCCCCAACTCTAGGTACAAGGCAGTCACTCACAGACCTGATCGAGCAAGCAAAATAACCTTTACCAAATAGGAGAACAGGATGATGATGCAGGTGAGCCCTGCAGATCGTTAGCGTGTCCCGCACCGCGGGAAGAATTCAGCTGTAATGAGGGCTCAGGTGGCTTCTCCCTCTCTGGTGACTGCAGGTGGGAGCCTCACTAAGCACTCTGGGATTTGAAGTCCGACCAGAGCGTGTGAGCAGGTGAAGGGGCCTGCATTTCCGTTGGGACCAGTGTGCCTCTTGGAAGCTGTGTTAGAGGAGGACAGGCAGAGTGACAGCCCCCTCTGGAGCCCAGCAGATGATACAGGTGAGCCCTGCAGATCGTTAGCGCGTCCCAGGCTGCGGGAAGAATTAAGCAGTAATGAGGGCTCAGGTGGCTCCTCCCTCGCAGGTGACTGCAGATAGGAGGCTCACTAAGCACTCTGGGATTTGAAGTTCCACCAGAGCGTGTGAGCAGGTGAAGGGGCCTGTGTTTCCGTCAGGACCAGTGTGCCTCTTGAAGGCTGTGTTAGAGAAGCACAGGCAGAGCAACAGCCCCATCTGGAGCCCAGCAGATGATACAGGTGAGCCCCGCAGATCGTTAGAGCATCTCGCGCCACTGGAAGAATTCAGCGGTAATGAGGGCTCAGGTAGCTCCTCCCTCTCCGGTGACTTCAGGTGGGAGGCTCACTAAGCACTCTGGGATTTGAAGTCCCACCAAAGTATGTGAGCAGGTGACGGGGGACTGTGTTTCCATTGGGACCAGTGTGCCTCTTGGAAAGCTGTGTTAGAGGAGTACAGGCAGAGTGACAGCCCCTTCTGGAGCCCAGCAGATGATACAGGTGAGCCCCACAGATCATTAGTGTGTCTCCTAATCAAAATATGGAGTGTAGTCTCTGCAAATCAGAAATGTTATCAACATTATTTATAGAAAGATTTGGACAATATATTATTTTAATGATACAATGTTGTGGAGCAGATGGAAGAAAATTGGAAACTTGAATTACATTTTTTGTAGCAGATCAACTATCAATATCAGGAAAAACTTTCATAGCAGTAGCAATTATTTTCCTTGATGGACCTTCTACAACATCTGGACACTACACTGTCTAAAGTGCAATAAAGTATGGACACATTGTAATGATGCCCATTTGTTTTTCAAATATTGATTGCCTAATGAATTACCAAATTCATACCTAATATTTTTGATGCCAAAGATCTGGAGAACATCATTCGGGGAAGATATCAATATGAATTAATGAGATTATTTTGGATAAGTTCAATACAAAGGATTTCAGGAATATCATTCGGCCTAGTGGGAAGATATCAATATGAATTAAGAAGTGTATTTAGGATGTTCTCACTGCAAATGATTTCAACAACATCATTTAGATTATAGGGAAGATATTAAGGATTGCTGTTTCAATTATCGTTTGTGTTCTTTAATATTGTATTTAGAAAATTGTCTTAGAAAGAAGCATTTCATATATTTGATATTTGTATCATCTGCAATGTTATTGAGGATGTTTATTTTAGGAAATGTGAAGACATAGTTGTGTTTGTTGTAAATATTTTGAACACAGATTTGTTTAATTTTTAACAATCTTATTGATTGTATTTTTTGCCTGCTGTTACATGATGAGCAACATTAAAATCACTGTCTATGGTAAAATTAAATAGATTCTGAGAACAGCAAAAAAGGCAAACTGAATATATTATACAATGGTAAAATTATGTTGCGTTCTTACAATTAATAATATTATATGTTATAACTGTATTTTTTCTTCTCTTTTACATACCCAAATTCTAAAGTTTGAAACTTTTATAAATTTAGATTATAAAAAAAGAACTGAAAAAATTGTTTCAATGACTTTCATATCTACTATAAAAAAGGTAAGATTAAGGAACCCAAGCTACCCATGCAGTACTACATTCACCTGGGTACTTCCCATACTACCCTGTAACCGCCTGCTTATTCACACAACGGCCCCAACAACGCTAGGATGCCTGGCTTCACCTTGTGGTGCCCAGGAGTGGGCACCTCACAGGGAAAGGCCAGGAAGGGTTCCTCAGCGGTATTCATACAAGTGCCGAGATGCCTCCGGGTAGTCGTGCGCTATGCAAGTGCGTAATTATCATTACCTTCAATTCCCCAGGTCGTACCCCTGCAGTTCAGGAATTACACTGTTACTCCCCGTACAGTCCTCCAGTCACCCAGCCAGTACTATGTACTAATCCAATCAAGCCACCAATACCCAAGCTATTATAAATTCACCATACTCTCTCCTTGCAGTACCCTAATCATCCAGTCACTACCCATGTACTCATGCAATCACCCAGTCACAAACACATGCACTGCCGCAATCTGCTTTGCACTACTCATGCCATGCTCTAACCACTTACACAGTTCTCATTTGCTCCTTCAATTCCCATGGTTGTACCCATGCAGTCCAGCAATCACCCTGTCACTCCCTGTGCACTCCTCTAATCACCCAGCCACTACCATGTACTAATCCAAACACTCCACCAATACCCAAGAAACTAATACATTCACCACACACTCTTCTTGCAGTACTCTAATCATCCACTCAGTACCAATGTACTCATGTAATAACCCAGTCACAAACACATTCACTGCTGCAATCCCCTATGCACTGCTCATGCAGTCCTCTAACCATTTACACACTTGTCATTCACTCCTTCAATTCCCCTGGTAGTACCCATACAGTCCAGCAATCCCCCTCTCACTTCCAAACATAGGTTTCAGGCACTTTATAGATAGAAATTAGCATTTAAAAAACCTTTGACATTCACTGAAAAAACATAGGTTTCAGGGACGTTATAGTTGGAAATTAGCATTTAAAAAACCTTAGAAATTCACTGAAAAAAACACAGGTTTCAGGGACGTTATAGTTAGTTGGACATTTCACTCATACAAAACCAGAGTAATTCAGCTGTTATAGTTAATTCAGCTAACTATAACTCGCGCCCCCGTATTGCACTGTTGATTATGTCACATATTACATCATTCATGACATGGTCAGTGACATCACTGATGACATCACAAATGACATCACTGATTACATCATCCACGTGAAAATCTGATGCTCCTCCTCACACCCAAATATAACCTTTGATACATCCACTCTAAAATACAGATTACCATTTTCGACACCATAGACACATCAATACCAGTTACTACATACGTATTCACTGATTACTACGTCTACACACACGTCCACTCATTCACCCATACAGTCACTCATACATGCTGTCACTCATCAACACAACACTATTCTATGCACTCATACACCTATACATACACTCGCACACCGCCACTCATCCATATACTTACTAACACACCTCCTCCGTCATGCAAAGAATCAATTACACTTCCATTTACTCATTTGAGGGAAGGATGGTTTTTAGGATGTCAGAGAGCGGGCGCTCTGCCAGTATAGAAGCACTGTAGGACCAATGGAGTGTGGTGCAACTGGGTGAGTGGATAACCATATAACCACTCAAGGAGAAGCGAGCAAGCTCACTAATCCACAATAACACAAAACAGCAAACCCTATGCACACACTTGACGAGTAGAAAACGGATACAATGTCCTGATGTAAGAATTCAATAATGCAGAGAAATAACAGTAATGTGCAACTAAATATATATGAGTGATTAAATGTCAATAAAGAAGTCTTGGTCTCCTTGCTTTATTCCAACACAGCATGTGAACAACCAGCCGACACGTGTTTCATCGCATCTTGCGAATCTTCAGGGCTCCATTGGTTGTGTATTGGACCATATGGCCGCTCTTCCGGTGATACTTCCGACCCGGAAGGGCCCAAGACCATCCAAACGTTATTGAGAAATGAGGTGTAGTCGCTTGTAAGCGTAGTGCGCTTGTTATGGGTTGCCCGGGGGAAGGTGTACTTCTCGATCACTTTGTATCTGAAATTTTGATGTGTCTCGATTATTGGGAATGATTCCGTAGCCTGTTCCGGACTTGGTGTCTGTAGGCGTCTTGCTGCTTCCCTCTTCTCCCGGGTCTCCTCGTTCGAAGTGCGAACTTCGAACGAGGAGACCCGGGAGAAGAGGGAAGCAGCAAGACGCCTACAGACACCAATAATCGAGACACATCAAAATTTCAGATACAAAGTGATCGAGAAGTACACCTTCCCCCGGGCAACCCATAACAAGCGCACTACGCTTACAAGCGACTACACCTCATTTCTCAATAACGTTTGGATGGTCTTGGGCCCTTCCGGGTCGGAAGTATCACCGGAAGAGCAGACCAAGACTTCTTTATTGACATTTAATCACTCATATATATTTAGTTGCACATTACTGTTATTTCTCTGCATTATTGAATTCTTACATCAGGACATTGTATCCGTTTTCTACTCGTCAAGTGTGTGCATAGGGTTTGCTGTTTTACTTCCATTTACTCACCTATACAGTTTTACACACAGCATCTCACTTATTCATACAGTTACTAATGCCTACTAACTGTCATAAACAATAACTGATACAAGTACACACTCATCCATACAGATGTGGAGAAAGACATCCTAGCCAGAGGGTTGTCATTTGTACCAACTGCCATCCCTGATTTCTTTCAAGTAAGGTTGGAACTACAGAGATTTTTCCGCAAGATTAGATTAAAATACTTCTTAAAAAACAGTTCTACACCCACACAATCGGCTACTGCGTTTAGACCAGTATCTACATTTACGCCGGCTTCTTTCATGATGAGCGAGAGGATACTGGCTCATCATGATAACAATCACTCACTCTCACATATATTTATTTATATATACCATCACTCACATATACTGCCTTTTACATATGTAGTTACTCACACATGTACAACTGAGACATCCATTCACTCACCAACATGCCCATACACAGACTCACCCACTCATACAGCTGTTTACACATGCACTGTTAAACCCATACAACCAGTAAATCAACCACTTACACATCTTTGCACAGAGTCACACACCTCCCACCCACCCACACACACACTCAGGCACACATACAAATACTCAGGCAAACAATCAATAATCCATATAGACACTCAAGTAGCTGCTGACCAACACATGCAGCAGCTTACACAAGAACAGATAGACTGATACACAGTTTAGTCACTAACCCATGCATTCAGTAAGACACATTAAATCACTCACATATACTGTCAGTCATGCACCTACTAAATCATCCATCCAGACACTTATACACCCACTCATTCTTCAATACACCTTGGCATATATGTAAAACATATTTAAACTTTACAGAAACACACAGTCCCTGGATGGTGTCACAGTGATGTCATCAGTGATGTCATTTGAGATGTCATCAGTGATGTCGTACCAGAAGATGAGACCATAATTGACCTAGCCTCCATGGTGTCCGACTTACGAAGGGACTATAGGTGAGTGTCTGAGTACCCAATTTTAACTTTTTTAATGAATATCTTTTGCAAAATCCAAACCTGATGGTTCTTCCATCTAACCTACAGGCGCAATTTCACTACCCCTTCCCCCGTCCAGAAGAAGACCAGCCTGAGACCCACAACTAAGGCGTCAATAGGGTTGAAACGTCGACAACAAAATACCATAGGACCAGTCAACTGAATCTAGGCTACCACAGCCAACCAATGTGGCACACTGGACTAAATAACTACTAAACTAGAAACTGGCCTAAAAAAATCTTGTTTCCCTCCCCCTCCCTCACTCAGGTGTATATAAATCACCATTTGTTATGTCACCTTTGCACAGTATGTCACATCTCACTCACTAGAATTGATGCGCCGTTTATCATAAAGTATCACTTGATTAATCTCTTTGAATTATGTTCTATGCATTGCTACAGGGTCTGTATAAAGAAAAAACAAATCATGAATGAAAAAACAATTTAATGATTAAAACCTTTTCTGGCCCTTTTTCTTGTTTGGATTTGCATTTAATGATATGACTAAACATATGTTAAAAGATTTGTGCAGGTTTTGAAGCAATCAGGTTCATACCCGGCAGAACCATTGTTGATATTGAAAGAACTAACTATAACGGCTCAATTTGTCTGGTTGTGTACAAGTGAAATGTCCAACTAACTATAACGTCCCTGAAACCTGTGGTTTTTTCAGTGTATTCCTAAGGTTTTTTAAATGCTAATTTCGAACTGTAACATCCCTGAAACCTATGTTTTTTTCAGTGAATTTCAAAGGTTTTTTAAATGCTAATTTCTATCTATGACGTGCCTGAAATCTATGGTTTTTTCAAATAAGTTTATATATATCTTTCAACATTAAGATGCAATGCGCGGCACACTCCTCGGCAAGTTATTCAGATTCTTTATTCAGATCTCCTTCTCTCCAACTACGCGTTTCAAACACAGGGTTCTTGATCAAGAACCCTGTGTTTGAAATGCATAGGTGGAAAGAAGGAGATCTGAATAAAGAATCTTAATAATTTACCTAGGAGTGTGCCGTGCATTGAATCTTTTATTGTTGAAAGATATTGCAGTGGGAGCTGGCAGTCTCCCGCCACGAGCACCAGCTGTAAAAGTGCTCCCCCCGGAAAGGATTGTTTTGTTGGATGTATATATATATTCACTGAAAAAACCATAGGTTATACACCATATATAGTTAGGAATTAGCATTTAAAAAACCTTATTTTACTCACACAAAACCATTGAAATTCCATATATAGTTAGTTGTACTAACTATATATCGCGCACCCGCAATCCACTGCTGATCATGTCACATATTACATCATTCATGACATGGTCAGTGACATCACTGATGACATCACTGATGACATCTCAAATGACATCACTGATGACATCACTGATGACATCTCAAATGACATCACTGATGACATCACTGATGACAACATCCAGTGACTGTATGTTTCTGTAAAGTTAAAATATGTCTTACATATTGAAGAATGAGTGGATGTAGAAGTGTCTGAACAAAGGATTTAGTAGGTGCATGACTGACTGTATGAGTGAGTGATTAAATGTGTCTCACTGAGTGCATGGGTTAGTGACTAAACTGTCTTAATTTGTGCATCATTATGTCTGTTGTTCTGTAAACTGCTGCATGTGTTGATCAGTAGCTATATGATTAACTATATGGGTTATTGATTGGTTGCCCAAGTATTTGTATGGGAGACTGAGAGTGTGTATGGGTGGCTGGGAGGTGTATGACTCTCTGCATAGATGTATGGGTTCAAAAGTGCATGTGGAAACAGCTGTATGGGCGGTTGACTGTGTGCATGACTGTATTGGTGAGTGAATAGATATCTCAGTGCTACATGTCAAAGTAAGTACATATGTAAAATACAGTACATGTGAGAGTTGACATATATAAATAACTGTGCATAAGAGCCAGTGAAAGTGTGAGTGGCTGTATGGATCATTGTGACCTTGTATCCAGGATTGTATAAGTGAGTAAATATGTTTTAGTATATGTTTGAATAAGTAAGGTGTGTTTAACTGTATAGTTAAGGAAATGGAGGTGTGATTGATTGTTTGCATGACTGACTAGGTGTGTGTGTAACTTCATGGATGAGTGACAATCTGCGAGTCTGTGTTTACACTGAGTGTATCTAAGGTTATATTAGAGTCTGAAGAGGTTCATCGTATTATCACATGAATGATGTCATCAGTGATGTGATCAGTAATGTCAAATGAGATGTCATCAGTGATGTCATCAGTGATGTCATTTGAGATGTCATCAGTGATGTCATTTGAGATGTCATCAGTGATGTCATCAGTGATGTCATTTGAGATGTCATCAGTGATGTCATCAGTGATGTCACTGACCATGTCATGAATGATGTAATATGTGACATGATCAGCAGTGGATTGCGGGTGCGCGATATATAGTTAGTACAACTAACTATATATGGAATTTCAATGGTTTTGTGTGAGTAAAATAAGGTTTTTTAAATGCTAATTCCTAACTATATATGGTGTATAACCTATGGTTTTTTCAGTGAATTTTCAAGGTTTTGTAAATGCTAATTCCTAACTATATATGGTCTATAACCTATGGTTTTTTCAGTGAATTTCATTGTTTTTTTAAAAGCTAATATCTATAGCTGTAAAATGTATTCTTCTTTAAATCCAAAAATATATTTTATATGTTTATTAATAATTTTTTTTAAATACTTTTTTTGTTTCGCTCCCGGTCCGCGAACCGGGAAGCTTCCCGTTAGCTCAATTTGATGCCGCGACCCGGTCCGCGAACCGGTAAACGGTCCGTTTGCGCAACTGCCACGTTAGAAATCATTATCGTGACGCGTCGCGGAAGCGTGACGTATCACGTTGTCGTGTAATGCGTCTTATGACGCGCCGCGTTAGCGCACCCGGAAGTGCTCCGGGGCGCGGACCGAGGCGTGAAACGCAGCTCCCCGGAAGCGATCCGCGGCGCGTCGCGAAAGCGCGATGTATCGCGTTACCGCGTAATGCGTCTTATGACGTACCGCGTTAGCCCACCCGGAAGTGCTCCGGGGCGCGGACCAAGGCGCGAAGCGCAGCGACCCGGAAGCTATCCGGGGCGCGTTCCGCAGCGCGTAACATAAGCGTGAGAGGTCATGTGACTTGTTAATAACACTTTTCATTGGTTCATTTCACTTTTGGTTTCATAATGTTGTTAGGCTTGGTCATGTGACCTAAAAATAACACTTTTCATTGGTTTAGAACTATTTTTTTTTCTCAAATGATGAAAACCCCTCCTTCTTTTTACCTCATTCTTACTTTCTATTTCCAGAGAGCAAGACCTATTTTTCACAATGGCTTCTCTAATAGCTGCAGCTGGTGCTTCTCAGCAACCACCACCACCACCACCACCAAAAGGACCACCACCAACACTGGACTTTGGTAGAGAGGAAGATAATGAGGATGAAGAGGAGGAGGAGGAGGAAGAGCAAGTAAGGCAGTTCCTGCCAGAAACACCAAGGCAGAGCCATATTAAAGAGCACTACATATGGCAATTCTTTAAAATTCCACCTGGACAAAAGAAGGTCAACGCACCCCAGGTGTCTTGTTTGATTTGCAAAAATATACTTTCTCGTGGCAACCCCAACAAGAAATACAGCTTTGGCAATCATACAATGATTCGCCACATGGAGCGATGGCATCCTAATAATCTTTCCCAAGCACAAGTAAGGGATCTTGCTGCCAACCCCCCAGATGTCATTCCCAGCACCAACAGGGGACAAAGCTCATTCGCCGGACCAGAAGGCCGAGAAATAATCCCCAACATTCAAGCTCCTTTTGCACACTACAAAATAGTTTGTATATATTGTGGAGGAACTATTGCTTATGGAGAGAAGAGTATTACTTTGATTAACCGAGCTGGAGAAAATCATAAATGCTACAAGATGAGAAAACAATGAATCCTTTTTATTTTTTTTTGCTCCTGTTGAGACATGTTCTAACCCTGCTTTTTTGTTATTTCCCCCTTACAAAACCCCAAAAAAACACAAAATAGTTTTCAAAAATCAAAAAAAAAATCCAAAAATTGTTCAGAAAATTCATTAAAAAAAAGAAAAAAAAGAAAAAGAATAAAAAAACAGTTCTTTTCAGAACTACCTTCCATTTATAACAAAATTGCCAAAATGTTTATACCCTGTCTTTCTTTTCTCCTCATAGTACGCTCCTCGGACCGCTTCCCGGTGCGCGTACCGGGCGCTACCCACGCAAAAAAAAAAAAAAAAAATTTTTGTTTTTTTTGCCCCGCGGGGCCCTTTTAAAGCCTCCACATTAAACCTAGGGGGTCAGGGAGGATCTACTATGCCCCCTTATGGTCATTTCCCCCTTTGTTTTGGCCTCCTCTTGTCTCTCAATCCTACCGAGAGACAAGATGGCGGCCGCTCCGGACTGTTTAGAATGTTGACAGACACCGGAGAGCCAATCAGCTTCGCTACGCGAAGTTTCGGTACGCTTAAGGTCCGCGGACCGGAGCGCTGCCCAGAGCGCGCTTACAGATATATATCTTTTTTTAAACGTTAATTTCTCAAAATCCACTGGAGCACATATGATGAGACCTACAAAAGGCACATCGGGCTACCAGTCCCTACAATTTTGCCAAGTTTCATGCAAATCCATTCAGCCGTTCGGGCTAAAAGTGAGGCCAACCGCCCTATGGAAAACTCAATGTTAAAAACACGTTTTGGGACCCCCCTTTTTTCTCGACCCCCCCTGGACGAACCCCCCCCAAATTTCCAGGGGCTGCTCAGAAACAAAATGTTCCATTTTCCAGAAAATTTCTGCCAATTCCGTCCACAAACGCCAAAGTTATTAGACATAGAATTTTCAAAAATCCCATAGGGAAGAAATCCTAACTATATATACCTACTGGCGACCGCCAGTAGGTAATATATATATATATGTACACACAGCAGTTCAGGTTTCCCAAGCCGTTTAGCGCTCTTTCCCCACAGCAGAACTGCACCGTTACGTATTTCAACACTTCTTTCGTTTTCACCAAAGAATTTGGGCGCACACCTTCTGGATTTCCACAATAGGGTTTTATTGCGATCTTATTTGCATCCGCTTTCATGCAAATAAGATCGCAATAAAACCCTATTGTGGAAATCCAGAAGGTGTGCGCCCAAATTCTTTGGTGAAAACGAAAGAAGTGTTGAAATATATATATATATATATATATATATATATATATATATATATATATATATATATATATATATATATATATATATATATATATATATATATATATATATTACCTACTGGCGGTCGCCAGTAGGTATATATAGTTAGGATTTTTTCTCTATGGGATTTTTGAAAATTCTATGTCTAATAACTTTGGCGTTTGTGGACGGAATTGGCTGAAATTTTCAGGAAAATGGAACATTTTGTTTCTGAGCAGATACTGAAAATTTGGGGGGGGTTTGTCAAGGGGGGGGCTGAGAAAAAAGGGGGGTCCCAAACCGTGTTTTTCCCATGTTAATTTCCATAGGGCGGTTGGCCTCACTTTTAGCCCGAACGGCTGAATGGATTTGCACGAAACTTGGCAAAATTGTAGGGACTGGTAGCCCGATGTGCCTTTGCTAGGTCTCAATATATGTGATCCAGTGGATTTTGAGAAATTAACGTTCAAAAAAAGATATATATCTGTGACAGCGCTCCGGGCAGCGCTCCGGTTCGCGTACCTGACGCGTAACGGAACTTTGCCTAGCGAAGCTGATTGGCTCTCCGGTGTCTGTCAACATTCTAAACAGTCCGGAGCGGCCGCCATCTTGTCTCTCGGTAGGATCGAGAGACAAGAGGAGGCCAAAACAAAGGGGGAAATGACCATAAGGGGGCCTAGTAGATCCTCCCTGACCCCCTAGGTTTGATGTGGAGGCTTTAAAAGGGCCTCGCGGGGCAAAAAAAAATAATATTTTTTTTCTTTGTTTTTGCGTGGGGAGCGCCCGGTACGCGCACCGGGAAGCGGTCCGAGGAGCGTACTATGAGGAAAAAAGAAAGACAGGGTATAAACATTTTGGCAATTTTGTTATAAATGGAAGGTAGTTCTGAAAAGAACTGTTTTTTTATTCTTTTTCTTTTTTTTCTTTTTTTTATGAATTTTCTGAACAATTTTTTGATTTTTTTTGATTTTTGAAAACTATTTTGTGTTTTTTTTTGTTTTTTTTAGGGGAAATAACAAAAAAGCAGGGTTTGAACATGTCTCAACAGGAGCAAAAAAAAATAAAAAGGATTCATTGTTTTCTCATCTTGTTGCATTTATGATTTTCTCCAGCTCGGTTAATCAAAGTAATACTCTTCTCTCCATAACAAATAGTTCCTCCACAATATATACAAACTATTTTGTAGTGTTCAAAAGGAGCTTGAATATTGTGGATTATTTCTCGGCCTTCTGGTCCGGCGAATGAGCTTTGTCCACTGGAGGTGCTGGGGATGACATCTGGGGGGTTGGCAGCAAGATCCCTTACTTGTGCTTGGGAAAGATTATTAGGATGCCATCGCTCCATGTGGCGAATCATTGTATGATTGCCAAAGCTGTATTTCTTGTTGGGGTTGCCACGAGAAAGTATATTTTTACATATCAAACAAGACACCTGGGGTGCATTGACCTTCTTTTGTCCAGGTGGAATTTTAAAAAATTGCCATATGTAGTGCTCTTTAATATGGCTCTGCCTTGGTGTTTCTGGCAGGAACTGCCTTACTTGCTCTTCCTCCTCCTCCTCCTCTTCGTCCTCATTATCTTCCTCTCTACCAAAGTCCAGTGTTGGTGGTGGTCCTTTTGGTGGTGGTGGTGGTGGTGGTTGCTGAGAAGCACCAGCTGCAGCTATTACAGAAGCCATTGTGGAAAATAGGTCTTGCTCTCTGGAAGTAGAAAGTAAGAATGAGGTAAAAAGAAGGAGGGGTTTTCATCATTTGGGGAAAAAAAATAGTTCTAAACCAATGAAAAGTGTTATTTTTAGGTCACATGACCTAGCCTAACAACATTAGGAAACCAAAAGTGAAATGAACCAATGAAAAGTGTTATTAACAAGTCACATGACAAGTCACATGACCTGCTATACTTACGTTACGCGCTCCGCGCCGCGCCCCGGATCGCTTCCGGGGAGCTGCGCTTCGCGCCGCGGTTCGCGTACCGGAGCACTTCCGGGTGCGCTAACGCGGCGCATCATAAGACACATTACGCGACAACGCGATACGTCGCGCTTCCGCGACGCGTCACAATGTTGATTTCTAACGCGGCAGTTGCGCAAACGGAACGTTTACTGGTTCGCGGACCGGGTCGTGGCACCACATTAAGCTAACGGGAAGCTTCCCGGTTCGCAAACCGGGAGCGAACCAAAACATAATAATAAAAAAAAAAATAATAAACATATAAAATAATTTTTTTGATTTAACCACATGAGCGCTAGCGAAATTCCGCTCCTGTGCTCATGTTTTAAAAAACGCACTTTACATGACGAGCTGGGCTCGTCATGAGCGTGCGAGGAGGCTACCTCATGACGAGCCCAGCTCGTCATGAGCGTCGAAGGGGTTAAAGAAGAATACATTTTACAGCTATAGATATTAGCTTTTAAAAAACCAATGAAATTCACTGAAAAAACCATAGGTTATAGACCATATATAGTTAGGAATTAGCATTTACAAAACCTTGAAAATTCACTGAAAAAACCATAGGTTATAGACCATATATAGTTAGGAATTAGCATTTAAAAAACCTTATTTTACTCACACAAAACCATTGAAATTCCATATATAGTTAGTTGCACTAACTATATATCGCGCACCCGCAATCCACTGCTGATGATGTCACATATTACATCATTCATGACATGGTCAGTGACATCGCTGATGACATCACTGATGACATCTCAAATGGCATCACTGATGACATCACTGATGACATCTCATTTGACATCAATGACCACATCACTGATGATATCATTCATGTGACAATACAATGCATCTCCTCACATTTTAATATAACCTCTGTTACACCCAGTGTTAAATACAGAGTATATTTTTTGAAACCATTGATACACCAATACTAGTTACTACATACGCACTCACTGATTCCTATGTCTACACACACATTCACTCATTCACCCATACAATCATTCATACATACAATCACTCATCTTTACAACACTATCATATGCACTCATACACCTATACAGACACTCACACTCTGTCACTCATCCATGGAGTTACTCACACACCTAGTCAGTCCTGTAAAGAATCAATCACACTTCCATTTTCTAATCTATACACTTAAACATAGAGTACCTTACATTTTCAAACATATACTAACACATACTTACTCTCTTATACAATCATTGATACAAGTACACATTGATCTGCACAGAGTCACACATCTCCCAGCCAGCCACACACACACTCAGTCTCCCAGACAAATACTTGGACAATCAATCAATAACCCATATAGTTACTCATATAGCTACTGATCAACACATGCAGCAGTTTACAGAACAACAGACATAATAATGCACAAATTAAGACAGTTTAGTCACTAACCCATGCACTCAGTGAGACACATTTAATCACTCACTCATACAGTCAGTCACCCACCTACTAAATGCTTCATCCAGACACTTATACATCTACTCATTCTTCAATATGTAAAACATATTTAAACTTTACAGAAACACACAGTCACTGGATGATGTCATCAGTGATGTCATCAGTGATGTCATTTGAGATGTCATCAGTGATGTCATCAGTGATGTCACTGACCATGTCATGAATGATGTAATATGTGACATCATCAGCAGTGGATTGCGGGTGCGCGATATATAGTTAGTGCAACTAACTATATATGGAATTTCAATGGTTTTGTGTGAGTAAAATAAGGTTTTTTAAATGCTAATTCCTAACTATATATGGTCTATAACCTATGGTTTTTTCAGTGAATTTTCAAGGTTTTGTAAATGCTAATTCCTAACTATATATGGTCTATAACCTATGGTTTTTTCAGTGAATATATATATATATATATATATATATATATATATATATATATATATATATATATATATATATTATATATATAAACTCCAATCTCTAGTTTCCCCTCCAAACCGGACACCGACATAACAGACTTGCTAATGTTTTCGCACACTTTTACTTTTGCATGCTGTTACACGGTTTGGCAGTGTCTCCTGCCTTGCTCACACGCTAAGCACTGTTACTCCCTGTGCTTTATTTGGAGCAGATAATCACATGATATAATTGACATAAAGGACATACTCCATTTACAGCGACTTTACAATGCAAACACATGTTGCAATATTTTCATTTACTCCATGCAATTGCATACTTTTTTCCCAGTTATTTTCCACAATACATTTTGTAATTTTTCTACCATATTTTTTCATTTTGCTCATTTAAAAAACCTTGTTTATCCTGTGTGTCTCAAATGTCTTTTCAAATAGAGTATTTGATCATAATATTCACCAACGAAGCTCGGATATAAGAAATTTTAATTGGTTAATGCACATTCTCGTTTGCTCTGGCTAATTGGGAGTACACATGTCAAAGATGAAATAATTTTTAAATTTTTGCACAGATTGATGTGGTTCACCATTTTTAAAGTGCAAGTGCCTAAGGAACTGTGTCACTCAGTGTAATGTATGTTATGACTCACTGGATGTTTTGAGACTAAGGAACTTTCAAAATGAGAGTATACAAAGTGGAAGTGCAATATTGTTTTCCCGCTCATTACTGATACTCATTTCACAATTAACATGTGTCAAGCTACCTCTCTTATCACATCCTTTGAGCAAATTTTTATTAGATATTGACACTGTTTACTATCCACAGTTTCATTACCCCTAAGGATCTATCTCCATATTAAAAGGATTATTAACAATCCTAATGTGCAACTTCTCACAATGATTTGTATCCTCATTAATAATGTGCAAGTGCAAGAATAAATAAAGTAGTAACCCATGCTTCACATCTTACGCCAGTGCTCATATGTTCCTTTTTTTTGGGTCCTAACTGCATTTGACTCGAGTTCCACACCACTGATTATATATTAATAGCTGCTGAGATGTTGTCTCCCTTGTATTTTTTTAAAAAAACAGATTAGCCTATCTAATTTTAAAAAAAATGCAACTGTCATATAGCAAAATTCCTAATTCATACATACTAAGATAAAAAATATGTGAGTATCATTTCTTCATAATTCACGCTTTCTTGTGATTTCCTGCTACTTATCTATGGCTCCAAAAGAAGATTTCCCTAAATGTGAACATGCAAGTCTTCTTCCGAGTTAAGGCCATGTGGTATCTTAGTATCTATATATAAATATATAGAGATATATAATTATTGTGTGTATGTGTGTGTATGTGTCTCTTCCATTTATCCATTTATAGCAATTGTAATTGTGAAAGATTAAAGGAAGTAGGGGATGTTCACAGACATGATATGATGCAAGAGCATATGATGTGTCACAGTGTTTCATTGTGCCTCCTCCTTCTTAAAAACCTCAATCAACCAAATTTGGTCATAATGGCCTTTGGATTTAGATGGGATACATTGAAATAACAAGTCTTAGATGGCTATATTTAGTTCAGTTCCTTGTGATATTGCTGGACCTCTGAGCTACTTTCAAATCAGTTGACCATCCTACCCTCATGCACACACTGGAGTCATCAGCAATCTCCTTCCCTAGTTTTCCTCCTACCTTTCCAACTGACACCAGTTTGTTCAGCTGGGCACCTCCAGGTCCCTAAAGATCTCTTCCACCTGTGGAGCCCTCAAGTGTTTCATACTGTTCCCTATCACCTTGAACCTTTACATGGAGCCACTTGGTGTTATACTCATAGTTATAGCATCAAGATTCACCAGTTTGCTGATGATGCTGAACTCTACATGAAAGCAGCCCTGGGTGAAGTATGCGGAGTGGCACTCTGTGGTGTTCCACGGAGTTAAAAAAAATTCTGTGGAGCTCCGATCCGCCCCAGTCCCTCCTGCAATTACAAAATTGATAAAAAACCCACTTACCTGCTCTCTGGTGGTGTTTGCGGGCAATCTTCCACCGTGCCGTGGTGTCTCTCCTCCTTGCCGTTACCGTCCTCATCATTGCCGGTGGCAACAACCTAGATTGTACATCTTGCATGGACTGCGCATGTGTAAAATGTAGGGGTTTGCAGCGGCGGCAATAAGGAGACGGAGGCGAGGAGGAGAGACACCACGACGAGGTGGAGGGTGGCCGGCAGACAACACCAGAGAGCAGGTAACTGAGTTTTATCTTTTCATTGGTTCAAGGGCTGAGCGGCGTACTCCGCTCTGCCACTTCAGAGTCAGAGTTTTGCATCAACTCTGCATTCCCAGCTGAGCGCCGAGTTGATAAAACTCAGCAATCTCCGCTTGCGGAGCGGAGTACGCTGTCCGTCCTTACTTGAAAGTCTCCTTTGATTCAGACATCTGACACTTCAAACTCTGTGCATCATCCTGGATGTAATCTGCATATCTGAAGCTCAACCCAACCAAAACAGAATTACTGTTTTTTGCCAAGAAGACCAAAGATGAAACAAAGCTCAAAGAGATGAACTTTTGAGGGGCTCAAACCCTAACTATCACAGAATACCAAGACACTTGGATTCACCCTAGATACCAGCCTCAGCCTCAAGGCACACATTGCCAAAAAAACAAAAGACTGTCTGAAACCAGATTTCTCTTCTAAAGCAAGTGAAACTGATTCTACCAGAAAGCAACTTCAGGGCTGCTGTTCAAGCACTCCCATTCATGCATTTGGATGGTGTCTCATCAGCCTGATCCATAAACTCTGAGACTCCACACTGCCACCCCTTAAGAGCATCCTAGATACCATGGCATGTTTGATCCAGGGCCTAAAGAAATCTGATCACAACACCCAATTGTAAAGTGAATTCCATTGTCTCCCCTTGCCCGACCACGCCATCTTCAAAACCAGCTGCTTCATTTCAAAGTCATCCCGACCATCACCCCTGCTTATCTTGGAGACAAGTTCACCATAGTGGTTCTCAGCAAACCCACAGTCAAGACACCATCAAATTCCAGACTAAAAAGTTTAAAGAGAAAAAAACAAGGCAGCGGGTACTTTATATTTAGGCACTCAGGATATGGAACAACATCTCTGTATCCATCAGTACTGCCCAAATCAGTTTGAAATTCGGAAAGAGTAGAAGATGCATCTCTTTAAAGAACACTACACAACAATGCATTAACAGTCCACAAACCAGAAACCTGTCCTTGATTGCATCCTTGCTTTTGACCTTGTACAGCGCTCCGCTGCCTTTTTGGCCAGGTCTGAGCTATACAAATAGCACCCACATACACAAATACCACATATATTGAATAAGAATCAAAGAAATGAATGTTAAGCTGGAGAAGAAAAGATACATTAACCTCAACTGTGCTGGTTGAGTAAGCATCCAAAACATTGGAAGGGCTATGCTGTTTGCCATACAGTAAGTTCAAACCTGCTCCTAATAAATGCAGCCTTAATCACATTATTTAAGTGTTTGTGGTGGTGTGGTGGTACCTGTCCAATTAAAAAGGTGTGAATATGTATTGCTTATATATTTTTGTGTTGCTTTATTTTGCTATGAATCAAGAATAAGGGGTCATCAAAATGCAACATATTGGACAATAGAGGATCCTGAAGGGCTCTTACAAAAAATATCAGAAAATGTAAACATCCATTAGAAATACAAATGGGCAAATAGAGGCCAGCAGGTTAATGATCAGCTTTACTATAAGAGGAAAGGCTAGCTGGTAGAAGAGAAAGGAAGCTCATGAGTTCCCTCTGGAAAGAGTGTGGGGGGGTATGAAGGGTGGAAGGGGAGGAGCCTGCCTGCAAGAGAAACTACAGAGGAGAGGTGAGTTACATGTTTCAAGAAGTTGGTGGAAAAAGACACATACATTGTTTCGAAATACTAGAAAGACACTTTAATCTCATATTGCAGCTAGGAGAGAATCCTGGGATTTTTAACCCTTCAACTGGTTTTCCTTCTCAAATTCATTGTTTCTACTGTGGATTTTAGTTTGACTGACAATAAGTGTTGGGTCAGATTGTAACAGACTTTGGGGCTCATTTAGAGTTTGGCTGTGTGGGACCACCATTGTAAATCAGCAGTGCTCCCTCTCCACGAAACTTGTGGTTCCCCCGCTCCATTGAGATTGGGAGAACCTCAGGGTTTCTGATGGACGAAGCATCAACTAACTCCATCAATGGAAACTCAGACCTGGTGGCCCCCCCTCCTCAGTGCTATAAGGTCACAAGTTTAGTCATTCCAACCAGGGCCAGACTGGCTGTAGTGGGCATCGGGCATTTTCCTGGGAGGCTAGAAGGGTGGGGGTCGGTTGTGCAGTTGTGGGGCCATTTTGTTTGTTACTGGGGGACGGTTTTGCAGCAGTGCTGCAATACCAGCCTCCAGTAACAAAAGCAGCAGTGCTTCACACCAGCACCCCCTCACCACCCTCCCACTCTCGGGGAGGGGGGGGTTATTCCTACAAAATTGCCAGGGTTGCTCTGAGTTGCCAGGGTTGCTCTGAGTTGCCAGGCTTGCCCTGATTCCCTACGATTTTGGTTGGATCAGTCATCACTAGATGTCTCTGCCTGGGACTATCATGCAAGGAAGGGAAATTAAATAATTATCACAATGCACAGGGAGAAAAACCCTGTGTTGCAGTCATTATGTTTTTGATTTTCAAGAAATAGACTCCTGTTTTGAGAGTTTATTTCTTGAAAACAAAAATCCTTCAGCGGATGCATGAAACATAGCAACCACTCAAAAAATGTCAGCTCCTTAAGTGGAGCCTCTCCAGTGGGAGCTCTGCTGAAGGCACAGATAGCTCCTCCTTTCTTGTATGGATCTTTAACTGTAGTACAACAAGGGTTCCACAAACTGGCATGTGCTCCCCTACCAGGGATGCAAAGACCATGCCGTTTGCTGAACTGTCAGGACGATAGGCTGGCAGCTCACATACCAGATTCTCAATAATACCGTTTGAAAGTTATACAAACCACTTTAGGTTTGATTCAGGACGAGTGCCAGCCAGAGAAGAAAGTTGTAGTTCAATGTCACTGGCAGTCGACTGACTTGATAATGTGTTTAATTGAGGAATTCATTGTGGGTTGTGGAACTACAGAACATAAAGGGGTTTTCCATTGAGGGTGTTGAGTTGTCAGAAGCAAAAGCACCTGCGGCACCTCCATTAGGGTAGAGGAGCGCCCCCCGCCACCACCCACAAATAAAACAATAATATAACAGGTTTCTAACCCATTTTATTATCATTTTATTTTAATACACTCGACCCCCCCCCATTTAATAACCCAGATTGACTGACTGAATCCAGATTGAAGTGCCTACAACCAGAATTGGCATTGGAAGAGTCGTAGAGCGGCCCTCTTCCTCATCTAAATATTTGGGGAGCGAAAAGTACACAGGTGGAAGAAAAATTATGATATTTAAACGTGAAGCCTAGGTGAGAGATTAGCCAATCCTCGCAACAGGCTGTTAAGGATTATAAACTGCAGCTACGACTGGTCTGGTTCCCTGATAACACTATAGATCCATATTTCCGTGTGGGAGATATTATTTCTTGTCATGAGGAAGGTGGTGCTTTAAGCAGCGATACCCACCGAAACGTGTCGACGTAACTGTGCAAAGGCATACTGTAGATTGTGTGGACATTTGTTACGTTTATTGTTAAAGCTCCTTGGGCCTTATTTATGAAGGCCTTGCGCCGCGGGTGCGTCACTTTTAACATGGGAAAAAGTGACGCACCGGTGGCGCAAGGCTTTCATAAATAAGGCCCCTTGTATACAAAACATATATTGAACAAATGATCTTGATCTAATGTATGGGCCTTTATTATTGATGACAAAATATTCTTTTTACAGGTTCCCCCTACAATTTATTTTGTGCTATACATGTCAGAATGTTTTAACCCATTTTTAAATTATATGATAACGCACTGTATTTTTACCATAGGTCTGGTTAATTGTAATAAAATATTTTTGTAACTGTGAGCACTTGGCCTTTGATGGTGGTGGTGTTATGTTCTGGTGACATAATTGTTCGAATCAGTGTGTGTATTTTGGTGTATTAAATTGCCCAACGGGGATTTTCTCCTTGACGATGGTCGATTTGTGCCCTACTCCTTTCGTTATTAAGGGGCCCATCTCCCTGTTTTTTGTGTTAACATGTTGGGCTGCCGGACATTGGTCAGTCCTTTCCCCTGCAGAGGCAAGTGTGTGGTTATGTTTCAATTTTCTTTCCTTTTTTATTCTCTGGTTCAAGGGGAAAACATTTTAAAAGGGTGAGAGATAACTAACTGTAAGTGCATAGTTAAAATGTTCAGATTTTAAGGTATACGTGATACTTTTTTGTTTCTATTGTTTTAGCGAGTCAGTGGATGACATGATTTTACATTTTCAGAGGATAGCATTGTATTGCTGTAGCTAATTATGGGAATCTATGAACATGTATTTTTTCTGCAAATTGTTTCTAAGTAGACCCTTTGGGCACATCGCAAGAATTGCAAAGTATGCGGAATTTGCAGAACTGATTGTAAGAACTCCTGTAAAACAGTTTTTGTGGAATGATTTTCCTACAAATAGTAATGTTAACAAAAAAACCTAAGAAGGTGAGAACATTGTATCATAAAAATGGTATTTATTGTCTACCTATTGGAACAAGTATTGAGGCATTTGAGTATATTATTATCCAAGGGTCATTTTCAATTCTTGTGCAGATACACTTGTCTTCACTACGTTTTACTTGTGTGATCACTTTGATCACTGGACACTACTTAGTCGGGTCCTTGTGTCAAGACTAGGTCTGCATGTAGTGCCAAAAACGGGATGCAAGTGTGCCAAAGCCCGGCGAGCCAAAGATCGAAAAGAAAACGTGGGGTTGGAAATGATAAAGAAAAGAGTGTAAAAAACAGGAAAATTAATATTGACACCAAGAATTCCACCTCAACAGTGCTCGTGAGTTCGGAAGGAGGTCATCCTATAAATGATGTGATTTCCCAGCCCATATGTTTAAGTGAAGATGCGCCTGCTGATTTGGGGGCCGTTTTTTGGGACTAAACTGGAATCCATCTTCAAAAAAACGTGTCTTCCAATTTACGATAGGCATGACTTGATTGAAAATCAGCTGACGTGTCTTGAAATATCATTTGCTGCGGCTCAGACACGGTCTGTACCTCGGGCTAATGGACCTATTGTTACTGTTCCTTCGCAGCCTGGGCATATATCTATGACTGAAACTGGCCTTCTGAGCGGCAAGGAGACCAGCGATAAACCTAAGGCTGCTACAGATGCTGTCGTTTCATCACATTTCCCCACCTTGAAAGTTGGTTTTGTGTCTAGCGAAAATGTTTTGAATGGTGAACCTCCAAACGCGATGACAAGGGATGGCGGGACTGGGAGGAGGGAAGTTGTAAGTAATGTATCACACATTGCACAAGCAAAACTGAACACACCCCGTGCTCTACTGGGTAATAGCTTGCCATCAGGGCACAAGTCCTAAAAAAATAAGTGGGGGGACGCTTCAAGTTAGGTGGTGTCCCCGGAAGTGACGTCACAACAGGAAGTGACGTCACGAAATTTGCCGGTCTCCGTCTGAAATGCGTGAATACATACAATAAACAAGTAGAGGTATAATACTGCAATAAGTGGCAGTCACTAAAAACACAAGAACACACCCATTCTTCGGATTACAGGGTTCTTTACAGACTCGGGCATAGGCACTACGAGCATATGTCGGTGTCCCTGAAAGTGACATGCTCGGCGTGTTGACAGCGCAGCTCTTGAAGCCTTGGCGCCTCTGCGCCTCGGCTGTGCTCTGAGAAAGGCTGGCAAGGGGAGGGCGCGAGGTGGAAGGGGAGATTAGTCTGAGGCTCGGGTGCATTTGAAAGGCTATAATTCACGCGCAGGTGCAGTCTCGGGTACCGCTCCATCATTTGGGCAGGGGGGACGGCGTCCACCCGGTAAATGCCCCGTAAAATAAGTGGGGGATGCCGTCCACCCGCGTGGTACCCCGACTCGAGCCCTGCTTGCCATGTATTGATCTCCCGCCAGAATCCATCCCTTATGTGGTGGTACTGTCGGGGGTCCCCCCGCTTAGCCAGGGTAAATGGGAGGACTATAGGGATTTAAAGAATAAGTGTATATACTGGCTTAACTATCATCGCCCTTTGCCATCGGGGGTTTCAGCTGAAATCCTCTTTGCCAGGCGTGTTGACTGGGTGGGCCCCCGGAAAAAGGCTATAGAGGGAGATTGTATCATTATTAATTTTAGAGATAGAAAGGCAGCAGAATACATCTGTGATTGGCCCATTGTAGGCCCAGCGTCCACACTACGCTCTCTACCCCTCACTTACTGCTATCGAGCCCCACAGCAGCCCTCTAGAATTATGCCACCAGTAAGGGGTGCAGTGAGTTGGGACAACATTGAAGAAGGCACAAGGCCGTATTATGGAACTGATAGGATGTCTGGGCTGGAAGACTGTGATTGACTATCTATCTCGCCCAGAGGTGGGGCGTGCTACCCAGTACCTACAAATGACAATGTATCTAAGGGAAGTGGCTTATTATTTGGAGCATATGACACGGGTGATGTTGATTTATCAGTAGAAAATCCTCCCATTTTGGAATCATTTTTAGGAAATAGAAGTGTAGTTTAATCAAGTGCTGTGTTACCCCTAAGTCCCATTAATGTGGAGATATTAGCCCAGAACTCTTCACTTGGTGCTTCTGTTTTAGATGAGCCAAGTGTACTTTCGGGTAGGCTGGACACTACTGGGGGCACGGCTAATGTAAAGGAAACCATGTCATTGATCTCTTGGAATTTAGCCGGCATGGGCCAAAAACTAGTCTCACCGGAGTGGTCGGACTTTATTGAAAAATTCGACATCTGCCTCTTTCAGGAGACATGGCTAATAGACCCTGTGTTTCGTTTAGGATATCTTAACTTTTATGTCCCCGCAACTAAGAAAGACAGGGGTCGACCAGCGGGGGGACTCATAATATGGGTTAGACAGAACTTAGGCTGCATTACTCACCAGCGTTTCGTAGATAATACTGATATCCTGGTAGTAAGATTTTTTATCCCCACAGGCACTTGTTTAGATATTTTTAATGTTTATGCCTGAGGTATTCCAGGGGGGAAAAAATCAGAAGTCATATCGGTACAAGAAGGGTTACTTGATGCCATTCCCACGAACACTATGCCCCTCGTGGCGGGGGATTTTAATACAACTTTTGAGCCCCTCGGGTATGATGATGAATATTTTACTGAAGAGGAGGACTCTAGATGGGGCATCCCCACTCTTGAGATAAATCCCGTAAAAAAATGGACAGAGGCGGCCATTCAGTTGAAAGGATTGTGTGTGGGAAAACATCTGAGGGCAGCCAATGGATGTACCCCATCTGATAGAGCAGGTATTAGTACCTTTGACAACGGCTATAGGTCTAGTCGTATTGATTATCTTCTCATCCATATAAGGTTGTGGCCTTGCCTTATAGACATGGTGGTAGTAAACCGCATAGAGAGTGACCATAACCCACTTAGTGCCACTCTTAGCCTCTCCTTAGTTACGGGCATAATACCGGTTCAGGATGTAATAGTGCCTGACCTTGTTTTAGCTAATGACATGCGCCATTTAAAATGGAGTCGAATTGCTGAACATCCCGAAATCCTAGCCATAATCCACGAAGATGTACGAAGTGTATTGGCTGTGCTGGGGACAAACATTGTTAGTAAGGATTGTTGTTCTTCCATAACTGAAGTCCATACCAAATTGTTTGAGCGTTTAAAAACTTACTTTTGCAAGCCCGGCCCAAGGAAGACTGCAAGGGGTAAGAGACCTGAGGGGTGGTATAATGTCGCATGTCGAAAAGCTCGGGCTAGCCTTGGCAGAGTACTAAAATTGAAAGACATATGTAAAGTAAGAGCTGCCCGGGTTAGCTATAGGAAAACCCAGATGGAGGCTAAGAAGCGATGGGACGATGAGAAATGGAAGGAACTCAAAGATGCTTGGGTGGCCAAGAGCTCCAAGCATTTTTGGGACATATACAAGTGGGATAGAGGAGGCTGCTCAGACCGCCCCCAGTACCATGTGGCTCAACATGCGTGGGTTGACTTTTTCAAACCACAGTATGCCAAGTCCAGTGATGATGAGCTCCACGAACCGCCCCCACATACTTATTATGTTGGAGTGGTTTTTACACCAGAAGATGTTGACAGGGCTATGGATGGACTATCCGGTGGTAGAGCGCCGGGTATGGATAGCATACCGTCAGATGTCTTTCTAAATGACAGGCCAACCCGGCGTCTATACATCGCACACATCGCAAACGCAATCGCGTGGAGTGCAGCTATTCCGCAATCCTGGAAGGGGGCGGAAATTGTGCCAGTATTCAAAAAGGGTGATAAATCAGTGGCAGGTAATTATAGGCCTATAAGCCTGATCAACGCTGTCCAGAAGATCATGGGCAGATTGATTCTGGCCAAGATTCAAGATTGGATGGAGGATAATAACATCTTGAGCCCAATGCAGGCAGGCTTTCGCCGCTTGACCAGTACAATTGATCAAGTTTTTCGCTTTGTCAATTTGTACTGGAGGACGGTCTTATTAGGAAAAGGGGCCCTCTATGCTGTATTTGTTGATCTTAGGGCCGCCTTTGATCTGGTCCCTCATAACAGATTATGGCAAGTGCTGAGAGAAATGGGGATGGCCCCAGAGCTGCTGACCCTAATCGTCCGGCTACATGAGGAAAATCATGCCCGGGTGCGGTGGGGGGTTCAGGGCGAGGTTACGGATGCCTTCCCTGTTGACAGAGGTGTGCGACAGGGTTATGTCATGGCACCTACACTGTTCTCACTCTTTGTCAACGGGGTGGTTGACTTTCTGTCTCTGACCCCCTCGGACGCTCCGGTGCTGGCAAGAATACATATCCCAATCCTCATGTTTGCGGACGATACTCTAATAATATCAAAGACTCCAATGGTCTTCAAAAAGCGCTCCAACGTTTTGAAGAATTCTGCATTTTGCGTGGTTTAGAAATAAACACCGAGAAAACAAAATTCATGTCCTTTAATGAGCATGGGTCATTCAAGGGAAAGATTTTTATGAACAAATTGCCCCTGGAAAAGGTTGATTTCTTCACGTACTTAGGTGTTACTTTACAGAACAATATGCGGTGGAACTGCCAAATCGATCGGGCTGTTCTGACTCACAAACGCCAAGCAGGAATTCTTCTAACAAAGTTTAAGACCTCCTTGACTAAACCAATTAGCCCTGTTTTAAATATTTACTGGATGAAGGTCCTAAGTTCGGCCCTGTATGGAGCTGAGCTCTGGGGGTTTGAAAATCTGAAGTCCCTGACCCTCCTGGAGAACGCTTTCTTACGTAAGGTCACAAGTCTTCCACAGAGCACCCCTTTATTACCCTTGCTGATGGATCTTGGTAAAAAGCCCGTCTTGTTCTTAGCTAACCTTCGTCCCCTGCTGTACTGGCGCAGGTTATGGTGCATCATGGAATTTGAACATTACGCTAGGGGTCTCATGGATGTTATCAAAGCTGATTCATTCCACAAAATCAAATGGATAAAGGAAATTCGATCACTCCTAGGAAACCTTGGGATGTTAGAGCTTTGGGATGACCCTCTAAACGCAGTTTTTCCTTCAAAAGAAACCCTGAAAGTAAGGTATTGGGCATTGGTATTTTCATCGATAAGTTCTCATGGCCTCTCAACCCACCTTACGGGCCAGTTTCTCGAGTTCAAGTGCAGCCTAGGGCTGGAGAAATACTGGGACTTGATCGAGAAACCTTATGACCGTAAGCTGTATTTTCAATTAAGAGTGGGTGCGCTCCCAACTCGGGAATACACTTGCAAATGGGCGGGTTTTGGAAATGAAAGGTGCGTTAATTGTCAAGAACAATGTGAGACAGTGGGCCATATATTATTTTTTTGCCCTCTTTACAATGTACCTCGTAAAGTGTGGATAAAACCAGTATGTAGATTGTTGGGTACCAGAAGGTATATCGATGCGTTGCGCATCTTGTGTAAAGATTCTTCCCCCCTTTCTGTATTGCTGTTGCAAAGTTTTTAAGTTGGGCATGGCAAATTCGTCTGAAACAACTAGGTTTAAGGACACGGGAGTGACAGTTGATATTGATATTAATCTAAGTATAGATGACTACGCTTCCTCTCTATGTGCTGTGGCTTTTGCAACATATGAGTTGTTATAACTATGATCTGAACTAGAAAAATGAATTCTTAGATTTGTTTCTGAATCTTAATTTTATGCAATCATGGAAGTTTTAATTGTTCGATGGTTATGAAATGGTTTAATTGTATCTTAAATAGTTATTGGATGATTTTAGAAATGTAATTGTATATGTACTTTTATGACTTAACTGTCGAATAAAGTTATGAAACGGAAATGTATTGAATGAGTCCTGTTGCAACCGATCTTCTCTTGTTTATGGACTGGATCTCAACGGAGCAGTCCTGGATACTGCTATCGCCTCCATCTAGGTACTGGCACACTCTTTTACTTGCAGGTCTGTATGGGCCCGCTGCTGGTGGTGGTGACTTCTGGGCACCTTCCGCATTGGGAGTGCTTGAGGCCTTAATTGGGTCAGCTAGTCACAGAAGGTCTCCATCTGAAATGTGAAATGCGCAACCAGGTTAGCCAAGGGTTGAGGCACTAAACTTACCCAAATGGTGTTAGAGGGAGTCCACTTAACCCTGCAGAGAGCAGACGCAAGTCGACTAATATTGCCCTCCGGCACTCTCCATGCTAGACAATGGAGACATGGTCTGCATGGGCTTGTACTAGACTTAGCATAAGACTGAGAATGTTTACTTCCTGTAAATTGCCTCAGCTGCTCTTCAGCACTGCAACAGTACTGCAACAGCTCTGCCCACCGAAGCGGTCATTTCTGTAACACAGTCGAAGAAATGTAAAGGGTTACAGTGTAGGCCAGGTGAAACAGATACTTGGAATGTCATTGTCATGAATATAGTGCAGTGGGAGAGACATGCTTTAAAATTCGAATTTTTAAAAAGTACTATAACTTAAACAGCAAGCCTCACAATACGAATATGGAAAATCACGAGGACGTATTTTTTTTTTCACGAAACATCCTATAGAATGTGGCACAGACAAAAAGAATGAATAACTTGAAAATAGGCAAACTCTGGTGGGGAGCACTGAGAAAACTTCAAGGCTAAAACTGGAGACCATGTACATGCCGCCCTTGTGTCAAAAGAAGCTAGGTAAATAATCACGCTTAAAGCGCCTGGCAAGCATTATCTGACATTAAATTCCCTTGTTCAGTATTTTTAATTCTTGCCTGTAGTGCGAAGATGTATATTTTTTCCAGGCCCTGGGCTGATGTTGGGAGGGCCGCGAGGCAGGAAAGGATGCTGTGAGTGAGGAGGAGACGTGCTGCGGGCAGCATTGAGGTGCCAAGAGACGTGTAAATTGGACGTCTCGCCTGGAGCTGTCTTTGGAGAGTAGAAGCCGAAGAACCCGCAATCCAATTTCTTCAAATACAAATGTTTCTTCAAATAAAGAAGCAATTAACGTGTTTATTTGAAGGCTCGCCTGCCCATCTGGTGTCTAAGGAAAATAACATGATTCAGTCGAGTCAGACAGTTTTGACACGGACAGTAGCGATGGCCCTTTCTTTCTCTTGGATACAAGTGCTTTTTCATAATAAATCACTGGTTCTTAGCTATGTTCATGCTGCATTTCTTCCAAAGCTATCCAAAGTTTATAATACATTTAATAAAACGTGTTGCTGCATCACAACAACATGTTTTATGGGTCAGTGTTGGTGTAACTGGCTTCGAATGGCCTCATTGTGGAACAAAAAGATAAACAACTATTTCGTAACTACCACAGTGCAAATTATCCACAATTTGCCCATAAAAAAGTTCTCCTGCAAAATAGCCAAAAAAAGCAATTAGTGACCGAAAGAAATTTATGCGTGACCAAATGAATTAATATTTTTTTAATCATCAAATCATGACAACATGATTTAACCAATGACAACAAATAAATATTTGTTGTGGTTAGTAATTGTGAACATTGTGCTGGTTATGAGCTTAGAAATAATCAGGAGGCCCCCTACGTGGCTTGATTGGGACCAGGGGAAAGATACTTGAAAAGATCTAAAATGTCCCTAGAGCATGTCTCTTATGGATTACTTGGTTAGTCCAGAAGAAACTATGCATCCATCATAGGACTAAGCTATGTTTCGTATCAACCTTACAACCACAAAAGTATGAACTTACTCATATCACAAAATTGGACTCAATATGGTATGCATAAATCAATGGTATTTAGCAATTCCTAGACATGATATCTAAACACAATACTAACAAGACAGTAGATATAGGTGCACACATTTTTTTCTTTGGCAAGAGTGTGGTTGCAAAATTAAAAACATATATTTTTATTCGATATACAGTTCATTTATTGTGCAATAACAATCACACATAGACATTTCAATACATCATATAAAAACAAAATAATAAAAGATTACACAACCGTAAGTTAAAATTGTTCAAGAGAACAGGTGTCGACGCAGCGTTTCAGTGTAGATAATAGGCACCTTCTTCAGGACTGTTTCTCTTAGTATTCAATATACTGGGTTTATTAGGAGACACTCAATAATCTCACGTCCTCATCTGAATGTGCTCATTTGAGACTATACCCGCACCAACTCATCTGCTTGGTATCTAAGGTTTCATTTCTGTATATTTTTAATTGCAAAAAGTACCCCGCCTTGGAGTAGCTACCGATCAGGATTCCGTTGCGGGATATTTCGAGAATCGCTGTAACCAGGCCCAGACTGCCTTTTGCCACGGCGTTATTAAAATCAAGGGTTGTCCTCAAGATTCTAGACCGATCGAATTATATGTTGTCGGTCTCCCTGCTCCTTACACGACGGCGTCTCTGGGTTTCTGCAGAAACAGAATCTACTGTCTTGTTAGTATTGTGTTTAGATATCATGTCTAGGAATTGCTAAATACCATTGATTTATACATACCATATTGAGTCCAATTTTGTGATATGAGTAAGTTCATACTTTTGTGATTGGTTATGAGCTTAGCACACCAAAACTCTGATTGTCCTGTTTAAATTCCGAGCATTTTCCCCTTGTTATATTTCAGGAAGATTGACTTGCTGAATTTAAATGAACATCGCGCTCCTAACTTTGATCTCTGCTCAGGTAGCCATTTGTACAATAATCATATTTAAATGAGCTCTCGTACCAGGAACCAAAGTAGTCAAAGGCCAAAAAGTGATATTAGTAAACATATTGTTCTGAAACATCAGCCCAGCAAAGGTGACAGAGGGAAAAACATACATATATTTTTATGGGCTGTCACGGAAGAGCAGTAGCGCCTCGATATAATGTGTAAAGCTGGAGTCCATGTACACTCTGTGCATCTAAAGAAGTTGGGGAAATGTTCGGGCTGAACGGCCCTGCCATGAAGTTCTCAGTTTCTGTAATTCTACGTTGTCCCTACTGAGTGAAAATATGACTTTTTTTATTATGTTCATCAGGGGAGCAGAAGCTATTTGGGTGAGAAGACATGCAGTGGCAAGCATGTAGCTGCCAGTAAATGAATACCTTATTAGATAGCGTGCTTGGAGCCAGAATTTGAGTGGAAATTTCAAAGAACCCACAATCCGATTTCTTTTTAACACAAATGATCCTTCAAACAAAGTCAGAATTAACATATTTATTTTATGGCTCGCCTGCCCATCTGGTGTCTATGGAAAACTAAATCTGATACAGCTGAATAGACACATTTTGACACGGATAGTAGCAATTATCACTCCTTTCTCCTGGATTAAAATGTTTAGCCATAATAAATCCCTGATTCTTAAATAGGTTTGTGGTGCCTTTATTACACAACCACATAAAACAGAAGACATATTCACGAAAAACATGTTAGCTTGTCTTTTTACAGTATATTCAACTGTTTGGTAGGACAAACTGTTTTCCGGTGATTCTAGTATGCTACAGCATTTTAAAGGTATTAATTCAATATTACCAAAAGGGAGGCTGGTTTGAAATTGAAATTGAGACTTCGGCTGTTTCACAAAGATTTTGCTATGACTGAATATTTAATTAATTCTAAGGTAAGGACCGATTAATGAAAAATATAGTACTAACTCTGCACCAAAGATTTACATCTATGTGTGGGTGCAGAGTCACTCCCTTTTGCGACTCACAGACGTTTTCAGATGCAAACAAGAATAGACTGGGATGAGGACGACAGCAAATATCAGGTATTAATTCAGGAATTCCACCCATCACCTTTTGTATTCGTCAGTGAGAGGAGAATGCTCAGATGTGGGCCCGGTGCTCACTGTGCCACTTGAATCAAGTTGCACATTACTGATGAGGCACACATGGGCTGAACTCGGTCCGGAAAGCATGAGTTGTGTATCAGCAGAGACATGATTTGGCAGTTTGGGCTGGAATGTTACTCTTGGAGCAAGACTAATATGCATGTTGTAGGCCTCCTTTACAAGAACTGACGCATCGCTGCGTTAAGGCAGCGATTCATCAGAAATATTTGCGCTGCATTACATCATTTTTTAACTCCATGGATGCGTCAGATTTACGGGACGGGACACCATGGCGAAGGACAAATTTACACTTCCATGTGACCACCGATGTAGTGAAAACTGACGCATGTGCAGGCAAAATGATGTAAAGCTGGTAGCGTTATGTAAAGCAAAGCTAACCAATTTTGCGTCACTCTGAGTGCTTCAATCGTCAAAATGCAAGAAACAAAATGACGCTTTTGAAGAGAGAAAAACAACTCACCGAAGGCAGACATGAGCTGGGAGCGGAGAACAGTGGCTAGGGCAACAAGGTGGATGAGGATGTGGACTAACGGCTAAGGCGGTCGACCTCGAAACAGGGGAACCGGGTTCGAGTCACAGCAGGGATGCTCAATATCCTGTGATTCTGGGCAAATCACTTAATCTCCCTGTGCCTAACAAAATAAATGTTTTGATCTGTAATGCAGCTGGTGCTCATGTAAAACGCTCTGATACCTTTGGAGCGAGTTTGCGCCCTATTAAACTAAAAAAAAAAAACAACAACAACCCCTGCGCGAGCCAGGATGTCCATACAGAATCCCTGGGGTAGAGGAAGAGGAAGTGTAACTTCAGTGCAGCGGAGAATGACATCTTGATCGCATAGGTGACAAATCACAAGCATCAGCTCTTTGTCACCCCCAATTGCCATTGGGAGAAAAGAGGCCACTTGGCAGTCTATAGAGGCCAACATCAAAAGTGTTGGACAAGCTGAGAGGTTAGTGACCAATTGCAAGAAGCACTGGCATAATTATAAGCCCAGGAGGAAGGAAAAACTGCCAAATAGACTGAAGGCAGTCATGCAGACCGGAGGAGGAGGACCTGTACTGGAGTTCCTAGACAGGACAGTGCTGGCCACGAGGACCAACAAGACCGACAGGATAAGTGGAAACAAGGGACACTAGGGGACCATGCTATGTTGTTCCTTTCCACTGAGCTGTGTGCAGGGGAAAGGGTAGGAATATTTCTTATGTACAGTTAAACATCACATAAATGTAAGTCACACTGCCTAGTAACATGTTGCACAGCTCAGTCCACCTCAGTCATGTTTGTCCATTCGATGTGTGATGTGCTGCACCATGCCAGGGCCACCTTGGTATACTGGGACTTGTAGTGGAATGTATAACATGAGTCACCAGAACTGCAAGTCCCACAATACACAGCAAAAATCATGGAATGGAACAACACATCATGCATGGATACTTGAAGCCTGCCCTACCTGACTGTGACAATGCAGACCACCTTGCACCATGGGGCTAGTATGTCTAACTTGAGCCTATGCACCCAAATCAGGACTGCAAAGCAATGCTATGAAATTGGCTTGTTATAGGATAAACTCCTCGTCTGAGAGGAGGATCAGGTGTGGGGCATGTGAAGTATCAGAACGTAGGAAAATGTGAACAGCCATGTGTATACTCACTAACATGAAACTACATTGCAAGCAGTTGTCGCCGTGTGTGGGGTAAGAGCACACAGTTGTTCTCTGCCATGGTAGGGACCACACAAACTTCTGTCATGTACTAAATCAATCTGGGGTGGAGTAAAAGGCAAGGAATGCACACCAGATGACCATGTGTGTTGAAATAAAACATGGGCCCTCATTTACAGGGAATTGATGTAGGGCAGGGCTTTGCTTGGCCTCATCGATATGGTTGAGGGGCATCAAAAAAAGGAACGCTCTGGCGGAGTAAGCGTTTCATAAAAAGCCCTATGGTGTGGAGCCCGGTGGGCCCCTGGTACTGCAGTGCATTGTAAGTGTGTCTGATCACACTGAACTGGTCCTTTGGCTGAATGCGAAGACATTCATAGCAAGGAGGTGAATAGGGACATGTGTACTCCAAGTTAGCCTGACCAATAAACATGCACTGCTATATCTGAGTGTCACACTTGTGTCACAGGTGGGAAGGGATTACAGAGGAGAGCCCATTGGTGTACTATATCCCATGTGTTATGTTGACCTGGGTGAGGGTGTAACACATGGCAGGAGGGAGTTTCAAAAAGGAAAAATCTTACCATGCCACATATGTCAAAGTAGGAGGACATGAAACAGGAAGCTGTAAAGTGACAGAATGAACTACATTGCCAACACAAAGGGCAGGTTTCAGGGATGGTTGGAGGGGGAGGATTATAGACCTAGTAGTTTGGCAAACCTGGGTAGGTACATGTCACCAATTCCAGCACTACAAGCATGTGAGGTACAGCTTGACCCATAGCCCTCAAATATATGCAGCCATGTCAATCAATTTAATATGTACATGCATATTGTTAGTTTTGGAGTCACATGAGAGTCAATGTATGAACTGGGTTTCATCAGAATGTGACAGTAAGTTGAGTTCCTTGGCATAAATGAGTATTGCCAGAGGAGACATGTACACGTACAAGTGAGCGGCCCTGGGGTAAACAATTTGTGATGCTCTGCAGTTAACCAACTCTAGCAGTGATGAAAAGGGGGAGCATCAGTGCTACCAATCAACCTAGTTTCACAGTGCCCATCCCCTTAGAATCAGCACACAGTGCCCACTGTCCACAATTATGAATGCAACTATCTGTGTAACGAAATCACATGAGTATACACAAATAGGAAACCCATGGTGAGTACATACCCTCACACATACCTGCAGTGTAGCAAGGTTGTCAGCTGTGTAGAGGTGTGTGGATGTGTCTGGAAATTGAACCCTTGTACACATGAAAGCACATTGTGGCATGCAGGACAACACAATTAGGCAGAGTACTGTTGTATACTGAGTGAAAGGCAGATTGCAGGATCAAATCAAATACTTGACCAAACCCACATTACCTTCCCAGGATCTGTGGTCTGAGTAGTGGCCACAGAGAATGCAGGCACCCTGTGGACATCGGCCAATGTACACAATGATGAGTTTGGGGTAAATACATGAAACCACAAGCAATGTAGCCATCATGTAAGAGTTGGGTCATCACCAAGGCAGATCTGTCCTTTACCGCAACTTTCTTGCACATGCATGACAGTCCAACTAGCTGTGTAACTGTGTTGCAATGTGTGTCATGACAGGAAAAGTCATCCTTTTTACACAGTGGTGAACAATGCTCAGATACCAGCATCTGAAAAGGCAACAACAGTGATACTAGGCCTCAATGATTATGAGTAATATATTTTCAATTCATCAATGTAGAACTGAGAGCGATTGAGTATAAAGTCTGTATGTCAGCCAGATAATTCATGTCAACATCTAACAATATTCTCCATTAACACATCTCTATTCCATTGCAGAGGGAGAAGCAACACCAGCTCACCAGCTGCCTGTCCCGGATGAGGAACCTGCTGAGGATGACAGCATACCAAACCTTGACCAAGACACCCTCCAGGAAAATCCTGGCCTCCTTGGATTCACCCCTCTCAGGTTGCAAAAAATGCGCAGACAGCGTTGCATGGTCTCCTGAGGATCTGCTTACTGACAGGCATACCCTAGCAGACAGTTCAATCCCAGGCCTGGACTCTGAGGACCCCCAAGTTGAATATCAATAGCGTGAGGTAGGAATTCAGAGTCAGCTGGTAGATGAGATGCAGGCTGGGATGGAGACAATGGGTGGCACCCTATAGGGAGTCCAAAGGTGCCTCAGTCCCAATTAGGACAGGTCCGAGGCAATAAAAGGCAACTACTCTACCCTCCACTCCATGGATTGGATCAGTCCCTGGCTGGCATCACACGAGGCATGAACAACTGCCCTGCCAAAGTGGGACCAGTGGAGTAGCCTACGAGCTGGGGGTGATTCGCAACGTCCTCAAATCTATGGAGAGGAAGCAGGTCTCCTACATAGGGACATTGGGTGTCTTTCACTGAGGCGTTGTTGCCATGATTGCAAGCCATCATGCCTTTCTCACCACAGTGCTGTCTTCCTTGTCGGCACAGCCAAATGCTGCTGGAGATAGGGGATCCAAATATTCTGCCTCTGATGTTTGTGTTCCGGATGTATGACATTACAACGCATGCTTTTACCACGCATGCCTTTACAACGCGTTATTTACAACGCATGCCTTTACAACGCATAGCGCTTTGGGGTGCTGGATAGTGAATAGTTTAATTTACTATTCCAACTCCAGTCCCCGTGGATAGTAGGGAAGGTGTTGGATAGTAAATTAAATCTATTCCCTATCCTAGAGCGCCCCCCAGCGCAATGCGTTGTAATGGTTTGCGCTGTAAATACCTCGTTGTAGAGGCACTACGTTGTAAAAGTTGCGTTGTAAAGGTTGTACACCTTGTGTTCCTCTGTCGCCTCCTGCACCAACAACACACCCTCAGGGGAGGCAGTACACACATCAGAGGACGAAGATGTGGACTCCCACATTGTCTACCGAAGAGCTGCCCAGTAACATTTGTCTGTGCCTCATGACCTGTTTCTCATTGGACCTATGTTCAGCTTGACCCATTTCCCTGAAATACATGCAGCCATGTCAATCAATTTAATATGTACATGCATATGGTTAGTTTTGGGGTTACATGAGAGTCAATGTATGAACTGGATTTCATCAGTATGTGACAGTAAGTTGAGTTTCTGGGCCTAAATGAGTATTGCAAGAGGAGACATGTACACGTACAAGTAAGCGGCCCTGGGGAAAACAATTTGCGAGGCTCTGCAGTTACCCAACTCTAGCAATGGTGAAAAGGGGGAGCATCAGTGCTACCAATCAACCTAGTTTCAGAGTGCCCATCCCCTTAGAGTCAGTACACAGTGCCCACTGTCCACAATTATGAATGCAACTATCTGTGTAATGAAATCACATGAGTATACACAAATAGGAAACCCATGGTGAGTACATACCCTCACTCATGCCTGCAGTGTAGCAAGGTTGTCAGCTGTGTAGAGGTGTGTGGGTGTGTGTGGAAATTGAACTGTTGTACACATGAAAGCACATTGTGCATGCAGGACAACACAATTAGGCAGAGTACTGTTGTATGCTGTGTGAAAGGCAGATTGCTGGATCAAATCAAATACTTGACAAAACCCACATCACCATCCCAGAATCTGTGGGCTGAGTAGTGGCCACAGAGATTGCAGGCACCTTGGGGACATCGGGCAATGTGCACAATAATGAGTTTGGGGTAAATACATGAAACCACAAGCAGTATAGCCATCATGTAAGAGTTGGGTCATCACCAAGGCAGATGTGTCCTTTACCTCAACTTTCTTGCACATGCATGACAGTCCAGCCAGCTGTGTAACTGTGTTGCAATGTGTGTCATGACAGGAAAAGTCATCCTTTTTACACAGTGGTGAACAATGCTCAGATACCAGCATCTGAAAAGGCAACAACAGTGATTCTAGGCCTCAATAACTATGAGTAATATATGTTCTATTCATCAATTTAGAACTGAAAGCGAATGACTATAAAGTCTGTATGTCATCTACATAATTCATGTCAACATCTAACAATAATCTCCATTAACACATCTCTATTCCATTGCAGCGGAAGAAGCAACACTAGCTCACCATCTGCCTGTCCCGGATGAGGAACCTGCTGAGGATTACAGCCTACCAAACCTTGACCAAGACACCCTCAAGGAAAATCCTGGCCTCCTTGGATTCACCCCTCTCTAGTTGAAAGAAATGCGCAGACAGCGTTGCAGGGTCTCCTAAGGATCTGCCTACTGACAGGAGTACCCTAGCAGACAGTTCAATCCCAGGACTGGACTCTGAGGACCCCCAAGTTGAATATCAATAGCGTGAGGAAGGAGTTCAGAGTCAGCTGGTAGATGAGATGCAGGCTGGGATGGAGACAATGGGTGGGACACTAGAGGGAGTCCAAAGGTGCCTCAGTCCCCATTAGGACACGTCTGAGGCAATAAAAGGCACCTACCCTACCCTCCACTCCATGGATTGGATCAGTCCCTGGCTGGCATCGCACGAGGCATGAACAACTGCCCTGCCAAAGTGGGACCAGTGGAGTAGCCTACGAGCTGGGGGTGATTTGCAACGTCCTCAAATCTATGGAGAGGAAGCAGGTCTCCTACATAGGGACATTGCGTGTCTTTCACTGAGGCGTTGTTGCCATGATTGAAAGCCATCATACCTTTCTCAGCACAGTGCTGCCTTCCTTGTCGGCACAGCCAAATGCTGCTGGAGATAGGGGATCCAAATATTCTGCCTCTGATGTTTGTGTTCCTCTGTCGCCTCCTGCACCAACAACACACCCTCAGGGGAGGCAGTACACACATCAGAGGACGAAGATGCGGACTCCTACATTTTCTACCGAAGAGCTGCCCAGTAGCATTTGTCTGTGCCTCTTGACCTGTTTCTCATTGGACCTATGTTCATGATCATGCCAATGCACTCTTCAACTGGCACTGCCCCCTATTTGTTTTTCCACTTGTTGATCTTCTCCATTTGTGGACTGTAGATGTGGACTACCTTCCCTGATGGCCTCAGCCTCACTGGAAGACTTGTCTCCTCCAAATGTCGCATGCCATGGATCCCCCTTTTTACATTGTATGGCTCTCAAAAAATGGGGTTGTTGCTCAAGGACTGCTACTGTGATCCTTCATATTTGCACAGATATAAATAAATGCACAACCTGCGTGTTGAATGTATGTTGATGTTTGAGCTAAAATGACCATGTTGGATGTGCAGGTCTTACAGACACTGCCTACTATCTAAAGGGAAATGTGTTTGATAGACCCATGGAAAAATCTACACAGGCTAAGAGAAATAGTTAATGTGAACCCAATGTGCATCTAAACTAGCAAGTAGTTACCCAAGGTCACATGCATGAAGTGCAACAATCAGTCAATGGTAAGGCTGAATATAATTTCTGCCCAGGTGGGGGCTACTTCCATGGATACTAGCCAGCAAACAATGCTGATGTGACAATAAAATGGTGCAAGGGAGAGTGTGTAAGTGGCTGACTTCAGTGTGTGACCCAACACTTCCTTGATTAGACACAATGGTTTGACATAATCATCCATACAATACATGCAGCATCACTTACACACAAAGTGCAACAGCAGGTGAATAACTTTTTGACTTTGTGTCCATTCACAGCAAGAGTGCCACTTACAGTGCACAGTCATGTGTGAAGATCCCTTAAGTGACTCCATTGCAAACTTGACAGGGTCTTCTCCGTAGGTGTTTCACCTTATTACACATGTATACAAACAGTGTCTGGAAATCTTACAACACGTGCCTAACACAACCTAAGCATGTATGACAACTCCTACTCAGTTATTCATTAAGCAGGTATGTAAGTGGAAAACATTGTTTATTATTATCATTATAAAACTCTCTGAAATCTAAAAGTAACTACACTAACTTACTTATCCTATCTAAATTAGCACTAAGCTTACCTATGCTAACTAACCTACACTACCTTAACTTTAAAGTATCTTAACCTACCTAAACTTAACCTCTACTTCTCTAACATGTATCACAACAGACATGTTAAGCATCAACTTCCCACCCCCTTTAACCTCTTAGCTGTGGGGTGTTTTCCCCCCGCTGTGCAGGGGGGAGGGGGGCCGCGCACGGCGCCGCTGTGCTGGTGACGTGCTTGGCTCGTCATGAGGCACAGCGGAGCTGCCCTCATGACGAGCTGAGCTCGTCACAGCCACACCCGTTTTCGAACGTTCAGCACAGCGGGGAAATTATCCCCGCGTGCGAACGTTCCAACAGCTGTGACGAGCTCAGCTCGTCATGAGGGCAGCTCAACCGTCCCTCATGACGAGCTCAGCTCGTCACTAGCACACAAGGGGTTAATACATATTTTCGCACGATACCAAAATAAACTACACCTATACACAAACTGCCTAAACATTAAAACCTAAATAAAAAAATATTTTTTGGTATTCTTTTTAATGACCATGTCCTAAACATTAACCTCCCACCCATATAATTACTAATACTAAACGAATTCATCCCTATTCTACCACCTATCCTAAACTCTGCTAAAATACTAATCTGTAAAAGCAAGATATAAAAAACAGGGAAAGAGCAAAAAATCAGAGGGAGTCCTAAATCTGTGCAGCAATCCTATTCACCGACTGCTGCAATGTCTGCATTTACATTAGAGTGGCTATTTGAAGTTCAATGCCAGCCACATGTAGTTTGGGGTCTGAAAGTTCTTTAAGGGCCTGTTTTTCGAATTCCGATGGCTGTCCTGGGGTTGTAGTCACAGGCTATGGTGCTTGTGCCGGCTGAGATGTAGAGGTGCCCGGAACCATGACTGATCTGCCTCCATGGGGCACATTGATATTCTGGCTGGTGTTTGCCTTGTACTGCCCTTGTTGACCCTGATGTGCAGACTTCCATGTCCCATCCTCGTTTCCTTCAACATACATATGTGCCATGTGCCGGGAAACCTGAGGATGGGCTTGATGTGGGTGTAGCTTTCCAACCTCATAGGATTCTTAATATTGGTATCCTGACTACACTGTGGTGCCTTGTCCAGGTTGGATATTATTCTATGTTGATGCCTGTTGTATGAATGACATGTTTGGCATCATTGTGTTAAACTTTATGTGTTGCACATTGTTGGATTCATATATTTGTCATTTGTGGTACTTCCTTCGCAGAACAGGTGATTCGTCCCATGGCTGACATCCATCAATGCCTCTTTCTGCCTATGTGTATTTGGGGACACACACCACCAGTTTTGTTGGGACATATGTGTGTTTGGTGCTGTTGGTGTTGTAATGTTATACAGGATTGAGATAGAGACTTATCTGGGACCTACACTGACATGGCATGCCACACCTTGCGTTTCCCCGTACTTCTTCCTGTGTTGCTCCTGTACCTTTTGGTCAACATACAAGTATACTGCTATGTGTACACACTTGCTAATTTACACAGCACTTGTTCTCACCCCACTGAGCTTGTTGACCTGTGACTGATATGAAGAGCACCATTGAGGAGACACTCAGCTCAGACTTTTCTTCGCTGTTGCTTTAATACTCATAATTGACATCTCTGTAAAAGTTTGAAAAAAACGTTATCTGGTACATAAAAACATATCACCATAAATTCTATCGGTACCAATTAGGGTAGTTGGTTTCTATTCACCTTTAAGTCTTGTTTTTCACATAGGCACTATTATAAATCACCTTTTTTTGGTGCGTTATGTGTGCATATTATGGTTTCCTTCTCTCTACTTTTGTTTTGTTTGATCTTATGGCATTTAGCATGTTTAAAGTTTTCTTTTGGCATTTAGCTTTTTACACTGTGTTTCTCCTCATGGTGTTGGGCTTTGGCCTCTAGTTACAAATGACTGTACTATACTTTAAAAATATTTGTTTTTTTTTTAGAAGTGATATTAGCGAGGGCTTTTTTTATTGTGCTGGTTCTTTTGAGTGTCATTAGCACATGGCTTTCCCGAAGAAGGCATTGTGCCGACACACACTTAGATAATTGATCAAAGCCACATGAAGATTTATTTAAAAGAAATCCATCCAAAAGAATGACATAATGATTGTATTGTCTGCTGATCATAAAATCAAGCATCACTTTTGTTATGACAAAACCATTGTTATATATATCTCATGTACTCTGCTCTTTCAGGTGTGTGTATATTTTGAATGAAGTAATTGTGTGTTGTAAATTTCTCTGGTTTTATGAAGAATACCTTGACTTAAAAGTGTTTCGTATTAATGAGAATCCAAAACGAAATAATTAAACATATGTTTGTGCTACACCCTGTACGTAATTTTCTTTGAGCCCTCTTTTTTCAATATGTTTTCCAATAACATATGAATATGAATTAAAGGATTTGAGTTGCATTAGGTTCTTGTACATTGATCTATCCTATGTCCCTTAATGATTTCCTAATTTTAATCACATAAGCAAGAAAGGACACAAGGGCAAAACTAGTTTTGCATCTTGCATATCCATAAAAAATGAATAAGCTGCTGTGTGTAAACAAAGCCCTTCCCTAAAAGAGGACATAAGTACTTTTTCCTACCTTCATTGTAAAATTTACAGAAGATGACTACATGCTTTGTAGATTGGGGGGTTGCACTGTCACAAGGGCACTTATAGTCCTTGGGAGTCCAAGTACAGCCTGTGGGAAATGCTGTCAGATGGTGGAAGATTGAAAAACAAACTTTAGTCACTAGGAACCTGTGGTAGGTGTTACGAAACCTTCCCAGATACTGCTGCAGTCCATAGGAACTTTGATAAGATGTATAAAGTGCAACTATTGGTTGGGACTCGGCCCTGCTTCTTGTTATATGCCCTATTTTTACTTTAGCCAGATGCTTCAGGGTATTTTTAGAGAACCGCCTTATACCCCCTGGATTCTCCCACAGGTTAGTAATATTGTCAGCTAAAATGTACCGGGCCTTTTTAATTTCAGCCAGCCATGGAATCTTATGTGCTTCATCTAGTGACATACTGTCCCTTATAATGTCCTGGGTCAGGATAGGTTCATTTTTTGTCCAGACTGAATGCCAAAGCAGCATATGTGGCAGCGACAATTGTCTTGGCAGTATATAATGAAGTTTATTGGCTTATATAGCGCTGAAACATCCATGAGGGTATCTCTGCGTTTGGGAGGGTGGGGAGCATCAGAGACCAGGGGAAGATTAGAAGAGGTGGGTTTTTAGCATCTTTCTGAATTGGGCTAGATTTAGTCCAGAACGTAGATGAAAGGGCAAATTATTCCAAAATACCGGGGCGAGATAAGAGAATAATTTGCCAGCGCTGCGTGCCTTTTTGACTCTGGGGGTGCTGAGCAGATACTCTGTGCTGGACCTAAGAGTCCATGCAGGGGTGTAGGAGGAGAGCTTGTTAGAGAGATACGATGGGCCTTGACCATTGAGGGCTTTATAAATAATACAGCCTATTTTGACTTTTTCCCTCTTTCTTATTGAGAGCCAATAGAGTTGGTTCAGGAGGGGTGCCGAGGGTGTTCTAGCGGGGGCGTCAAAAAGTGAGTCGGGCAGCAGTATTCTGCACTACCTGAAGTTTATTTATGGCAGTTTCATTAGCTGGAAATAGGAGGGCATTACAGTAGTCAAGTTTACTAAGTACCAAGGCCTGCATAAGCGTTTTCTTGGTGGATGAGGGTAAGAGGGGGAAGATCCTTCGCAGGAGGCCAAGAATGTAGAAGTAAGAGTAGTGTTAGCGTGTGTATCATGGGTAAGTTTGCGATCAATCCTGACAGCTAAGTTCTTGATCACTTCTTTAGGGGTTGGGGCAGTACCCAGCTCTTCCGGCCACCAGGTAGGTGACCAATAAGTGGCAGCTCCTTCAAACAGCATGATTTCAGATTTGACAGTATAGTTGGCCCGCATCCAGGCAGCGATAGATTTCATGCCTTCAGAGAACATAAGTTCGATGTCAGTTGTGTTTTTATCAAATGTAAGTAGGAGCTGAGTGTCGTCAGCGTATGAGATGGGATGAATCCCAAGGATCTCATGAGTCTGGCCAGAGGGGGTGACGTAAATGTTTTTTTCCCTACTGACAATTGAGGAATCATGAAACACGTGTCTAGGGATACGAATTGAAACGAATAATACAGCACTGGCTATGAACACTTTGAATTGAATTGAGCGAGAAATAATGAACTACATGAACCACCATGCAAGAGGTAATGACGTTGGGGCGTGTCTGGTGCGCTCCCACCCCCCTAAAAGTATCAAATTCCTGTGAGCTGACGAGCTAGGGAGCCTGCACCTTCATGCTGTGAGTGGAACTGGTCCTGAGAGATGAGGCAGCATGCCCTGCAGTCTATGAACTTTGCTTTTTTTCCCTACTGACGATTGAGGAATCATGAAACACGTGTCTAGGGATACGAATTGAAACGAATAATACAGCACTGGCTATGAACACTTTGAATTGAATTGAGCGAGAAATAATGAACTACATGAACCATCATGCAAGAGGTAATGACGTTGGGGCGTGTCTGGTGCGCTCCCACCCCCCTAAAAGTATCAAATTCCTGTGAGCTGACGAGCTCGGGAGCCTGCGCCTTCATGCTGTTAGTGGAACTGGTCCTGAGAGATGAGGCAGCATGCCCTGCAACCTATGAACTTTGCTTTTTTCCCCTACTGACGATTGAGGAATCATGAAACACGTGTCTAGGGATACGAATTGAAACGAATGATACAGCACTGGCTATGAACACTTTGAATTGAATTGAGCGAGAAATAATGAACTACATGAACCATCATGCAAGAGGTAATGACGTTGGGGCGTGTCTGGTGCGCTCCCACCCCCCTAAAAGTATTAAATGTTAAAGAGGGTCGGGCTCAGGTAGAAGCCTTGCGGGACCCCCTTGCTAACCTTGGTAGTGGTGGATTTGAAGGTTCCCATAGTGACGGTCTGCGTTCTGTCTGTTAGAAAGTTGGTAACCCACTTCAGTGCCATCCCTTGAATGCCTATTTCATGGAGTCTGTCAAGTAGAATCTGATGGGAGATAGCATCAAACACTGCTGACAAGTCAAGCAGCACCAAGAGTGCTGCTTGACCATTGTCTATGGCCATGCGAATGTTGTCAGTGACCTCAATAAGGGCGGATTTGGTGCTATGTTTAGCCCGAAACCCAGATTGAGAAACATCAAGATGTTGGTAGGTCTCCAAATAATCGGACAAGTGTCTATTGATGTGTTTCTCAATAAGCTTGGTCTGTAGGGGTAGAAGAGATATAGGTCGGTAGTTGCTGATTTCAGTAGTGGGGATCTTGGGGTCTTTGCATATAGGTTTGATTTGGGCATCTTTCCATGCAAGGAGGGAGGTGGCCAGAGCTTAGGGAGTGGTTAAGGATCGAGCAAATGGGAGGGGCCAGCTGTTCAGCAAATATGGCAATAATCCTGGTGGGGATGATATCCATCGGTGAGCCAGATTTGGTAGTCTCAAGGAGGGATGTGACTTCCATCCAACAGAGTCGAGGGCAGGTGTGAAGTTGAGCGGAGGTGGCGTGTGTATCAGGGGGCTAACCGTGGAGGGGGAGGAAATGGTATTGGCAACAATGATATTCTGATAAATGGAGTCAATATTTTGAGTAAGATATGACGCAACATTATTGCATAGCGACTGCGAGGGGGATTCCACAGTATCACATGCAGAGGGGTTAGAATAGGCCTTAACTATTTTAAATAGTGTCCTGGAGTTAGAGCATGCCTTCTCCAATTGATGAGCAATGCAGATTTTACGTGTGTTTTTGATGTTGTTATGATAGGCTGCTAAAGCGCTTCTGTGCGTAGCTTTATCTTGTTCTTGATAGAGAAGTCACCAAGTATGTTCTAGTTTCTTGCACCCCCTCTTTTCGGTGCGTAGGGCAGGGGAATACCAGTCAGAGGCAGAGGATTTGTGGGCGTGGGTGACCGGCTTTAGAGGTGCTGCTTCATCCAGGATGCTGGAGATGATGTTATTAAAATGCAGAAATTGTTGTTCAACATTGAGGTTACGAGTGTCAATGTCCCAAGTCAGAAAAGGGGAAGTGAAATGGTGGACCTTGATTTTATGCCATGATCTGTACCTCTTGTCCGTAAGGGGTAAGGAAGTTGGTGTGGTGGAAGGGCTCGTCAGATAGAAGTTTATTAAAGAGTGGTCCGACCAAGTCAGAGGAAGTGTATCCCCACATATAATATTTTGGGAGTTGGAGAGGATGAGATCTAGGGTGTGCCCCGCTAAGTGTGTGGGGTCATTATTGATTTTGAGGAGACCGGAGGAAGCCAGATCCTCCAGACAGGTCACTGCTTCGTGATTATTGATGTCCTCGCTGTGAATATTAAAATCCCCTAAAAGTAGGAAATTGCGGGAGGCAACAATATGGGGGAGATGAATTCTAATAGACAACCTTTAAAATCATGCATCAGGCCAGGAGGTCTGTAAACCAGGGCCCCTTTCCAGCTATGTGGGGGGTGTAGATCAAGTTTAAAAATAAGACATTCAAATAAGTCTGTGCAGAGCTGGTCAAGTATACTGACAGATATCAGATCTTTATGGATAATGGCTACACCTCCACCCGCTCGCTCCAACCTTCAAGCCTTTGGATGCGGAAGCCGGGTGGCAGAGCTAGAGCGATCGCTGGAACCGCTGAAGGTTTAATCCATGTTTTCGTAAGGAATCCGATATCAGGATTATTGTCCTGAAAAAGATCACAGATAGCGGTGGCATGTCTGGGGAGGGATCTGAGATTGGCTAGAAGGCCATGCCATGTTGTATGATTAGGTGGGTCAGCGGGGGATTACTTTGGGGCCCTGAATCAGAGATGGAAGGTATGCCAGCAGTAGTAGGGTTGGGGGTAATGGTATCATGTCCAGTATACGCTTCGACCCAAGTTTAGCAGCAAAAATGAATATAGTCTTGTTATTCCTGACCATGTTAATGACGGTAACATCTTTATGAATTATCCATTCCGCTTTTTTTGTAAAATCCAATGCCAAATCTCCCAAATCCTTCCACATGATTAAAGTTTATATTTTTTAGCCAGTGCAGTTGAAGTGGTTCAATCTATCCACACAGAGTGAACAGACACATTGAATCCGAGTGACTTTGTCTCTACTGCTATTGACAGATTAGTTAGTGCAAATGAATGTGGCAGATCATTGTGTACAGGTTGCAGTGATATGTTCCTACTATGTGCACATGGCACATATTTTGGAGTGTGGCACCGTGCAGTGCATCAAACACTGCACGGTCACTGAGTAAGGGCAGTAGTGCACAGAATTTAGGCCATACAGCACTTTTCAGAAAATCCAGCCTACACTCACACTCAATGTGCTGCAGTGCAGAACTACATAGACTCTTGCACCATAGATGCCAGGGCATGCATTGCAGGCAGGATTGTGTTTGTGCATGAGGGTCTCCTTCTAACTCCCAGTTAAAAATAAGCACCTAGATGGTGTCGTTGAGGTTGACAAACTGTTTTGTATGATTCTCTTGTCTTCATATACAACATCCAATGTGTCATTTCTTATTTCTTGGTTACCAATGTGCAGGAATGTTGATGTATTTCAGGCTCAGCGCCCCGCTCACAGACAATGCATCACTTTTAGAAAAATCCATAAATATCACAGCATTAGTTTTGTGGAGGATTTTGGGTGGGAATGCCTACCTTGCATATAATATTTTCTGCATTGTGCAGCCGGTTCTGGCTCAGATTTATTCTGACGCAGGCATAGAAAAAACAGATGAATTTGTCCAGAGTCGTCTACTTGGCCTGTACATCAGTGGCATGGCGGACAAAACAACAAAGTACAGGCCTGTTGCCATAGTATTTACTAGGGACTGAGATGAATTCAAGCATTCCACCCATCACTTTTCTGTATTTCTCAGTGCAACACCCTAGGGTATGCCTAGACTTTGGTCCATCCCTTGCTCACTCCATCACGGGAACCAATCTGTGCCATACCAACAAGGCCCGAATAGGATGACACTCAGAGCGGACATGCTCTGGGAGTTTGGGCTAGACTTTTCTATTGTAGAAGGACCAACACTGAATTATATACGGCTGGTTCCTTTTTGAGGTGGCAGGGTAGGCAGAAAATGATGGACTAGTATGTGACCCCTGTATTTACCAGTTTTGTAGATTAATTTATTCATTCCACCTGGCACTTTTTCGTATTCTCCTGAACAACAAGTTTTGAACTCTGAAAAATAAATGAAAGCAGGAACCTGAATGGTTACAGACTTCACTGTATTTTTATATGACAGTTGTAAAGCCTGTAGTCAAAAGAAACCCACCATTTTGAGGTCACCATTTTTACTTTCTACTCAGAAATTGAGAGAGAGAACTGAGAGAGGAAAGCTTCTGTTGTGGAACATGTATGAACGACGTACTGGACACAGCCAGCAAGCTGCAGCAGCCATTTAAGTCATCTGGTATTGAACATCACGAAGATGATATATTTGAAGTGGCAACCACTTCTAAGGGGGGAAGATTATCATTAGCATGAGCATTCTTAGTATGGGAAAAATTCACACACTCCAGGCAGAAAGTGAAAATAAACACATACATGTGATATGGAATTTGTGATACCAGATCCTCCAGTGTGGACATCTCGTATGTACTCTTTAGGCATAAATGGATTGATTAATCTCAGAGCCATGCACCTCACAAACACTCCAGAGACAGAGTAGAAAAGCTGTAACAGGATGAATAGGAAGACAAAACACAAAGATGTAGCCCAGAGATCCCAGATATTTTGCACATACTCAGCGTCCGCTCCTTCGCTTAGAAGGAGGAGTGTTTCACCTCCGGA